>NC_137079.1:2500-625000 GCF_951640355.1 Cnephaeus nilssonii | reverse complement strand
CAATGAATGCAAAACAAATAATCCAATCCTCAAAAGTGCTGAAAGACTTGAACATGTGCCACAAAAAAATATCTATGCAGCCCGGCCCATGTGGCTCATTGTTTGAGCATGGACCCATGAACCAGAAGGTCATGGTTTAATTCCCGATCAAGGGCACATGTGTGTGTTGCAGATCAATTCCCAGTAGGGGGCGTGCAGGAGGCAGCCGATCAATGATTCTCATCATTGATGTTTCTCTCTCTCTCTCCCTCTCCCTTTCTTTCTGACATCAATAAAAAAGGTTTTTTAAAAGAAAAGTGATTAATGTGAGAGCCTAGATAAGAAACCAGAGGACACACCCAGGAGCCTTTTGGGGGTGATGGAAGTGTTCCCTGTCCTGATCCGGTGCTGCGTGTGTGTGTGTGTGTGTGTGTGTGTGTGTGTGTGCATGTGTGTGGGTGTGTGTGTGTACATTTATAGTTCTATACACCAACTGTTTGTATATTTTTTATTATAGCCCAGTGTTAAGATGAGAGACAGAGTACCTCTTCCATTGACATATTTCTAAACTCTTCCGTTCTCTCTGCCTTTCCCACGCTCCGGACTCAAGCTGGGACACATCTGAAGACTGAAGTCACTGTCTTAACTTAATGTCCCTATAAACCACGGGGGTATCCCTTGCGCTGTCCCTGTTTCTCTTCGGGGAGGGCTGGTTTGTTTCCGTACCCTACTCAATATTTCCCACAACATTCAGTCTGCAGGTCAGGTCATATTTACTTACCCTCTATTTTCAGGTTTTTAAATTTTCTATTGCATTTATTGGGGTGACATTGGTTAATAACAGTATGTAGGTCCCAAGGGTATAATTCTATAACACGTCATCTGCACGTTGTATTGTGTGTTCACCGCCCCATGTCAGGTCTCCCTCCATCACCACTTACCCCCTCCGGTTGACTGGCATTAAGTACATTCACATTGCTACGCACCATCACACCCTCCACCGTGGTCAGTTTCTACACCTTTGCATTAGACATGCATCTCCCCTCAAACAACTTCTTTACATCCTCCTAAGATTCCATGATAGAGAATCACGGAAAAGGCATTTACATGTCTACCCATGATGCCTCATCACATGCGGAGAACAGCCAACCCCTTCCAGAACAAGTTTCCATAAACCCGTCCCCACACACAGAGCTCAGAAAACAAATCTCAGTCCTGCCGAGTCGCAGAGTTTGGGTGAGAAGAGCTGGAATACTAGGCTCTGCACAGAGGGCACCAGACAGAGGCAAACACCCCCAAAGCCATGGGATCCGGGAGGGGGATACACATACTCTGGTCGGAAAAGACTGAAGGGAACACAGCGACCTCCTCTAGGGAAACACCCTCATTCCACAGCCATGGCGTCTGAGGCAGAGAGAACGGGGACTTCTCCCTGACACGCGTAGAGGATTTCACTAACATCTCAGGCACACCCTCCGCGTCGCCTAAAGATACAAACGTGTGATGATGATTATCTGAATTCTGGTCTTTCAAGATCTCAGGAGAATACACAGGAACTAAAATAACCTGCAGTGAGATGTCTCGGTCTGATTAAAAAAAAAAAAAAAAGAACACAACCCTTCTTCCCAAGTCCTTAGACATCGTGGCTCCACGCCAACCCTCTCACTGAGCCGAATGCTACAAAAATCTATAACCCATTAGCGCGGGCCATATTAATACATGAAAATCAATGCCAGCGCCCTGGTTTCCCTCCAACCTGGGATTGGAAATACACAAAAAATACGACCTGCTCCCCAGTGTCCTTTGGAATTTTCCCGATTTGCTCTGGAAATGTCAGCCCACCTGGGCTAGAAACATTAGGCAGCGGGAGCTGAGGGTGTCTGCGGGGTCACTGTCCGGCTCCCCGTGCAGGGGCCGCGCCAGCTCTCAGGTGGCTGCGCCAGGTCTGCACTGACCTCCAGGGTGAGGGCATCACTGCGGGACGGGCACCTCTTTCCTCAGGTTCAGTGACAAGCTGTGGCCCGCCACCCAGTGCTGTGTGCCAGCTCACACTCTGGGGGACGCAGGGTGAGAGACGGGCAATGAGGGCCACTTTCCCCTCCTCTTCACTAGGAATATCCCTATAGCTGGTATAGTCCTATAGCTGGTATATCCCTATAGCTGGTATAGTCCTATAGCTGGTATATCCCTATAGCTGGTATATCCCTATAGTTGGTATATCCCTATAGCTGGTATATTCTTATAGCTGGTACATTCCTATAGCTGGTATATTCCTATAGCTGGTATATTCCTATAGTTGGTATATTCCTATAGCTGGTATATTCCTATAGCTAGTATATTCTTATAGCTGGCATGTTCTTATAGTTGACATATACTTTAGCTGGCATGTTCTTATCGCTGGTATATCCCTATATTTGGCATTTAAATGGATATTGCTAATACTCTACATCTGCATAACCCTGAGCACTTTTCATTCCCTCATCCCCAGGGATACACCACCCATCTACTAATGACTGGAATCATAATAATTATTTATTCATTAGTGTATTCGGAGCATATAATTTTACTTGATTAATATCCATAACAGCCCTGCCAGGCCATCTGGACCACTCGCTCTACCCACCTGGAAAACAGTCACGGAGCCGAGACAGCTGCACTAGCCCAGGCCCGGGGTGACGGGGTGACGGGGTGATGGGGCGACGGGGTGACAGGGTGACGGGGTAACAGGGTGACGAGGTGGCGGGGTGACGGGGTGATGGGGTGATGGGGGTTGAGGGCCCAGGTAACCCTCCAGCTGCGCCCTGAAGCCAGCTCTCTCCTGCCAGAGCCTGGCCGTGAGTCAGGGAGCAGCTGGCCTCTGAGGAAGGGGAGACAGCCATGGAGTCCCTCGGGGTCCCCCCCAGCAGTGCGCAGGCGTGGGGACAGGAGGCGCTGTTCCGCGGGCTTGTGCGGGGACCACATGAACAAACATGTAAACACGTAAAACTGAAAGGCCCGTGTGCAGTTTCCACGCGGAGCCTGAGGACCGGCCCGCACAGCCTTTGCTGTAAGCACACAGCGTCTATTTGCTCCTGGCAGACACACGGGCTTTGGGAAGATCACCAAGGACTCTGTGTGTCCTCACCGCTAAACAGAGATGGAGCTCCATCAGGCCATCCTCCCAGACAGGACTGGCTCCTCACGTGCGGGAGCACGGGCAATCCCAGAGCCAGCAGTTCTGAAGATCCACATGATTGGAGCAGAAATCACTGGACAGCGCCCCCTGCAGGCAAACTCAGAGGAGCCCCTCAAAGCCAGGGATGGAGCCCTGACCCCCACTGCGTCAGCCTGGTCTTCACCCCCCACCCCCCAGGTATGTTCACATGCGCATGTCTTCAGACGTCACGGGGTTGGGCTGGGCGGGGTGAAGTCTGAAGACATGCGCATGTGAACATACCTGGGGACAGGTATGTTCACGTGCGTATGAACATACCTGTCTCCTGCAAACACCGCACTGGGGATCAAGCCCACAACTCAGACATGTGCCCTGACCGGGAATGGAACCATGATCTCCTGGTTCATAGGTTGACACTCAACCACCAAGCCATGCTGGTTGGGCATGAATATTTTTCCTAATAAAAATAAAAGTAAATGAATAGGGTTATATATTATACATATTCTAATTTACCCTTCCTGAACCTAATGGATCACTCTAAGAACTGTTCTTTTAGTAATTATCTGATTGATTGATTAATAGATAGATAGATCGATGATAGATAAATAGATGATAGATATAGGTAGATAAAGTTTTACTATTTCTTTAGGTTTTTGATTCAAAGCAAAAGAGATAAATAAGGAAAATCTTTTGTTTTAACTTCTAATGTGGGAAGAATGTAATCTTCAGGATTTTGAATATTCTATTTCTGTCATATTACATATATAGGTATATAAATTAATTCAAATCTACAAAAAAAGTACAAAAACCATAGTGTAATTAATTCCCTGTCCCCATCATCCAAGTTAATCACTTTGCCTCTCTCACTCCCCATCTCCAACCTCATAGCCTATACTTTCACCTACAGGATGAATAAGATCTGAGGGTTAATATATATCATGGTGACTATAGTTGACAGCACTGACTTTAAATTGAAGTGAAAAAAGAGACACCTTCGAGAAAATAAAAAGGTACAACATAGATTGGAAGAAGGTATTTATGACACACATATTTGACAAAAGATATTCACCAATGGTATATAAAGAGCTCCTACAAGTCCATTAGAAAAGGGTAAACTGCCCTAACTGGTTTGGTTCAGTGGATAGAGCGTCAGCCTGCAGACTGAAGGGTCCTGGGTTCAATTCTGGTCAAGGGTGTGTACCCTGGTTGCAGGCTTGGTCCCCAGTAGGGGGCATGCAGGAGGCAGCCGATTTGTGTTTTTCATTGATGTTTCTCTCTATCCCTCTACTTCCCTCTCTGTAAAAATCAATAAAAATGTATATTTTTAAAAAGGGTGAACAATGGATAAATTCTGGAGCTACAATGTGCAACAATATAGAGATGAGCACTAATAGTTCTGGCTAAGCGAGTAAGTCTGACAAGTCCTCACCACACTGCACAGCACTATTCCACACACACACACACACACACACACACACACACACACACACAAATACACAGATAAAAATAAATGTGAATGACATGGCGTGATGGGGTTCAGCTAACGCTGTGATGGTAACCATCTGTGAAATGTGAGGGTAAAAAGTCTGCATGTTTCACAGCCGTGGTGTGGATCCCACTTATTACGAAGGAACCCCAGCAGCAGCACCCCCTCAACCGTCTGAAGAAGCACGGCTTTCCCGGGCGCCAAGACATTCTGTCTGCATTTAACGATAATAACAAACACAAGGCAACGTGACGCCTTCTGAAACGGAACAAGTGGCAGTATCGTTGTGAGCTACGAAATCCGCAGACCGAACCCAGCCTCCGGGGGAGCGCTTCTGGCCTGGGGCAAAGATGTATGAAACATAAGGTGCAGGGATCAGGCAAAAGCTGAAATAAGCACCACTCAGGCAAGCGTGTTGTCGCTGCTTTGGAATTCAGATTTTTGCAATTCCCCAGGTACACAAAGTATACACTCTGAATAGAAGCGAGATGAGAATCCTTGTTCCCGCTGCCGGAATTAAATATAAATTTATATGAACAGAAACAGTCAGGCTCAGGAACAGGCAACTGGGACCAAACCGAGAGTCAGAAATAAACTCCACGTGCACATAGGAACGTGGTACATAACAGAAGTGCCATTATATGTCAGTGAGCTTTTCTTTTTTTTTAAGTTGTAGAACATTGGGCTGTCGTTATAGGGGACATTTTTAATTAGGCCGTGGGAGTTCATCAAACTCTTCTTTGTCTTTCTTTCCTCTTCCGCCCGGCACGCAGCTAAAGGGCCTCCCCAGCCTCCCTTGCTTCCAGATGTGCCCACCGGCCGAGTTCTGGCCGATGGGAGGTGGCAGAACCAGGGCGCCCACTTTCCAGGCCTGCCCCTAAGGCTCTCCCGCATAGTTGCCGTGGCTGCCCCACTCCTCGGGCCGCCTGGAAGCCCAGCGAGTACGGAAGAGCCACAATGTGGAAAGAGCACCGGCCCCTGAGGCCAGTCTTAGGGGAGGGGCACCTGCCAATCAGAAACAACCCTGTTGGACTTACTTGACAGATACATCTTCATTGGGTTAGAACCCTACGATTGAGGGGTTTGTTTGTTAAAGTAGCTAATATTCCCTTTCTAATACAGATTTTCTCTTCCTACCATACACAACATGTCACTATGTCAAGAAAACCTTTGACAACCTCTAGAATAAAATGGAGAATAATATATGTATGACATCAAGGTAGGAATGGAATGCTTACACAAGACACGAAAGCAAACCACCAAATTATAATAATTTAGCTACATGAACATTAAACAGCAATCTATGTTATAAAACACATTAGATGCATTATAATCAAAATGATGGTAAGCAGATTGGGAGAAGATATTTATAAACATACTAGTGGCCCGGTGCATAAAATTCGTGCACATTAAAAGGAAATTAATTAGAGGATATATTTTAATATTGCTATTTGCCCTTTCTCTATAATAGAAGTGTCAGAGATGAAAGAAAATTAGTAAAATGTATATGAAAATCTCCCTCCTGTCAGAGTCTGGGGCACGCCGCGGGACCCAGAGTCAAGTCCCCGCCCCACCGCACGTGCCTAGAAATCAGGCGAGACCCAGACCCGGCCAGCCCCACCCCCATTGGGTGAGATCCAGACCTGACCAGTCCCACCCCCATCAAGCCCCGCCAGGAGAGGGGGGCACAACCTCAGATCCCCTGGCCCAGCGCCAGGCCGGGGGCACAGCCTCAGGCCTCCTGGCCCAGTGCTAGGTGGGGGGCACAGCCTCAGGTAACCCGTCAAGCCCTGCTGGGCAAGGGGTGCAGCCTGAGGTCCCCCGGCACACCCTCAGGTCCCCTGGCCCGGCACTGGGGCGGGGGATGTGGCCTGAGGCCCCTGGCCTGGCACCAGGTCAGGGGGCACCCCTTGAGGTCCCCCATCAAGCCCCACTGGATGGGGGGTGAGGCCTAAGGTCCCCCATCAAGCCCCGCCGTACGGGGGGCGTGGCCTGAGGTCCCTGGCCCAGCACTGGGGTGGAGGGCGCACATTGAGGTCCCCCATCAAGCCCTGCTGGGTGAGGGGCATGGCCTCAGGTCCCCCACCCCGGCCACGCAGCCTCGGGTCCCTGCTGATCACTGGTTATGGCCTGCTACAGGAGCCCTGCCTCCACTGTGGGTGCAGCCATCTTGTGATGGCGTGAGGGTCAATTTGCATATTTCCTCTTTATTATATAGGATGGCTGACAAAAGATGATTATAGAGAAATGAAAATTCCTGTAAATATTTTTATACATAGAATACTATAGAAAAAAAATGAACAAAGGATAGAAACAGGCAATTCACAAAAGATTGAAATCTAAATAGCCAATATAAATATGAAAGTGTGGTCAAATCACTACCAAATTACAATGATTAAGGTAATACCAATGACACCATGGTGAAAAGTTTGAGGAACATGTCAAGGCTGGATAGCACCCCATGCTAGCAGGGATGAGGCGTGACGCCAGCACTCAGGTGGGCGGGCCATGAGCTGATGCAGCCTCTACATGGAGCAGGGGACAGTGGGCAGTGCAGACAGGCGCCCACTGCAGTCCAGCATCCACACCCAGGCGTGCAGCCAGCGACGCCGTCACACACTTACACACACAGGGAAATCACCGTACATGCACTTGTGGTTGCAGAAACTTGGGAAGAAAAAAACCTTTAAAAGTCCATCGAGGAAATTAAATAAATAAATGCTGGGCCCTGGCTGGTGTGGTTCAGTGGATAGAGCGTCAGCCTGCAGACTGAAAGGTCCCGGGTTTGATTCCGGTCAAGGGCACATGCCCGGGTTTCAGGCTCGATCCACAGTAGGGGGCCTGCAGGAGGCAGCCGATCAATAATTCTCCCTCATCATTGATATTTCTATCTTTCTCTTCCTCTCCCTTCCTCTCTGAAATCAATAAAAATACATATTTTAAAAAATAATAATAAGCCCTAACCGGTTTGGCTCAGTGGATAGAGTGTCGGCCTGTGGACTGAAGGGTCCCGGGTTCGATTCTGGTCAAGGGCATGTACCTTGGTTGTGGGCACATCCCCAGTGTGAGGTGTGCAGGAGGCAGCTGATCTATGTTTCTCTCTCATTGATGTTTCTGACTCTCTATACCTCTTCCTTCCTCTCTGTAAAAAATTAATAAAATATATATTTTTTAATAATAATAAAAAATGCTGGGATGGTAATAAAATTGAATACTACATAATAGCAAACATTAATAACTAGATGCAGGGGGGGTAATGGTAAGATATGTACACATATAATACCTCAATAAAAAAAATTTTTTTTTAAAATAACTAGATGCAAAAGTTTTAACATGTCAAATATTGACAAAGAACAAATTGAAAAATGGTAAATACAGTAAGATAAATATAAATTTCCCGAGAGAATAATTGATTTTGGTTATAGAGACATGCATTTGTCATTAAAATTTCAAAGCTTTGCCCAGCTGGCGTGGTTCAGTGGTTGAGCGTTGACCTATGAACTAGGAGGTCACAGTTTGATTTCTGTTCAGAGCACATGCCTGGGTTGCGGGCTCGATTCCCAATAGGGGCCATGCAGGAGGCAGCCGATTCATGATTCTCTCTCATCGTGGATGTTTCTATCTCCCTCTCCCTCTCCCTTCTTCTCTGAAATCAATGAAAATATATTTTTTAAAAATGCAAAGCCTTGCATGGGACGGATGCAGAATTGCTTTAGTGGGGAGTGGACAGGAAGAAGACGGGAATGCGATGTGGAGGTGGGTGTGACTGCCCGTTGCCATAACAGTCTATGTCTTTTGATAAAAGCATCCAAAGCAAATAGACTCAACAATGTTGACAAAATCTAGATCACATGACTGTTGTCCTAATTCCTCCGTGTTCAGAACGTGTTAGAATTTAAAAATAATCAGAACTGAAATAAATTAATACAGACGACAGCCCAATTGTAAGCATAAACGATCCTTTATTCTTGGAATCAACGTCTTCTTATGAGAACGCAAAAGCCTTCACACACACTCCCCAGGAAAAACAAATGAAAGAGAAAGAAGAGGGAGAGGCAGGAAACACTTGGGTTTAGGAAGATGCTGTTTTATCCCGGAGGAGAGGTGACCATCTCGAAAAGCCCGTCTCCATCTGTGAACACGGGAAGGAAGTGGGCGTTCATCGGTAGATGTTCGTGCCTTTGGCAAAGGTGCCTCACGCCCGGATGATCAAACATGTAAGCCTCTTTGATCGTGTTAATCATCTCACTTAATCCGTATGACAAGCCTGTGAGGCAGCAAAACCGATCAAAGGACTCGCTGTCCCTGGTCAACCAGCCCGAGGGGCCGGGTCCTAGAAGGCGCCCAGGCCCCTGCTTCCTGGTGGGTTTGTGAGCCCCTGACCCCGCAAGAGAGCGCTGAGATTCAGCTGCAGAACCAGGAGGAAGGCGCAGGCCCTGCCACGTCCCACCTTCCCGCGAGGGACAAACGGGGACCCCCTCTTTCCAGGTGCAGCTCGGCTTTAACCGAGATTCTCCCATGAAGACTAAAACCCTCGCCCTGCGCACGACAGGACATCAGCGCCCACGGGGCGTCGCTCAGGCTAAGCCCACATCGCCAAACCGGACTGATTTCCAGTGTCTGCTCCCCAGAACGGAGGGGACGCTGTCAGGAACCCCCTGTGGGCACTAGCGGGCGCCTGCCCCAGAGGCCCTGCCACCCCCTGATCCCCCCAACCCCCCAAGGAGGGGGAAGGCGCCTTGGGAACCAGCGGTGTCCCCGCTGCCTGCTGCCTGCGGACGGCTTTGGTCTGCATGGCTGCTCGGAGCTCCTCTCCACCTGCTGGAGTGGATGCGGCCCGTTCGGATCAATCTTTGTTTAAACATTTCACTTGTGGCCCTAGCCGGCTTGGCTCAGTGGACAGAGTGCCGCCGCAGACTGAAGGGTCCGGTTTCCATTCCAGCCCAGCGCACACACGTGGGTTGCAACCTGGTGGGGTGCGAGTGGGAGACAATGATTGCTGTGTTTCTCTCACATGGATGTTTCTCTCTCTCCCCCCACCCCAACCCCCCTTCCGCTCTCTCTAAAAACCAGTGGGAACATACCTTCAGGTGAGGATTAACCAGCTAAAATTTAAATGCGCCTCAGTTTCTCTTGCAGCACAGCTGCTCTGTCGGGTATTCCAGAAAGCCTCCCCATCCCACGTTTCCTGGTTTAGAAGAAGCAAGTGCAGGGAGGAGGGATAAAATAACTGCCCCCAAGTGGCTGGGACAGCCCACATCCCCCCTGGAAGGTCACTGGCATCGCCCGGGCAAGGGGCTCCCGTCCAATCAGCCAACACCTGCCTGCGCGTGGGACGCTGAACGGCGGTTATGAATGGACCATCAGGTGGGCATGTGGCCTGGCTGCCCACAGCTCCACAGCCACGGAAGGAGGCGTAAAGGCCTCGAACCAACAGGCAGCGTCAGGCTGCAGAGCCCTCCAGGCCCTGCGTGGCCCTCTGAGCGAGGCCTGTACCTGCACTCCAGCCACACAACCCAGCCGTGTGACTCAGTTTGCAGACCTGTGAAATGGGTCATCTCTCTGCCTCTTCCAATCTACAAAGCCTGCTGTGTCTTCGCCAGCAGGTACATGCGCTGCGAGAGCTGAGGCCTCAGCCACCTACTCCTCTCCCTGAAACTCCCTTTCCTTGTAAACCACGTGTTTTAAAGACGAGTGTGCCCCACACTACATTACCCGGATGATGCGTTGTACAGTTGTTTACCTGAGCCCCATGTAATTTTATTAACCAACTAGAGGCCTGGTGCACGAAATTCTGCACTGGGTGGGTGGGGGGGGGGTCCTCAGCCCAGACTGTGCCCTCTTGTAGTCTGGGAGCCCTCAGGGGATGTCTGACTGACAGCTTAGGCCCCCTTGCGGGGAGCAAGCCTAAGCCAGTGGTCGGCAAACTAATTAGTCAACAGAGCGCAAACCGCGGCTCACGAGCCGCATGTGGCTCGTGAGCTGCGGTTTGCCGACCACTGGCCTAAGCCATCCGTCGGACATCCTTAGCGCTGCCAAGGAGGCAGGAGAGGCTCCCACCACCACTGCTACACTCACCAGCCGTGAGCCCAGCTTCTGGCTGAGCGGCGCTCCCTCTGTGGGAGCACACTGATGGCCAGGGGGAAGCTCCTGCATTGAGCATCTGCCCCCTGGTGGTCAGTGCACGTCATAGCGACCGGTCGTTCTGCTGTTCGGCCGATTTGCACATTAGCCTTTTATTATATAGAATGTCACCTCAATAGATTCAATAAAAATAAAATTTGGAAACACAGAGGTATGCCAAAGAAAAGGCCCATCGATGCCCATCCACCATCTGCAGCCACTTGGGTACAATACACCAAACAACACGCACATCGCCGCTCACCCCCCTCCACACCCGCCGGTGCACACTCCATCCCTCCGCCTGCTGCACGGAACCTGGAGAGTGCGGCCCTCCCGTTCCTCTGCAACCGTTTCTTCGGCTCATGTGACGGAGAGAACATCTGTACCGGAGACGTTTCCAAGGACAATCACGGAGCTCCCCAAGCAGGCGCTGCTCACACCCAGCGAAGGCCCAGAAGGGCCTCCCGTGGGCTGTCGTCCCGGGCAGCCCCTGCTACTGCCACGCGAGCTCTCCCTGACGCTGCCGGGCCCAGACCCAGGCCTGTCATCGCTGCTCCCGGAGGTCGCCCAGCCACAGAAGCACAGCTGTCACCCGAGTACGCAGAGCGAGCTGATGGCGAGCATCGTTTTTTAGATTTTAAAAAAAGAAAGAAAGAGCTTCTCTTTAAGGTGCCAGGAAGAAAATGCAAATTCCAAAGAAATCCCCAGGAGGGAGTGGAATACAAACTAGAGTTTAAATGTGCCTCAGTTTTCCTTCTGGCACAGCTCTTCTGTTAGGTATTCCAAGAACTCTTCCCACCCCACGTTTCCTGGCTTAGAAGAAGCACATGCAGGGAGATGGGACAAAATAACCGCCCCAAAGTGGCTGGGACAAACCCATCTCCGGAGGAGACCTCCCTTGGTGCTGGTCCGAGCCTCAAAGGAGGCCCAGCTGTGGCTCAGGAGGTCACGGTTCAATTCCCGGTCGGGGCACAGGCCCGGGTTGCAGGCTCGATCCCCAATAGGGGTCGTGCAGGAGGCAGCCAGTCAGTGATTCTCTCATCATCAATGTTTCTCTCTTTCTCCCTCTCCCTTCCTCTCTGAAATAAATAAAAATATTTTTAAATATATATTTTATTGATTTTTCTACAGAGAGGAAGGGAGAGGGATAAAGACTTAGAAACATCGATCAGCTGCCTCCTGCACGCCCCCTACTGGGTATATGCCCGCAACCAAGGTACATGACCTTGACTGGGATCAAACCTGGGACCCTTCAGTCCGCAGGCCGACACTCTATCCACTGAGCCAAACTGGTCAGGGTAATAAAAATATTTTTTTAAAAAGGAGGACTGGCCAGGAATGGGGCTCAAGTCCCAGGCACAGCACCCCAGGGGCTCTGAGACCCTCCCTCGGGAGTAGGGGGGGGGGAGCTCCCGCTGGAAGAAGATGGCTTGGCTTGGGTGCCAGGCTTTTGCCTTCCTTTCTGCTGGAGCCGGGAGGGGTTGGGAGGAGCTGGTGACCTGCATGAGGTACCGGGTGGGAGGCCTGCACTGGCCTTCCGTCCGTGACCACAGGAGGAAACCCTTCGGTCCCTTTCCTTTTACCGAACACGTGCTCTTCACGGTGTCCAGTGGGAGGCCCGATTTCCCCGCATTTCCTACGGCCACTTACCTAGGTGAGGAGCGTGTGGGAGAAACACAGCGTCCCTCACGGGATGTCCCGAGGGCGGCGGGGTCACAGGAGATTTGTGGACGAGGACAAGGGCAAGAAAACGCTGACTGCACATTGAGAGAGAGGAGATGACTTTATGGAGGGAAGGAGGATGTGGGGGAGGGAGGGAGGGAGGACGTGGGGGAGAAAGGATGTGGGGGAGGGAGGGAGGATGTGGGGGAGGGAGGGAGGGAGGGAGGTAGGACGTGGGGGAGGAAGGATGTGGGGGAGGGAGGTAGGACGTGGGGGAGGGAGCTCTTAAAACGCTCGGCCTTTCTGGCACGTGTACGATCGCATCAGGAATTCTCTGAGTGGCCTGGAAAACACGTTTGTTTTTCTCCAGCGCCTGCCAACAGTAAGTCGATTGCATTGGCAGCTGCACACACTGTCCGATTCATTTTCAAGAGGTTGCACCTGGGCCCTCGGGACAGTTTCATCAACACGGGCTGGGGGTGGGATGTCAGGTCACTTCCTGAGACACCTGAGAGCAGGACTGTCTCCCTCGAAACGTGAGTGAGCAGCAAACACGGCCACCGTGCCCTGATCTCACATTCGTTATAAACCTCCGGCCACGTGGCTGTTATGAAGGAACACAGCCTGTTCTTCAGCTATAGCCTGGCGCATTTGTTTCTCTTCCCTCCACGCCGTTCCTCTCACTGCACCTGGCCCGACACGCAGCGGGATCTTCAGTTCCAACGTCCATGGCGGGTCCGGTGAAACACCAGGTGGTAAGCTTGCTCTACAACAGCCTGTGGCTTCCCGTGCACCAGGCCAGGCGCTCAGAGAACTCGAGCATCACGGTATTTCACGGCTAAAAGCCTCATGTGATTCCTGTTTGTGCACTGAATCATAGAGAAGCAGTTATTTTGTAACTCTGAGCTTCAAACAAAATCCTAGCAGGTCACTGTGATTCCATCCCTGATCTTGTCATGGAAAACATAGCTGTTAACAATAAAGGCAGAACAATGATGCATTGATTTCTTTTCCAGCTTTATCTATAACAATAAAAGTGTAATATGCTAATTAGACTGGAAGTCCTTCCAGACGACCTTCCAGACGAAGCCAGGACTGTGAGGGAAGCCCGGGTCCCGGGTTCCAGAGGAAAGCCAGTGCCAGCAGCAGGGGGAAGGAAGGCCTACTCTTGCACGAATTTCGTGCACCAGGCCTCTAGTTGATATGTAATTGACATGTAACATTGTGTATGTTTAAGATGTACAATGGAATGATTTGATACATGCAAATACTGCAAAACCATGACCACATTAGGGTTAGTTAACGCCTCCATCCCCTCACACAATTGCCATTGCTATTTTTCATGGTGAGAGCATTTAAGATCTACTTTCTTAACCCTTTGCACTCGCTTGCTTTTTTCTCGATTCCTTTATTCTAACGCTAACTGTGTCGAGTCACACTCGACATCCAAGTGCAAAAGGTTAACAGATTTCAGGTGTATAACACAGTTTTTAATGACAGTCGCCATGTTGTACATTACATCCCAGTTATGCATCTTAGAGTGGAAGTACGTGCCCTTAACCAATGCCCCGTCCTCTCTCCCTCAGCCCCTTTCACTCTGTTCCCATCACCTCGCGGCTCCTCTCTGTCTGAATTACCTCCTTTAGCACAACTCCCTCGTCCATCCCTGTTCTCACAGAGAGCAGGATTCCTTCCTCCTCGTGGCTGAGCGACAGTCCCCTGGCCAGGCGTGCACCACGTCTTTGTCGGCTCATCCATCCACGGCACGGGCGGATTCTGTCTGTGCTGCTGTGACGATGCTGCGGGGAGCGCAGGTGTGCAGCCATCTTGTCCCCGGAGTGGCCTCACGTCCTTCCGATAAATTCCCAGCAATGGGGCACGGGCCATGTGGCAGTCCTATTTTTAGTTATATTTTAGTGCTATTTTTAGTCCTATTTTCAGTTAGTCGTATGTTTCCTACAGCGTCTGCACCGGTTTCTATTCCTCTTCCACTTTGCCGCCCACCTCCCGCCCTAAACCATTCCGGGGATCAGGTTCTTCCCCGCTCACACCTCTCGTGGGTCCTCTTTGCACAGAACAAACTCGTAGAGTGACACTGGACCCTCTCCTCAAGCTGGGTCGAACCCGCCTTTCCTGTTCCACACTCTCCTCCGTTCTCACCTTACCCACGCGACTGGGGAGCCGATATGAACACGCCCGGCCATTCTCGCCTCCGTGGCTTCCTCTTCCCAATTCCTTCCTTAGCGTGTAGCCACGAGGTTTGCCGACGTAAATCCCACTGCAGCTCAAGGCCCGTTCAGACTCCTCCTCCATTAAACCCTGCCCTCAGCAGGGGGAGGGAGTGGGGGGGGGTAGGTGGGGGGGACCTTGCATTCTGAGTTGTGCTACAGTTGCCTGCACACCTCCTGTCGTCCTGAGGACCTTGCGAGCATGCCGCACCGAACCCGCAACGTGGGCTCAGCAACATGCATTGAATTTAATTCTTTCCGGCGTCAAACTTCAAGCTTGAGCTTTGGACAGCTTCGGGCCTGGGTTGGCCAACGGTTCCTCCCTAGTCGACGAGGATAGAGTCTTGGAGACGGAGTCCATCTATCGTCTTGTTGACAGGTACACATCCAGCCCATCTGTGCCGGGCGCCCAGGCAGCTTGAGGAGCAGCTGTTAGCCGCACACACTAATGAGGCTCTCCTCCCCCGTCCATCAGATCAGAAGGCCGTGCAACCAACGCAATACGCTGCACACGGCCCAAAGGCCCGAGACCCGAAGCTGCACGTGCCCTCGGCTCAATCCTTCAGTTACTCTGAAACTCTGAACAACCCTATCCAACGGTCCCTAACGCTCAGCCATCAGAGCTACACATGGAGATGGCCAAGGACAAGTTTATTTTACCAGGACCCCAAACTCACACTTAGACTTATCTTCTTCTAAAATTTATTTGTATTGATTTCAGGGAGAGGAAGGAAAAGGGAGAGAGAGAAACATTAGTGATGAGAATCTCTGATTGGCTGCCTCCTGCACGCCCCCTATTGGGGATGGAGCCGCAACTCAGGCATGTGCCCTGACTGGGAATGGAACCGTGACCTCCTGGGTCATGGGTTGATGCTCATTTAGCCACACGATCGGGCTCATTAGCCTTATATTTATAAAGTCTTACAATCTCGATTCTCTGCCTACCATCTGTTTCTTCTCTTCTAAGAACATATTTCTCTGCCTCGGGGAAGCATAACTTACTCCAACAATCTGAGATCATGTCACCCTGCGACTCCCAGGGGAACAACTTTCTTCTCTCGGTTACGTTCTGGAAGAATGTAATGTTTGACTTTGATCTATAGTTGAACCTGCCACCCCATGTTGTTCTCATCCCAGTGTTCGCCGGGCCTTTTTTTCCCCGTATCTTGAGAGGAAACTGTATTTTATAATTAGAGTTTGATTAACTGACAAACGTTTCCCCCCAACAAGCCATGTGCGTGTTGATAAATGGGGGTCCAGCGGCAGCAGGCAGCGCGCGGCATCCGTCAATATGCGAAATGGAAATCTAAACGCTGGTCCGGTATCCAGCCTGGGGTGGTCTGATGAGCTCATGCATCTATGTATGACCTCAAAACAGGAGACTTGGGCAGGTGGTTCCTCTCTCATTAGACCATCGTCATAAAGCGACTCAAGCAGAAACAAGAGTGGGGGCTGCACAAACTGTAACCGCTTTTTAGTGCCTTTCTTTGTTGTATGTGCTTTGCTGCCTGCTTGGCAGATACACAGAACTTAATGAAGATACAGCAGAGTAGGCAGAATTCAGCTGGAGAGTAATTGAGTATAAAATAACCCAAAATCGGGGCAGAACAGTCTCTGGTGAATGAATGAGCCGTGTACAAAGGCCATTCAAAGCCATTTAATATTTAAGCAGCAATTAATTGGGTGACTGGAAATTAATATATTTGGAAAGGTCTAGAGGCCTGTCCACGCTAAAATATTAGAAAATAGAAAATAATATACCCTTGCTTCTGACGCCGACGGCTTGACCATGTCCACAAACCCCAGGCATCAAAGTCATGGAGACAGAATCAGAACCAATCTCTGAGGGCATGCTATCCCACCAAAAACGAGACTCCCATGAGTGTTGTTAAATATCATGGCATGTGGCTGCTCCGTTGGGACGTGGTGGTAGAATATCATTTTCCTCCGACACGCAATGACGAATCCCTCCACACAGAAGTGGAGACACAGACACACCCGCCCCCAGACCTGCCATTCCCGTGTTAGGGGAGCCATGTCGCCATCCCTTCACGGCGGTCCTTCCCAATGTCCTCAATGCGGGGCTTAAAATTATCCGGGCGCTGATATAGGGTCATGACTGAAAGGAAATCACACGCATTTCTATAAGATCTAAGAATAGGCCCCCACAGCCAGCTGCCGGGTCGGGTGGATAGAACACAGGTAACAGCCAGGACTGGACTCGGAACCTGAGGACGCTTGTGTGGCGTTGTGTTACATTTTGTGTGACATGTAAGTTCCACGGGACTGTTCCCGTGTTGCTGATTGCCACTCCTAGTGCTCCCACATCTACCTGCATTTCTGAAAACCGTTACCACTTCTTCTACCGACAGCCGCAGATCCTAGAGGGATCCTGGCTGCGCTGTGGCCACGTGTGATGGCTTCGCCACGCTGTCGTGTCAGGCGGAGCTGAGGAGCCGCGGGGGGAACATTTCAGAGCCCTCACTGTGGCAATTGGAGCTCCCTCTGTCTACTCACCAGGGTGTGAATCCCCCTTTGTCCCGAGTGTCCACGCTGCAGGCTAGCAGAGCAGATGTTCTGAGAGACCCATTCACAGAACGGTCATCCTAATATATAAAAACCCAGGGTCCGTAACGACCAACCGAAGGCTCGACCCAACACCAGAAGTCAGTCCTGCAGTCAGCGCTGAGTTGCCGTGGCGACTCAGCCCTGACTGCCACCAGTGCAGGTGTGGCGACCCAGCACGGACTGCTGAAGGGGCTGCTGATCAGGCAGCTCTGTTTCTCTCCAGGCTTCCACAGGGGCTGCTGATCAGCCCCGCCTCTCTGATCAGGCCTGGAGATAGTCCCCGAGATGCTGACTGGCATAGAAACTGACCAATCAGAACCAAATCTGGGTGAACTGTGAGGAGCCAATGGCTGCCTAGGAGGCAGAGCTTTTGATGCTGACTGGCATAGAAACCAAACAATCAGAACAAAATCTGAGTTAACTGTGAGGAGCCAATGGCTGCCCAGCAGGAGGAGTTTTTGACACTGACTGGCATAGAAACCAATGAATCAGAACCAAATTGACCGGCAGGGGAGGGCAGTTAGAGGTGATCAGGCAGGCAGAGGCAGTTAGAGGTGATCAGGCTGGCAGGGGAGAGCAGTTGAGGGCGACATCAGGCCAGCAGGGAAGGGCAGTTGGGGGTGAGATCAGGCCAGCAGGGGAGGACAGTTGGGGGCGAGATTAGGCCAGCAGGGGAGGGCTGTTGGGGGCAAGATCAGGCCAGCAGGGGAGGACAGTTGGGGGCGAGATCAGGCTGGCAGGGGAGGGCAGTGGGGGGCAACCAGGCCAACAGGGGAGGGTAGTTAGGGGTGATCAAGCAGGTGAGTGGTTAGGAGCCAGTGGTCCCAGATTGCGAGAGGGATGTCCAACTGCCGGTTTAAGCCCAATCCCTGTGAGGTCCCCGATTGGAGAGGGTGCAGGCTGGGCTAAGAGAAACCCCCCTCTCCATGCACAAACTTTGTGCACCGGGCCACTAGTCCTATATAATAAAAGGCTAATATGCAAATAGACCGAACAGCGAAACAACTGGTCACTATGACACACACTGACCAGCAGGGGGCAGACGCTCAATGCAGGAGCTGCCCCCTGGGGTCAGTGTGCTCTCACAGGGGGATCGTCTCAGCCAGAAGCCCGGCTCACGGCTGGCGAGGGCAGCAGCGGTGGTGGGAGGCTCTCCTGCCTCCAGGCAGCACTAAGGATGTCTGACTGAAGGCTTAGGCCCGCTCCCCGTCAGACAACCCCCGAGGGCTCCCGGACTGCAAGAGGGCGCAGGCCGGGCTGAGGGACGCCCCCCACCCCAAGTGCACGGTTTTCATGCACCAGGCCCCTAGTTACTGTTATAATTGTCCTATTTGGTAGTACTGATTGCTGTTGACCTGTTACTGTGCCTGACTTGTAACTAATCTTCATCAGAGGTCTGTACGTACAGGGAAAGCAGCACAGGCAGACCTCAGAGGCGTGTGGGCTCCGCTCCACGCCCCCACCTCTGTGAAGTGCAGTGAAGTAAGCCAGTGGGGCGTGCCTGCTGCACGGAGCACGGTGCTGTCCACCGTTTCAGGCACCCGCGGAGGCCTGGGAATGCACCCCTTTGGGTGGGACGCCTGCAGTGCCCACACAACCTCATTTCACGGGGACGGCCCTTAGGCCACACACACTCCGTTCGAATCGGCCACATGGCTATTGACAACGCGCAGCTCATCAAACCAAGAGGGTGCTGCTGGCATCGGTGGGGCTGACATTTCATTGTCAGTATTCGATTGTGCGTTACCCCCAGATTATAACAGGCAAACGGCCCAAAGTGCCCGGATTGAGGTAGAGCAGGGACGGATGATGGGGACGCTGAGCTGAATCCTAAACTTCAGAACACCCTGCAGATCGCTGCCCCTGTCTGTGGGGGCTGCCCCCACAGCACCCCACAGCCTGGGGCCGCCCCCATAACACCCTACAGCCTGGGGCTGCCCCCATAACACCCCACAGCCTAGGGCTGCCCCCACAGCACCCCACAGCCTGGGGCCGCCCCCACAGCACCCCACAGCCTGGGGCCGCCCCCACAGCACCCCACAGCCTGGTGCTGCCCCCACAGCACCCCACAGCCTGGGGCTGACCCCACAGCACCCCACAGCCTGGGGCTGACCCCACAGCACCCCACAGCCTGGGGCCACCCCCACAGCACCCCACAGCCTGGGGCTGCCCCCCAGCACCCCACAGCCTGGGGCTGCCCCCACAGCACCCCACAGCCTGGGGCCTCCCCCACAGCACCCCACAGCCTGGGGCCGACCCCACAGCACCCCACAGCCTGGGGCCGACCCCACAGCACCCCACAGCCTGGGGCCGCCCCCACAGCACCCCACAGCCTGGGGCCTCCCCCACAGCACCCCACAGCCTGGGGCCGACCCCACAGCACCCCACAGCCTGGGGCCGCCCCCACAGCACCCCACAGCCTGGGGCCGCCCCCACAGCACCCCACAGCCTGGGGCTGCAGCAACAGAATTTATTGTGGATTACAGACAATGACCTAAAGCAATTTGAAGTATAATCGCCGCTGTTGTTTCAAGTGCTACTTTATTGCTGTTATTTGAAAATGGTAATTTTTTAAATGAGTTTACTTTAGACCATCAATTCTGATCGTGTAGGAAACACTATTCTCAACAGGGACATGGATTGCAATTAGTTAGCAAACACCCTCTCTCCTGCATTCCCTGTCTCCTAGTGCTAATCTGCGTGTCATCGAGCCACGATATGTTTGCTGTGGTTCCTTCATCGACGTCAGAGCTCACGTGGCGCCGACACAAGGAACCAGGCCGCGGAACCGTCCTGCTACTTGGCATCTGCGATGCGTTTGGCCCAACAATAAAAGGTCAGAGAAAGAGGCGGAGGCCCTGAAGGACAGATTTGATGAGAGCGGAGACAGATTGCACCTTGCAAACCAACAGGTTCACACGCACAGAACTTCAGGAGAGACTGGGCGCCGGGCTGACAGGACAGGGGAGCCCTTTCCAATGCCCTGATGACCGGGGAGGGGCGGGGGTGGAGGCCTGAGGAGAGGGACCTGTGTGCGAACAAGGACAAGTGAGCAGCTCACGCGGAAGGAAGCAAAGGGGCTGCTTTCTTAAGGATCTGGGGACGTCTCAGTGACGCCCGCGGCAGCAGTGCAGCCTGGACACGCACGGGACACGTGGGGGCTGGTGAGAGTGCGTGTGGGCAGCCGTGGAGCCCGTGCCGAAGCACACTGAATGGCCTGGCCCTGCAGGGAGATGCAGCCCCGCCCTGGGGAGTGGGGGCCCGGGGTCAGGTTAGCCTGCAGGCTCTCCAACCCCAGGAGGCGTCTCCCCAGAGAGTAGGAGACACTGAGGGCTGCCCCGGGAGCCCTCGGAACCAGCCTCCAGCTCTTTGGGTTCAGCTGGGATTCTCCTCGTTTAAAAACGCACCTGGGAGACGCTGGAGTCCACGTGTAACCAAACTCAGTTCCATCTGAGAGCCAGAGGACACCCCGCCCCAGGCCGGGCAGACCGGGGGCGACGCGGGGAGGCTCCTACAGGGTAAGGAAGGTTCAACAGGAGGCCAGCATGTAGAGCTGCAGACCCCACGTGGTGCTCTGAGGGCGTTTTCCGAGACTCCCTCATTCCTCAGGTCCCTACGGGAGAGTGAGCCCGCCCCGGCGCCTTCCGACCTTGGCCGTCCCTGCGGGAAAGGGCAGCCTGCAGTTTCCATGGTAACCTCCTTTCCCTGTGCCCCCTCCTCTCCCACCTTCTGCAGCCACTGCTATCTCCCCTCTTTATCAGGAGCCTGGCTCCCTTCCGTGATGCTTAGAGCTGGCCTAACCCCGCCGCACTGCCAGGGGTTCTGCCCACATGAGTGACACCACATCGCCTCCTCTGCTAACCCCTGCCGTGGCGACACGCTTACTCCACAGCTGCCACCCGAAGCTCGTTTTAATGACGAGTTCATGGACCCCGTGGGCTGTGTGTGAGTATCAGTGTGTGCACATGTATGTGTGCATGTGTGTGAGTATGCCTGTGTGTATGTGTATCTGTGTGTGGATCATGATGTGAGAGTGTGCCTGTGTGTCTACATATGTGTCATGTTGTGTGCACGTGTATGAGTGTGTGTCTGCATGTGTGCATGCGCACATGTGTGTGTCTGTGCCTGTGTGCATGTGTGTGTGCGTGTGCGCGTGTGACAGTGCTGGGGAAGGACAAGTCCAGCTAACAGGCTCGCTTATTTGCACGGACTTGCCCTCGTGGTTCCACTAACACGTGGACCTCAGAGTACCTGCGAGTCCGTCCTTTCGAAAGCATCTCCTCAGGGGAGAGACGAGGAGAAGGAGCCCATCAGATCAGACACCGAAGCCGCACTCACCCGAGGCCCGTGTCTCGGTGGTCGGTTCACGGCGGGCCTCGTGTCCACTCCACGGAGGGGAGCGTGGTGCCTGCTCCTCGGGGCTTCGGGTGCCTGGTGCTCAGGGAGGGGGCCCTGCAAACCAAGCCCCGAGCTTCCCATGTGGCCTGGACGCTCGTGCACCTCCGCTCTGCTCACAGGCTGCCGGCGGCCCTGCCCGCCTGCGTGGCCTCCGCCGGGTGCCTGGGCGCCAGCCTCGGCTCCCCCATCGGTGAGGTGTGTGTATGAGAAGGCCAGGGGTTTAGGATTCGTTCTGCACTTGCCAATCGACCTTTAATGCTTGTGCAGAAAAAGCTACTCCTGACAGAACAGTAAAATGCCCCTCGTTTCACTCTTTTTGAAATCCTGTTTACCCTAGGACAGGATTCATCTTTGTTCCACATTTTTTAAAACTATTTTTAATATGTCAGGGGGTAAAGTATAACGAAAAACATCGTTCAACTTTTAAGCTCCTTGGGTATTTTCAGTTCCATAAACAGTGTGTGTGCATGTGTCTGTGTGTTTATACGCGCGTGTGCATAGATATGTATGTATGCATGTGCACCTGTGTGTGTTGTATGTGTGATGTGTGCGTGTGCACATGTGGGAGGGGGAGCTTTCAGGTCTTTTTATGGCGCCGTGAACGGAAGAGCTGAGGTTTAGGAAGAATCCTAGCCGCATGCGCTTCATTGAAACCCCGGGTCCCAAGGAGCCGCTGCATTTCCCCAGGATAACCGCTCTGCCCTGGGCGATCTTTGGGGAAAGAAAGAAGTGACAGCTCTCCACGCCGGCCTGCACATGCCTGCACATGTCGGCACATGCCTGCACATGCCTGCACACGGATGCGGCACCACCCTCCTGCAGGGTGGGGAGTAGGGTCCAGGGCGGAGCTGGGAGGACCCTCCCCTGAGCAGTGGTCAGAGGGATGTGGGCCCAGAGCCGGGTGGGCCCTGCCGGAGCCCCCAGGGAGCCCATCTCATCGCCCCCGTCTGTGTCTCAGAGACCTTTCCAGAACTTCCCCACCTGGCCCTTCCTCGGTACAACCTGCCTGCTTTCAGCGGAACACGTCTCAGTGTGAGCACCTCCACGGGAAAATGAAACGGCCCTCCCCCCTCTCCCTCTCCCTCTCCTCTCTCTCCCTCTCTCTCTCTCTCACACACACACACACACACACACACACACCCCAATCCTACACCACAGCCTTCAAACCCAAACCTGCCGAGAGAGAGCCCACGATGCCTCTTATTAAAGAAGAGAATCAGGTCAGAGGTCTGGCATCGCGGGAAAGCAATTACCAGATGCACATGGAGAGGCCAGTGGTCATCAGCCCTCCTCTTCCAGGAGCGGGCGGGGCTGCGGTGGGGGCGGGGCTGAAGGTGGGCGGGACTTCCTGCGGGGGCGGGGCTGCGGTGGGGGCCCAGGGCAGGAGCCGGTCTCCAGGGCGCCCCGCCCCCGCCTCGGCCTCTCCCCGTCCCCCAGAGTGGAATGAACACAGCTCAGGAGAAAACGAAGGCGATGCACACGACACACCTGAGCGCAGGGGGCGAGGAGCCGCCCTCGATGGGCCCGGCTCTGCCGTCACTGTGACCCCGCGGCCCAGGCCCGAGAACAGGGGAGCCCACGCGCGCGCCTGGGACCGCAGTGCAGGGAGGAGCCAAGGAGAGGCGCGATGGGAGCCTCTGGACCGGCATCCACAGGAAAGGGGCCCCTTGTAACGTGCGTTCGGGGGTCTCCCTGCTGCTGAGTGCTCCGCTGGGCTGGTGTGACCAGAGCAGAAAACGAACCGCTGCAGACGCTCTCCACCCCACCGCCCTGAGGCCTGGTGGCCGCTGGGTGCTTCCTGATATTCCATGGGCCTCAATACACATGTGTTAGATAAATCAATCAATCGATCGATTGATCGATCAGAGAAGGAACAGATGCCTGTGCACTCACTGAGACTCCGATGCCCATGAGGCCTCCACAGACACATACACTATTTTTCTTTTTTCTTTTTTAATTGCAGAGAGGAAGGGAGAGAGGGAGAGAGAGAGAGAAACATCAGTGATGGGCTGCCTCCTGCACGCCCCACACTGGGGACGGAGCCCACAGCCCAGACATGTGCCCTGACTGGGAATCAAACCGTGATCTCCTGGCTCATGGGTCGACGCTCCACCACTGAGCCACCCGGCCGGGCCATAATTTGCTCTTGACTGCAGATCTTGAAACGCTGCAGGTAGCAAACTAACCAGCAAAGACCCCAGAAATAGCGCAGCCGGTTCTCCGAAGACGGTTTATCTGCCAAGAATCTTGCTTTCGGCGTCGTACAAATCTAATTAAGCAGAATGGAAAGGAAGGGCTGGTTGAAACCTCCCACGATTTGGGTTTGCATTTGCTATTCCACATATTCCTCAGTCCAAACACTGAATTACCTAATTACCTCCTCAGAGCCACAGAGGCCTCGCCAGCCCGCAGCGGGAGAGGCGGGAGGGCAGGCCGCCGGAGCCTGAGGATGGCCCGGATCCGGGCGGATCCCCCTTCCTGGGTCTGAGAAGCCAGGCGACGCCGTTTAAAATGAAGACGAAATTAGACAGCGTGCGCCTCCTTTTGAGTCTGATTCTCATCATGGACCCTCCTTATTTCAGGACTCTGTGCACCCACAGCCTCAGGGTCCCTCCCAGGTGTAAACACCCCAGGAGCCGCCGGCACAGAGGATGCTGACCCCGGGGCGGGTCAGGGCCACATGTGCCAGACGGGCATGGTGGCCCCGGGGCTGTGAGCACAGGTTTGCAGGAGAGCGTGGCCGGCCTGGACAGCGGGTCCGCGCAGAGACCCACGCGGCTGGGCACTTCCCCCGGCGGCCATGGCACCCTCTGTGATTGCCCGCGGGCCAGACGGCACCTGGGCCTTTACATAGGGGCCATACCCCTCCCGGCTGTCTCCTCCATAATGATCCCTCTAAGAAGTTTGAAGCAGCCCAGCCGGCCAGCGTGGCTCAGTGGTTGAACGGGGACCTGTGAACCCGGAGGTCACGGTTCAATTCCCGGTCAGGGCACCTGCCCGGGTTGGGGCTCGATCCCCAGTGAGGGGTTGACACTCAACCACTGAGCCACGCCGGCCGGGCTCAGCTGCAATGTCGATGCGCCCGCTCGGTGAGGGTGGGTCTCCCTGGGCCCCGGCCTCTGTCACCTGGACACGCGACGTGGCTTGTTGTAAGCCCTCCACGGCGTCGCCTGAGGGCGGCAGACAGAATTCTTCCCCTGGGACCCGAGAGGAAGAGCTGCATTGACCCTCGAATGCCTTCGCTCTGGAGACAAGGAGCCACCAGCATCTGACGGTCGCTTCACAGTACGTTTGAGGGGAGCCAGCTCCCGGGAAGGAGCGCTGGCGTCGCCGTCCGAGAGCCTGCCGGGACCACAGTGACCTCCACGCGGGGCCGCGGCAAAGCGCGTCCTCCTCCAGCCACTCACAGCACCACCTGGTCCTCATTCACGGCAAACGCAAGGCCACGCGGTGCGACCCCGGGAATAGGTCAACCGAGTGACAGCCGCGAGCCGCTTCCTCTCACACCTGGTGACCTTCCCACGTGCAGGCTCACGGCAACGTCACCCCACGTGCGCCTCTGCCGGGCCCGCACGGCGCTCTCCACTTTGGCGTGAAATGCCTCCCACGGGAGACCCTTTCGAGGCCACGCCGAGGTCGTCGCCTGTTTGTTCACATTCTCTCTCTCTCGTTTTCTTTCTTTTCTTCAGCCACAGTTGGCATCCAACATTGTTCTGCGTTAGTGTCAGGCAGACAGCCTAGAGCCATGGTCGGCAAACTGTGGCTCACGAGCCACACGCGGCTCTTTGGCCCCTTGAGTGTGGCTCTTCCACAAAATACCACGGCCTGGGTGAGTCTATTTTGAAGAAGTGGCGTTAGAAGAAGTTTAAGTTTAAAAAATGTGGCTCTCCAAAGAAATTTCAATCCTTGTACTGTTGATATTTGGCTCTGTTGACTAATGAGTTTGCTGACCACTTGCCTAGAGGTTAGACACTCCTAGCACCCACCTGGCGCCTGCGCGGTGCTGACGAAGGTGCTGAAGGTGACCCCGTGCCGCCCCTGCATCCCTGTGACACGAATTTGAAAGCCAGGACATCACACTTCCTGCAGCACAGCTCACAGCAGCCGCGACACGGAGCAGCCCAGCGCCCACCTGTGGTCTTAAATGCAAACACACGCCATCGGACTGGCCAGAGTCCTCTCTGCTTCAGACGTCCGTCCGTGCCTCATACAGTCACGGTTCATGCGGCTGACCCGGATGCCGCACTGAACTCGAGCGCCGTGACCTTTGCCACGGATCTGTGTTGCGTGGCCCCTAAGGGAAGGGTGGCGGATCTGACCGTAAATAAAGCCACTCGGCCCGAACGTTATTCCCAGAGCGTCTCCCTGATCCTTCATTCCTATTCAGGCCCGCTCTGCTCAGACACCTGTTCCTGGCGTTACATCTGAGAAAGCCACAGCGTCCCTCCCACCCGCACGGAACATCACCTTTGAGCAGTAAAAATGTCACCATCTCCTCCGCGTTATAAATATCACGAGGGGGTCGCTGTTAAAATTCACCCCCGTGATACGGAGCGCAGACGAGCGTCCTTCCTGTTCCCGAGGAAGCCGCCTCCACGCGCGTGATGAGAATTGTTCAGCGGCCCACGGAAAGAAAGGGCGTGGCGACGCCGTGCTGTCCCCGTCACCATTCACACGCTCACTCCTTATTCAACAGACGCCTGCTGCGTCCACGTCTCCCCCAGCGCGGGCCTGGGGAGGTGAGGGGTAAGAATGCTCGGAGAAAGGGAGGCAAATGCTCAGCCCAGCGGGGGAGCAGCCGGAGACACCATGTCACCACCCACCACTGGGAGACTCCATGTCACCACCCACCACCGGGAGACTCCATGTCACCACCCACCACCGGGAGACGCCGTGTCACCACCAGGAGAGGCTGATCTAAACCCCGAGGGGCGCTGGGACCAGGTGACTCACTCTACCTGGAAACCATCCCTGAGATGTTTCCAGAGAAGAAACACTTCACCGGGGTCCTTGCACAGGAGCATGGAGTCGTCAGATGGACAGAAGACATCGTGTGTGTGCGTGGGCATGTGTGTGTGTGCACGCGCATGTGCGCCTGTGTGTGCGTAGGCATATGTGTGTGCATGTGCATGTGTGTGCATGTGTGTGTTGTGTTTCTACCAGCAGGAGGCAGCACATCAGCGGGAAGCTTGGACCGGAAAGCCCATGGCCAGCTCGAAGCCTCGCTCCGCCTGCTCCGCTCGTCCTGGGCACGTCCAGCCCCCCCGCCCCCCCCCCCACCCGCCCCTGACCTCTGGGCTGGAACGACCCACCGGGTGCACATCGCGGCTGAGACTGTGTGAGCCACCAGCCCGGCCGGCGTGGCTCAGGGCTTGAGCGCTGACCTGTGAACCAGGAGGTCAGGGTTCGATTCCGGTCAGGGCACACGCCCAGGTTGCGGGCTCGGTCCCTGGTGTGGGGCATGCAGGGGGCAGCCGATCATGATTCTCTCTCACCATTGATGTTTCTCTCCCCCCCTCCTCTCTGACATCAATAAAAGTGCGTGTACACTGAAATGCAGCCGGGTAAGTGAGGGCCGTGCTGGGCGGCCAGCGGAAGTGACAGCCCCGCCCCACGGCCCTCCCGTGTCTGTGAGGTGCGTCTGCTAACGAACGGGTTTGTGATTTACAGTTTCATTTCGCCTTCCCCAGTACACGGCTTCCACACGGGCCCTGGGAACACACGCCCGGATCCAGAGCCATCCCCGCGCTCCGGCAGCCAGCGAGCTCCGGGCAGTCTGCCCCCAGCCCGCATCCGAGTGCGGCGGGAGAGGGAGAGGCTGGGGAGAGAGAGGCCGCGCGGTTATTACTTCCCTGTATTAAATAATAAATATTTAACGCGGGAAAGCGAACGCGCACGAGATGACAAACGGCCAGGAAGGAGGGCGACCTGCTCGGGGAGCCGCAGCGAATCAGAGCAAACCCTGAGCCGCGCGCAGCCCCTCCGGCGCGTCTTGCGAGCTGTCGTTGAGAATTAAACTATTTTTTAAGCTTCAGTTGAGAGTTAAGTCCTCCCGGCGGGTTCTGCCCGAGACCCAGTCCAATGGATCTTAGGGATTTGCCCCAAAGGGGCCAGGCCTGGCCGGGAGGAGCTGGGTTTGGGGGAGGACACGTGAGACTGGAGTGCTCACCGCTCCGATGCCCACGCCCAGCCACTCCGTCTGTCTTCCCAACGCCCCGGTTTGCGGGCCCTAAAAGGGATTTATGTCGCGGTGGGCAGGCGCGCTCCACGCAGCCTCTATCAACCCTCACACGGCTCCCGGCCGGCAGCGGGCAGCGGGCAGTGGTGGGGACGAGCGATACTGATCCGATGAGGAAGGCCGGGCTGGGTTTTGTAATGATCTTCTGAGAACTCCTCGGACGTCTCGGCGATTCCGGCCGTGAAGTGGTGCCGGCTCTTGTTCGTGTCCCGGAACACAGACAGATGGAGACCCCAGGTTTGCGGGGAGAGCTTGCCTGGGGCGCCTGCTCTCCGGAGAGCTGAGGGCACCTGTCCACAGGTGGGATGGGAAGGGCGGAGCTCTGTCTCCCCAGCACCTTCCTCCCTGCCACCTGAAACCGCCAGGAAGCCCTCAGCCTGGGGGAGGAGGGGAGGTTGTCAGCTGCGGAGGCAAGGGCGACGGAGAGGCGTGTGGTTTGAGCCCCAACTTCGTGCAGCGTTGCCTGTGCCATGTTGTACGTTCCGTGACTTCATCCCCCACGTGCTCGAGGAGAACGGCCGGATGGAACTGGCCTCCGTGTGAGAAGCCGTCGCACAGACGGGGCGGGGTGTGGGGGCGGGGAGCCCGGGACCGAGGCCTCTGGTGGAGGATGCCCGTCTGTCCTCCCCGGGGTCCGGGGCACCTCCCACCACCTGTGCCACCAGGAAGGCAGCTGAAGGGCACCTGGCCAGCCTTACGACTGGTCACCTGGCATGTCCATCAGGTGGCTGAGCAGGGGCACCTGTCTCACCCTCACACGCTGGCTTTATCTGGACCCTGAATGGACGGGAGCTGCGAGCCCATTAACCTCCCTCGGGCTGGCAGCTCAGAGGGACAACGTGCTGGGCCCCCAGTTCCACCTGCAGCGTCTCCAGGGGGTCTCGGCGCCTTTAATGCCTGGGCGTCCCCTGAGAAAGCAGGGCCACCACGTGGGGGGGGGGCGGGATATGGAGAAGTGGGGAGAGATGCCAAGGCCACCACGTGCATCTTGCCTCTGGAAGCTGTGCTGGGCGAGCCCACGGGCAGCTGCCGGTCCCCGACGCCCCTCAAACTTCAGGCCACACCCCCTTACCCGCTGCTAACTAACCATTCCTCCATCGAGGGGCCGTGGGCGGGTTCTAACTGGGTCATGAGATCATTTATGTGAGCATGGATGTTGTTTGTTTGTTTTCAAATGCCAATGTTCCTTTGGTTGCTATTTTTCGTTTATTTTTTTAATCTTTATTGTTGAAAGTATTACATAGGCCCGCCTTCTCCCCCATTAACCTCTCCCAGCCGCTCCCATCCTAGGACCCAGGCCCTCACCACCCCATGTCCATGCCCAGAGGGAAATCGTGGCATAGCTGCACACAAGCTCATCAGCTCACTTCTGCCCGCCTCCCGCGGAGGGTCGACAGGCTGTCCCGGCCTCTGTGTCTCTGGTCTGTTTTTGTTCATCGGTTCATTCGGTTCAGCAGGTCCCACACCCGTGAGATCCTGCGATGCGTGTCTTTCTCTGAGCGGCGTGTTTCGCTCAGCGTGATGCTCTCCGGTCCCTCCCGGCTGTCGCCAAGGGAAGGCGCGGGTTCGGGTGGTGTCTGCGGTGCCGTCGTAGGCCATCTGCTCCCGGCGAAGGGTCAGGGAAGACCCCCGGCTGCTGTGTGTGGGTCGGGGCCTCCACCGAGGAGGGTGGAGGGAAAGGGACCCAGGGCCCGCGGGGCGCATGTCCAGCCTGTCGGTGCCTGTGAGCGTCGGCTGCACGTCGGCCCGGGGCGGTGCTGATGGCCCCGGAGGAGAGTGTTCGAACCCGGGCCGGGAAGCGCGAGGGATGGGTGTCCTCCTGAGCCCGGTGCCGTCTAGGGGCTGAGCCCACCGTGAGCGGTCCTGTGGCCACGCGGTGCTGTCCACCCTCAACAGAACCGAAAACGCGAAGACCCTCCAAGCAGAGACAACTGCTGCCAAGGAGATGCTAGGAAGCTTTACATCCCGAGGACGGGTGAGCGAGAGGGAAATCGTGTCTGTCCTGCAGCCTGGGTCACCTGGACCGGCTCCCTCAGGCCAGGCTTCCGTTTCCACGGAAACAGCCTGTGAGACAATACGCGGTTATTGGGAAGGTTCCTTCAATAACCTCCATTTCTCGCAAAGAACTGGATAAGCCTCTTCATCTTTATGACGGGATTACTGTGTCTTAAAAGCACACCCGGCTGGTGGCTCCGGGGTTGAGCACTGACCTGTGAACCAGGAGGTGAGGGTTTGATTCCAGGTCAGGGCACATGCCCCGGTTGTGGGCTCCATCCTCAGTGTGAGGCGTGCAGGGGGCAGCTGACCCATGATTCTCATCATTAATGTTTCTTTCTCTCTCTCTCCCTTCCTCTCTGAAATCAATAAAAATAATCTTTTTAAAAGCGCTAACCCCCAATAGAAAAGTGGGGGGAATTCACGGAGACAGGAAACAACTGTCATTCATTCACCCAACATGACTGTGGAAACCCGGCTTCTAGACCCTGCGCCCACATCCAGGGGGAAGAAGAAGAAAAACAAAACGCAGAGTCTGCCCACCGGAGCCTTCCATTCCACAGACTGTGTAGCTGAATAACAGACATGGAAATATGTCAACTAGCAATAAAAACCCCACAAAACCAGAAATGTGCAAAGCATAGAGCACCGTTCTTCCCGCCGGCCTCTAGGCCAGCATGGGGACTGCTGGAACCAGGGCAGAGGGAGGGGGGAGGGGGGAGGGGAGGAGGGGGAGGGGGGAGGCAGGAGCCCCGTGCGGCCCTTTGAAGGGTTTTGATAATCCCCTGCAATCACCAAATCCTTTAATCCAGGCATCTACGTCCAAAAAACCACTCTAAACGTGAAACTGCGCTCTGCACAAGGCACATGTAGTAAGTTATTTTCAGCTGTGGGGTGCTGGGGGCGGGGATGAATATTCACATAAGGGTGGTTAAGTAAACGTGGGTGTAGTCCCAGGATAGAGCTGATATACTGACCAAGACTGTCTCCAGCCCAAACGCCAGCCAGCTCCCCCGAGCGATTTTCCCATTTGGCCTCGGGCTCAGGTCATGTCCTTAAAGCCCAGTGTTAGCCCGAATCCTGCTAATCAGTCCAGCCAGATGCCCACCGTCAATACCTGGCTCCCCCTCCATCCCCAGGTGAGGTCTGATTGACAGGGGGGACTTATCACCTGACAGATAGAGCACCTGAATTAATCTGAAAAGTAATCATATTATTTTAGATCTTAGAGCACATGTACTTATGTGAATAGGGGGCTATGTTTTTCTTAAGTTTTCTTTGCAAGGGCCTGTGCAAAGCGATTAGGGAGGTGACTCAGCTGTGAATCCAGCAAGCAGAACCCATAAGCAGGGTCAGACTGACCCACCAGGAGTCAAAACATCATCTCATCCACATCATCTCATCCACATCATCTCATCCACATCATCTCCTCACCATCATCTCATCCACATCATCTCATCCACATCATCTCCTCACCATCATCATCTCATCCACATCATCTCATCCACATCATCTCCTCACCATCATCTCATCCACATCATCTCATCCACATCATCTCCTCACCATCATCTCATCCACATCATCTCATCCACATCATCTCATCCACATCATCTCCTCACCATCATCTCATCCACATCATCTCATCCACATCATCTCCTCACTCACCATCATCTCATCCACATCATCTCCTCACCATCATCTCATCCACAACATCTCATCACCATCATCTCATCCACATCATCTCCTCACCATCATCTCATCCACATCATCTCCTCACCATCATCTCATCCACATCATCTCATTAACACCATCTCATCGCCTGATGCCAGAGGAAAGTAGCTGACGTCTGCAGACCCCAGGGCTGCCTGTAGCTGCATTCCACTCCCAGCCTCACTCCAGCCCCTTCCCCTTCATAGTCCTGTCCCCTGCACCTGCTGGAAGGCAGGATTTGATGCTTGTAAGCGCCCTGTCTTCTTGGTGGGCTGGCCTCCTCAGTAAACACCTTATAGGATGCAACCCTGCCTTCGCGATTGGACACAGAGACACGCAGCCTGAGCCCACCTGGGGGTTCCCGGGAACATGATCACCTGGCCACCTTCTGCCAGCATCCAGTCAGGTCAGTTTCTCGAGAATCACCCTCCCCATTCAGGAGATTTCTGGCCCCAAGACCTGCCCCCTGGCTGCAAGTCCCGCCCATCCCGGCTGCATTCAGAGGGGCCCAGTCTCTGCTTCCCACTGAGACCCTGCGGCCCTCCCACACTTACCACGCTAATCCTGAGTAAAGTCTGCTTGCTGTTTTCACAAGTGTCATGAATAATTTTTCCTTTAACAACAGCCATGAGAATAGCATTCGTGGAGATTATGAAAATAAATGGAAAACTCCTACTAATGTCAAACCCAAGGAGAAGTGTGGGCGCAGTTTTGACAGTTCCCATAAAAACATTTGCCTTTCGATAAAGATGGAAAACGAATCGCCCAAGAGAGTAGCCGGGGTCTTGTTTTCCCAGTAAAATCATGACGTGTCTTTTCTCCCTTCTATGCGTCTGCACGGTCAAATGTAATAAATATGCAATCACTTTTAATCACCCCACAAAATGAGACTATAGGATTTCTGCCCACACCTCTCTCCTTTCCCTGCTTACCCTTCAATGCAACATGGCCAAGGAAAATATTAGATTTATAAATTAGGAAGCCTTGCTTCAGGAAAAAGAGGCTAGAAGAAGAAGATAAATGAAATTTAATCAGTCAACCCATAGCTCCTTTCGAAAAAGTCATGTTAAGCATTCACTTTTAAGATGAGATCGCTGAGAGGGTCCCAGGTCTCGATGGTCCCTGTAGCCCTGAGACAAGTCAGGATAAACCCAAGAATAAGACTGAACTGTGGAAACTTTTGGGTTTGGGGTACAGATGAGGTTATCATGGGCACACCCCACCACCCATGGTTCGTTTAAATCCCCTAGCCGGAGGCACACAGTGTCTGTGGAGCAATGCCCTGAGGGAGTGAGGAGACCTGCCTTTCCTGTGACCTTGACTGACATGCCTTTCCTGTGACCTTGACTGGCCTGCCTTTCCTGTGACCTTGACTGGCCTGCCTGTCCTGTGACCTTGACTGGCCTGCCTTTCCTGTGACCTTGACTGGCCAGCAGATGCTGGATTTACTCTTCGCCTGGCGCTCTTTCCTTCCATTTAAGGTGGACTCTCCACCTTGTGCGTTACTTTCAGGACTGGCTCGGCAGCTGATGGGAAAGTCATCTTGGAATATTCTATATTTTATTATTTTTAGCCAACCAGATTATTTAAAATAAATCTTTATTGTTGAAAGTATTACGTATTTCCCCCTTTCCCCCCATTGACCCCCCCTCCGCCCCAGGCCTTCAGCACCCCACTGTCGGTGGCCATCGGCCAGGCATATATGCACACAATGTCGTTGGTTGATTACCTCCCACCCTGCCTTCCCTCCGAGATTCTGTTTCTGTGTCTCTGGATCCACTCCATTCATCAGTTTAATTTGTTCACTAGATTCCACATATGAGTGAGATCATGTGATACCTGTCTTTCTCTGACTGGTTTATTTCACTTAGCGTGATACTCTCCAGGTCCCTCCATGCAGTCTCAGAGGGTAAGAGATTCTTCACTTTTACAGCTGCATAGGATTCCACGGTGTAAATGTCCCACAGCTTTTTAAACACTCATCTGCTGAGGGACACTCAGGCTGTTTCCAGATCTCAGCTGTTGTAAATTGTGCTGCTGTGAACATAGGGGTGAATACATTCTTTCTGATTGGTGCTTCGGGTCTCTTAGGATGTATTCCTAGAAGTGGGATCACTGGGTCATAAGGCAGTTCCATGTTTAATTTTTTGAGGAAACTCCATACTGTTCTCCTCAGTGGCTGCACCAGTCTGCATTCCCACCAGCAGTGCACAAGGGCTCCCATTTCTCCACATCCTCACCAGCACTTGTCATTTGTTGATTTGTTGATGACAACCATTCCAACAGGTGTGAGGTGATACCTCATTGCCGTTTTAATTTGCATCTCTCGGATGATCAGTGACTTTGAGCATTTTTTCATGTCTCTTTCACCCACCAGATTCTGAACCCTCCCTCTAGGTTTACAGAATTCCCTCTGCCACGAACCCTGGTGAGAGGAGACAGAATACAGCCACGGTGGTGGGTGCTCACTGCCTCCCTTGCAGCTAGAGTGCCGTGCTGGCAGGCTGCGCAGCAGACACATCTTGTCCAGACATCGGATCTGAAGCAGAGGCTGCACCGACAGGAGGTGGGGAACCTCTCTCTGGAGGTCAACAAGATGGAGGGAGGAACGGCGGGGACGGCAGCCTGCTGGTAACCCCGGCCGCACGCACGGTGACGGGGTTAGGAAAGACGTGTTGGAAGCTTCGTGGGGGCAGCAGTGGTATGTCTTTTAGGGCAATTCTACGGCACGATTTGGGGCGTGCCTTCCTCAGCTGGTTCTTTACGCTTCCTGGCACGCCTGTGACCTATTCAATATTCCGATAAATAATATTGCCTTTTTTTTTCCCCTAGAAAATGCCAGAGTGGAGGACATGGCCTATAACCAGAACTGACTGGTGTAAATGACAGATAAGTAGTATTTTCCTTCTAAAGTGCAATATTAATAGGTTAACCTTTTAAAAATGCATGCTTTCCACAGCTCATACTTGCACATACATGCGTAGAAGGAGATTGGCTATAGCATAGAATTCAAGAGACAGCTCCACCCTGGTTTCAAAAAATTTTACTTTCTGGTTTTTTTTTTTCACTAAACTAACTTAAATACCCTACTCAGATTAAAGAATCCGTAATAAATACAACAAAGATTAGTAGTTGGCACAGTTTGGTTTTCATTTCAGTGGAGGGTATTTTGAATGCTGTAGAATTTTGGGCAGCACTGACTTTTTAAATGATAAAAGACAGTTCTGTTGACTAGACACTAAAAGCCTGGAATATTAATACATATCATTAGGAAAAGTTCACAAGCTAATGTCCAAATTATTTCTGACATTCAACAAAATTCCAGCAATAATGTTTTGGCCGGAAAGAAAGTTCTTTCGGGCTCTAAAGAGCAAGTGACTATGGTCTCTCTGATTGCCTCAGTCAGTAAACTGCCTAAAATTTAGTCAACAGAGCCAAATATCAACAGTACAAATATTTGAAATTTCTTTTGAGAGCCAAATTTTTTAAACTTAAACTTCTTCTAACGCCACTTCAAAATAGACTCGCCCAGGCCGTGGTATTTTGTGGAAGAGCCACACTCAAGGGGCCAAAGAGCCACATGTGGTTCGAGAGCCACAGTTTGCCGACCACGGGTCTAATCTAACAAAAAAGGAATCAAAAATTTGCCCAGCGTGTGGCTCAGTGGTTGAGCGTCGACCTATGAACCAGGAGGTCATGGTTCGATTCCCACTCAGGGCACATGCCCAGGTTGTGGGCTCGATCTCCAGTAGGGGGTGTGCAAGAGGCAGCTGATCCATGATTCTCTCTCAGCATGGATGTTTCTCTCTCTTTCTTCCTCTCTCTTCCTCTCTGAAACCAATAAAAAAAAATTTTTTTTTTAAAGAAGCCGTTGAAAGGTTTCAGGCTGGAGTGAGACCATCAGATCGGCATCTTATTGAGGTCATGCTGCTGTCTCACCAGGTCAGCGGATACTGGAGACAGGAGTGTGTCGAAAAGATTAGAAGGGAAAAAAGGATAAGAGGTTGAGTAGGTTGATGGTAGCAAGATATAAACTAAAGCTGAAATCAAGAGCTATTTAGGAGGTAGACCCAGAAGCTAATAAGAGAGTGTTAGCAACGTCGGTACAAAATGAGTTCTAAGTGAGAGGAGGTACTTCAGCAGCAGCAATAAGACGCGACAATTCGTGTGAGAAGGTGGAGTGGTAAGATGCAAACGAGGGAGAAATGGAAGATGCTTTTCAAGCTTCTTGCTTGAATAATGAAATTAAATGTGTGTTCATTTATTGTCATGTGGACCAGATGAGGAAGAATGATGAGAATAAAGAGAAAGATGATGAATTTGGTGCGGGGCATGATATAAACACGAAAGAAAAACCTCGGAAGTGACTAGAGAAATTTCAAATGAGCAACAGTACGACCGGCCGCTGACTTTTCAGCAGGAGTGACGGAAGTCAGAAAAGATAACGGAGTATTATTCCGAGGTGCTAAAGAGCACCAGTATCTACGATCCGGGACTCTGCCAAGCTAAGCTAGACTCCAAGGATGCAGAGAAATAGGAACCGGGACACAGTACAATGTTGTCCACACCTGCATGTTCAAAACAGCCCAAACCAAGATGACCGGGATGTGTGAGCAAGAGAATGAATGGCCCATTGCCCTCTGTGCCCACGGGCGTCTCCTGAGAGCCCGCACACCCACCCCGTGGGCACAGCTGCCGCCGGAGCCACGCTGTTCCCCGCGCCCTTGTCCCCCCCCCCCCGCCCCTGCCCCCTTCCCCGCGGGGCCTGCTCCCAGGGCAGCCAGGCCTCGGGGCCAAAGGAAACGGAAGATGCTTGAACTCTCTCCGTCCTGAGCTGCCTGAGCAAACCAAACCCCTGGCTTCCCTGTTATAATGACCCTTAATGGCGGGACAGCCCAAACCCTGATGCTGACAACCCTGCTCTGGGGTCCAGGGTTCCCCAAGGCACCAACAGCAGCTTCCCCAGGAGCACAGCAGGCTGGGCGGGGTCACGGGCTGGGGCGGGGTCAGCAGCTGGGGTGGGGTCAGTGTTGTGGAGCGGATGCGAGTGAATGACCACTGGAGCCCAGACCAAATTAAAATTTAGGGAGCCTTTATTAGCCGGGCGGCCGGACGACCCGGCGACTGCTCTGCCTCTCTCCACGCAGAGAGACCAGAGAGCAGCAGCGACCCTTTGTGTAGGACCGCTTTTAAGCACATCAACCACATCCGGTTTTTGCAGAACAAGTAACCCAAGACAAAACAGTTTTTCCCAAGCAACGTCAGGATCATGCCAATGACGACCATGTTATTCACAGGGTCATCCTGTTCTCCAGAAAGCTGACAGTGTTCTATGAAAGAAGGCTACGTGCTGGGAAGGGGCCATGAGTCCCTATCTCAAGGCCTGGCCTGGTGTCAGCAGAGACATCTCTGTCTGGGGCACAGTCCACGGCCTCTCTGGAAGCATGCTCAAACATTCCCACTCTCCAACAGTCAGCAGCTGGGGAGGGGTCACAGGCTGGGCGGGGTCACGGGCTGGGCCGGGTCACGGGCTGGGGTGGGGTCAGCCTGATCCCTGGGGCGCCCTGCAGCGGGATCTGGGGGTGAATTTGCTAACGGATTAGATTAGATGGAGCCTCCTTGCCGGTGGGCCTGATCTTAATCATCTTAATCTGCTGTAACAGCCTCCACACACAGGGTGGGGGTGGGGGGGGCCGGGCCGTAGTCATCCCCGCTGATTCGCTCACCCCCCTAAAGAACCGGAACCAACGCGCTTCCACAAAAGCCAATGCCCGGGCCCGGGACCCTCCGGCTCGGACTGGCGAGTGCCCCCACCCCTGCTCCTTGCGGACGTGCACCTCACCCTGCAGCGCTGGGGGGTCCCCGGAGGGGGAGGGGGCGCCGGCTGGGTTTGGAAGGTGGGTCCCTCCAGCCCCCCCACCCTCACTGGGTTCCAGCTGGGACGGGGAACAGGGCGCCCACGGAATGGAGGGGCCGTTGGGGGGACCCACCGTCTCCATTGGAAACGCCCGGTGCGCACGGCGCAGGGGTGGCGGCGGGTCCGGAAGCGCCGGGGGCGGCCGTGCTCCTGGGAGGACTCGGACCCGAGCCCCCGATGGGCAGGTGGCCGCTGCGGAGCCGCGTGGCCTTACCGCAGGGCTGGCCTCCCGCCGGGCCGGTCCAGGGGACCTGCTGCTCCTGCGATGCTGTAATGACGAGCACGTGGTCCCGCCATCCGGGACGTCCCACAGCCAGACGCTGGCGTTCTCTTTGGAGGGAAGGCCCCCCCGGACGCACGTCAGGGTGCCCAGGGTTACTCCACACGGTTACCGCGGGGGTCGGGGACCACGGCCATGGAACACACGTGTCCTCCGTGACGGCGGCATGTGGTCCTCGCTGTGTCCTCCTCTCTCCTCGCCCTTTGCGGCCGAGTGGGTGAGAGTGAGCCTCTCAAAGGCAGGCTCCGTGCCATGTTCTCCCCTCCCCTCCTCCCTCTCCTCCTCTCTCCTACCTCCTCCCACTCTTCCCTCCTCCCTCCTACCCTCCCTCCTACCCTACCCTCCCTCCTTCTTCTCCTCCCTCCTCCCTCTCCTCCCTCCTCCTTCTCCTCCCTCCTCCTGCCTCTCCTTCCTCCTCCCTCGCCTCCCTCTCCCCCTTCTCCCCCTCCTCCCTCCCCTCTCCTCCCTCCTCCCTCCTCCCTCCTCCATCCCCTCTCCTCCCTCTCCACCGAGTTGCTCCTTGGACCTGGGCTCCGCCCTCGGGCCACCTTCCCTGTGACCTTCTAAACCGAGAGAAAAGACTTCAGTTCTAAGACAGTTTTCCATAAATCAAGACCACATGCATCTGTAGGCAAACAAGACCCTCCATGTGCCCAGCAAAATGGATACATGATTCACAGCTTATTCACGGAGGAGGGAGACTCCCTAAGCGAATGGGCTCACAGCAAACCACCTGCTCGTCCTGGAACTCCTGGGCCTCGGGTCAGGTCAGGCCTGGGCGCCACGGGCGGATGGGCCAGGTCTACCCTACGGCGACTGTTTGGAAACTGGCTGCAAGCTTCTCTGCTAAGCTTATAAGTCGTGGTGTGTTTGGTGTGTTTGTAAAGGAAAAGAAATATGCTCGCATTTTCAAGCCCTTCGGGTCTTACAGCGTCCTCGGGGTTCACAGGGGACAGGTGTTTGCTCTGGCCCCGACTTTCCCAGGGATGGCACCCCCCCCCCCCCCCGCCCGCCCTCTGCAGCCAGGCCCCTCCCATGCAGAGGAACAACACTTCCCAGCATCCCCTCCAGCCATGTGGCCATGGTGACCACAAGGAGTGTGTGTGTGGCTCTGGGAGGGCCCGGGGGTGGGGGGCTCCCCTCCCCCCTCTCCCCAGGAGCAGAGCCCAGCAGCCAGGAGCACGGAGGACCCGGGAGCCCCGTCTCAGCTGACGACCTGCAGGCTTCTCCGAGCGCTCAGTCCTCTCTGATGACGCCTCTGTCTTTCCGACTCCCAACACCTGCCGCGAATCTCATCCTAAATGACACCAATAAACACGAGCGCCAAACAGAAGATTAAATCCCAAACGAGGGGATCATTTGCGAAAGAAATTGCCGTCAACACTGCATTCAGCTCTAGGTGGAGGAGATCAAAAGGAGTTGGGTGAGCGGAGTTTAAACGCCATCGCACGCCGCTGTAACTCCTGAAATAAAGGATAACTAATGGGACCGTAATTCGGCGACTGTGGGTTGGGAGAAAATCCAGGCTGTGTCAGCAAATGGATGCAGCAAAGAGATAAATGAGGGTTCGAGAGAAGCCGTGGGTAGGTAAAATGTGCTGATTCGCTCTTCTGTCCTGGGAGAAATCAATAGATTCCGTTTCACTTAATAAATTCATGAATTGAAAAATACAGGCCGACGAGCATTCCTCACTGCGTCTGTGTCCCTGAGACTCGGGCTTGGTTCACAGAATGACGGTGACCTAACACTTAGAGGCTCGTTTTTCTTTCACGTAAAGTGAAGCCTGGAGCCAGGAAATCCGGGCTGGCGTGTGACCCCACTTTGGCAGGCGACGCGGGGCCGGCTCTGAGTGTCTGCTCTCCCGCCTTTGCCGCGTCTTTATGTGTTCCGACGGCCTCATGTGCAAGATTGGAGCTCCAGCCACCACGTCTTCCAGACAGAACAACAACAGGGGAGGGAAAGAAGACATACTCGCTAAGTTGTCTGACATGCCATTCCCCACACATAAATGGAGGAGAAGATGGAAAACGCAGTCCTTTTTTTAATTGTTGATTTCAGGGAGGAAGGGCAAGGGAGAGATAGAGACATCCAAGATGATCTGCGGCCTCCTGCACGCCCCCTACTGGGGGTCTAGCTGAAACGCAGGCATGTGCCCCAACGGGGAATCCAACCGTCACCTCCTGATTCATAGGTTGATGCTCAACCCCTGAGCCACGCTGGCCGGGCAGGAAAATACAGTCCTTAGGCCACGCATTCTTCTGTCCCTCAATGAAGAGGGTCCTGCTCAGAAGAGGAAGAGGAAGATGGACCTCGGTGGGCAACGAGGGGTCGCTGCCTCGGAAGTAAGTGCACAGCTGGGCTGATGACTGCAGACGCCCCACGTGAGTGAGAGAGAAAGCCGCGGAGATCCCAGCCCAGGGCCTGCACCGTGTTTCCAGACGTCACACTACATCCAGGACAGGCTGTGCGGGGCGTTTGGGCTGAATCGTGACCCACAACGAGGCCTATGTTGGAGTCCTCACCCAGGACCTGACACAAAACCACCTGAAACTCAGACTGGGCCCATGCACACGTACACACACACACACACACACACACACACGTGTATGCACACACACACGCGCGCACACACACCAGCACCCAGTCCACTCTGGGGCACATGGGAAATGGCGAACGTTATGTAAACTACTGAAGAGTTACACGGGACCCCAGCAGGACGGCTCCGACACCTCAGCATGCGATTCCCGGGCCGTGCACTGTGTGTGAACACACAAGGTTGCTTTTCCCCAGGAACCCAGGGTCCTTCATACATGATCGTCCATGTAGAAACGTCAGGAAAAGGTGCCATCCATGTGTGGGGCCTTTTATCTCGACTTTTTCCAGCGGAAAGATTGGCATCACTTTAGTGTCCTTGAAAAGATACGCCTGCCCGGAGCCCCTGTGACTGTTTACATGTCCTTGGGGCGGGTCACAGGGAAGATGAGCAGGCGGGCGGCTCCGGGGGCCCAGCCTGCGGTCACGCTGCCCGCCTTGGGTTTCCCTGCACCGCGGTCCCTGGCTCCGGGCCCGGGAGGACGTGGGGTCAGCCTGAGGGCTGGGCGGCCATGCCCTCCTCTGCAGGCGGCTCTGGAGCCTCAGGGCTTCCCCTCCTGGGCCGGCTCCCTGAGCACTGTCTGTGCCCGCCTCCTCCGGCCAGGGACACGTCCAGTGCATTTCCTTCCCCTGCAATTCCTGGGCGGCATCTGCGGAGAGCGTCCACCCTGAGCCGTCCACGCCCACCACCCACGGACGCCTCTCACCCGCCAGGCCCGGGCCCCAGGCTGCTGTGCTGCCCCCACACCTCCCGGGGGAGCCCCCACACCTCCCGGGGAGCCCCCACAGAGTCCGGAGCCTCCGGTGAGGGCTGATCCAGCAGTCCAGCTGGGTCCCCCGTCCGCAGCTGGCTGGCTGTGGGCTCCTCGGACTCCACGATCGTGTGCGCTAACTCCTCGCAGTAAACCGCTCCACACAGAAACGTGCCTGTGCCCCATTTATTCTGCTGGTTCTGTTCCCTGGAGACCCTGGTGCCCTCGTGCCCCAGACGCCTCCTGATGGCAGAGGTTTAAGTCCCATCCTGCCGACTCCTCCGCGGCCAAGCACTCGCAATGGGCATGCACCCCTTTGCATAGCTGCCGTCACGTGACCCATGTCTTACATTGGGGGGAACCTGTTTCTCCAAAATCTCACGAACCCCTAATTGGAGTCAGAAAGTATCAGGTATTAAGAACAGAGAACTTAGGAAGGAATTCTGAGGAGACGATCCCAAACGTCCCCCACAAAGACCGTGTCATCGACTCGCCCATCTCAGGCGAGGACATCGGTGCAAGCTCAGCGTCGGGTACCTGCTCATTAACTCAATGTTCCTTACTCAAGTGTTCTTAAATAAATTTAATTAAAGGACTGAACAGGCTCTTCAACAATATTAATAAAGGCTCCAAGTGACTTCTCTCCGGAAAGCAGCTCAATGCATTCAGTATTCTCTTTAAAACGCCATCAAATTACCGTTCATTAACTTCTTTGCACACACACCGGAGCATGCTCTTAGCGAGCGCTCAGGGAACTCGTGGGCTGAGTAGGACAAACCACAGGCAACAAACGCAGCCCCTGTGTGCTCCGGCCCCGATGCGGCTCATACGAAGGAGCGTGTTACTTTTCCTGTTTCTCCAAAGACGCCTTATACATGTCACCTGCACGCCTTGTAGCATGTTACCTGTACTCTCATAGCATGTCAGCTGTACGCCTTATAGCATGTTACCTGTACTCTCATAGCGTGTCAGCTGTACGCCTTGTAGCATGTTACCTGTACTCTCATAGCGTGTCAGCTGTACGCCTTGTAGCATGTTACCTGTACTCTTGTAGCATGTCACCTGTATGCCTTGTAGCGTGTCACCTGTAGTCACTCATGATACTGCCAGTTGAACCCAGGTAAGCCCAGGGATCATCACTCAGACCAAATCCTGGAATCACCTTGACCCCAAACAGCGTGCCCACTCTCAGCGCCTCACTCTTAAATTTACAAAATAACAATAAATGAATGTAATTAACTGGTTGGCTCGAGTGTGGTTGGATTAACTTAACTGATAGTAAAATTACACATTGAAATTACTTTACATTATACATCCTCGCTGAGCCGGCCGCTAGGAGACGTAGGAGACAGGGGTTTATTGGAATGCATCCCTCTCCCTCTGGTTTCCATAATACTAAATATGAAAGTTAACCAGACTTCCCTGGAAATCCTGGCCCGTGAAGAGGATTAAATGCTGTGCTTTCACAACGCGTGGATTCCTCCTCCTGAGCGCGCTCCATTCCCGGAAACTGCGGGGTTGGAATGCACGGTTACCGCCGCCAGCGCAGTGGATGCAACGGCGGCTCCGCTGACCCAGTGCGCCATCGGCCCATGTCCACGTGTGAGAAGACGAGATGAGTGGCGCGTCGTTGTGTCTGATTTGCCGTAACTTACTCCTTCGGGCTCTGCTCTCAGTGCACTGTCCCAGCGACCAGATCGGTCCTGTCACTGTGGCCCTTCTACCGGTCTCCGTGGGTGGGTGTCTCTCAGGAAAGCCAGCTTCCCCGTGAAATGTCAGTGAGTCACTGCAGGCAAGAATGTGCTGTGTGTGTGCACACACACACACATACACACATACACATGTATATGCACATATGCACACTTACACACATATATACACGCGCACACATACACACGTGTATATACACATGTGTACATATATACACATATGCATACATATGCACACTTACACGCACATATATACATACACACACACACACACACACACAGCTTTTTAAAAAATCAAGTACTTATATAGCTGTTGCACTGTGCCAGGAATTGCTCTGACCTATTTTACCAATATTGCCGTGTACTTTGGCAAACGCCATATGAAGTGGGTGCAATCATTGCCCCATTTCCACACACCCCAGCCCAGGGCATCAGGACACCTGAGCTAAGCCATTGGGTAAGTCAGCCCACGGCGGCCATCTGTGCCTCCAGCTACAGTAATGCTGTGTATGGGTGTGAGGTGTGGGTTAAAAAAAGACAGAAAAAGCAAACTTGTTATATAAACTGCAGAATTCTCCTATCGAATTAGTTTATTGTCACCAAAAGGAAAATGCACTGAGCATTAAGAATGCGATTTAAGGGTTATGTCTTTGAGTCTCGTGTTTGAAGTTATATTATCCAGTTTCTTAGGCAACAGATGAAAGCGACGCGAATGGCCCCATGTCAGGAAGCTTCCGGCATGTTTTGCTTTACGGTTTTATCCGCATCGCTTTTTTCTCCCCATGAATGCTGCAGAAGCCTTCAACATAAATTGCTCTCAAATAAGCAATGCAATCATTTGTGTTCTGATCTTTGAAGAAATCTGTGCCCAACTCTGAAATGGACCTAAAAATACAGAATTCTGTAAAGGGAGAGGTGACTGGTGCTGGTGAAATTGACCAATCGAGAGCTGTTTGCTTAAAAACCCCCAAAACAGGCTAGAAACACAGCACAGTGGTGTCTTAAAGCAGCAGCGGGCGGTCAGCAAAACCGCCAAGAGCAGGGGTCCTCAAACTTTTTAAACAGGGGGCCAGTTCACTGTCCCTCAGACCGTTGGAGGGCTGGACTATAGTTTTAAAAAAACTATGAACAAATTCCTATGCACACTGCACATATCTTATTTTGAAGTAAAAAAACAAAATGGCAAAAACACCTGCATGTGGCCCGCGGGCCGTAGTTTGAAGACGCCTGGCCAAGAGACTCAAACCAGGACCATGGCTCTTACATGATGCCTCCTTGCATCGGGCCAGTGCTGACCAGCAAGGATGATGGGCCAGTGCTGACCAGCGAGGATGGATGGGCCAGTGCTGACCAGTGAGGATAGATGGGCCAGTGCTGACCAGCAAGGATGGATGGGCCAGTGCTGACCAGTGAGGATAGATGGGCCAGTGCTGACCAGCAAGGATGGATGGGCCAGTGCTGACCAGTGAGGATGGATGGGCCAGTGCTGGCCAGCGAGGATGGATGGGCCAGTGCTGACCAGTGAGGATGGATGGGCCAGTGCTGACCAGCGAGGATGGATGGGCCAGTGCTGACCAGTGAGGATGGATGGGCCAGTGCTGACCAGTGAGGATGGATGGGCCAGTGCTGACCAGCGAGGATGGATGGGCCAGTGCTGACCAGCCAGGATGGATGGGCCAGTGCTGACCAGCGAGGATGGATGGGCCAGTGCTGACCAGTGAGGATGGATGGGCCAGTGCTGACCAGTGAGGATGGATGGGCCAGTGCTGACCAGTGAGGATGGATGGGCCAGTGCTGACCAGCGAGGATGGATGGGCAGCACTTCAAAGCAGGTGGAAAGAGTCCAGGCAGACTTTTCTCCGTGGTGAGAGCATCAGCCCGAGGACTAAAGGGTTGCAAGTTCTATTCCTGGTCAAGGGCACGTGCCTGGGTTGGGGGCTTCTCTCTCTCTCTCTCTCTCTCTCTCTCTCTCTCTCTCTCTCTCTCTCTCTGCCCTCTCTCCATCCCTACCACTCTCTCTAAAAAATCAATGGAAAAAATATCCTCGGGTAAGGATTAAAAAAGGGGAAATGGCAAGAAAGGCTTGAAGATTATCTCACTGGAAACCCTCAGATTTGTTTTTATTGGTTGTTAGAGAGAAAGGAAGAGGAAGACAGAAATAGAAATGTCGATGAGAGAGAACCCATCAGCTCATGATAAATGCCATCTGAACCAGGTAAGCCCGGGATCATCACCCAGACCAGTGGTGGGCAAACTCATCAGTCACCAGAGCCAAATATCAACAGTACGACGATTGAAATTTTTTTTGAGAGCCAAATTTTTTAAACTTAAACTTCTTCTAACGCCACTTCTTCAAAATAGACTCCCCCAGGCCGTGGTATTTTGTGGAAGAGCCACACTCAAGGGGCCAAAGAGCCGCATGTGGCTTGTGAGCCGCTGTTTGCCACTCTGTTGACTAATGAGTTTGCCGACCACTGTCATATACTATATACCCTTTACCTCTTTACACACAATATGCCACAATTGCCTAATCCTCACAGCTTCCAACTACACGGTAACATTTAGTCTAGTCCAGTGATCGGCAAACTCATTAGTCAACAGAGCGGCAAACCGCGGCTCGCGAGCCGCATGTGGCTCGCAAGCCGCGGTTTGCCGACCACTGACCCAGACCAAGTCCTGGAATCACCTTGACCTCCTGCACGCCCCCTACTGGGGATTGTGCCCGCAACCTGGGCATGTGCCCTGACCTGACCGGGAATTGAACCGGCGACGGCTTGGTGCACAGGACGATGCTCAACCACTGAGCCCCGCCACTGGGTGTTAGGCTGTGTGCAGGTGCTGAGCCTGGGCCCCGGGTGTCTCCCCCGTGGCACAACCCCCTGCATGCACTGTTGCCATCGGGCCCCTCCCTCCACTCCACGGGCCTCGGAGAGGGAGACGGTGCCCCGCGGCTGCCCAGTCAGCGGGCCGTGAGGGTAAATGTTCTGGTCGTTGAGTCTCGTGTCCCTTGCAGCACCAGTGGCTGCCCCACGTCCACCTGCTGGCCTGCCTGCTCGTCTCCTCCGCAGCCGGGCGTGTCGCCCTGGCCATCCTTGTTGAGGTTGCCATTCTTCCCGGACACGGGGCAAGATCTGAGCACGGGAATTCCCAGGGGCCCAGCCACACCTGGGTGACGTCCGGGTTCAAATCCACCCGGAGCTGCCTGAAAGGGAACTCATGATGAGGTTCCAAGACAGAGATGGTGGCGCTGGGCCCCAAGTGGCCACATGGAAGTGACATGGAAGACTTCAGGGTGCAGAGGGGAGAGACGCGGGCGGGGCGGGGAAAAGACGGGCTGAGTGGAAGGAAGGGTGCGGCGGGCCCTCAGAGGCAGGTCTGTGTCTCTCTGATCCTTGGCTGTTTGCAATCCCTCCACGGAGATGAACCGCCGAGTGTGGCTTTGGGTTACAAACACGCGGCCCCCGGGGAGGCTGCAGGAGCAGGCGGCCCTGCCCGCGGCCGACTCCTTCCCACCTCAGCAGGCCTGCGCGGCCTCCGCTGCTGGCTCCACGCCCGAGATCTGCCATGAGTTCAGGGGAGAGGAGAGAGCCGGCTTCTCCTCTGGCAGCGCAGCAGGCGGCCTGGGCCCCGCTGGTTCAGAACAAATCGCCACCAGCAGAAGCGGAATAATCCACACACAGGATGTTTGTCGATCTCTTGGCTAAGCCAGCTCGACCTCAATCACGTTACTCCGATAGGACTCTCCTAGGACAGTGGTCGGCAAACTCATTCGTCAGCAGAGCCAAATATCAACAGGACAACGATTGAAGTTTCTTTGGAGAGCCAAAGTTTTTAAACTTAAACTTCTTCTAACACCACTTCTTCAAAATAGACTCGCCCAGGCCGTGGTATTTTGTGGAAGAGCCACACTCAAGGGGCCAAAGAGCCGCATGTGGCTCGCGAGCCGCGGTTTGCCGACCACGGTCCTAGGAGAACAAGATCTGTCGGGCACCGGGTTGACGGAAATGTGCAAGGGCAGCGGAGCAATGGTGTTGCGTGTGTGGGTGTGGGTGTAAGGACCCACATATTACAACATCGTAACATTTATACAGGAAATACATCCATGTACCCATTTCATGTTACCTAAGACTCCTGCATTCTGAGGCACATCTTCTGACACAAAAAAAGAAAAAGCCCCCGCCGGTTTGGCTCAGCGGAGAGAGCGTCGGCCTGCAGACCGAAGGTCCCGGGTTTGATTCTGCTCAAGGGCACACACCCAGGTTGTGGGCTGGATCCCCAGCAGGGGGCGTGCAGGAGGCAGCTGATCCATGATTCTCTCTACTTGTTGATGTTTCTCTCTCTCCCTCTCCCTTCCTCTCTGAAATCAATAAAAACATATTTTTTAAAAAGATTTGTTACGCCCTACCTGGTTTGGCTCAGTGGATAGAGCGTCAGCCTGCGGACTGAAGGGTTCCAGGTTCGATTCTGGTCAAGGGCATGTACCTTGGTTGCGGGCACATCCCCAGTAGGGGGTGTGCAAAAAGCAGCTGATCGGTGTTTCTCATCGATGTTTCTAATTCTCTTTCCCTCTCCCTCCCTCTCTGTAAAAAGTCAACAAAATATATATTTTTTAAAAAGATTTGTCACAGATCAAAACTGTTCAAGGGCGTCTCTGAGTTCCCCCCTCTTGTCCTTACTCAAACCCACGAATCGGTCAATTCTCTCCCCAACGTATTTGACACGTGCGATCGACTTCCCTCCTTGACGCACTTTCTTCACTCAGCGCCCCCGGTCCTGCCGGCCCTCCATTTCCCCTTCACCCAGAACCGCTGGTCTCCAGCCTCCACTTCTGTCTTGCCCCTTCTCTTCTCCCCTAATGCTGACCTGACTCTAACCCTTTGCTGGAATCAAACCCAGGACCCCTCCGTCCCCAGACCGGCGCTCTATCCACTGAGCCACACCAGCCAGGGCTAGAGCCCTCTTCCGTCGTCTAAAATAAAGACGGAGCCATGGGTTTGCCTCGGTACTGCGTCCCACCGGGACCCAGGGCGGCTGTGATTAGGAGTGACTAAGACGTGGTTTAATAAGCGTCCTGATCTTTCCCCAGCGTCTAATTGCTCAGATTAGTCTGTCACCTCCGAGGGCTGTGATGCAAACAATCTCCTGTCACTCTCAGAAGCAGGGACCCGGGATGAACCCCGACACCTCTCGTAACCTCACCTGCCTGCGGTCGATGGACTGCACGGTGGCCTTTATAAAGGTCCCTGTGCTTGCCCTGGCCACTTTACCACATCACAGCGATGAATCTGGAGGGGCTTTCGTGTTGTTATTACAGTAAGTAAATTGTTCATGATGCTGGTGTGCCCTTCGGAAAGGCTGTGACGGGAAAGCTCCCCGCGGCCGGCGGCCGGCGGCCCGGCCCGGAGGAGAGGGCACAGGGTGCCTCCGTCACCTCCTCCTCCTTGGCCTCTGGAGGGTCCTCCTGGCCTCGCCCACTCTCCTGGGCTGGGAGCCTCTCCCACGTCATCACCGGACGCCAAGACACACACGTGACGCTGAACACGGCCGAACAGCGGGACGGAGCTCCCAGGATGAGCTGTGCGTGGTGCAGAGCAGGCCTCCAGCACACGCTGGGAGCCTCGTCCCCTCCGTGGCCACGCGTGCGGGCGTGAGCCCCACCTGGACGGGGCGGTTAAAAGGCTCCCCTCCTCCCAGCTGCCCGGTGGGCCTGCCCGCTGCCTCGGAGCCGGCTCTGCCGCAGCCTCAGCTCACGTAGGCGTCCCAGCACGGCTGGCAGGTTCCGAGAAACGACAACAAAATTCCTGAGCGTGTCATGACGTGCTCAGTCAAAGACGGTGATGCTGGAAGAAGTTCATCTAAGCTCTTCATAATAAAGTCCACGCTTTCACCAGGCGTGTTAGAGAAAACGTCTCCATTCCTCCCATAAAGTTAATATTACAAAATTATTGTCATAACCATCCCAGCAGCCTCAAGTGACGTCAGAGCAGAAAAGGTCCTTGTTGACTGAGCTCAGCCTGACAGGATATATCCAGCCCACGCAGCCCAGCACGGCCAGGCCGGGACTTGGGGCTGAAAAGGGGATCTCAATCTCTCTCAAAACCTGTTCCATTTTAGTCCCTGCCACTCACACACTCTGAGAGCCGTCCATGGTCCTATTTTAGGTGTCCTGTGGAGTCGCCTGCAATGCATACGATGACCTGAGTCCTCAATGTCCTATTTTTAACTTGGAATGGGATCTCTAAGATCCACCCGCTGCGCAGGGTAAGGTACATCGCACGCAGGGCGGGGACTCTGCAGGAGGAAACCTTCCCTGCTAATTGCATGGAGGGGGTTGGAACAGGCTTTCTGCTCCTGCGAAGGAGTCGCCTCACTTGCTTCTGCAGCGCTGACAGGACCCTGGTAAACGCATCCTAATTATGCATGCCCCGGGGCTACCACCAAATACATATTTAAAATTAAACAGAAGCGTGCTCACCCCGAGAGGAAAAAGCTCTGCTAACATAGCAGAGGCACGGATAACAGATTTCTTCGTTAACGCGAAGGTGGTGAAAAAGCACGCCGAAGGCAGTTCACCGTCACGTCGCAGATGCACTTCCTCCGTCGGGGACATGTAATCACGTGCCACTCGTTCATGAAGTCATGGAACGCCACCATGAGAATTAATGGAAGTCAATTTAGGGTAAGATCCCCTACGCTACAGCCAAAGTGTATGAAAGAATCCTTGTTAGTGAAGCACTAAGAGCTTAAACTTCTATAATAAATAGCAGCTCGATCTTAACTAGTTTTAATGGCTTGCAAGTACGTAACAGAAGATAATGCATTATCAGGAAAATATTCAAAACGACCCTCGTACCTCACCCAGAAACAGGTTCATGAGATAAGAGAAAATAAACTTTCTTAAGAGTTCATAAACAAAATCCCTGCCTACCCTGGGCAGGCCAGCCACTCCGTGTATTTTACATGTGGCTGACAGGTCTAACAAACGACCCAATAAAATCATAGCCCTGGCTGGGGTGGCTCAGTTGGTTGGGCGAAGTCCTGTGCACCAGAAGGTTGCCGGTTCGATTCCCAGTCATGGCAAATGCCTGAGTTGCACGCTCAGTCCCCTGTAGGGGGCAGGAAGGAGGCAGTGGATCAATGTTTTGCTCTCACATCAATGTTTCTCTCTCTCCCTCTCCCGTCTTCTATCTCTAAAAAAAAGCAATTAAAAAATATTTTTTAAAAATATCTATATAATTCAATGAAGCACAGTTTCTTGGAAACCATTATATTCAATAACTTGTGTCCCTGTTTCTGATAGGAACTGGGCATCTGGATGTGTTACAATGTGGATAATACAATCACCCAGCCGAGGGGAGAGCGTTCCTTCAGTAGACAGTTCTTGTTAAATAAATGTCCATGTGGAATCTCTCTCTATTTCACATCACTCGGAAAAGTTACTTTCGATTTTAAATCTAAATATAAATTTCAAAACAGTCAAGTCCAAAGAACATAAGATAAATTATTATTTTCATGATCTTGGGACAGGGAAAGATTAAATAAGACACACACACACACAAAAAAAAAAACCCACAAAATGTGTAAATTAGACCCCATTAAAATGAAGACCTTCTGTTTTCTGTTGTGTTTTTCTTAAAAAAAAATACTATTTACAAAAATGAAAAGGCAGAGTGGAAGGAAGTATCTGCCAAACATTCAGCTGACAATAGAACAATGTACAGAATTCAGTGAGAAGGCCTCACAATCAACAGGAAAGAGACAGACAGCCCAACAACAACAACAACAACAAATGGAGAATTAATCAACAGGCACTTCGCCACTGAGAATATCCAAAAGACAACACATACATAAAAAGGTGTTCAATTTCCTTAGTAATCCTCAAAAGCCAAAATAAGACGCCACTATAGAACCACAGGAACGGCTAAAGCCGTGGTCGGCAAACTGCGGCTCGCGAGCCACATTCGGCTCTTTGGCCCCTTGAGTGTGGCTCTTCCACAAGATACCACGGCCTGGGCGAGTCTATTTTGAAGAAGTGGTGTCAGAAGAAGTTTAAGTTTAAACAATGTGGCTCTCAAAAGAAATTTCAATTGTCGTACTGTTGATAATTGGCTCTGTTGACTAATGAGTTTGCCGACCACTGGGCTAAAGTGAAGGGGACAATACCAAGTGCTGACGAGCACATGGAACATTAGAAACTCTCATCAGTGGTAAGTCTGTGCAATCAGGCTAAACATACATGTAGCCTAAGGAACATGTACACAGCCGTGCTGAGGGACAAGGAAGAGGGGGTTGCCGTAGCAAAATTCCTAACAGCCCCAAATCGTAAACAGCCCAGCTCACCAACAGTGGAAGAAAGGAACTGTGGACAGTGATGAGATCGGATTAACTGCAGCTGGATCGCACAAATAAATTTTTAAGTAAAAAAGGTGAACTCAAAGAATACACGCTATATCATGCAATGTACATAGAACGGAAAAATGGGCAAAGAAATCGGGGCAGTCGCTGCTGTTCAGAAGGAAGGAGGGATGCTGACTGGGAGGCAGCGAGAGGAAGGAAGGGGGCGGGGCAGCCGCGTGTGTCCTGCCTGCTCTGCTGACTCTGCGAACGCATCCTGTACAGCATTTTATTAAAATGCTCGTTCCTGCTGTGCATTTTGTGCATGGGCACTGGGCGTCAGTGAAGATAGCTTTGAAAAAAGAACACCTCGCCCGGCCGGCATGGCTTGGTAGCTGAGCGTCAACCTATGAACCAGGAGGTCTCGGGTCGATTCCAGGTCAGGGCACACGCCCAGGTGGTAGGCTCCATCCCCAGAGTGGGGCGTGCAGGAGGCAGCCGATCAATGATTCTCTCTTACATTAATGTTTCTCTCTCCCCCTCTCCCACTCCCTTCCTCTCTGACATCAATAAAAATATTCAAAAAGAAAGAAGGAGAGAAAAAAGAGCACCTAGTTCAGGCACTTGGCTTCTCCTTCCTCGTTCTCCTCCACATGGCTGCCCTTGATGGTTTGGGGGTAACCCGTGCCCTTACTGTCACACTGGGCCATGGGTTCACGTCCTGGCAGAACAGAGACAGGAGCTGCAGGAGTCAAGACCCTGAAGCCAGGTCCTCTCCTGGACGGCCCACCTCTGCGCTTCTAGGTGATGGAGACCTGGCCCTTTATCGGGGTCACGACACCGCAGGACTGGTCACTCCTGTACAAATCCTCGCTGCTCAGAGCGCCAGGCCAGACCTGCAGCCTCACCTCCCACTCCCCTCTCTTCACAGCCTCACACCGAGCCTCACCCACCTGCGGGTGAGCCATTCTAGAAATGCCTGGTCAGAGAAAGCACAATCCAACCCCCTTGTGTAGCGACGAATATTGGGGTGCTGCCAAAAACCAACCCTGCAATCGCAAGCGTTCTGCTTTGCTACACCTTAAAAATCAGACAGTGTTTTGGGGCATTGATGTTTCTCTTTCAGCGATGGCAGCTGCCGCTCCGTGTAATTGGCATGTAGCCTTTCCCTCCTTCCCATGTGGCTTACTCACTCCCGTGTGTTGATAGTTTGCAAGTGATTTTTTTCCTAAATAGGCAGATACTTCCACGTGCTTAGCTTGGTTTTCCCCTGACAATCCCGTGGTGCCCTCAGTGTCATCTGGAGTATCTCACATGGAAATCCGGGAAGGGAGCAGGAAGACATGGCCCGTGAAGGTGTGATTCGTGAGGTCCAAGAGCCATGTCCTTGGCTAAGAGCTCGCTCAACGTGTCTCACAGAGGAACCCTATGATCACACAGTCACATGGAATAACACGGACATTCACAGCAGCTTCACCAGAACAGGAGCCCAGGGTCACACCTGAACTGAGGAGCCCAGAGCTCAGGCCGCTTCGCCGGGGAGTTCACAGGTCATCTTCTAACCTGGGGGAGTTCACAGGTCATCTTCTAACCCGGGGGAGTTCACAGGTCATCTTCTAACCCGGGAGTTCACAGGTCATCTTCTAACTGGGGAGCTCACAGGTCATCTTCTAACCAGGGGAGTTCACAGGTCATCTTCTAAACCAGGGAGCTCACAGGTCATCTTCTAACCCGGAGAAGGTCACAGGTCATCTTCTAACCCGGGGAGTTCACAGGTCATCTTCTAACCCGGGAGTTCACAGGTCATCTTCTAACTGGGGAGTTCACAGGTCATCTTCTAATCCGGGGAGTTCACAGGTCATCTTCTAAACCAGGGAGCTCACAGGTCCTCTTCTAACCCAGGGAAGGTCACAGGTCATCTTCTAACTGGGGAGTTCACAGGTCATCTTCTAACCCGGGGAGTTCACAGGTCATCTTCTAACCCAGGGAAGGTCACAGGTCATCTTCTAACTGGGGGAGTTCACAGGTCATCTTCTAACTGGGGGAGTTCACAGGTCATCTTCTAACTGGGGAGTTCACAGGTCATCTTCTAACCTGGGGAAGGTCACAGGTCATCTTCTAACTGGGGAGTTCACAGGTCATCTTCTAACTGGGGAGTTCACAGGTCATCTTCTAACCTAGGGAGTTCACAGGTCATCTTCTAACTGGGGGAGTTCACAGGTCATCTTCTAACTGGGGAGTTCACAGGTCATCTTCTAACCTAGGGAGTTCACAGGTCATCTTCCAACCCGGGGAAGGTCACAGGTCATCTTCTAACTGGGGAGTTCACAGGTCATCTTCTAACTGGGGGAGTTCACAGGTCATCTTCTAACCCGGGGAGTTCACAGGTCATCTTCTAACCCGGGGAAGGTCACAGGTCATCTTCAAACTGGGGAGTTCACAGGTCATCTTCTAACCCAGGGCGTTCACAGGTCATCTTCTAACCCGGGGAAGGTCACAGGTCATCTTCTAACTGGGGAGTTCACAGGTCATCTTCTAACCTGGGGAAGGTCACAGGTCATCTTCTAACCCGGGGAGTTCACAGGTCATCTTCTAACCCGGGGAGTTCACAGGTCATCTTCTAACCCGGGGAGTTCACAGGTCATCTTCCAACCCAGGGAAGGTCACAGGTCATCTTCTAACTGGGGAGTTCACAGGTCATCTTCTAACTGGGGGAGTTCACAGGTCATCTTCTAACTGGGGAGTTCACAGGTCATCTTCTAACCTGGGGAAGGTCACAGGTCATCTTCTAACCCGGGGAGTTCACAGGTCATCTTCTAACCCGGGGAGTTCACAGGTCATCTTCTAACCCAGGGCGTTCACAGGTCATCTTCTAACTGGGGAGTTCACAGGTCATCTTCTAACCCGGGGAGTTCACAGGTCATCTTCTAACCCGGGGAAGGTCACAGGTCATCTTCAAACTGGGGAGTTCACAGGTCATCTTCCAACCCGGGGAAGGTCACAGGTCATCTTCTAACTGGGGAGTTCACAGGTCATATTCTAACTGGGGAGTTCACAGGTCATCTTCTAACCCGGGGAAGGTCACAGGTCATCTTCTAACTGGGGAGTTCACAGGTCATCTTCTAACCCGGGGAGTTCACAGGTCATCTTCTAACTGGAGGAGTTCACAGGTCATCTTCTAACTGGGGAGTTCACAGGTCATATTCTAACCCGGGGGAGTTCACAGGTCATCTTCTAACTGGGGAGTTCACAGGTCATCTTCTAACCCAGGGAAGGTCACAGGTCATCTTCTAACTGGGGAGTTCACAGGTCATCTTCTAACCCGGGGAGTTCACAGGTCATCTTCTAACTGGAGGAGTTCACAGGTCATCTTCTAACCTGGGGAGTTCACAAGGCATCTTCTAACCTTCATCCTCCATTTTCATCTCACTTTCCATTTCCTTGGTTGCAACTCTGGGTGGGCAAAACAGAACCCAAATGTTTGCTTTTGTATAAGTTCCCCCTTCATTCTCTAGTGTTTCAGGGCAGGTTCAATGTCTCCTGCACCCACTTTGGCCCTACCCATCTTCACCCATTTGGAAAGAGACCCCCGAGTGCAACAAAGTATCTCAAAAGCAATGACAGGGTGTTGTGCACTGGATGTTGTGTCCACCCCAAGAGTCCTCTGTTGAAGCCCTAACTCCCAATGTCAGCATGTTGAGAGATGGGGCCTTTGGGGTGAATTGGGGCTAGATTAGATCCTGAGGGTGGGGCCCTGTGAGGGGATTAGTGCCCTTATAGAGGAGGAAGTGACACCAGTCCTCTCTCTACTGTGTGTGGCTCGCTGTCCACAAGCCAGGGCCGGGGTCTAAGTCAACCAACACCTTGACACTGGGCTTCCAGCCTCCAGAACTGTGAGAAATTAATGTCCATTGCTTAGGGCACCCCATCGGGGGTATTCTGTTGTAGCCACCCGAGCTCAGACACAGGAGATAAATACTAACTTAAGAAAAGTTGGAGTTCTGGAAAAAGTAGTAATTCAATGAGTGCAAGACTCTCTGTTCACGGCCACAGGGGCGAGAGGAAGCCAGTGCCCGGGAGAGGACAGGACCTAGGAAACGAGGGAAGGAGAGCATGGGAATCAAGAGGAAGAGCCTCTACATTCGAGGTAGGCGCGGACAGGAGACAGCTGAACATCCACATTAAAGATGTGTTCTGCCCGGCCGGCATGGCGCAGGGGTTGAGTGTTGATCTGTGAACCAGGAGGTCACAGTTTGATTCCCGGTCAGGGAACATGCCCAGATTGTGGGCTCCATCCCCAGTGGGGGGTGTGCAGGAGGCAGCCAATCAATGATTCTCTCTCCTCATTGAGGTTTCTATCTCTCCCTCCCTCTCCCTTCCTCTCAGAAATCAACAAACATACATATTTAATTTTTTTTAAAGACGTGTTCTACACCATCTTCTGAACTCTGAGCTTGTAGGTGCCCCCGCCAGGTGAGGCAGAACTCTTTCCCGAGATGCACCAAACCTTGGAGGGATGCAGGTCACTGCCCATCACTCCCCCTGCTCCTTGGGAAGTGCTGGGAGGATGGATGGTGTTGAGTCGGCCTGGCCTTGAGCAGGTCCATGTGTGGAGAACTGGGGGTGGGAGGGATCACTGTGGTTCACAGCTCACCGGGAGAAGGGAGCTCCAATTTGTCTGGAGTTGGACATCCCCCCGCCCCTCCTGGGAGGCGGGAGTGAGAGGAACGGTCGGAGGAGAGCAGGCACAGCCTCTCCCAACCGCCTGCACAGGAGCAAACAGTTCTTTCCCTTCAGGCGCGACTAAGAGAGACCCGGTCACGCGGACAACCCCTGCTGAGCACCGGTTAAAGCCCCTGAATTTTCTCTACTGCTGAGCAGACGTCAGACAGGAAACTTCTCTCCTGGGTAACACGTTCCTGAGCCGCAGCTCCCCGCCTGGGAAGCTGCGATAAAGCTGCCTCCTCGCGGGTGGTTTGTGGGAATAAGAGATAGGGTGGCTACGAGGATTAAGGGACATCAGAAATGTCAAGCTCAGCTCGGGATCTGGCATCTGGCGAGCATTCCACTGGCAACAGGACTGTGGTGTCACGGCCGCGGGAAGACTGAGTTCTGGCCACCGGCACCCGATGGAGAGCGAGGCATCGAGACGGGCCGGGCCCGCGTGGGGCAGGAGGAGACCAGGCGGGCCGCACAGAGGGGATTCCGTCCCGTTAGCGGGCGGAGGCGGGAACTGCCGGGGGTATAGTGAGTGTGGTGATGGCACAGAGGTCCCCAAGGGAGCATCCTTGCTTGGGGAGACCCTGCTGAAGGGTTTGGGGATGGAGCGCTGTGAGACCTAGAATGTTCTGTTTAGCAAACATGGCAGAGAGGACGCAAATCTGGTGGCACGGGAACAACGGGCAAGTCCGAGTGGTGGGCCTGGGCACTCAAGTGCTGTTCCGCACACTTTTACTTGAAAACACTCACAATGAAAGGCGTCTTTTAGCCCGGCCGACGGGGCTCCGTGATTCAGAGTCGACTGTGAGCTGGTCAGGGCACATGCCTGGGTTGTGGCTCGACCCCCGGTGTGGGGCGTGCGGGAGGCAGCTGATCCTCTCTCCATGGATGTGTTTCTCTCTCCCGCTCCCTTCCTCTCTGAAATCAATAAAAACGTATGTATTTCTTAATGTCTTTTAAACCATGCCCAGGGTCTCGGTGAAGAGCGGCTGGAGGCGGCTGGCACCCCCATGCGGCCCTCTAATGTGGGGTGCGGTCGGGTCAGGGAGCAGCCAGGGCACTCGGCGTGGTGCAGGCTCCCCCTCAGAACAGGTGGAGCCCCGCGTTCCGTACTGAGGGGGGACCCGGGGCGGCCGGAGACTGGCTGACACAGGGCTGGCCCCGCTCCGGCTCTGCCACCTGCGAATCAGTCTGAGCGAGTTCTGTACGCCACGGCCTGAGCGGAGGCCTCCCCCAGACAGACAGCGGGGAGCGACCCACGGGCGCCGTAGCGACGTGTTCAGGCTGCTCACGTCTGACTGCCGTGACTGCCGTGTGTCACCTCTGAATCCCACAGCTTGTCCTGCCCCGTCACTAGATGTGTACGTTCAAGTTTCCATAGGACACGGTGCCGTCGGCATCAGAAACCACGTGGAAATCCTCCCACGGAGACGTCCTCCCTCGTGGAGGAAGCACCTGGGCACCTGCTGAACGAACCTCCCCCAGCCCTGCAGGCCCTGAGCTCCTGCCTCAGACTGAACCACCACATCCACTCTCCCCTCAGTCACAGAACACGTGGCCCCTCCTCCCACCAGGTCCTGCTGATCCCCACGCGTGACGTCCACCCCCAACGCCAGCTGACCGCACACCCCGGCAGCGATGCCCACCGCAGGCGAAAGACAGGATGGAGAACAGAGTTCAGGACAAGACAACCAGGTGAGAGCCCGGCTCAGGTCAGCTCAGGGAGGTAACTTCTTCTTTTAATTATTTTTATTGAATTCAGAGAAGAAGGGAGAAGGAGAGAGAGAAACATCAATGTTGAGAGAGAATCATGGGTCGGCTGCCTCCTGCACGCCCCAACTGGGGATCGAGACCTCACCCAGGCATGTGCCCTGACCGGGAACCGAGCCGTGACCTCCTGGCTCATCGGTCGGCACTCACCACGGAGCCACGCCAGCCGGGCTGAGAGAGGAAACTCGGAGCTCGGGGATGTTGCCTGTGCACCTGTGAGGAGACGCCGTGTTTAGAGAGCGCCTGGCCCTGAGTAAACCCACAGGCACTAGAACTGGACGGGAAGAGGCGGAGGAGCAGCGAGCCACGTAGGGAAGGGCCGAGCACGGGAACCGCCCGCCGGCTCCCCTGTCCGCAGGGCCCGCCCCGCAGCCCGGCCAGGGTGCTCCTGGCAGACGCCTCGCCTGGCGCCTCACCTCCAGGCGCAGCGGGGGGAGGCGCTCACAGACCCAAACTGCACTCGGGCCAAAACCGCTGAATCAAGATAAAGGATGTGACAAAACGTGCAGCAACCTCAGCTAATTGCAAAGTTGAGGAAGAGAAAGTAATTAGCGTTAGCGATGAGCCAGCAAGGCATTCCCTTAATGTGAGCACAGAACAGCCCCGATCTGAGCCCCCTGCTCCCCGGGAGGCAGGAGGCGGGGGAGGGGGTGAAGGGGTGCAGGACTCTGAAACACACCTGTGTTGGGGTGTCCTGGTCGGGAGGTTACTTACTGGGGCTTGCATTACGAGACTCTTACGAACGGCAGGTTTGCATCCCCCCAAATCTGTATGTTGAATTCCTAACCCCAATGTGAACAGTAGGAGGTGGAGCCATTGGGGTGACTAGGGCACGAGGGTGGGGCCCTCGCGATGGGATTAGTGCCCGGAGAGCTCCCTCCCTATGAGGACACAGCGAGAAGTCAGCCATCTGCCTGGCCAGCACAGCCCAGCGGTGGAGCGTCGACTGGTATCTCTGCATTAACCTACAGCTGCCTCTCCTCTCCATCCTGCTCAGTGTCCTGGGAGCTTACAGGCCGACGTCTGTCAGCCCCACCCCTCGGAGCAGCCCTAGCTCCCGGAGACGAGGAACAACGGGGACCCGAGAAGGCGCCACCCTCCCGAGACAGGAGGCGGTCAGCCAGCAGAGACCCGAGGCGCGGCTCTCACCCGCTGGCCCTCCCTGAGAGCCGCTGGGCTTTCTCCTCTCAGTGGGTTCCGTGCAAAGACCCACCGGTGACTGCGGGGCCCTGGCGTGGACACGGCCCAGCGTGGCTCTCCGAGTCAGCTCTGCGGACCGCAGGCAGAGGGTAGGGAGCGGTTACCAGACTGCCTGGGCCGCCACTTCCTGAGCCTGCAGATGTCAGGCACTGTGTTGCTCCTGAGGGTCACGGAATAGTGTCTGGCAACCATAATGGAAGATAAAAGTGTTACTAAAAATTTTTTTAATTCAAAATAATTTTATGGTCTTTTTTATTGATTTCAGAGAGGAAGGGAGAGGGAGAGAGAGAGAGAAACATGAATGATGAGAGAGAGTCATTGATCGGATGCATCTTGCACGCCGCATACTGGTCCCGGAGCCCGCAACCTGGGCATGTGCCCTGACCGGAATCGAGCCGTGACCCCCTGGTTCACAGGGCCACGCTCCACCACGGAGCCACGCCAGGCGGGCTCAAAAGAAAGTCGGCCTGAGGTGCAGAGCAGCATGTCCAGTGCGCTGGGCACACCTGTATTTTCATGACGAAAGACGATGCGTGTTTGGTACCAGCCGGCTCCATGCACCTCTCGGCCTGAACGCGTGGGCACATGGGGAAGGGCAGAGCCACGTGCACCTCCTGCTCCCCTCAGCTCGTGTCCCTCCTCCATGGAATCTTCCTGACGTTCCCTCCTTGATTCCAAATGCATGAAGGAAGCCAACAACCTCCCGTCCGGAGCATGTGAGACCTTGCTCCCAAGCACAGGGAGTCAGTTTGGCTCAAATAAGCTCACAGAAATTCTCTGCAGGGTGGACATCTCGAACACTGACGACCTGGTAGACTGAGTGAAGACTACCTCCCTCCCCATGGGTGTGGGGCCCGGCCGGCGTGGCTCCGTGGTTGAGCATGGACCTATGAACCAGGAGGTCACGGTTCAATTCCCAGTCAGGGCACATGCCCGGGTTGTGGGCTCCATCCCCAGCGTGGGGCGTGAGCCGATCCATGATTCTCTCTCCTCATTGATGCTTCTATCTTTCTCTCCTTCTCCCTTGCCCTTCCTCTCTGAAATTAATAAAAATATATATTTTTAAAAATCAGCTGAGGGCCTGGCTGGAAGAAAAGGTGACAGAAGGGGGAATTCGCCTTCTCTGCCTGGATGCACGAGCCAGGTCTTCTCCTGCCTTTGAACGGGTACGCATCGCTCTCCCCAGTTCCCGCTGGCAAACAGCCCGTCGTGGGCCCTCAGCCTCCGCAGGCACACGAGCCAGTGTCTGATTTTACAGGTGGATGATAGGCAGGTGGTAGGTAGGTAGGTAGGTAGGTAGTCAATCTCTGACAGGCTGTTTCCCTGGAGAACCCTAATTGGCCTGCAATTAGTAATGCCGGCGGCAAAACCAGTCGTTTTAGCAGCACCAATGGCGTATGCAGTAACAGAAATCACTGCTATTTGGATACAGTGGTTGCCGATATCCTGGAATAATGTTTCTCTCGTCTCTGAAATTATAGTGATTACGAGACCAACATCTCGACCTGGTTAATGAGTGTCTTACAGACGCACACAGAGACCCGCAGAGCTAACTTGCTGTGATGCTTGGTAACTGCATTTCATTACCAGCCACCTCCTTCGGAGCCCTAGGTCTTGGTTTTTGCTTTTAAAACCTGGTTCTGGGACGAGACCTGTCGGCTCAGCCAGGCTGCCAATGTGGTTACTCAACGTGAATGAAGTACCACCCTTACTCTTATATTTCAACATGTGCACCCCACCCCCCCTGCTTTAAAGTGAGACGTTTATGATATGTTAATCGTCAGAGGTAACCCTGCTAAAGAATTCCATAAAAAACAATGCCACATGCAGGAAACGTCCACCCAGCATAACCACATCTTACGTTTTGCCGGTTTATGATTTATGGGGTGTTTACCTCTTTAATTTTGCAATAATCCTGCGACATGATCAAAGCAACACTCCTTAGGTCCAGTTCACAAGGAAGAAAACTGGGACTGGTGACGGTCGCTCACTGAGGAGGAGCTGGTGGAGCCCGAGGGCTGGACCCTGAGGGGGCGCGCTTGCCCAATGCACAGGACCGCCCTGCGCCACGGGGCAGGGACATCCGGGGAAGGGGCCGCACGGAATTCACACGGCTAGTAACGCTCCCTGAAACTGATCCATCGTCTTTACAGCTTTGTTTTCTTTTCCAATATATTTGTATTGATGTCAGAGAGGAAGGGAGAGGGAGAGAGATCGAAACATCCATGATGAGAGAGAATCATGGATCAGCTGCCTCCTGCACGCCCCACACTGGGGATCGAGCCCACAACCCAAGCATGTGCCCTGACCAGGAATCAAGTCGTGACCTCCTGGTTCATAGGTCGGCCCTCAACCACTGAGCCACACCGGCCGGGCACAGCTTTATTTGAAAAACCCACAAAGTGTACAGAGAACTGCTCTTCATTTTGAGCAACACGCCTCCCCAAAAGCATAACCCGCGATCCTGACTGACTACTTCCAGGCCACGCACCGTGGTCCGCTACACGGAGACGGCAACAAGGAGAGACCCGTCCGTAAACTACAGTGCAATGATGAGACTGAAAGGGAAGCCCCGCTCGCCGGCCATCGGGCACTTTGCTTTTCGTTCCTGGAAAAACTCTCCCGAGTCCTCCCAGGTCTTTTCGTAATCACACGAGAGCCCCCAGGGCCGTGGGGCGGCCCGTACCAGTGAGCCCATCTTCAACGTTGTCATCTATCTCTCCTCCCAGGATCTGTGCACCCTCTTTTGTTTTCTAAACTTTTTTACTGACTTCAGAGAGGAAGAAATGAGGGATAGAGAGAGAGAAACATCAATGATGAGAGAGAATCATGGATCGGTTGCCTCCTGCACGCCCCACACTGGGAATCAAGCCTGCAACCCAGGCATGTGCCCTGACTGGGAATTGAACCCTGACCTCCGGGTTCACAGGTCAATGCTCAGCCACTGAGCCACACCGGCCGGGCTGCACCGTCTTTTCAGGCCAACACCTTCTTCGTTCACTTGAGGTGGAAAGTGCTGTGGGGTCTTCGTTGTCCTTCTGAAGTATAAGAGGGCCGTCCAGGTTCCTAGGAAAGGGACTTGGTAACACCGGGGAGCTGGCTTTAAAATTCCTCACTCTCATTGCCTGGCTTATTTCACTTAGCATAATGCTCTCCAGCTCCATCCATGCTGCTGCAAATGGTAAGAATGCCTTCTTTTTTACCGCAGCGTAGTATTCTTTTGTGTAGATGTACCACAGTTTTCTAATCCACTCATCTGCTGATGGGCACTTAGGCTGTTTCCAAATCTTAGCTACGGTGAATTGTGCCCCTATGAGCACAACCAATGGACACGAGACATTGGGGGGGTGGGATGAGGGCATGCGACAGGGGTCCTTTCTCTGGACCTGGCCTAGAACCCTCCCGGATCCAAGTTCCTTTTCTCAGCATCTGTTTAACAAATCTGGATGGAGTGCCTAATGTGGATCAGGCACTGTTCTAGGCATGGAGGATCCTGCGACAGACAAACCAGACAGGACGGCCTGCCTTTTCGGAGTTTGCAGTCTGAGGCAGCAGGACAGACAACCAAGAAGACAGCATGGGGTTGTCAGACGGTAACAGGGAGGTGGGGGTGATGAAGGAGGAGGGTGGGGGGAGGAGTGGGGTTCCCAATAGGACAGCCAGGGAGGCCCCCCTGAAAGGGCAGCATTGGAGCAGCCGTGGGAAGAGGCGGGGGAAGGAGCCACGCAGACGTCAAGAAACAGCGTGGCCGGGCGCCCAGAGCCGCGCCCGCAGAGGCAGAGAGGAATGTCCGGGCTCCTGATGGAACTGCCAGGGCCCCAGAGCGCCTGGAGGAACGTGGGCCACGGGGAGAGGAGGAGGCGGTGGGGTCAGGGAGTGGAGCGCTGACCGGGTCGCGTAGCCCTGGCGAGTCTGGCTTTGGTTCTCCGAGAGACTGGACGGCACGGAAACCTTCCGAGCAGAAAACGGGAGCTCCTGAGGGGCGGAGCGGAGGCAACAGGCCCCATCGGAGGCCATTCCGTCTAGAAAGAGATGAGGGGGTGCAGCAGCTGGGCCACAGAGGAGGCGATGGCTGGAGTGGGAGAGGAATCCGACTCTGTGCGTGACTTGAAGTTAAGGCGATAGCCTTGCTGTCGTCTTGGGCTTGGTCTTGGGCGGGGGGGGGGGGGAGAGAAAGAGAAAACGACTCATTGTGCGGAGATCACAGTCCGCATAGAGATATTTCCAATGAAATGATAGCAGCTCCCACTGAGGAGTCCCCTGCAAACACCATGGAGAGCTGAGGTCTCCGGTCTGAGGTGGAGGAGGGCGCGGGGGCAAGTGTAAGGGGAGGTCAGGCGTTTAGGAGAACAGCTGCCGGTGCTTCTGTCAACCACCTCATTCCTCCTCTCTCCCAACAGATTCCACCAAGAACCAGCAGGGCAGCTTTTCAGATAAGGAAACGGTTAAACGTTCATTTCTCCCGCCCAGAGCAGCAACTCAGGGAGTGAGTATGTTTTTCTTCATCTGAAAGCTCCATCCCAAGAAATCCCTCTCATAGGTACAATCCTGACTCCCCCAAGTGAGCAACGTTGCCATGTTCCCGTGTGTCCTGTACGTGCAACTTGCAGGTATGCGTGTGGGGTGCGTCTGTGTGTGTGTGGACATGAAGCGATCGCTGTGATTTTGAGAACGCGTGTGCTGTCTGCCTGAGCATGGAGGCATTTACAGTCAGCAGCGCCTCGGAGCACGGGCCGCGTCTGGCGTGTGCTCATCACAGCAGAGCTCGGGCCGGTGATACCTGATGAGACACCGCAGCCTCCGCGAAACAGGTTAACTGTGTTCCCTGCTGCTGCGTGGTCAAGTCAGATGAGATTTCACAGGTTAAACTCCCACCGGAGGACCCCCGTGCGCCCCCACCAGGCCCCTGGAGCGCGCTAAGTGTGACGGCCGTGACCCCTCCTCTGGAGTGTGGGGACGGGATGGGGAGCAATCAGCACCGCGTCCCCCATGTGCCCGTCCCCTTCGAGATAACGTGTACACTTCCCCTGGCTGCTGTACCCTCGGCTTCCTCCACGGGCTCAAACGACAGAACGAGAAAAGGCGCACCCGTCAGGCCGACGCCGCCATGACTAACTGTTGGGTCAGTAAGCGACCTGAGCGGGTTCCTTGCGCAGAAGCTGGCCTCCGCCCGGGGTTCTGCGAACTGGATCTGAGGCGAGGGCCGCTCTGTTTCTCAGTGGAAAGCACGCCCAGCCACGTTTCTGGAGGCAATCCATTAAGTCCTGGTCCTACCACAGGAGCGCTTCCTGAATGCCCTATTCTGAGAGCTAATGTTCCCTGCAGCACAGCGAGCAGAGGAGATAATGAGCCGGGTCATAAAGCACTTTGACAAACGCCTGCTGTAACAGGCCACTTCTCCGGGATTAATCTCATCTGCATCCATCCTCCTCCAACGTCCCTGGAACTGCCAGTGAAAGGAAACCAGAGCTGGGGACTCTGTCACCCCGTGAAGCAGGGAAAGACAGAGACATACACATACATGCACAGGTAGACGGCAGCTTCTCCCGCGGCCTTCTGGGAGAGAGCGGCTGGGCCTGCGCCCCATGGAGAGATCTGAATGGAGGCCCCTCCCGAGGGATGGTGCTGGCAGGAGACCTCCCGTGGGAGCTGCCGTCTGCCCAGGGGAACTCCTGCTAAGCGGACTGAACGTTCACCAGGGGCAGCTGTGCATCTTCATCGCTGCCTGCCTGCTTCATGCGTGGTGCATGCTGAGTAAATATTCGCCACCTTGATTTCAAACATCTACCCTAAGTCATCAATGAGCAGGGTATTGGTCAGGGTTCACCAGAGAGATGAAGCTAATGGACATAGGTAGGTGGGTAGATGCATCCATATACACATAGATACATACAAACAGATAGATACATACAGACACAGGCACATAGATAAATTAAACACAGGCAGACTCATAGACACATACCAACATGCATGCATGCATACATAAATAGACACATAGATACATGCCAACATACATACATGCACACAGAGACATATACAGACAGATATATAGATAAATATATACATAGACATATAGATAGATGATAGATACATAGAGAGAGAGGAGAGAGAGATGGTAAGTAGATAGTAGATAGGTAAATGATAGATAGTAGATAGATGATAGATAGTAGATAGATGATAGATAGTAGATAGATGATAGATAGTAGATTGATGATAGATGATAGATAGTAGATAGATGATAGATAGATAGTTGATTGATGATAGATGATAGATAGTAGATAGATGATAAATAGTAGATAGATGATAGATAGTAGATAGATGATATATGATAGATAGTAGATAGATGATAGATGATAGATAGTAGATAAATGATAGATAGATGATAGATGATAGATAGTAGATAAATGATAGATAGATGATAGATGATAGATAGTAGATAGATGATAGATAGTAGATAGGTGATAGATAGTAGATAGATGATAGATGATAGATAGTAGATGATAGATAGTAGATAGATGATAGATGATAGATGATAGATGATAGATAGTAGATAGATGATAGATGATAGATAGTAGATAGGTGATAGATGGGTGGCAGACAGGTAGACAGAAGAGATTTCAAGCAGGAACTGACTCAGGCGATTGGAAAGCCTCCGGCCAGCGAGAGCCCCAGGAACTCTATGACGTTGTTCCCCTGAGTCAGAAGCTGGAAGTCAGGCTGATGGCTGAGTCTGGTCTAACTCTGAACGCCCGTCCAAGGACAGGAGAAGGCGACGGCCCAGCTCTCGCTGAGAGGGAATTCGCCTTCCTCCCCACTTTCTCCTGTGGAGCCCGCCTGGATTGAGGATGCCCCCTGCCCCGGGGAGTCCTCTCCTTCCCTCAGTCCATGGGTTCCCAGGCTAACCCCTTCTGGAAACCCCTCACAGACACGCCCAGAATCATGTGTTACCAGTCGTGGGCCTCCCTTGGGCCATCAAGTTCGCACATAAATGACCCTCATGAGTGAGAAACATGTTTCTACATTGTACACGTCACTTCTGCTCACAACTCATCTCTCACTAACAGCATGAACTCCGCAGTGATGGCTTCGTCCACAGAGCTAACAGCTGAGCGTCTGGTGAGTGCTGGGGGGGGGGGGGGGGGGCGCGGGGGGACACACGCACCTGAGAGAACCTGACCCCTGGCCCCTCAGGGACACCAGCCCCCACCATCTCAGCAAGGGGGTGGGCTTTTGACTCACAGCAAAGTGGGCCCTAAAGTACTTATGTTCTTTGTCTTCCCAAAGGCACATGCACTTACATGGCAACATACCAATCACGATGCAACGGAATCCCTGCAGCATCCTGGCCAGCAAGCACCCCGACGTGAGGGCCCCTCAAAACCCACACGAGAGGCTGCGTGACCCTGTGTCCCCGGACACCGGTGGGGGGAGGGTTCCCGCTAAGGAGTCACAGGACTGTGGCTTCAATGGCACCGCCCAAGAACACCATCCCTTTGAAAATAATTTTTAAAAAACCCTAATTCCCTCCCACACAAGCTTTCATCTTTCTGGTGCATGCTGTGACTTCTCCGATTTCCGAGAAATGGCATTTCTCGCAGTACGGTGACACCAGAGGAACACTTTCCTCCTCGCGAACTAATAAGGGCCTCACCCCTGAGAAGCAGTGAGGCAAGTGGAACCCTCAAAGCGAGGGGTTTGCAAAGCCGTTGATGTCCCATTTTGAGCATAGAAGGTTCCTGAATAATTTTAAAGGTCCTAAGAGTCCCGTGAAGGTACTTCTGAGTCTTCATTTATAACCTGCCGTGCGACAGAGAAATCATCTCAGAAAAGGAAAGAAAAAAAAGAGAAGAAAAGAAAAGAAAAGAAAAGAAAAGAAAAGAAAAGAAAAGAAAAGAAAAGAAAAGAGAAGAGCTCTCTAGAGTGGAGGCGGCTTCCCCTGCCCCAGGCCCACCAGGGAGCCGGCAGCCCTTCTCCGGGCCGGACGCTGGCTGCAGGGAGCGGGCCGTCACCCGGGCACAGGCTCAGGCTCCACAAGAAAGAGGCCCAACAACACTGTGGCTCCAAAACATAAAGCTGGGCCTTGTGCCGTGGCTCCGTGGTTGAGCGTCGACCTAGGAACCAGGAGGTCACAGTTCGATTCCCGGTCAGGGCACAGGCCCGGGTTGCGGGCTCCATCCCCAGTGTGGGGCGTGCAGGAGGCAGCCGGTTATTCTCTCTCATCATGGATGTTTCTCTCTCTCTCCCCCTCTCCCTTCCTCTCTGAAATCAATACAAATATGTTTTTAAAAATGCAAAGGTATCATTTCTTATTGCTCTGCAGAGGTCAGTGAGGGGTCAGGGCGAGTGCGGTTAGACCAGTGGTCGGCGTCTCGGTGTGGGCGTCCTCCTCCTGGGAAGCCCGTGAGAGCTGCTCGCCAGGAGCCCAGCCTGGGCCCCGAGGGGCTGGGCCGGCAAGGCTGTCGGGGACAGAGGTGCTGCACAGACAAGAAGAGCTGCCACCTCTGCCTCCTGCGAAGTGAGGGGTAAGGATCCGCCAGAGGAGCGGACCAGCTCCCTCCCCGGAGTGACGGGCAGGTGCCCTGGGCGCTGGCAGCCGGCTGGCTAGGCCTGGCCGCGCAGGTGAGGGGCTGTGGGCTCAGGCACGGCGGGCCCACTGTCTTCTCTTCCTGGCGCCGCTGTTTGCTGCCCTGCTCTACGCTGATATTTTAACGAGCCCGACCACCAGGCGCCCTCTCTGCGGTGAGTGAGACCATGTGCCTGGCGCCCAGGCCCATGCCACCTGCCTGGGTTCAGGGCAAAGAGAAAGCCGAGGGCGGGCATCGTCCCTTTTACAGAACATGCCCTGGCGTCTGCACACACCTCTAGGCGTAACCGCTGACAGACCAGGGCAGGGCGCCTGGGCCTCCTGTGTGTCTGAGAGGGAGCTTCCCCAGGGGGGCCCTGGCAGTCATGGCCAAGTCACCCCGTCGGACCAGGGCGATAGGTCACCCCAAAAAGGAGCTCTGCCCCCACAGGAAAGAAGGCGGGAGCGGACTCTGTGACCTTTGACAGCCCCTGCCCACATCCTCTAACTCCCGTCTCCATCGCCCCCCTGCTCGTCCCGTGTTTATTTTTATTCTTATCTTCATTGTTGAAAGTATTACACATGTTCCCCTTCCCTCCCCAGGAACCCCTTCTAGCCCGTACCTCCCCCACCCCAGGCCTTCACCACCGTATTGTCTGTGTCCAGGGGTTATGCCCATCACTTTCCACCCGCACACCCTCCCCTGCCTTCCCTCTGAGGTTCCATGTCTGCTGAGTTAACCCTGGCCCCGGCCGGGTGGCTCAGCTGGTTAGACCAGTGGTCGGCAAACTCATTAGTCCACGGAGCCAAATATCAACAGGACAACGATTGAAATTTCTTTAGAGAGCCACATTTTTTAAACTTAAACTTCTTCTAATGCCACTTTTTCAAAATAGACTCGCCCAGGCCGTGGTATTTTGTGGAAGAGCCACACTCAAGGGGCCAAAGAGCAGCATGTGGCTCGCGAGCCACGGTTTGCCGACCACTGGGTTAGAGCATTGTCCATGCACCAGAAAAGATGTTGGGTTCAGTTCCCGGCCAGGGCACATATCTCAGCTGCAAATTTGATTCCTGGTTGGGATGCATTCGAGGAGCAACTGATGGATGCTTCTCTCTCACATCAATGTTTCTCCCTCTCTTTTTTTCTCTCTCCCTTCCTCTTTCACTACGATCAATAAAATCATATCCTTGGATGAGGATTTAAAGATAAAAGTAGATAGAAATAAAATAAATAAACCTTATTGGATATCCCGGTAGGCAGCTCTCCTTTGCAGTTCAGCTGTTGGGAGAGAGCGCTTTGGGGGCAGACACGGCTATAGTTCTTCCGGACACGCCTAGTGCCTGGCACCTGACCAGGTACGGCCGGACTCTAGATCGATGGTGACAGAATAGGCATGTGACAAAGGACATGTCAAAATATTAAGAGCATAGAGCTCAGGCTTGAGATCAACAAGTGATTTTTAACCTTTCCTTCTTCTTTCTTCTGTTTTCCAATTTTCCACAGTCGCTGTTCGTGACTTTCATGAAATTGCCATCATTTCTGAAACATTCCTCACATTCAATCATGGCTCATAGCAGGGGAGGTTGCCTTCCCCTCCATGTCTAAGTCTACGATGGAAATCCTAGAGCACCAGCTGTGAGCTTGTCCATTTGCACCAGGTAGTTTGTAAACACGGGGTCTCGTCATCTCACAGAGCGATTGCTGTCGTTGCCAGTTCACGTAGAGGAAACCGAGGCCTCGGAAGTTAGTGGCCTGACCGTCCCTGACCAGCTCAGACCCTGGGACAGCCACCCCTGACAGTCACATGCTCACCACAGGCCAGCCACACCTCGCAACATCTAACGGGGTTCCCCTCGTGCTCCCCAGGACTGGCTGCGTCCGGCTCTAACATGACCCTCGAGACCAGAAGCCATATGACTTGTAGAGGCTCCTAACCATACGACTAGGTGACCCTTCTACCCTCTCGGGGTGAACGAGGCTCTCCTTCTGCAGCCCTCAGGAAATGCAGGGTCACTGGCTAACAAGGAACACTAGTCACTGAGACATTCCTCTTTGGTTAACCCTCACCAAGGATACTCTTCCATTGACTGTTAGGAGAGAGGGAAGGACAGAGAGAAACATGGATGTGAGAGAAACACATCGATGGGTTGCCTCCTGAACACGCCCGGGCTGGGGAGGAGCCTGCAACCGAGGTACGTGCCCTTGACCAGGGATCTAACCCAGGACCCTTCGGTCCCCAGGCCAACGAGCCACACGATCCACTGAGCTCTATCCTCCGAGCCCCACCGGCTAGGGCTCTTTCTTTCTCTTTTCATGCAGCAGGTAGGTTGGAAATTTTAATGCAATAAAAAGCCAGATAATCAACACACAGAGAACTGTCCATGCCAAGCACAAGACTGAGTTCCAGGGCCTGGGACCCCAGCCCGGCAAGGCAGGCGGCTCCCGGCCCTCACCAGCCGCTCGGACTCATGTGTCTTCACCTGTGCAAACCGGGCTGTGCCCCACGCCCCGGGGGGTCTGAAGGCTTCTTGACTGCCCAACTGACGCCAACGGTGAGTCTAGATCGATGATGACAGAACAGAGACGTGACAAAGGACGCGTCAGAATATTCAGAGCAAAGGTCTCAGGCTTGAGATCCACGAGGGATGTTTAACCCTGTTTCCCCCATGTTTGCTGGAAGGCTGAGCGCTGGCACACACCTCCCAAAGCCTCAACACGCTTTGCACTTCACGCCTTCGATGGAACGTCATGCATGTTCAGTACAGTCAGCTCCGCCGGAAACACTACGAGATTCCGTTACGGCAAAATGAATACGAAGATGTGCTTCTTCTGAGGCTCACGAAGAAAAGGGGGGCCGTGGAGAGTACAGGTCCAGGCGTCCCCGACCTCAGGATCATCCCACGCTGCCATCCCGACCCTCAAGGTGATGGTGTTGGGAGGCGGGCCTCTGGGTGTGATCAGGTCTTGGGGGGGGGGGGGCTCACGAATGGGACTGGTTCCCTTGGAAGAGACCCAGGGAGCTCTCTGGCTTTGCCACCTCCCGAGGACACCGTGGGGAGTGTCCCTGGGAGAGGGGCCCCCCCGAACCCCGCCTGCTGGCCCTGACCTGGGCTCCCAGTGCAGAACGTGAGAAAGGTCGTCCGAGTACTTTCCCGCTCTGGGCCTGGTCCTCGTACCCTCTGTCTGACGGGCATTGCCGAACATCCTTCGTCCTTCGCTGTGGGAACATGACCGTCACCAGCCTGCCGGGGCCCAAGTCTAGGCTCTTACAGATACAATGCAGGGACCAGCGGACGACCTGAACCTCTTTCTCCCTGAGCCCGTGACTGACACGGGGGTGGCACCTTCCCACCTCAGGGACAGGCGGGGGCGGCCCAGGCACTGTCCACGGACAGACGCACAATAACTCTGTCCGTTCTAGCGTACACTGCTCTGAGGGACCGACTCCCGGCTCTAGGGCCGCCATGTGCATGGTTCTGTAAATCAGGCTCCGTGTTCTGTACAATCAGGCTCCGTGTTCTGTACAATCAGGCTCCATGTTCTGTACAATCAGGCTCCGTGTTCTATACAATCAGGCTCTGTGTTCTGTACAATCAGGCTCCGTGTTCTATACAATCAGGCTCCGTGTTCTGTACAACCAGGCTCCGTGTTCTATACAATCAGGCTCCGTGTTCTATACAATCAGGCTCCGTGTTCTGTACAATCAGGCTCTGTGTTCTGTACAATCAGGCTCCGTGTTCTGTACAATCAGGCTCCGTGTTCTGTACAATCAGGCTTCATGTTCTGTACAATCAGGCTCCGTGTTCTATATAATCAGGCTCCGTGTTCTGTACAATCAGGCCCCGTGTTCTGTACAATCAGGCTCCGTGTTCTATATAATCAGGCTCCGTGTTCTGTACAATCAGGCTCCGTGTTCTGTACAACCAGGCTCCGTGTTTTGTACAATCAGGCTCCGTGTTCTATACAATCAGGCTCCGTGTTCTATACAATCAGGCTCCGTGTTCTGTACAATCAGGCTCCGTGTTTTGTACAATCAGGCTCCGTGTTCTGTACAATCAGGCTCCGTGTTTTGTACAATCAGGCTTCATGTTCTGTACAATCAGGCTCCGTGTTCTGTACAATCAGGCTCCGTGTTCTGAAACAGCCATCCTTATGTAACAAAGAGGTAGTATGCAAATGGTCGTTATGCTGTGACGCGTAACAACCGATCACCAGGAGGCGGGGAGAGAGCTACAGCGGCGGTGGGCGGGGCGGCCAGCTGAGGCAAGTGGCAGCGAGCTACTCGCGCCCGGACTCGTGCACAGGGCCCCTAGTTGGAATATAAAACGTTCATGGGTGATGTTGCCCTGTTCGTCTCCTTTAACCCCTTGGTTCCACGGCATGTGCTGAGCGCTCGGAGGCCCGGTACCTACAGGGCAGCAGTCGCCGCGCAGGCCCACATCGGCCGGGGAGCCAGGCAGGCCGATGCCGCGTGCATTGTAACGGAGGGTGGGGAACAAGCACACGGGGGCGGGGGGCAGAGGAATTGGGGAGAGTTCTGCTGTGGAGCGTGGAGTGAGGGCCGCCAGCCTGGCCAGGGCTGACCACAGAGAGGAAGTAAGGGGAAGGGCGTTCAGGCTGGAGGAACAGAGTAAGCCGAGCCGGAGGCACACCGAAGCCGAGCATTCGGGGAGACGAAAAGCGGCCGTGTCCGCGGCAGAGCTGGGACTGGAGGACACGGAGCGAATGTGGCCCAGAGAAGGACGTCTCCACTGTCTCCTCTCGGACTCCAGCCCTCACCTACGTCTGGCGGCAAGCAAGCGCCACGCGGCGGGAAGACAGCTCCGGGCAAAAAAAAAAAAAAAAAACACAGCAGAGGGCCTCAGCTGAGGGCACCTTCCCGTGGACTCTGCAGCACGTCCTGAACTGAGTCCTCAGATTTCCACGCGGGCACGGCCACCAGGGAAAACTGCAGCATCTCGCCCCCCTTTAGACTCCGTTACCATCACCTTCCCGGGCACAGCGTGTCACTACTTCAAACAGAGCTGCCACTGCTGCCGGCGGGTCACTGCGCGCCCCCAGGGAGACGCACGAGGCTGGCGGACACATCACAGCGGCGCCTGGCAGCCTGGCCTCTAACCCCGAGGCCGTCCTTCCTCCCCTCGGGAGCCGGTGCCTCCTGCAGCGTGGATTCCTGGTTCAAGCGCTTCAACGCCGCCTGGCTGCCGTCTCCTTCCTCTTTGTTGTTTCTGGAGACTGATGTTTCTGGGGGTGAGCGCTGCAGAATGTCAGATTTCTCTCTCCCTGTTGCTGTGCGTGTTTCCCATCATTCCTTTTGCCGTTCATTTGCTGCCTCCAGTAGGCAAGGGGACAGACTTGCCCCCTCCACCGCCCCCGGTCCACAGGTGGTCTCCCCCAGTCCACAGGTGGTCTCCCCCAGCCCACAGGTGGTCTCCCCCAGCCCACAGGTGGTCTCCCCCAGTCCACAGGTAGGCCCCCCCAGTCCACAGGTGGGTCCCCCCAGTCCACAGGCAGGCCCCCCCAGTCCACAGACAGGCCCCCCCAGTCCACAGGCAGGTCCCCCAGTCCACAGGCAGCCCCCCCCAGTCCACAGGTGCCCCCCCAGTCCACAGGTGCCCCCCCAGCCCACAGGTGCCCCCCAGCCACAGGGGAACAATACTCTGAGATTCTTATTCTCTCAGGGTTTGAAAAGAGTCGGTGGTCCCCCGAGGCCCATGCAGGTCAGAGTTACACTGTTTCTAATTCAGTGTTTTTTAAAAATTAGCCAACTTTGAAAATCCTGACAGAAAGCAATCAATGTACACAAAAAGCAGCACCAGTTCCCATTCTCCTTTAAGAACAACAGCAACTCCAGAAGACGCAGGACCACCCCGGCGGACAGGAGGCCCTGGTTTCCTGCCGGGGATGATGGTGCTGTGTCTGGAGCCCATGGAACAGATCTGACGCCCACCCTGGATGTGAAGTCATTTAACGCGATCTGACAGCCCCGGCCTCAGCAACTGGTTCATTTTGTTACAACCCAGCAATCAATAGGCACAGAACCAACCTAACTCACGGTGACATCACACCTCCCGGCCACTGACACGCTTTTCCTGAAATTGCCCGAGTGGCCCTGGGCCTGCATGAGTGTCCCACGGAAGTTCACGGGCCCAGCCGTGGCCCACCCTCTGTAACGGTCCCACGGAAGTTCATGGGCCCAGCCATGGCCCACTCTCTGTGACGGTCCCACGGAAGTTCACGGGCCCAGCTGTGGCCCACCCTCTGTGATGGTCCCACAGATGTCCACAGGCCCAGCCGTGGCCCACCCTCTGTGACGGTCCCACGGATGTCCACGGGCCAGCTCTCTCCAGGTGACTCCAACAATGCGTCCACTCACAGCTGGAGAAGGCACCCCCCCCCCCCCCCAGTGCTGGTAGGGGAGGCCTGTGAGTGAGACGGAGGGAGGTAAGCAGCTGGTGCCCTATGACTCACGACCAAGTGCTCAGAGGAACCCCAGGCCCTCGGATACTGGGGTTCAGAAAACGTGGTCACCGTGTCCAAGATGCACTCACACGTCAATGAAAATTAACGGTCTGTGTTCCCAGCAGGGAGAGGCTGCTGTCTTAGCTCTAAGTCAGCCCCCCTCCCACAGCCACCCATGACCCCAGAAGGATGTTCATATTCCTCCCCGCCCACTACCCCCGGTGCGCTTCGGGTAACCCCATGGCCAGGGCTGGTAAATCAGATTGGCACAGTCTGTGTGGTGCCGAGCCCTGAAAAATCCCAGGAAGCAGCTGGCGGGCTGAGCACGTGCGAAGATGATGAAACCAGTGGGGCCCCAGTTAGCCTCGCCATCGAGCCGTCCTCTTTCCTGGTTGGGGGGGGGGGGGACTCCCTGCGCCCCGTTTAAAGTCAGTGCAGTTCCGAGGATGGTTTTACACTTAGGGGCGATGAGATGACGCCAGCAGCATAAGACTGACGGGACATTAGTTCACGCTGACGGCAGGGAAGATCCGCTCTATACCACATCTATCAGCAGCAGCTCTGCTCCCGGGAGGAAACTGTGAGATCGTCAAGTTTCATTCCAACAAGAGAGCATCTCATCCTGTTTGTCAATGCAGAGTGCGGGGTCAAGGAGCAGCAGTTGGGCTGGGACGAGCCGATACCATCTGGCCACAGAAACATCCGACGAGGAGAAGAGAGGGTTTGTTTATCTTCTTCTAAATAACAGCAGCAAAACCCCACCAAGCAGAAAATATGCAACAGCGAGCAATTCCACAGTGAGAGGAGGTTAGCAGACAAACCTCACGTATGGACACATCCAGCGCTGTGCATGCTCAAGCTGCTGGGGATCCCTATCTGAATTCTTGACACATGTCCCTCCCCTCCCCCCAGTCAAATACTCAGGAGTGAAACAACAGAGTGATAGTCCATATGCATTGGCCCCGGTTCTTCAGAGAAACAGAACCAATGGGATGGAGATAGACCAGATAGAAAGATAGATAGATAGATAGATAGATAGATAGATAGATAGATAGATAGATAGATAGATAATAGATAAATAATAGATGATAGATAGATAGATAGATAGATAGATAGATAGATAGATAGATAGACAGACAATAGATAGGTACATATATAGAGAGGCAGATAGATAGATAGATGAGAGAGAGAGAGATTGTAGGTAGATAGATAGATGATAAATAGATAGATGATAGACAGATAATAAATAATAGATAGATGATAGATAGATAGACAGACAGTAGATAGATAGACAGATAGATAGAGATGATAGATAGATAATAGATAATGAGGAATTGGCCAATGTGACTACAGAAGCCGAGAAGTCCTGGGATCCGCCGTCTGCCCATGGAGACCCAGGTCAGTCGGTGACCCAGTTCTAGTCTAAGTCCAAAGGCCTGAGAACCAGGAGACCGAGGGTTTAGATCCCGTCTGAGAGGAGGAGGCCCGAGCTCCAGCTCAGGGGTCAGGCAGGGAGGGAACCCCCTTCCTCTACCGTCTGTCCCACCCAGACCCAGGTCCTGGGTGACTGGATGGGGCCCCCACCTGGGAGGGCTGCCTGCTAGACTCCACCCCCCACTGGGCTACAATCAACTCCATCACTTGGGTGCTGAGCAAGTTACTTGCTCTCTCGAAGCCTCACTTTCTCCAGCTATACTGCAGGGATAACCCTACTTGCCTCACACACTTGCTGTGCACATGAAAGAACTGATGTGTGAACCACGGAGCAGAGTCCCTGGCACACGGGGACTCACTCACAAGAGAGGAAGTCTTGGGTTTGATGTCCATCTGGTGCCTTTCGGCCCATGAGCCCCATTTCTCCTCTAATTCAGACTCATCTTGTGCTGAGTAGACTGTTACCCCACCCAGGACGACGGAGAGAGTAAAATGAAAATGGGAGGCTGTTCACCAGAGCAGAGCGGATGGTGGGTTCAGGCAAGGGTCCCAGACACACAGCCCAGAGGGTCACAGCTTTGTGTGCAGGTGGCTGGGCAGGACTCGGAGCCACCAGGAGGAGGCACAAAGAAGGGGGTGAGCTGGGGACTCACCCAGGGAGAGGAGAGGTGGAACAGTTCTAGAAAAATCAGCTGCCTAGGTCACTTAGTTCTAGAAAGACCAGCTGACTGGGTCACTTATTTCTGGAAAGATCAGCTGAATGGGTCACACAGTTCTGGAAAAATCAGCTAACTGGGTCATGCAGTTCTAGAAAGATCAGCTAACTGGGTCACTTAGTTCTAGAAAGATCAGCTGACTGGGTCACACAGTTCTGGAAAGACCAGCTGACTGGGTCACACAGTTCTGGAAAGACCAGCTGATTGGGTCACACAGTTCTGGAAAGATCAGCTGACTGGGTCGCACAGTTCTAGAAAGATCAGCTGACTGGGTCACGCTGTTCTGGAAAGATCAGCTGACTGGGTCACGCAGTTCTGGAAAGATCAGCTGACTGGGTCACGCTGTTCCAGAAAGATCAGCTGACTGGGTCACACAGTTCTGGAAAGACCAGCTGACTGGGTCACACAGTTCTAGAAAGATTAGCTGAGTGGGTCACGCTGTTCCGGAAAGACCAGCTGACTGGGTCACACAGTTCTGGAAAGATCAGCTGAGTGGGTCACGCTGTTCCAGAAAGATCAGCTGACTGGGTCACACAGTTCTGGAAAGATCAGCTGACTGGGTCACGCTGTTCCAGAAAGATCAGCTGAGTGGGTCACACAGTTCTGGAAAGATCAGCTGACTGGGTCACGCTGTTCCGGAAAGATCAGCTGACTGGGTCACACAGTTCCGGAAAGATCAGCTGACTGGGTCACGCTGTTCCGGAAAGATCAGCGACTGGGTCACGCTGTTCTGGAAAGATCAGCTGACTGGGTCACGCTGTTCTGGAAAGATCAGCTGACTGGGTCACACAGTTCTGGAAAGATCAGCTGACTGGGTCACACAGTTCCGGAAAGATCAGCTGACTGGGTCACACAGTTCTGGAAAGATCAGCGACTGGGTCACACAGTTCCGGAAAGATCAGCTGACTGGGTCACACTGTTCCGGAAAGATCAGCGACTGGGTCACGCTGTTCCGGAAAGATCAGCTGACTGGGTCACGCTGTTCCGGAAAGATCAGCTGACTGGGTCACGCTGTTCCGGAAAGATCAGCTGACTGGGTCACGCTGTTCCGGAAAGATCAGCTGACTGGGTCACGCAGTTCTGGAAAGATCAGCTGACTGGGTCACGCAGTTCTGGAAAGATCAGCTGACTGGGTCACGCTGTTCTGGAAAGACCAGCTGACTGGGTCACACAGTTCTAGAAAGATCAGCTGAGTGGGTCACGCTGTTCCGGAAAGACCAGCTGACTGGGTCACACAGTTCTGGAAAGATCAGCTGACTGGGTCACGCTGTTCCAGAAAGATCAGTTGACTGGGTCACACAGTTCTGGAAAGATCAGCTGACTGGGTCACGCTGTTCCAGAAAGATCAGCTGACTGGGTCACACAGTTCTGGAAAGATCAGCTGACTGGGTCACGCTGTTCCGGAAAGATCAGCTGAGTGGGTCACACAGTTCTGGAAAGATCAGCTGACTGGGTCACGCTGTTCTGGAAAGATCAGCTGACTGGGTCACACAGTTCTAGAAAGATCAGCTGACTGGGTCACACAGTTCCGGAAAGATCAGCTGACTAGGTCACGCTGTTCCGGAAAGATCAGCGACTGGGTCACACAGTTCTGGAAAGATCAGCTGACTGGGTCACACTGTTCCGGAAAGATCAGCTGACTGGGTCACGCTGTTCCGGAAAGATCAGCTGACTGGGTCACGCTGTTCCGGAAATATCAGCTGACTGGGTCACGCAGTTCTGGAAAGATCAGCTGACTGGGTCACGCAGTTCTGGAAAGATCAGCTGACTGGGTCACACAGTTCTGGAAAGATCAGCTGACTGGGTCACGCTGTTCTGGAAAGATCAGCTGACTGGGTCACGCTGTTCCGGAAAGATCAGCTGACTGGGTCACGCTGTTCCGGAAATATCAGCTGACTGGGTCACGCAGTTCTGGAAAGATCAGCTGACTGGGTCACGCAGTTCTGGAAAGATCAGCTGACTGGGTCACACAGTTCTGGAAAGATCAGCTGACTGGGTCACGCTGTTCTGGAAAGATCAGCTGACTGGGTCACGCAGTTCTAGAAAGATCAGCTGACTGGGTCACACAGTTCTGGAAAGATCAGCTGACTGGGTCACACTGTTCTGGAAAGATCAGCTGACTGGGTCACGCTGTTCTGGAAAGATCAGCTGACTGGGTCACGCTGTTCTGGAAAGATCAGCTGACTGGGTCACGCTGTTCCGGAAAAATCAGCTGACTGGGTCACACAGTTCTGGAAAGATCAGCTGACTGGGTCACACAGTTCTAGAAAGATCAGCTGACTGGGTCACGCTGTTCTGGAAAGATCAGCTGACTGGGTCACGCTGTTCCGGAAAGATCAGCTGACTGGGTCACACAGTTCTGGAAAGATCAGCTGACTGGGTCACACAGTTCTAGAAAGATCAGCTGACTGGGTCACGCTGTTCCGGAAAGATCAGCTGACTGGGTCACACAGTTCTGGAAAGATCAGCTGACTGGGTCACACAGTTCTAGAAAGATCAGCTGACTGGGTCACGCAGAGTCTCTTTCCCAGGGGCCTGACCTAAGCATGGAGGTGCCCCTCACACGGGCACAGCTTAAAGGGGCTCCAGGCTCCCCTAAGCAGCCACCCGACAAAACCCAACAGAAACTCTTAGCTCAAAACCACCGGCCTACAGGAGCCTCTCAAGTCTTAAACCATTTTCTGTTTCTTTTCTTTTCTTTTTTTTAATTAAATTGATTGGGGTGACATTGGTCAACACGAACATGTAGGTGTCAGGTGTGAGTTTCTATGTGACAAGATCTGTAATGGCACCGTGGGCCCACCCCCCTAAGTCAGATCTTCTGTCGCCTCAGATGAGGACCCCCTTCCCCCACCCCTCCCTCTGGCAGCCGCCACACCGCTGTCCGTGCCCACAGATGTCAGCGCTCTCTCCCACCTGTGAGGGACACCCCATGGCCTTAGCGTTCCCTGATGCTGACTTCACTCCGCACAAAGCTCTCAGGGGCCACGCATGCTGTTGCCAATGGCACTCTTCCACCCTTCCTGTGGCCGAGCAGCACGCCACTGTGTACGTGGACACGTCTCTGCACCCAGCCCTCATCGCAGGGCACGTGGCTGTGGCCATGTCTTGGCCACGTGAATAATGCTGCAGGGAACATAGGGGTGCACATAGCTTTGCGTAAAAATGATTTTGAGTTTTTGGTGCCTACCCAGGAGAGGGGTTGCTGGGTCATATGGTCGCTCTGTTCTTAATTTTTGAGGACGCCCAGACTGCTTTCCACAGTGGCTGTACCAGTCTAAACCATCTTACATCGAAGACCACACCAGCACAAAATCCAGTCGCTTAGCAAAGAAGCTAAAAGTCATTGTTCTCCCAAGGTCAGAAACAAATTAAAAGCCAACTTTTTACAGCTACTTCCCATTTGTAGAGAAGATAGGCGAAATTCTTTTAGACAACGTGGCTATATAGTCCACCAAAGAAAAAATACATTCTTTAATGTCACAGATTTTTTCCAAAGAAAATACAGGGTTGAAAAATAATCTCTAATGATTCATAAAAATGTAGCCTGTATATCAGTCTCCACCAGGATCCGACCTTTGGTTTTTAATATATGTTATCCATTTAAATTAAATAGTCTGGATTGAATAACATTACAAATTAATTTTTAATTCACAGATATTAAATCCCAACTGTGCAGAGTGAGTTTCCCTTCTAAACAGTAATGAAATCAAAATTTTCTCTTAGACACTTATTAACTGTGGCTGTCACATTTGTCTTTTTCTTTACTTATCCCAGACTACAGGCGGAAAGAGAAACAAACATGATTCTCCTTTTGCATTTTCTGTGAAATGAAACTGAAATTGAATACTATCGACTCTCTCCGGGTTAGGAGACACTTTCTCCTTCCCTCAGTTGATTCCCTGTAAATTTTGCAAATTAGCTCGCACTCATTTTGAGCGATCTGTAAAAGCAGGGGCAGCTTGGCCATGGAAAAAGTCTTCTTCTTTCCAAAGTGTATTATCTGGACCTACGGGACAGTTAATTCTTTATATCCTATATAATTCTTGTATATCCTATATAATAAAAGGCTAATATGCAAATTGTCCCCTCGACCAGGAGTTCAACCAGCAGGGAGGCCGGCCAACCACCCATGTCCCCTCCCCCTGGCCAGGCTGGCCGGACCCCACCCATGCACGAATTCATGCACCGGGCCTCTAATACACACACACACACACACACACACACACACACACACATACACACACTGAGTGGCCAGATTATTATGCGTTCAGAGATCATAATAATCTGGCCACTCAGTGTATGTTTTTATTGATTTTAGAGAGAAAGGAAGGGAGAGGGAGAGAGAGAGAGAAACATCAGTCAGATCCTTGGCTGCCTCCTGCACGCCCCCTACTTGGGATCAAGCCTGAAACCCCAGGCATGTGCCTGACCCGGAATGGAGCAGGTGACCACTCGGTGCCTGGGACGATGCTCTCAACCAACTGAGCCACCGAGGCCAGAGCTGTGACAGTTAATTATGTGTGTCCATTCGGATGGGCCACAGCGGCCAGAGAGCTTTCCAGGTACCATTCTGGGTGTTTCTGTGAGCGGGGGGTTGGCGGGGGGACGTTTGATGAGATCAACATTTGAATCCGCCAACTTTGAGTAAAGCGGGTTGCTCTCCACCGTGTGGGCAGGCCTCACCCAGTCAGCTGAAGGCCTGGACAGAGCAAAGCCTGACCCTCTGAGTCAGAGAATGCTCCAGCAGACAGACGTAGACGTGAAGTGGAACATCAACGCTTCTGGGTCTCCAGCTGCCGGATTTGTCAGCCGAATCCTTAGAATTAACTTCTCTCTCTCTGTCTATCTGTACATATATACACACACATATGCATATACAGGTGCATATACATATCCTATTGGTTCTGTGTCACCTTCTAGACTCTTTTGCTCTGTGTTCTTGGCAACCCCTGCGGACCCCGACCTTAGATTGTCACTCATCGGACACCTTTCCCAGGGCGTGTGTCAGCTGGAAATCTCGCCTCCCCACCCTATCTGACCCTGGTCAGCTTCTGCTCTGCCGACTGCCCCCACCACCTCAGGCATCTGACCCCGGCCAGGCTCTGTGTTCTGCTCAGAGGTGTCGTCCTGCCTGGGACGGGACGACGCGGTAAGCTCTGCCGAGGGAAAGGCTCACTCCCAGGAGCCAAGTGCGCGGCTGCCTGTGACTTCCCCGTGGCGCTCACACTCTGTCTACCATCCAGCGACACCTCACCGCGGCCACTAACTGAGCCCACACAGCGGCAGGCTCATCCCCAAGGCGGCGCCCAGCCCGGCATCCGGCCGTCCTTTCGGAGCGTCCAAAAGTAAAGGACGATAAAAATGTAAAAGCACTGCCCTTGGGGTGGAGCCGGATATTAAAGGAGACACAGACGCGCTCACGGAAAGTGCTCTTCGAGAAGCCAAAGCTTGAAAAACGATGTCCACCACCAACAGGAAGTGAAGCGCTCCTGTTCCTCCACAGACACAGACACCATTTGGGAGTGACAATCCAAGCCACCGGGTGGCAGCATTTGCAACAAACACGTGCAGCAAGTGCTCAGACCCAGAAGACGCATTTGAAATGCCGAAGAGTCGGTGAGGAACGTGCAGACGGCCCCGGGGGGACCACAGGCACGTGACCTGAGCCGGCACAGCACAGCGTCGGTTTTCCAGCTGGCGAACCAACAGCCCAGTGTGACCCCAAAGCCCTTCCCACCCACCCCCCCTGCCGGCCGGCCGGGGTGGGGAAGGGAGGCCCCCAGGCCTGGAGAGCCTGGGAGAGGAGGGGAGCGGAACCCGTAGAACTGGTTCCCGAAACCGCTGCGTGCAGTGATGTGCTGCACTGCGTCCCCTGCCACGGGGTAAGTCAGCTCCCTCTGCAAACCCAGCTCACGGGCAGGCACAGCTGCACCCACGGGCTCACGTGAGAGCGTCCCCGCCCGCAGCACCTCTCACAGCAGCCAGACACTGGAACCACCCCGGCGCCCACGAGCAGGTGGAGAAATAAACCGCGGCCTCTTCCGGGGAGAAGACAGGACCTACAGCCCCACACTGCCCGCAGACGCAGCTCCCCAGTGTAACTCTGAGCGGAAGGGTTAGGGGCAGAATAGAATACGGGGACCAGCTTCAGGGACAGGAAATAGTAACCCTGCTCCGTTAGCCCAGACAGTTCTGTTCTGATGAGAAAGCACCTGCTCACCTGCTGGGAGCTGTGTGCCTGAGACAGGGGCGCGCACATCGGAACGCGGTCCCTCCTCCTGTCCCCAGAGCTGCCTGTCATTGTGGAGATTGACAGACTCGTGGCTGAGACCATCTAGTCCCAGAGGCACCTGCTCTTCACAACCCCCAGCCCCCCTTCCCTGTACTCTGGTCCCTGTAACACCCCCTACCCCCACCCCCGGCATGACTTGCAACCTATAAGGATTATCCCGTGCCCACTTCCCACACCTGTAATTCCTACATCCCACGTAACCTTTGTCCTTCTCCCCGATGTTAGCAGCAGCTGATGGGGGGCGGCAGGGTAGAGCAGATGTGTGTGGGTGACCTGCTGCTCCCCCTGCTGCTGGCAGGGCTGGAATCAACGCTCATATAGGATCCAACCCTGTCGCTGCTGAGTCAGCTCAGGCAGCCAGACCCCTTGGCTGTCAGTTACAGAAGGAGTCAACACAGAAAGAGGGACTATTGCTTCATTCTATGCACAGCAAGTTCAAAGGCAGCGAAACCCTGTCCCTGGGATTGGAGGTGGAGAGCCAGGCTGCCCCTGGGAGGTGGCGTTGAAAATGGGGGGCCTCCCCCAGGGGCTCCTGGGTTTCCAGAAGTGCTTTCGCCCGAGGCGGGTTCCCAGGGCACATTCCCATTCGTCACCCCCACCGACCTGGGCATTCACGGTGTTTGCAGGATTCCCTGTTATCCTTAGATTTTTTACGAATATTATAGAAGAAAGCAGGGCAACCAAGGCTATGTCACAGAGGGAAGCAGAATATGTAAATTCAAGATAAACGACTCCTGCTGCTTGCTGGGAGCCCACCAGCTCTGTCATTCTGTCGCCCGCAGTTAGAGTCTCAAGGGAAAGTGAATTAATTTGCATACAAGTACACAAGGTGGGCAAGCGACGCGTGGATTCTGCTGATAGATGCTGACAGGTGAGTTAAAGCGCTCCTTTGAGTTGACTTATTTCACTCAGGCAGCAAACAGCCTGAGTAATTGAGGAATACATTTTCCCGGGGACAAGCAAGTCTTCAGTGGACTTTGTCTCTAAACGACACTCCACAAACCAGCTGATGGGTGTATCCCGACCGGAGCCACGAGTGGGAGGGAATATCTGTGCTGCTGCTTCCTCAGTGGGTCTGGTTCGGTGGTCGGCAAACCGCGGCTCGCGAGCCACATGCGGCTCTTTGGCCCCTTGAGTGTGCCTCAATCAGATTGAGGACGTTTTTAGCAAAGGCCAGCTTAGGAGTACCCTAATTAAGTTAATAACGACGCACCTACCTATCTAGATTAAGTTTAAAAAATGTGGCTCTCAAAAGAAATTTCAATCGTTGTACTGTTGACATTTGGTTCTGTTGACTAATGAGTTTGCCGACCACTGGTCTAGTTCATCTTACATTTAAAAGGCTCTCAGGCCCGGCCGGCGTGGCTCCGTGGTTGAGCGTTGACCTATGAACCAGGAGGTCATGGTGCGATTCCCGGGCAGGGCACATGCCTGGGTTGCGGGCCCAATCCTCAGTGTGGGGCGTGAGGAGGCAGCCGGTCAATGACTGTCTCTCATCATTGATGTTTCTCTCTCTCTCTCTTCCTCTCTGAAATCAATTATATATATGGGGGGGGCAGGGAGGTAGAGCAGATGTGTGTGGCTGAGCTGCCACACACATATAAAAAATAATATATATATATATATATATATATATATGTTTTTTTTTTTCTTTTTTTAAGGTGATCCGATTAGGTACCAAAACCTCAGGGGGAGAAGAGATACTTACTGCCCCCAAAGATATCTCGTAACCCCTGGTCCTTTGGGAAGATCAGCCGTCACTGGAGATGCAAACGATCGTTCAAACTCGGAGGCTGCCACGTGTGTCCTTGTTTTACTACCATGTGCTTCTTTGTGTGTCTATGCACACCACTTAGACACTCCCGTGTCAGCCCTGTTTGCGTGTCCAGTGGCATTAGGGACATTGGTGTTTATTGTGTAACCGTCGCCACCATCATCTCTAGAACTTTCTCATCTTCCCACACTGAAGCTCGTCCCCATGAAACAACAGAACCCCCGTCAGGCCGCCTGCAGCCTCCGATCTCCACGCGGAGCCCCCGAGCCCTCAGACATCATGAAATGGTGCGTTTAAGTCACCAGTTTGGTGTCGTTTGTTCCACAAGAACAGAAACCAGGACAACCGTGGCCCCAAAGCATCAGACACCCCCGCGGTGGGGCCTCCCACTCACGAAGGACTATCGCCTCTTTACACACGAAGGAGCCCAGGCCGCACCGAGCCGCCCGGCCAGACCGGGAGCTCCCGGGCCGGGCAGGTGAGGAGGAGCATCCAGACGACAAGGAACGTTCTGGAATGGGACCCCGAGTTCCCGAACTCACGGACTCACTGAAGGCAGTTGTGTAGACACATGTCACGGGCCCAGCACTGCGCCGAGCACCAGGTGGTGATGGGCACCCTCCCCAGCAGCGGGCCCTCCCCGGCAGCGCGCTCCCTGTTCTGAGCAGCGCGGACTCACCTGGTCTTCCTGCTCGTCCACCAGCCTCCGCGCTCGGCTTCTTCCTGCAGAACCACCAGGCGTGCGGTGTGGTGCGGCCGCCGCGTCTCCACCGCCCAGGCAGCGCGGGCTCTCCGGGCACCTGGGCGCAGCCCTGCCCCCACACCTGTTCCAGCGAGACCCTCCAGCCTATTAAAGTGAGACAGAAAGAAAGAAACACGCAGGCGGGTGTTAACACTGGCATTTTCTAGCACTTTCTGGTGGCTTTCCTGGGGTTCGTTTTTTGTGTGTGTGTTTTTTGTGTTTTTTTTTGGGGGGGGGTGTAAATATATTTTTATTGATTTCAGAGAGGAAGGGAAAGGGCCTGGGGTTCGTTTTGCCTGCAGGCGGGCCGAAGTTGCCCGTGCGCGTGTTAGAATTCATGAGAGACAGAACTGGCTGAGTTCATCGCCAAGAGAACAGAGTGAATTCAGAGGGAGAGCCGAGCAGAATACAAACAGCTCTCGGGGCACGTCCTGGCTGTGCGGGAAGACACGCTGCCTGGCTGGCGTCTGACAGGTCTGACGGCTCCCTCGCCGCGTGACCCGCCGTCCGCGTTAGATGGGTTTGATGTCGGAGGAACGGAGGCCGTGGAGGCCCCCAGGCGAGCAGCCTCCCCGCCGTGCAGGACCAGCTCCTCTGAAGTCGGCCCTGCGTCCCGGCCTCCTTCCCGCTGTGGACATGACTTCAAGGTCAGAGGCGCCCCCACCGTTCCCAGCCCGGGTGGACGCCGGCTATGTGAGCGAGGAGGCCGTCCTCACCAGGGGTGGGTGTGAGCAAGGAGGCCGTCCTCACCAGGGGTGTATGTGAGCGAGGAGGCCGTCCTCACCAGGGGTGTGTGTGAGCGAGGAGGCCGTCCTCACCAGGGGTGGGTGTGTGTGAGCGAGGAGGCCGTCCTCACCAGGGGTGGGTGTGTGTGAGCGAGGAGGCCGTCCTCACCAGGGGTGGGTGTGTGTGAGCGAGGAGGCCGTCCTCATCAGGGGTGTCTGTGTGAGCGAGGAGGCCCGTCCTCACCAGGGGTGGGTGTGTGTGAGCGAGGAGGCCCGTCCTCACCAGGGGTGGGTGTGTGTGAGCGAGGAGGCCCGTCCTCACCAGGGGTGGGTGTGTGTGAGCGAGGAGGCCCGTCCTCACCAGGGGTGGGTGTGTGTGAGCGAGGAGGCCCGTCCTCACCAGGGGTGGGTGTGTGTGAGCGAGGAGGCCCGTCCTCACCAGGGGTGGGTGTGTGTGAGCGAGGAGGCCCGTCCTCACCAGGGGTGGGTGTGTGTGAGCGTCTAGGCGCGCGGACAGGAGCAGGCGCCGGGCCGGCAGGAGAAGCTGAGGGCTCACCTCTCTCCTCTCCCCGCCCCGCCTGCTCAGCCCCACGGAGGTCGCCCTCTCTGGCTTACAGGGAGATGGAGGGAGAGGAGCCGTGCTGTGAGCTAAGCCCCTTGTAGTCCACCCGCCCCCTACCGTGAGGGGCACCAAGGAGAAAGCAGAGATGATGGACGCCCGAGCCCTGGGGGGTCTGAGATCTCGAGGGGCCAGTGGGCTTCACAGCAGGTGGGTGGGGGTGGGGTTCCTAAAAGCCCATCGTAAAGTAGTCGGGAATAAGTAAATCATAGAATACGTAAAAGACTCTGCCCGGCTGCTGTGGCTCCGTGGGTATGTGTGGACCTCGGAACCAGGAGGTCATAGTTCGAGTCCCCGTCAGGGGACAGGCCGGGTGGTGGGCTCCCTCCCCAGGATGGGGCCTGCAGGCGGCAGCCGGTGGGCGCTTCTCTGCCATCATGGGTGTTGTTCTCTCTCCCTCTCCCTTCCTCTCTCTGAAATCAATAAAAGCCTCGTGTGAAGTCACTGTCAGAGACGGCGGAGCGTGGGAAGGAGTGTGGGGCCGAGGGAGCCTGAAGGTCAAATACCTGCCTGTTGCCGGCGGGCTCCCTCCCCGTCTGAGGCAGGTTTACGATTGCTGGTGAGACCGCGGTTTCCCTGGAGGAGCCGGTCTGCGAGGAGGGTGTTCCTTCTCCCCGCCCGTTGGGTCAACGTCTGTATTTGCTCACACGAAGGCCGCACGCATCCCAAGTCCGCACGCAGCCCACGCCAGTGTCCCGGGACAGACGGCTGCTGTGCAGCGTGTAGAACAGCGAAGGCCCTGCTGGTGACCTGCGTTCCCATCAGACGTGAGGAAGGTGTGGTTTTGGGAGGGCCGGCCTCGGAGGCAGGTGGAGGGCGGATGCAGGTGGAGGGAGAAGGCAGGGGGAGAGGGAGGGCCGGGGGAGGGGGAGGGCAGGTGGGCCGCGGGGGACTGGCTTCTGAGGCTGGTGGTCTTGGGCGGCGCAGGACGAGATCTCCGCCGGGACCTTCAAGTTTGTGGCAAGGCCTTCACGGGTCCCGTGAGCACCTGCCCAGTGGTCCCAGCAGCACCCGAACCTCCTGTTCACAGGTGGACACTCAACCACTGAGCTCCCCCCACCCCTCCACCCCCCGGCCGGGCCCAGAGCCGCCTTCGCTTCCCACTCGAAGGAGCGGCTGCCGTGGACCCTCCACGCCCTGGGACAGAGGAAGAGGGCGGGGGCGGGGGGAGGACGAGGCTGGCGTGTGGAAGCCAGAAAGACGAGAGGAAATGTGCCCAGGTGAAGCCACTCACGGCGGCTCAAGTCTCTGCACCTGTTCCTGGCCCACGTGACTGGCCCACGTGACTGGCCACGCTCTCGCTCGCCCCTCGGGGAGGGTGGTCTCAGCCCAGGCAGCTCCCCCCGCCCCGGGCCCATGTCTGGTCAGAGGTGGCCTTCAGTGAGCCCCCGGACGGCGGCGGAAACGGCCTCCTTTAAGCCAGCGGACGCATTGGGGCCACGGGGCCACGGCTGCAGCCCCAGGGCCTCACGTTCCACACCGAGGAGCGCTTCCCACGACTGAGACTCCGCCCGGGTTCCTCGCCCACACCCCTGCCAGCGGGAGCTGGGCGGCTCCTGCCTCTCCCCCCAGTGAACACGGGCGGGACCCACCCCCCTGGATGCCAAAGGCCTTTCCCCCCCTCAGCCCAGCACGTGACTCCCTCCAACCGGAATTCCCGTTTTATCAACTCAAGCCGCTGGGGGTGGAGATTAATGACTGACGTTAGAAGGAGCCATTCAGGCATGGAAAGGGATGGCTCCTGCATTTCTCGGTCCATGAAAATGCACTTCTATTTGGAGTTCTCTATGTTCTGCCCTGGCGGGTGTGGCTCCATGGATAGGGTGTCGGCCTGTGGCCTGAAGGGTCCCGGGTTCGATTCCAGTCAAGGGTATGTACCTTGGAGGCAGCCAATCCATGATTCTCTCTCGTCGTTGATGTTTCTCTCCCTCCCTCTCCTCTCTCTCTCTCTCTCTCTCTCTCTCTCTCTCTCTCTCTCTCTCGTCTCCCTCCCTCTTCCTTCCGCCCTGAAATCAATACAAATATATTTTTTAAAAATGCTCTGGCCTGCACCAACAGAAGGGTAAGTGACGCTCCAGGGCCTGCTAGAGGCGCCTGCCCTGAGCTCCGGGTTCTCTCCACCTGCTGATGTTGCTCCCAACCAGGAGTCAGCCTGGCCTGTGTGTCACGGGAGGCGATGAGAGGAAATCCACAGGGAGAGCCCAGGAGGATCCTGGGAAGGCGCCGTGGGGAGAGCCCAGGAGGATCCTGGGAAGGCGCCGTGGAGAGAGCCCAGGAGGATCCTGGGAAGGCGCCGTGGGGAGAGCCCAGGAGGATCCTGGGAAGGCGCCGTGGGGAGAGCCCAGGAGGATCCTGGGAAGGCGCCGTGGGGTCCCAAAGACAGACCTGCTCTCCATCCCCAGCTCCTGCCTCAGAGCTTCCGGAGCCCTGAGAGTCTCCCCAGGGACAGTAGGTCTTCGCTATGCGAGTGAGGTGGCTCTCTGTCCCCCTAGACCAGGGGTCGGCAAACTCATTCGTCAATAAAACCAAATATCAACAGGACAACGATTGAAATTTCTTTTGAGAGCCAAATTTTTTAACTTAAACTTCTTCTAATGGCACTTCTTCAAAATAGACTGGCCCAGGCCGTGGTATTTTGTGGAAGAGCCACACTCAAGGGGCCAAAGAGCCGCATGTGGCTCGCGAGCCGCAGTTTGCCGACCACAGCCCTAGACAATGTAAAGACGGGGCTGGTCCCCAAAGCACCACGCCTGTGATTCCAGAGCTGGAACTTTCTTTTTTCTATAAATATGTTTTTATTGGTTTCGGAGAGGAAGAGAGAGGGAGAGAGAAACATCAATGATGAGAGGGAATCATGGATCAGCTGCCTCCTACACGCCCTACACTGGGGATCGAGCCCACAACCCAGGCGTGTTCTCTGACTGGGAATCAAACCATGACCTCTGGGTTTCTAGGTGGACGCTCAACCACGGAGCCACACCCGCCAGTCCCCATGGTGCTCTTGACCTTGACGCAGGTCCATCCAGCGTGGGTGCAGTGAGGGTCCAGGCAGCGAGCTCAGATTGCTCCCGAGGGGTTGTTTTTAACCTTTATTAAGCAACGGAACACTTAGTGTTACATAAAACCCCTACAGATAAAATGGACAAAGGCATCATTTATTAGTATTATTTTGACACAATTTTTGATTTCACATTTGCACACTTATTATTCTAAAGTAATTAATGACACTAAGAACTTAGCACATCCATGGTCTCCAATATAACACTGGGTATACAAGGAAAATGCAACCCAACAGAAAAGGAAAATAAATATAAAAAGTAAAGTAAAGGAATGTTAAGTAGAAAGTGTAAGTCAATCCAAATATACAGGGTTGAGCACAGTAGGTTTCCAGGTGTGAGTACACAGGACCCAGAGTTCATTCTTGTAATATTGTTTATTATTGCATTACTAGAGGCCCGGTGCACGAAATTCATGCACATGTAGGGTCCCCAGGCCTGGGTGGCGATCACAGCTGATTGGGGCCTTCTGGCTGCCAGCCCAGGCCTGCCTTCATTTCCACACCACCCCCTGGTGGTTAGCATGTGTCATAGCGAACAATCAAACTCCCAGTCTCCTGGTTGAACTCCCGAGGGGACAATTCGCATATTAGGCTTTTATATAGAGAGATTTTCCATACAAACAACTGTAAACCTAATTATACCCTCCCCCCCCCCCCATATTTATCATACTAATAGGATCTTACCTACAAGTTCAACGAGATATAACTGGAATTTTTTTTAAAAAATCTGTTGTGTGCCAATTGGAAGAGATTTCCCTAAAATAGAGCGACAAAGAAAGGTGGAGTAAAGTGATTACAGTACCAAGCAGAAGAACGGTTTTAAGGCAAAACGCAGCAGCAGAGTTAAAGAGAACCCACAGGAAAAAGGGTCAGGTCACCGGGGAGATGATCACGCGTGTATGCATGTGCCACCTACGCAGTACAGGCTCAAACCCTCACAAATCCCACCCCAAAAACCTGAGACAATGACCAGGTCGAGGCGGCAGCCCTGGCAGAGGTTTTCATATACAACTCTCAGTAAATGTTTGAGCAAGGGGGAAAAATGATTAAGCAATGAATATAAACCAAACAATCAACAAGCTTAAACCATGGCCGTACACCGAACCCCACTCCCAACCATCAGAAAACACGCTTTCTCTGCAAGCACTCCTGGGGCATGGACCAAAATGGGCTGTCCGCTACGTGGCACAGAATTCCTCAACTGGTATCATTGAATCGATATCATACGGGCCGTGTTCTAGGACCATAAAGTGATACAGTTAGAGGTGAATACCCAGAAGCACAACAGAAAGGAAGCCGTGAGGTTCCAGCTTGGAGCCTCTGAGGGTCGGTGCGAACGCGGCTGCCGTGTCAGCGTTTTTCTCCTCCTGGAAATCAGAAAAAAGCAATAAGGAGAACAAAAGCCGTTTTGCAAACTCCTTGTTTTTTGCAGCGAAAGTAGGAGACAGAGCTAACCCACAGACTACAAATGATGTGGGAAAGCTGCAAGCTGGCCACCGACTTGAGCAAAAGCTACTCGAGCCGGGCAGGCGGCTGGAGCGTCCCGGGTTCCTGGGCACAGGGGGACCCGATGGGGCGGGGCTCAGGTGGACCCGACGGGCGGGGGGGGGGGGGGGCGCGCAGGGGTACCCGATGGGGCGGGGCTCAGGGGGACCCCACTCTCAGGTATGAAAATGACAACAAACAAACCACCTGGTTCTCCTGAGTCTTGCTGAGGAAATTAATCAAGGCAGAGTCTCAGGCTAACAGGTAAGGAAACTAACAGCTTTTTTAAAGTCTGGGTGTTTAACTATAGAACTAAGACATAAACAAACACAAGGGCCAGGTAGACGGTGCCATCATGTGCCCTGAAACCGCGTAGAAGGATTCCGTCAGTAGAAACGTGGCAGAGTCGAAACCGGTGTGGCTCAGTGGGTAGAGCATCGGCCTGCGGACTGGGGGGTCCCGGGTTCGATTCTGGTCAGGGGCATGTACCTTGGTTGCGGGCACATCCCCAGTGGGGGGTGTGCAGGAGGCAGCTGATCGATGTTTCTCTCTCATGGATGTTTCTAACTCTCTATCCCTCTCTCTTCCTCTCTGTAAAAAATCAATAAAATATATTTAAAAGGAAAAGGAGAAGAAAGGCGGGAGATCAGCGTGAGTGCCTTGCATGGGTCATCAGGGGGTTGGGGAGTGGACTGGGGGGAGGAAACAAGCTCACTGTATCCTGGTTCTTCGAAGGGGACTCATACATGCTCTTAAGGAAGCCGAGTGCTGAGTCATTACAGGCGGCATAAAAGCAATCTTTGCTTAAAATTGGCAGCACTCCCAATTATCAAAATAAGCAAAGAAAGCAAACAGGCCACACAGTTAGCAATACTTCTTTTAAATTATTTTTTTTTAATTGATTTCAGAGAGGAAGGGAGAGAGACAATGACATCAGTGATGAGAGAATCACGGGTCGGCTGCCTCCTGCACGCCCCCTACTGGGGATGGAGCCCACACCCCGGGCCTGTGCCCTGACCGGGACTCGGACACGGGACCCTTCAGTCCGCAGGCCGACGCTCTGTCCACTGGGCCACACCAGCCCGGGCCCCCCTCGCCTTTCCTGGCTCGGTGGCTCGCTTCCTGTGAGCTCTGAACCAAAGCCCGCGGTCTGGGTGGGCCCCAGTCCAGGCGCCCGGTCACCTGCCGAGGCGCGTGGTCGCCTCCGGGTTCGGCAGCCGTGCGCGAAGCGCCTTAAGCACCGGCGAGCGGGTTCCGTGAGGACGTCGGTTTCAGCGCCTTGGGGTGAACGCCGAGGACGGGCTGCCGGGTGGAGCACTGAGGGGGTCCGTTTTGTTCGCTGTTTCTGAGCCCAGAGGCGCCATGAGCAACGGCCGAGTCACTGAGACCCGGGAACCTAACAGCACAGGGGCCGCTGCCCCAGACCGTGACCGGATGAGGGCCAGCTGGGCCCCGAGGGCAGGCCCGGGCCCAGGAGCGGGCGCGGGACCTCAGCACCTGCCCTCCTCTTCCCGAAAACCCGGAACCTCGGGAACCAGGTGGGAAACGGAAACACCCGGAGGAGGTGGACGAGGAGCCGAGAGAGAAAGCAATGGGGACGTGGGGGCGGGGTTCTGTGCTGCTGCCTCCTTCTCCGGCCGCCCTGCCTTCTCCCCAGCGTCTCCGTCTGCTCGTCCCAGGCCTGGTGCTGACTCCTGGGGCTGCTCCAGGGCACCTGGCCTCTTGAATTCTCAGCGTGAAAACAGTCCCTGCAGCATCCTGTATGCCTGTCTCTTCCTCAGAGGAGGGAGGTGAGCATCGTCCCGTCCCTGCGGGGCCTGACCCTCTGCAGCAGGCCGGGTGCAGGCAGGGCGGGGACGGGGAGCAGCCTTCGCCAGGCCTGGCCCCTTCCACTCGCCCCTCCCGTGTTTATCCAGCGTCTGCTGCCCCTCGGACACCGGACTGGCCTCCAAGCGTCCCGACGCCGCCTCCTGCCGGGCCCCGATGCCAGGGACCACCAGGCACCCGGCACCCGGACAGCGCACCAGCCACCGGCCCCGCCTGGCGGCCCACCGCTGCCATCCGGTGAAAACCAGTCTTCTTCCCGGAGCACGGGAAGGGCTCGTGCCTCCCTACCCCCCGCAACACACACACACACACACACACACACACACACACACACACACATACACACACACACACATACACACACACACACACACACGCCAGATCATGGCTCCTCCTTCGCGCTGCGTCCCTTCCGTGTGCGCCCGTCCCAGGAATTGCAGGCGGCGGCTCATGCCTGTCTCGCGTTGGGGTGTGACCTTCCTGAAGACACGGCTGCCTCCTCGGCCTCGCTCTTGCTACAGCAGCTGCCACACGTCTGAGCCACTCGGTGAGTTTCTGCTGACTGGACATGAGTAACTGAGCGCCGTCCGCAGCGGGAAAGAACCCTGGGGCCGCCGCCGGGTAAGAAGCCGGGAGGTGGTCACTCCCCACGCTGTCTCCACTGGCCACGGGCCAGCCCGCCACGCCCTCCAGGTGCGTGCCCCTCGTGGTTTTCCTGACAGCCCTCGGCAAGGGCAGGGCCGTGATGGCCGTGTGGGTAGAGCCTCCGAATGAGGCTGAGACTCACGGTGATGTGCCCGCGGACACAGTTCTTTCTGGTGGACGTGGCACTGGAGCCCAGCCTTACTGATGGGGCACGCGCCTCCTCCCACGCTAGCACCCGCTCCGTGGGCCCAGCGGCTCCTCCTGCTGGGTGTGTACGCGGCATAAGGCAGGGTTCCCATTAGGACTCCGTGGTCAAAAGCAGCAGAAACTGGTGCAGCCCGGCCGGTGCGGCTCAGTGGTTGAGTGTTGACCGATGAGCCAGGACCTATGGCCATTCCTGGTCAGGGCCATGCCTGGTAGTAGACTCGATCCTCAGGGTGGGGATCAGGCCTAAGCTGGCAGTCTGACATCCCTCTCGCAGTCCGGGGCTCTCACAGTCCGGGTGCCCTCACTCCTTACTGCCCGCCTACAGTGGAGGCTGGAGAGGCTCCCGCCACCACCGCTTTGCTCGCCAGCCGTGAGCCCAGCTTCTGGCTGAGTAGTGCTCCCCCTGTGGGAGCGCACTGACCACCAGGGGGCAGCTCCTGCATTGAGCGTCTGCCCTCTGGTGGTCAGTGCACGTCACAGCGACCGGTTGTTCCACTGTTCTGTTGATTTGTATATTAGGGTTTTATTATATAGGATAGGATGCCGAAGGCCTATTCGTATAGGCATTGGGTAGAACCATATGAAGTTTCTGCTCTCATGGCTAAGAACAGTGGATTATTAGCAATTTCATAGGCTGCAGCCTAAACAAAGCGCTCTATCCAGAGGACCCAGCAGAGAGCAGAGCCCAGGTGTGCTCGCCTTCGTGGCGGAGAAAACGGGCCTGAAAGGTCGCCGTGCATGTCACACCCTCGCAGCATGGGCTTTGCCACGAGCTCGGTGACAGGGAGCTTCCGGGCAGAGCAGAGCGGGCGGGTGTGGGCCCTGCAGGCTGAGTAACCTCCCGGGAAGGCCAGGCCAGGCTGCAGGGACCGGAACAGATGCTGGGACACGACACGGGGCGCCGCACGTGGTTCTCGGGGACGCAATCGCCCTCAGGTGAAACTCACCTGAAATGTGGTGGAATTCTGCATTTTACAACGGCATGTACCTCCAGAGGGAGAGCAGGCGGTGCGGATGGGAAGACCAAATAGAATTAGATCCCCATCAATAACCCAGCATGGCCCCTGGTGTCTGACAGAATCAATCCCGTCTGCAGCCTGGAGCCTGGGGCCCCTCTGGCTCGGGAGTCCCGCCGTCTGTAGAGGAGGCTGAGGGCTGAGCGGGTGCAGAGAGCAGAGCGGGAGGGGCGGGATCGATCTCTCTAACGAGACTCACCACACTCTTCCCAGACGTGCGTTTCTCATGAATGTGTGTGAGGTTGTTTCTCCCCCACGTGGATTAATCGCTATTTCCTGGTTCAAAATATTTCCTTTCCTGCTCAGCTTTCTGGTCTCTGAAATTCTGGTGTTTATTCTTCATCGGCCATTACCAAGGAGGTTTACAGTATTTTCCGGTGTATAAGACGACTGGGCGTATAGAAGATTTTCCTGGTTTAAAAAGTCGTCTTATACGCTGGAAAATACGGTACCTAAAATGGGCCATCTCACACATACTCACACACGCCTCCGCCAAGCCCAGGTGCGCTCGGCATGCCAGAGCGTCTCTTCTTTAGGACGGCCACGTGACAGAATGGTTAAAACTAAAAACTACCCCCAGCCGCCGTGGCTCAGTGTGTGAGCATCGACCTATGAACCAGGAGGTCAGGGTTTGATTCCCGGTCAGGGCATGTGCCCAAATTGCAGGTTCCATCCCCAGTGGGGGGCGTGCAGGAGGTGGCTGATCCATGATTCTCTCTCATCATTGATGTATCCATCTCTCTCTCCCTCTCCCTTCCTCTCTGAAATCAATAAAAACATATTTTTAAAAAAGCATCAACAAATCTTAACCATTTTTTAAATTTTTATAAGGAAATTAAGGTTCCGAGGGACTCACTCCTTCGCCCAAAGTAGCAGAGTTTATCCGGCTCAGAGCCGAGCGTCCAAGGCAGGCCCAAGACCAAAGTCTGCATCCTCCGGGATCCCAGCAGCCGTTCTCACACGGAACGGCTTCTCCTCTCGCCCTCCCGTCGGATGCCAGGTGGCTAACGGATGGCGGTCATTCGGCTCCCAGCCTCAATGAACTGATCAGCTGCCTGCTCTCCTCCTGAAGGCGGTTACTTATTCCTCACAGAGGCATCCATCTCACTCCCAGGCCTTCGCAGTCAGACGCTGGGTAAGGACTGCTGTAGCCACAGAGACACGTCGGTGAGAGCAAGCATCGGCCGACCTCCCCGAAGCCCGGCACCTAAACCAGCGGTAGAGCAGCTCTTCTGCGTACGAGGAGGTGCGTTCTCCCCAAACAGGGCTTTCCCAGCATGCGACTGTTTTGCACGCCGTTGAAACAAAGACAGGCCATGTGGGCCATGCACTTGTCAGCACTGGCGCGTTGCTGCAAACGTGGGTCTCTGCCGGCAGGCGATGTGGTCAACAGCAGGCTGCCCTCAAAGATACCAGGAGGTGTGGCTCAGTGAGTAGAGCGTCGGCCTGTGGAGTGAAGGGTCCCGGGTTCGGTTCCCGGTCAGGGCACATGCTCAGGTTGTGGGCTGGATCTCCAGTAGGGGGCATGCAGCAGGCAACCGAACCATGATTCTCTCTCATCATGGATGTTTCTCTCTCTCTCTCTCCCTCTCCCTTCCTCTCTGAAATCAATAAAAATGTATTTTAAAAAAGTGAACTTGAGGTTAAAAAACCATTTTCCGGACGAAAATGAGAAGGAAGGGTCCGTCACAAAGTCAGTCTCCTGCGGAAGGAACCACCTGCCGCGCGGGCGCCGGTAGCCACGGCCACGGGGAGGAGCTGCTCTCGGGGGAAGCCCGGCCGCGTGGGGAGGGCTGTCAGCGCGTCACGTGCAGGACCGGGGGATGGAGAGGTGGGGTGACTCGGGGAGCGGCCACCACGCTAGGGTTTCCACGCACCGTTCCCTTGACTTTCCCAGCATTCTTAGGGGAGCGCTAACCTTCCCCGGTGAGAACACGGCAGCAGGTGGGAGCTGAGCATCTGCCCGAGGACAGAGCCGAAATGTGAATCCGCGTCTGACTCCGACTCCCACAATCCCCCCGACAGAAAAGTAGGAACTTCAATATCCACGAAACTGTCTCCGGAGACTGTTCTCAGGGGCGGGTTCTGGTCCCTTAGAAGGTGATTCTCTCTCGAGCGGCACGGTGTTTGCAAGCTGCCGTGGCCGCTGGGCGGTGGGGCACCGAGGGTCGGATCCCATGAGCTTCCAGTCGGCACCTGCTTGGGTGGGGCTCCCCCTGCCACACACACACACACACACAACCCAGACCCTCCTGAGGGGAAGGTGTGAGTCCCTTCCCCTCGTTCTGACTCGTCCACCGCCTTCCCGCTGCCGTGGCTCGGTGAGTTCCCACGGAAGATGGCGTTTCTGGGCCTGGAGAGCTGCTCGATGGGCCCTCCCCTGCCCCTTGGGGGCCGTCAGCCTCGAGCAGCCACCCACCTGCTGTCCAGGCCTCCCTGTAAGGTGTGTCTACTTGCTATGAAGCCAGGTCCCGCCAACGCTGAGCAACATTAACTGTATTTTTTTAAATATTTTTTATTGATCTCAGAGAGGAAGGGAGAGAGAAACATCAGTGATGAGAGAGAACCATGGATGGGCTGCCACCTGCACGCCCCACACTGAGGATCATGGAGCCCGCAACCAGGTACGTGCCCGACCGGGCATTGAACCCTGACCGCCTGGTTCCTAGGTGGATGCTCAAGCCACGGAGCCACGCCGGCCGGGCGAGCAGCATTCCACTTTCCGCAGGCCCGGGCGCTTGCGTCAAGTCCCGGTGTTGGTCAGTGATGTAATGGTTATCACGTGCCGGTGAGCCCAGACATTAACGGCTGAACGCAGAGATGAGTTGGAGAGAATCCGCCCGACGGAAACCACAGGCCAGAGTGGCGCTCACAGCTTCTCATCACGAGACCTGCCATTACCTAGGGCCGTGGTCAGCAAACTACGGCTCTCGAGCCACATGCGGCTCTTTGGCCCCTTGAGTGTGGCTCTTCCACAAAATACCACGGCCTGGGCGAGTCTATTTTGAAGAAGTGGCGTTAGAAGAAGTTTAAGTTTAAAAAATTTGGCTCTCAAAAGAAATTTCAATCGTTGTACTGTTGGTATTTGGCTCTGTTGACTAATGAGTTTGCCGACCACTGACCTGGGGTAACCCAGGTGGCCGCTCTGCAGTGGGACCGACTGTGGACACCCAGCCAGGAACCCCGTCATCGAAGGCCGTCCCGGAGCCAACGTGATGCCCAGGCTCAGGAGCAGAGGGGCCCCGCCTTGTCCGGCCGCAGGAGGGAGAACCCGGGCCCCCCACTCGTCTCTGTGGACACCCCAAGTGGGAGGACCCCTCAGGACTGCTGGGTCAGAGTATGAGGTCCGGTCCCTCCCTACGGGGCCTTTGCTGGCCGCACCCTGACGCCATGGGGCCCGAGTCCCCCGTCTGCCTGCGGTCCCCCCTGCAGAGACTGGGGTTTGCTCTGTAGATGGCTCCCCTGTTTCCAGCCACTCAGCAGGAAGGACAGAGGACAGACTCCTCCTCCGTCTGCCGAGGTCCACGTGCCAGCCCAGAGCCTTCGGGGACTCTGCCTGGCCAGGGCCGAGGGTCACGTCAGCGTATGTCTCACCTGCCATGCAGACCACCCCCCGGGCCCGTCCTTCCGGCCCTCCCTCCGCCCTCAGGCTCATGCCCCACGTACACCCCCACCCCCACCCTCACCCCCACCCCGTGGCAGGGCGGACCTGGAGGAGAGACCCGTCCTGCGTCTCTGCACTGAGCTCTGTGCTCTCCAGCTCCCGGGATGATGAGCCACGTGCTGTGCCGTGTTCCCGGCCAATACCCAGGAGGCCATGCGTGCCTTCAGGGGCTAATCCAGGGCTATTTAAGTCGCGCCCCTGCCCAAGTCCTCACGCCCCACCACCGTGTTTCCTTCGGAAATAACCTTAGCCATCATCTTCTTTGTGTCCCATGTAACTGCTTTCCATCTTAAATCCCCTTTAACCTACAAAGTTTTCATTCTGCCGTGGCCGCTGCCTCCGCTGAAGCCGTGCGGCGTCTGCTGGCTGCTGAACGCGCTGGAGTGCGGTCAGGAGGTGAAAGCGGAAACGCCGTTAGGACCCGGGGCCGCTGGGAGAGCCGCGGCTTTTTCAACGCAACGAGGGAGTGGGGACGTGAGAGCGAAGCCCATGCAGATGCTGGTCACAGGATACAACGGGAACATCCTCACGCAGGAGAGACCCCGAGGTCAGCGAGCAGACAAAGCGCGGCTCACCCTCCCTCAGCAGCATCCTCAGCGTGGGCTGGTCCACGACCTCAGACCTGGCCCGTCCAGCCCCTGTTCCCTCAGCGCCTGAGTGACGCCGTCGCTGTTACGGTATTTGGTCAAAGTGCAGATTTAGGGGACCTGCTCATCTCTGCCCCCGCACCTCCGCCCCAACCGGGGACCCCGGGACCATAGGAAGGGGGTTCATGCTTCGTAGCAAGGTGTAGAGTGGAGGTCAAACCCCAGGCGCCAGGAAGGAACAGTTCTTATGCCCTCCTAGGCCGTTTGCGTGCGTCTCTCACTGAACCCTTCCAGCAGCCCCCACAGTAGATACGCTTGCCCCTGTTTTTAAACGTGTTCCATGGAGGTAGAACATACACACAGCACACACCCTTCCTTCCATGGCATGAAGTCCGTTCACACTGTTGTGCACCCGTCCCCAACACCCATCCCCAGAGCTTTTCACCTTCCTGAACGGGAACTCCGTCCGTGTTAAACACGGACTCCCTCCTCCCCTCACCGGCCTGGGCTCCCTGCACCCCCTCTCCGTCTCTAAGCGTGTGACCGCCCTGGGTCCCAGATAAGGTAAGAGGATCCCAGGGTCCTGCCCCTTCATGAGTTTCTTATTTCCGCAGGGTCCTCCACGTCCGTCCACGCCGGCCGTCGCACGTGTCAGAATGTCCTTCCTTTTCTTTGGTGTTTTAAATATTTTTGTTGATGTCAGAGAGGAAGGGAGAGGGAGAGAGAGAGAGAAGCATCAGTGATGAGAGAATCACTGGTTGGCTGCCTCCTGCACACCCGCTACGGGGGATCGAGCCCGTAACCTGGGCCTGTGCCCCGATCGGGAATCGAACCCTGACCTCCTGGTTCCTAGGTCGGTGCTCAGCCACTGAGCCACGCCAGCCCCGGCCTTTGCATCATTTAAAGGGCTGGTGACGCGCTTCTTCAGAGAATCCCCGGTTCATGGAGCCCTGGTGTGCCTCTGCCCTGCCCCGGGGACGCAGAAAGCACGCCTCCTGCACCACCTCCCTCACCTGCTCCCCGGCCTCTGGTTTCCAGACGGTCCAGGGCGGCACGTGGAGCGCCTGCTCCCCATTTCCTTCCCAGGGAACTGGCGCCTTCCCATGCAGGGACCGATGGCCAGGCCTCGACTGCCCCCTGGCGCTCGGCGGTGGTAAGGCAGCCTCCATAAGAGACAACTTCCAAAAAGGCAGAAGGAGGGGCGTGTGCACTGCAGACCTGAGGGGTCGGGACCCGCCTTGCCCAGGACCGTGTGAAGGCCGGACGGACGGACGGACGGCCAACACCGACAGCGCTGAGGTGCCCTGGCTCCCGGCGTCGGGACGCAGGCCGCACTGCTCTGCACAAGCCGTGCTGGCAGGGGTCGGCACTTTCCGGCATCCGGATTCTCTGCACCTTCTGCTTCTCCTACAGGGAACCTGGGTGACCTGTGTCATACGGGGAGGCCCCCCAAATGTATGCACGCTCTAACAGCGGACCGCTCCAGTTTGAAAATGAAATGCATTTTAAGCAACACTGCCTTTCAAGTTATTCAGAGCGTGACACCCTATATTTTTAAAGCGATAAGGTGTGACCCCGTGTTTCCCTGTCTCACCTCGGTTCATGGTACTAGTCCTTGCACATGTGCTAAAATGGACATATAGCCTCTATGTTATAGTATGTGCGCGTGTGTGTGCATGATCTCTACATGGCCCCCGAGCAGCTGTGTACGAATGTCGGGGGCTGAGCCATGGGCTGTGAGTCACGTGCACACGATGAGCTGCATTGCAACGCGCTCGCTGTCGTCCAGCACCGGAGAGTCAGGCCAGTCTCCCGGGTGGAGGTGGGGGCACGGGGTGGCTGTGGGGGGTTCCCCAGGAACGCCCTCCTGCTGCTGTTTCCTATGAGCCTTGTGGTCCTGGGATTCTCGAAGCGCAGCAGCGCCACCTCGTGGTGGGACGCTTTTCCTCCTGGGTGCTGGTCCTGGGCCGCGTCCTGGGCTGCAGAATAGCCCTGGTCCTGTTCTCCCTTTGTGGAGCAGACAGATGACAGTCCAGTTTGCGCTGTGGGTCGGGACCAGGTCCTCTCCACGATCACCCCGATGCCGAACCTGAGAACTCTTCCCAAGCAGTGGGAGTTCACCATCGTCACGGTGAAGTCAGACACGTTTTGCCTAAAGAGAGACACGTTATAGCGATGATGGGGTTGCTTCTTCGATGGAAACACATCACCCAGCGATTCCTCGTCTACAATTCACTGGTTTGTATGGTTACTACTGATAGATGCGAAGCCTCCTGATTAGGTATTCCTTAACGAGTTTTTATAAATTCTCACTGGGGCAGGCTCTGTGATGTAAGGGTTTCACACTAACGTACATGGTAAACTTTTTTAACCTACATCAGCCTCTGTCGCTTTAGTTAGATCTCTTTCTTCTCCCAGAACAGCACATTTAAATGCAGACACTGAACTAGATTATAGCAACTGCCACCCTTTATCAAGGATCCCCTCGAGGCATATCTGTGGCTTCGTTATTTCTAACTAGAGGCCCGGTGCACGAAATTCATGCATGGGGGATAGAGGGGGTCCCCCTCAGTCCTGCCTGCCTGATCGCCCCTAACCACTCTGCCTGCCTGATCACCCCTAACTGCTCGCCTGCCTGCCTGATCACCCCTAACCACTCTGCCTGCCTGCCTGATTGCCCCTAACCATTCTGCCTGCCTGATCACCCCTAACTGCTCGCCTGCCTGCCTGATCACCCCTAACCACTCTGCCTGCCTGCCTGATCGCCCCTAACCACTCTGCCTGCCTGCCTGATCACCCCTAACTGCTCGCCTGCCTGCCTGATCACCCCTAACTGCTCGCCTGCCTGCCTGATCACCCCTAACCACTCTGCCTGCCTGATCACCCCTAACCACTCTGCCTGCCTGCCTGATCGCCCCTAACCACTCTGCCTGCCTGCCTGATCACCCCTAACCACTCTGCCTGCCTGCCTGATCACCCCTAACTGCTCGCCTGCCTGCCTGATCACCCCTAACTGCCTCTGCCTTGGCCCCTGCCCCCATGTCTTTGTCCAGAAAGACATCTGGAATGACGTCCAGAAGGCCGTTCGGCTGTCCGGTCTAATTAGCATATTACGCTTTTATTATTATAGATTCTTCAGCATCCCAGCAGGTGGTACCGTTATTATTCCCACGTCACAGATGAGGAGCACAAAACTGAAGTTTCTGAAGGCCACACTCAGCAACAGCTCAGCCGCGGTGGGAAGCTCAACCCCCATTCTCTGCTCATCTCACTGCCCTCATTCACAGGGACCCAGCCTGAGACCTGCCCTCACACCTCACTTCCCCGAAATGTTCTCAACAGAGTCCCCGATGGTCTCTGTCACTACGTTTATGTTTTTTAATACATTTTTATTGATTTCAACATGGAAGGGAGGGAGAGAGAGATAGAAACATCAGTGTTGAGAGAGAATCATTTATTAGCTGCCTCCTGCACACCCCCTACTGGGGATCGAGCCCACAACCCAGGCACATGCCCTGATCGGGAATTGAATTGTGACCTCCTGGTCCGTACGTAAGTCGATGCTCAAGCTCTGAGCCACTGTATTAGCTGACCCTTTGACCTTTGACACTGTGGCCTCCTGCCTGGTGACGGGTCAGCTCCCTCTCTGGCCTTGCTCCTGGGCTTGTTTCCTGCCGCCTCGGTCACCCCCTCGTCCCCTCTCCTGCCGCACGTCCACGTCACCGGGAAATGGGCGCCCTGCCGAGCTCTGTCTCCTCTTTCCTTCATCCACCTGCTCATTCAACACTGATGCAGCCTCACTGTGCAGGCACTTACGAGGGTGGGAATCGTGTGAGCGCCAGGACCGTGACATAGTGAGACCCTCCATTAAACGGAGACAACTCTGAAGGGAGCTGGGAGCGGGGTCACGGGGAGACGCGGTCAAGAAAGTGGACACAGCCCTGAGTCAGTTTGGCTCAGTGGACAGAGCGTCAGCCTGCGGACTGAAGGGTCCCAGATTCAATTCCGGTCAAGGGCACATGCCTGGGTTGCGGGCTGGATCCCCAGTAGGGGGCGTGCAGGAGGCAGCTGATCAATGATTCTCTCTCATCGATGTTTCTCTCTCTCTCTCTCTCTCTCTCTCTCTCTCTCTCTCCCTCTCCCTTCCTCTCTGAAATCAATAAAAATATTTAAAAAAAAAAAAAGAAAGTGGACACAGCCGTGGCTACAGGCTTGGGGGGCTGTGTCCGCGCTGGAAAATCCCCCTGAAGAAGTAACATTTCATTGGCGTTTGATGGCGAGGGGGAGTCCCCTAGTGGAGTAGAAAGAATTGGGTGGCCACGTCAACAGCGGGTGAGCTGGGAGCGGGTAGGAGTCAGCATTTCTGAGAAGCTCAGGAACGGGCAGGAGCAGGATGGAGGCCTGCAGCCGGGCAGGCGAGGGCCAAGCGAGCGCTCCCCAGTCCGTGCTGAGGAGTCCGCACGTCCCAGGGACAGAAAAGTGGGCGGAGACACTGAGGACACGAAGCAGGGGAGGGACGTGATTGTATCTGTGTGTTCACAAGACAAGTGGCGGTAGCAATTAGAACAGCTTGGGGATGGGAGGGGGGGAAACCATCTTTTTTTAGTTCATTTTTCAATTACAGTTCACAGTCAGTATTATTTTATACTAGAGGCCGTTGCACGATATTTGTGCAAGAATAGGCCTTCCTTCCCCTGGCTTCACTCACAGCCACCCGGGAGCCGGCAAGTCCCCGCTCCTCGCTCCCGCCGGGAGCCGGCAAGTCCTCGCTTCTGTCTGGAGCACCACTCCAGTAGCTCCCTCCGCTCAGAGCAGGCTTCACACCGCTCCGCACCTGCATATGCAAATTAACCCCCATCTTTGTTGGGTCAATTTGCATACTCACTCTGATTGGCTGTGGGTGAAGCGGAGTGATGGTTAATTTGCATGTTTCTCTTTTATTAGGTAAGACTAGAGGCCCGGTGCACAGACTCGTGCATGGGTGGGGTCCCTCAGCCTGGCCTGTGCCCTCTCACGATCCGGGACCCCTCGGGAGATGTAGCAGTGTGCGAAGCAGGCAGGCAGCCGGGCACCATGCAGCTCCTGCTCATCCTGCCTGCTGCACGGCTCAGTAGCGCTACCGTGGAGGTGGGAGAGTCTTGGATCCCCTCAGCTGCACTTGCCAGCCCTGAGCCCAGCAGCGCTCCCGCTATGGGAGCGCACTGACCACCAGGGGGCAGCTCCTGCCTTGAGCATCTGCCCCCTGGTGGTCAGTGCACGTCATAGCGACCAGTGGCTCTGCCGTTCGGTCGATTTACCCCGAGTGTCTGTAGGGCTGGTGAGGATGGGGTCCCAGGGAAGGTCAGGCCCTGGGCGCCCCGCTTCCTGCTGACCCCTGGACCTTTCATCTCACTTCTGCGGGACATCTCGGAGATCCGCCCGGCCTGGTTCCTGTCCAGGCCGTCAGCTTGTCAGGCAGCAGCCCCCCAGACACCCCGCCTGCGGAGCTGAGTCAGTGTTTTTAGCCTCCGCGGCCTTGTGTCCAGGGCTTCCTGGTCCCCAGCCCTTTGTTTCGGGGGAGGGCTGGCAGGGAAAGCGTCTTTCCTCTCTATTCCTCTGCAGAGAGGGCACATGAAAAGGCACAGATGACTTCGCTAACTCCTTTCTTTAAGTGATTTTTATTTAAAACCCTGAATATGCCGGTGATGTGTTATAGAATTGTACCCTTGAAACTGACATAATTTTATTAACCAACCTCACCCCAATAAATTCAATAGAAATGTTTTAAACCCTGACCATAAATGCAGTGACAGAATATTAAACCAGCATGTATTCCTGCAGAGACTGAGTTTCTTTGAACTTATTAATTCAACTAACATTGTCCATAATAAGGAATGGTATAGTCCTTTTATTAAAATCCTCACCCAAGGATATTATTCCTTTGATTTTTAGAGAGGATGGGAGGGAGAGAGAGAGAGAGAGAGAGAGAGAGAGAGAGAGAGAGACATTGATGTGAGAGAAACACATCGATTGGTTGCCTCCTGCACGCACCCCGACCAGGGCCCGGGCCAGGGAGAAACCTGCAGCCGAGGTACGTGCCCTTGACCAGAATAGAACCCGGGACCCTCTACTCCGCAGGCTGACACTCTATCCACTGAGCCAAACCGGCCAGGACCGGAGGCATATAGTCCTTAGCTGGGATGACTCTGTTATACAGTCTCCTTCTGAGGTGGAGGTAGTGGAGCAAATGAGAGAAGGTCGCCACCACGTAGTTACATGTAGCCGTTCATGGTACACGGAAAGTGTTCAGTAAGTGCCACGGGAGGGGTGTAGCCTGGAAACGCCGAGGGCCTGGAGCTGGTGCCCACAGGCCACGCTCGAGGCCTGACCCTGAGTGAGAGGCTCTGTGATTCTGAGCCGTGGCCTTATTTCTCTGAGCCCCACCGTGCTGGATCGGATGGAACATCGTTTAGATTTAGTGTTTTGTGTGTCAGGCACGGGTCTCTCTATGCTGTTGCTGGCTCAAGCCTTTTCTTTCCTTTTTAAATTTTACTTTAGAATGTTTTTTTATTGATTTTATTTTATTTTTTATTTTTTTTAGCAAAGATGGAGACTTACTGAAGAACAAGTACAGACTCCCACGTGGGGAGGGCGAAGTCTCCTGTTTTTATTGATTTGAGAGAAAAGGACACATCAATGTGTACCAGTAGGTTGCCTCATGCCTGCCTCCCCTCCCCCCAGGATGGAGACCTCCACCCAGGCACGTGCCCTGACAGGAACCGACCCACCACCGGGCACGTGCCCTGACAGGAACTGAACCACCACCTTTGGTGCACGGTATGACCCAACCAGCTGTGCTACGCCAGCCAGGGCAAATTTTGCCTTTTTTATAAGCAAGGCTTTTTGTTACAGCCTGAAACTGTCCCTAAAAAACTGTCCCTAAAACAGCACTAAATCTAAACACCTTTACCCTGGAGACTCTATTCTGGGCAAAGTAAATATCTTTCCAGCTTAAATAAGGAATAAGGATGTTTTCCGTGTAGCATTTTGTCCCAAGTAGATCCCGGGAAAGGATCTGGGGTGTTATCTAAGGTGTCCCTTGAGATAAACTTTAACCTTGCAAGAGTTGGGACATTCAAGTAGTTGCTAGCGAAGAGGCTACTCCATGCCAGCAGGACCAAGGGCAGGCTTAAGACCAAAAAGACCAGAGGCTTTAATTTAAATTTTAAGCGTACGCACAATAATTCAATTAACTGTCAGAGGAATTACACCACATGACACAGATGCAGTTGCAAATCACACAGCACTTTATTACTCACACAATTTCTGGTGCTGCGGGTACAGGCTTAATTGGGGGTCCCGGTGGTGCTGTCCTCTGGGGTCCGGCAGCTGGGCTGGTCCGGTCCGGATGCAGGGGGCTGGCGTTCCTCACCCGAAGGCTCAGTCACGTCTCAATCGGGAGGTACTAGCCGTTCTGTCGTCTGGCAGGAAGCGGGGCATGGAGTGGAGCGGCGTCGCTTGCAGGACTGACAAAAGGCCGTGCCTTTGTGGCCGTCTCCACAGGCGAGCGCTGTTGGCTGGTCAGGACCCATTTTTAAAGCCTGTTTCGTACCCGCAGAAGATCAGGTGGCTATCAATGAGTTACGTCAATGCACACATGTTAATCTCAAACAGGGCGAGGGGCTACATGTGATTATCTAGGGAGAGAACATCACTCACTCAAATGGTTATCTTACCAAGTCACTCTGAGTCAGTAACTGAAGTTCAAATCCTTATCTGTGAGGTACACATGCTTCAGGGCAATGGGGAATGTGTCCTTAATATCACACTTTAAGTTTCAAGGAAAGTTAATTTAAACATTTTAAAACCTTCTTAACATTTTTTAGGCATTTTTAAACATTTCTATACACTGAGTGGCCAGATTATTATGATCTCTGAATGCATAATAATCTGGCCACTCAGTGTATATCCTATATAATAAAAGGCTAATATGCAAATTGTCCCCTCGACCAGGAGTTCGACCAGCAGGCAGGCCGGCCAACCACCCATGTCCCCTCCCCCTGGCCAAGCTGGCCGGACCCCACCCATGCACGAATTCATGCATCGGGTCTCTAATATATATATTAAAAGCATAATATGCTAATTAGACCAGATGTCCAGATGTCCTTCTGGACGACCTTCTGGATGAAGCCAGGACTGTGAGGGAAGCTGGGTCCTGGGTGCCAGAGGGAAGCCAGTACCAGCAGTATTTTCCTAGCCATTAGGAATTCTATAGTAAAATCATCCCATCTTTCACAGAAATGATTGTCAATCACGTAGCGCAGTGATTTTCAACCTTTTTCATCTCACAGCACATACACGAGTTACTAAAATTCTGCAGCACACCAAAAAATATATATGTTGCTGATCTGACAAAAAAAAAAAAGGTATAAATGATTCATTCACAACAGACAGCTGTTGTTGTATTGGTTGTTGTCATTTTTCGTTTGGTTGACAATTTAAAGGAAACGCGGTCCATGCCCCTGACTGAATAGTCAGGTGTTGCATGTTTTAAACATTCTTGCGGCCACAGTTGGAAATGGCAGGTAGAGCTAAGTGCTTTTCTCTGGACAGGGCGAGATGTGTCAAGTGATGACAGTGATTTTCTTTTAATTCTTTTTTTGTTTCTGCCACTCCAACCCCCACTTTCCTCTCACCCTGTGCAGAACAGGGCGGCTCCCCTGTGGGACTGCTCTGGGCCTGAGGCCACCACGTCCTGGCCACCAGGGTGGTCTTCTGCCCAGAGGGGAAGGCCCTCAGGGCTAATCACTGCCTAGCAGCTACTGTCCTGCCATCATTTTCTTCACCTTTTTATTTTGAAAGAGTTTCAGGCTTATATATATCGTAAGTACAACTGGTATACAGATATAGAAATATGATCATGTCATACTGTTAAGCAACAGAAACTGAACCAAGTACCTTGTAAAGATCTAACTGGCTTTCCTGAAGGATTCACGGATTGGGCTGCGTCCCATCGGCAAGTGGACAGGCGCTCCAGAGGCTACAGAAACGGAAGGTGTGTGAAAGCACAGAGGGGGTGGGACAGGGAAATCCAATGTTTTTAAAAGGATTACTTCAGGTAAGGTCACCCAAGGATACTTTTCCATATGTGTTTATGTTGCTAGCAAAATGGACGATTAGCACAATCCTATATAACAAAGAGGTAATATGCAAATTGACCATCACTCCAACACACAAGATGGCAGCCACAAGATGACCGGCAGAGGAGGGCAGTTGGGGGGGACCAGGCCTGCAGGCGAGGGAGATTGGGGGCGACCAGGCCTGCAGGGGAGAGCAGTTAGGGGCGACCAGGCCTGCAGGGGAGGGCAGTTAGGGGCAATCGGGCCAGCAGGGGAACAGTTAGGCATCAATCAGGCTGCCAGGGGAGTGTTTAGGGGGTGATCAGGCTGGCAGGCAGGCGAGCGGTTGGGAGCCAGCAGTCCTGGATTGTGAGCGGGATGTCCGACTGCCTTAGGGGGTCCCAGATTGGAGAAGGTGCAGGCTGGGCTGAGGGACACCCCCCACCCTTGCACAAATTTCATGCACCAGGCCTCTAGTTTTAAACATAAAGAGGCCATTGAGAATACTGATGTTGCTGGGCATGTGACAGGAACAATTATCAGGCAATGCAAGAGGCAGAAGAACGGTTGCTGATTTGGATCAAGGAGAAGCAGGGAGCCAGTGGCAGCATCGGGACGGGGGGAGTGAAGCTGCTGCACCTGACAGCCTGGGAGACATCCTGGGCCGGGTGTTGACAGTGATTGCTTTAAGGCCAAGAGGGGGGTGATTTGACAAATGTAAGAAAAGAAGTGTTTTTAGGTTAAACAGTACATTAGACATGCATGGTATAGAAGAAAGGCTAAAACAGGGCATCATTTAGGGGAATGGAATGAATTAATTCAATTTACGTTATTTATTTTTAAAATTTATATTTGTATTTATTTTAGAGAGGAAGGGAGAGGGAGAGATAGAAACATCAATGATGAGAGAGAATCATTGATTGGCCTCATCCTGCACGTCTACTATTGGGGATTGAGCCCACAACCCGGACATGTGCCCTTGACTGGGAATCAAACCATTATCTCCTGGTTCATAGGTCGATGCTCAACCCCTGAACCACACCGGCCGGGCTTACATTATATCTAATGGAAAAAATGTTTTGGTTTTCGAACAAATCCCTTCTTGAACAGCCTTCCGGAACGAATTAAGTTTGAGAATCGAAGTTCCATTGTATACAAAAACAATGGGCCGGGATTGATCAAGGTAAAGCTTAACCTATCATGTAGGCATTAGGATGTGACGTCCCATCATTACTCGCTGAGTGAGGAAATTTTTATGATTAACACATCCTGTGTGGTTACTTTCAGTTAATGAGTTTGTAGGGCTTGTCAAGGTAGCCCCTCTTGTGGTTCAGTTAAGAAAAACCAACAGCTTTAATGTTAGACATGAAACCATAAAAATCCTGGGAGAAACCATAGGCGGTAAAATCTCAGACATTTCTCACGGCAATATTTTTTCTGATATATCACCTCAGGTGAGGGAAACAAAAGAAAAAATAAACAAATGGGACTACATCAAACTAAAATGTTTTTGCACAGCAAAGGAAACCATCAACAAAATGAAAAACAACCCACTGAATGGGAGAACATATTCACCAATAATACATCTGATAAGGTGTTAATATCCAAGATATCCAAGATTTACAAAGAACTTACAAAACTCAACACCAAAAAAAAAAAATCCCATTTGAAAAATGGGCAAAGGACCTGAATACTTTTCCAAAGAGGACATACAGAAGGCCATTTGGGGGAATGGAATGAATTAATTCAATGTCACGAATCATCAGAGAGATGTAAATTAAAACCACAATGAGATATCACCTCACACCTGTCAGAATGGCTATCATCAGTAAATCAACAAACAACAAGTGTTGGTGAGGATGTGGAGAAAAGGGAACCCTTGTGCACTGTTGGTGGGAATGCAGACTGGTGCAGCCACTGTGGAAAGCAGTATGGTGTTACCTCAAAAGTTAAACACTGCCCTGGCCTGTTTGGCTCAGTGGATAGAGCGTCAGCCTGTGGACTGAAGGGTCCCAGGTTCGAATCCCGTCAAGGGCATGTACCTTGGTTGCAGGCACATCCCCAGTAGGGGACGTGCAGGAAGCAGCTGATCGATGTTTCTAACTCTCTATCCCTCTCCCTTCCTCTCTGTGAAAAATCAGTAAAATATATTTTTTTAAAAAAAAATTAAACACTGCCTTATGACCCAGTGATTCTACTTCTGGGAATGTATTTGAAGAAACCTGAAACACTAATTTGAAAGACTATATGCACCCCATGTTCATTGCAGCGTTATTTTGCCAAGCTATGGAAGCAGCCAAGTGCCTATCGGTGGTGAGTAGATAAAAAAGCAGCGGTGCATTTACACCACGGAATGTTACTCGGCCGTAAAAAGGCAGGAAACCTTTGGGACAGAAGGGGTGGACCTGGAAAGCACTGTGCTAGGTGAAATAAGCCCGTCAGAGAAAGACAAGTACTATATGATTTCACTTATATGTGGAATCTAAGGAACAAAATAAACTAACAAACAAAATAGAAACTGACTCTTAGATACAGAGAACAGACTGACAGCTGTCAGAAGGGAGGAGAGTTGCAGGGATGGGAGACAAAGGTGAAGGGACTGAGCCAAACAACAATAACAAACAAGCAAGCAACCTCATAGACACAGACAACAGTACAGTGATTACCAGAGGGTATAGGAGGGATAAATGGTGATGGAAGGAGACTTGACTTGGGGTGGTGAACACACAATACAAATATAGATGATGTGTTATAGAATTGTACACCTGAAACCTATATAATTTTATTAGCCAATGTCACCCCAATAAATTCAGTAATAATCATATATAATAAAAGCCTATGTGGTTGCGATACCCTCACGCCATAACAACCCATCATCAGGAGGCTGCGTGTGCAGCAGGTGCACGCGGGTGGGCGGGGCTGCATGCGAGGCACGCGTGGGCGGGCAGGGACTTGACACTGTGTGTGCGGCTCAGAGGCAGGTCCTGCAGCTCCGCACACCGAGGCCTGGGGTCCCACAGGCACCGGCGGGGGCTTGATGCTGCCAGACACCACCCCCCCCCCCGAGTGCATGAATTTCATGCACTGGGCCTCTGGTAATAATAATAAAGAAACAACAGGCCCAAAATACAGTCACTTATGCTAAGCCCCACATCTGCAAACCAAGACTTAATTCTAGTTCCAGCCTTCGGAGGACTGTAAGCTTAGCCGCCAGTTTGGCATCTCCTGGTCAGCCTCAAGGAGGTGTTAATATCCAAAATTTAAATTTAAATCCTCCCTTCCTCTCTGTAAAAAAAGTCAATAAAATATATATTTTTTAAAAAATTGGTCTATATGGAGCAACAAAAATTTTCATAGAACTTCCCTTCCCGTTCTCCCGCCATTCCCTAGCTTGTCGTGCATTCTTTCCAAAAATCGGGAATTTTTTAAAACGCCGCAGGACGCGGGACAAATTGTTAAAAACCGGGACTGTCCCGGCCAAAAGCGGGACTTCTGGTCAGGACAGAGTGACAGGACAGGGAAGGGCGCCCTCCCTGGTGGACCCGCCCGGCTGTGCTCCTGGCGGGCGCCTGCGCAGAGCCTCGGGGCGGGGCTGCGCCTGCGCCCTGCGCCGGGTGGGCGGGGCCCCGCGGGCGGGCGGTTTGAAGGCAGACGGCGGAGCCCGTCCGGCCCGGTCTGGCGGCTTCCGCTCCGGGATTCGCCAGTTGCGGAGTTTGATTGACAGGGGCTCCCGCGAGGCGACCCCACTCGCGCCGGCGTCCCGAGCGGCCATTCCGCGCGCGGACGACAGGGCGGCGCTGGGGAGCGCGGGGAACCGAGGCGAGGCGCGCTCTGGGCGGTTACTCCGCGGCCCCCGCGGGCCTGAGCGGACGACGCCCTCCCGCGCCCCGCTCCCAGGTGGGCCAGCTGCGGCGCCGAGAGCGTCCGAGTCGCCTTTGGGCGCAGAGCGGTTCGGCTCGGACCTCACGGGCCGTCCGCCCTCCTAACGGACGAGAGGACAGAGCGAAGGCCTCGCGGAGCAGGACCCGGACCCGCGGGGACGCGAGGGGCGCGTCCGACTCAGCGCAGGAAACGCCCGGCCCCAGCCCCCCGGGGGTCCCCGCTTTCCCCCCCGGCCGCCGAGACCCCCGGGGGAGCGGACTTCCGCGGGGCCGGAGGGGAGCGGCGCGCCCGCCTGGCGCATGCGCGGGGCTGCCCGGTCGGCTCGGCGCGGTCGGCGGTGCGGCTCCCTCCACCCCTCATGGCGGCCCCCGCGACCCCGCGGGGCTCGGTCCTGAAAGGTGAGGCCGGTTCTCCTGGGGGCGGGCGGGCGGGGGGCTCCCGGCCCCCCGTGGCGTGTGTGGGGCTGCCCCGGGTTCGGGACGTGTGGCGCCGCCTGGGCTGGCGGGGGCGGGCGGTGCCGGCCCCGAGTCCGGGGAGGCGGACCGCCCCCAGCCCCCCGGGCATTGGTATTCCGCTCCCCCCGGTCCCCGCGCCGTGGCGTGGCCGGTGGCTTCAGGGGCGCGGGTGACTGACGTTGGGAAAAGCCGTCCGCGGCCACGTGTGTGCCTGTCATTCATGCAAACACGCGGCCCGCCCTGGCGACCTGTGCCCGGGAGCGGGCCACGTGCGGAGTAACGCTGTCGTGTCGCCAGCAACTCGGCGTCACCTCACTTCGCAGGCGGGGAAACTGAGGCCGGAGTGTGCAACCTTCCCCAACCCCCCGCCCCGCGCAGAGCCAGTCCACGCCCGTGATGGGAGCAGGGAGCCTGCCCCTGACCCCGGAGGGCACCTGGGTGGAACCCCAGGGGGATGGGAGCGGCGGGCGGTGTTGGGAGAAGGGGCGATGCGTGGTGGGGTCTGCGCGGAGGGGCCCGGAGGGGTGTCCAGACCTTGGCGTGGGAAGAGAAGACAAGGCTCTCCCTAAACTCGGATCAGCTGTCAGCCGTCCTGCTTTCTCACGTGGGCATTTCTGTGACGTTCACCCGACGTCCCTTCTGCGTTGCTCACCTTGTCGAGAAGCCACTGGAGCCGGGTCTGCACCACGGCCTGCCCCCGGCCCAGGTCTGCCAGGGCTGCCAGTTCTTGCAGGGCTGCAAGCTACGACAGTTCCTTACGTTTTTAAATGGTTTAGAAGGATGACAGATGAAAATTTCAAACTTTGTTGTTTGTCAAGTTTTATTGGAATACAGCTCTGCTCCTGAGTCTGAAATATTTACTGTCCAGTTCTTTTCAGAAAACAGACTCTGGCCCTGGAAAAGTTAAGCCTGGTTTGGGGGTTTGGGGGGAGCATTGAGTGTTCATAATGTAAACGGTGTCATGTGTATGACTAAAGTTGTCCTTTGCTTGAAATTTTTAAGAACCATAATGGCACATATGCTATTTTGAATAGGCTTGTAATTGAAGAAATTAAAAAAAAATAGTGTAAGTATAACAAGAGAGAAATGTATTGAAATACTTGGGCAAGGGAGGATGGAATTTCAATATATTTCATGCTAACACCTTGTTTGTTTTCAGATGTAGTAGCTTATGTTGAAGTGTGGTCAGCCAATGGAACAGAAAATTATTCAAAGACATTTACAAACCAACTTGTGGAAATGGGGGCAAAGGTAAGAAATTCATCTCACCATTGTACAAGTAACAAATTCACCTGACCATTGTACATGTGAGTAACAGATTCACCTCACCATTGTACATGTGAGTAACAGATTCACCTCATCATTGTACATGTGAGTAACAGATTCACCTCACCATTGTACATGTGAGTAACAAATTCACCTGACCATTGTACATGTGAGTAACAGATTCACCTCACCATTGTACATGTGAGTAACAGATTCACCTCACCATTGTACATGTGAGTAACAAATTCACCTCACCATTGTACATGTGAGTAACAAATTCACCTCACCATTGCTACATGTAACAGATTCACCTCACCATTGCTACATGTAACATTTATCGTTCCATTGCTACATGTGAGTAACATACTCACCTCACCATTGTACATGTGAGTGACATTCACTTCACCATTGTACATGTGAGTAACAAATTCACCTCACCATTGCTACATGTAACAGATTCACCATACCATTGCTACATGTGAGTAACAAATTCGCCTCACCATTGTACATGTGAGTAACAAATTCACCTCACCATTGTACATGTGAGTAACAAATTCACCACACCATTGCTACATGTGAGTAACAGATTCGCCTCACCATTGTACATGTGAGTAACAGATTCACCTCACCATTGTACATGTAACAAATTCACCTCACCATTGCTCCGTGTGATAGACCTCTGGCACATAATTTGGGGAGTTATTAGAACATGAAGGGGAAAGAAGACAGTGGGAATGTGACAGGAGAAAAAAGACCACAGTAAGAATTTGGCACAGTAGAATTTATGCAACGGTTGGTCTTGTGCTTATGAGGGAGGAGGACTCTAGGGTGAGAATACGGACCCTGCCATTGGTTACTTGGAGGCGTGATGCTGTTGGTCAAGTGGGGAATGCAGGGGAGGGAACAGGTGTTTAACGGGAAGGTTGTGAAGTTGGGACATTGGGAATATCTGACAGATTTTAGGTGTACCAACATGGGAACTTGAGGTAGTCAAGGCTAGTGCATTTTGTACCAGCATTGAGCTCCTCATTTACTAAGAATTGTCCTTGGAATAAACTTGTGAATTTTGTCGGGTGTGTTGTATGCATCTACTGAGATGATCATAATGATCTTTTATTTTGTTAATGTAGTGAATAATCACTGGGCTTTTTTTCATGTTAACCAACTTTGCAGTGCTGGAATACATTCAAGCAGTGGGGATGCTCAGAGGCAAAAGTAGGTTTACAGTTGTGGGTACGCGAAACAGTTTATTCTCGCATTGTTATTTGTTAATTCCTGTAGTTTTTCATGTGAATAACAGTAAACCGACTTTTGCCCGCCCAGTATTACTCTTTTTATAGGTTGGTACAGTTTGCTGTTTTGTTGCTTATTTTGCATCTCTCTCCATGAATGGCACTCGCTTATACTTACTTTATGAAATTGTGTGCAAATAGTAGTAATGTAATTTTTTTTCCTGCACTTTATCTACAGGTCTCAAAAACTTTTAACAAGCACGTAACTCATGTCGTGTTCAAAGACGGATACCCACGCACCTGGGACAAAGCCCGAGAGAGAGGCGTCAAGCTCGTCTCTGTGCTCTGGGTCGAAAAGTAAGTCCTTTCTTCCCTTGAGGAGCTAGTGTTGGTGAGCAGAGCAGTACATTTCGCATGGATCACAGAACCAGGTGGTGCTTGCTTGCCATCTGCCTCGCGCTGGACACGTCATTGGACACCCTCAAGCCTCAGTTTCCAAGTTGGAGGGAGGTTACAGCCTCCCCCCTCCCCCCCCCCCCCCGCCCCCCAGAGGGGAAGGAGCACACAGCCCGGAGCTTGTGCTTTGAGGGCTCAGGAAACAATAAGGGAGCAGATGTCATGAAGTGATTGTATCAGCTGCCGCCTGGGTGGCCATAACAACCTTCCACCGACTGGAACAACAGACCTGTAATTCTCACTGTTCTGGGGGCTGGTGTTCGGGGTCAGGTTCTGGCAAGGCAGGTTTCTTCTGAGGCCTCTCTGCTTGGTCTGCAGATGGCTGTGCCTGAGGGTCTGTGTTCTAATCAATTCTTATAAAGACACTAGTGACCTGGTGCATGGATTTGTGCACATTGAAAGGAAATTAATTAGAAGGTGGCCAGTGGGGACTGGGAGAGAAGGGCCGGACACGCCCTGGAGCCAACCTCCCACGGTCCTTCCCCAGCATCTGCAGAGTGAGCAGGGTCCCTCCCGCAGGTGGAGTCCCTTGGCCTGGCCTGTGGGGATCGGGCCAAAACCGGCTCTCCGACATCCCCTGAGGGGTCCCGGAGTGCGAGAGGGCACTCTGCAAAGTTGCCGTCATACAGGGTGAGGAACGCAAACGCAAGTGTGCAGGAAACCAGATTCAGGGCCGACAGTGCCCCAGCAACACATAACCCACGGCTGAAGGTGGAATCGTGCGGCCCCACGAGGAATCAGGCTCCCTCCTCTCTGGTTTTGGGATGCGTCATCCGAGAACCACCACTGCCAAGTCACTGCAGCTCGGCAGCTCCTGTGTTGAGCGTCTGCTCCCTGGTGGTCAGTGCACATCATAGCTACCGGTAAGATGGACACTTAGCATATTAGCCTTTTATCTATATATAAAACCCTAATATGCAAATCGACTGAACGGCAGAACGACCTAATATGCAAATGGACCGAAGGGTGGAATGACTGGTCGCTATGATGTAACTGACCACCAGGTTGCAGATGTTCAACACAGAAGCTGCCCCCAGCTCACAGGCCCTGACCAGCGGCAGCGGCGGGGTCAAGTGCAAGTAGGGGGCCCCCCTGATCACTCCACCGGTCACCCCACAGATAGGCCCTGATCACCAGCCAGGCCTAGGGACCCTACTGTGTACGAATTTCATGCAAGGGCCTCTAGTATATATAGATTAGTCCCATTGGATTAGGGCCCACTCATATAACCTCATTTAACCTTAATTAGGTCTTAGAAAGCTCCTCTCCAAATACAGTCATGTTCTGAGGTTCTGGGGGTTAGGGCTTATGAATTTTCTGGGGCTCAATTGAACCCTGGATGGGAGTGTTGAGGGGAAGCATGGGAGGAGATTGAGGTGGGAGAGGTCACGGGCATCCCATGCTGCAGGTTCTTGTGGGATGTGAGGCAGAGGAGAAGGTGTGGGACCAAGGCCGGGGTAGGAGCAGGGAGGGGTGGAGGCACTGAGTGAGCCAGGCTGGAGGCGGGCGCGCACCAGCAGCAGCGAAGGAGGGATAGCTCCCTGGAGGATGGTGGTTGTAAGTTGAAGGTGAGGCCAGTGGAGCAGCCCACAGCTGGAAGGAGGCAGAGTGGATTAATCAGGGTGGGGTTTTGCCAGCAGCCTCCACCAAGGGAGTGGAGGGAAGTGCAAAGCAGTGATAATGAAGGACTGGCCAGCGCCAGGCTTGCCGAAGGGAGGGATGGTGGGGGCAGGTGTTTGATTAGCAGGTGGTAGGTCTTTGCTGGGTTGAGGGGTTGTCATTTACTTCAAAGTATCTTCTAATTTTTTTTGCAGTTTATTTTACCCATTGGTTATTTAGGAGGTTCTTATTTAATTTCCACATATTTTGAGTTTTCCAAACGTCATTCTATTTTTGATACCTCGCTTTATTCTGTTGTGGTCGGAGGATGTGTTTTGTATCATTTCAGTCTCCTTCAGGTAACAGAGACGTGTTTTGTGCTCTCACATTGGTCTCCCGGGAGAATATTGCATGTGCACGGGAGAATGTGTTCTGTGGCTGTGGAAGGATGTTCTGTACGTACCTTTCTGACAGGTCAGAGTAGCTGGTTCATACTTTTTAAATGGCCTATTGAAGTCTCCAAATGTCATTGTTAAATTGCTGATTTCTCACTTCAGTTCTGTAGGTACAGCATTTCTTGAAAGAGATGACAACACATTTCCTTAGTTTTCCTTGTCTGACAACGTCCTATTCCGGGTTCATCTGTGAGCACAGTTTCCATGGACATGCAATGCCAGGTGGACAGTGGCTTGTGTCCAGCAGGTCCAGGTGTCCCCACAGCCTGCTGTCCTCGGGGGCTCGGGAGGCGCCTGGTCACGCCATCCTTTCTTAGCTGGAGGTCGCGTGCCTTTTCCTCTGGCTTCTCTCAGTCTTTCTTCTTAACTTGGGTTTTCAGAAGTTTCCCTGACGTGCTTTCCCACTTGTCTTTTGTGGATGTCGTGGGGGTGTTGGAACGTATGAGCTACTCGGTTTTGGCCGTTTCTTCAAGCGGCTTTTCTGCCCCTTGACTCTCTCTCACTAGGACTCGGACAGAGCCCTTGGGTCTTCATTGAGCTGCTCAGCTCTGCGGGTGAAGGGCGCCCTGGAGAAGCAGCAGAGGTGGGTGTGATGGTGGCCAGGGGTGGCCTGGGCCTCAGTGTCAGACCCTCCTGTGTCAGCAGCCTTTGACCTTTGATATCTTCCCACTTCCCAGTTCCTGAGGCCTGGCTTTCTTCATTATTTTTCAGTTTTTATTTCCTCGCCAAATCGATCTTCACGTTAACTGACTCTTCTCTGTCAACTCTGTTTTGTCGTTATGTCCATTTAGTACATTATTTTGGGCAATATTAGTTGTAACAGTTCCATTGGTTTTACTTTTACTTTTGATTTTATTGATTTGAGAGAGGAAGGGCGAAACGGCGATCTGCCGTTCCCCTTATTCACACAAACTCCTTGGTTGATTTTGAATGTGCCCTGACTGGGGATCGCACTCCGGACTGTGGCGTGTCAGGACAACTCTAACCAACTGAGCTACCGGCCAGGGCCCACTTGCTCCCGCTTGGTTCTTTTTCACGTGTGCGTGTGTTGCTTCTCCGCTGAGATGTTCTGTCTTTGCTCTCCCTGCCTTTCACTACAGAGCGTTTCCGTACAGAGTGTAATTGTAGCAGTTCTCTAAGTGCTCCTTCGGGGATTCCAGCAATCGAGGCTGGCATCTGCTGGTGGGTTTTCTCTGGAGACTGTCGCGTTTTCTTGGCTCCTCGTGACGTAGCTGTGGGCTAAGTTTTGGACACGGCGCGTTATGGACTCTGGATTCCTGTATGCTGCCCCCTCGCCCCGCTCCCCCCTGCTGCTGCTCGGCTCCTTCTCCCTGTCACAGTGGAAGGGATCTCTGCCCCGTCTGTAGGAGGCCCCTGGGCCACTCTGGTCCCTTTTTGGCTGTTAGATCCTGCTCTGCTCTGTCTTGTCACCCACCTGTCCGGTCACCGTGGGCTGTGGTCTTTCTGTTCCCATGTAAAGTGCATCCACGTGTTTGTCCTGTTTGTGCTGTGCTTCCACGGAGGCCTCTGAGCACCTGGCTCATCGTAGGTGCCCGGTGATCACTGGTGGGCGTGGAGACGCTGCCTGCATGACACGGCTTTCTGTGGGTTACAGTCCAGGGGGGCTTCTGGGCTTCGGGGGCTCGCATGCTGTGTGCAGTGGATGCCGTCAGATTATCTCCTGGAGAAGTGCCTGTTCCCTGCTTTCCCAGCAGTGAAGGCGCCTGTCCCACAGCCTTCTTCACACCACACCCTCACACCATATCCTCACACCGCACCCTCACACCACGTCCTCACACTGCACCCTCACATGGCGTCCATACACCGCATCCTCACACCACACCCTCACACCGCGCCCTCACACCACATCCTCACACCGCGCCCTCACCCCGTGCCCTCACACCGCGCCCTCACACCACATCCTCACACCGCCCCCTCACACCACATCCTCATACCGCACCCTCACCCTGCGCCCTCACCCTGCGCCCCCTCACACCACATCCTCATACTGCACCCTCACCCTGCGCCCTCACCCTGCGCCCCCTCACACCACATCCTCACACCGCGCCCTCACACCACATCCTCACACCGCCCCCTCACACCACATCCTCATACCGCACCCTCACCCTGCGCCCTCACCCTGCGCCCCCTCACACCACATCCTCATACTGCACCCTCACCCTGCGCCCTCACCCTGCGCCCCCTCACACCACATCCTCACACCGCGCCCTCACACCACATCCTCACACCGCCCCCTCACACCACATCCTCATACCGCACCCTCACCCTGCGCCCTCACCCTGCGCCCCCTCACACCACATCCTCACACCGCCCCCTCACACCACATCCTCATACCGCACCCTCACCCTGCGCCCTCACCCTGCGCCCCCTCACACCACATCCTCATACTGCACCCTCACCCTGCGCCCTCACCCTGCGCCCCCTCACACCACATCCTCATACTGCACCCTCACCCTGCGCCCTCACCCTGCGCCCCCTCACACCACATCCTCACACCGCGCCCTCACACCACATCCTCACACCGCCCCCTCACACCACATCCTCACACCGCGCCCTCACACCACATCCTCACACCGCCCCCTCACACCACATCCTCACACCGCCCCCTCACACCACATCCTCATACCGCACCCTCACCCTGCGCCCTCACCCTGCGCCCCCTCACACCACATCCTCACACCGCCCCCTCACACCACATCCTCATACTGCACCCTCACCCTGCGCCCTCACCCTGCGCCCCCTCACACCACATCCTCACACCGCGCCCTCACACCACATCCTCACCCCGCGCCCTCACACGGCGTCCTCTCGTCTTCCCCACTTTGTAGGTGAGAACATAAAGTTGGTGTCATGTGTTTCCTTAATTTTTAGTGCACTCGAACTTTCTTCACCAGAACTTAGAGGTGGCACCAAACGGACCTTTATTTCAGGTTCTGTGTCTGCTTTGTTAGGCTCCTGATTTCCTCTGGAAACGTGAGCAGTACCTAGGAAGGGTCACTAGGTGTCGCTAGAATCCCATCGTGGGTTATTTCTGGGCGTTTCCTTTATAAGAACAGACACCTGAGGTCTCAGGTTCAAGATTGTTCTTCACTGAAGTTTGCTGAGCCTGTTCCTGCGGTGAACAGCGGTGTGTTACAAGGACCGGTGCTTCTAGAACACCTGCAGCTAGACCGTTCTGCTGCAGCAAACGTTTGGTGTCGCTGTGTTAGTTAAAAACAGGCGAGCAACGCACAAACCATCTCCGGTTACGCATGAGGTCATCAGCCCCAAAGTCAGAGGCGTTCCCTGTCTCAGCACAGGTTTGTGGAGGAGACAGGCCTGGCGTCCACAGAATCAGGGTCAGCCAGGTGAAAGGTCACGATGCTGATCAGGTGATGTTCGCTGGAGGGCGGGTGCCGGCCAGGCCCTGGGAGCCACAGCCTGTGGGGTGTGGACACCGTGTGAGAACCCAGCTCTTGTGCCGTCTGCAGAGTGGGGGTCCTGCCACCCCCTGCTCGGCGGTGCCTCCCCTTCCGCAGCCCGGCTGTGCGACAGGGTCTGAGAGAAACACACAGAACAGAGAACTGGCTCTGTAGGAAAGATACGCTTTCTGCCCTCCGTGGGCATCCTCCGTTACACTGACACGTGTGCGTCTAGCACAGATGCTCACAGAGGACTTGTCTCCTCGCGCAGGTGCAGGACGGCTGGGGCGCACGTTGACGAGGCCCTGTTCCCTGCGGCGAACACCCACGAACACCTGCCCTGCCTCGTTAAAAAAAAGGTAAGTATCTGACCCCAGTGTGGACAGTTACTCATTTATTCGTTCTTTTACTTTATTCCTGGAAAGGAAAGCTTTTAGCAGCGGAGTCAGGCGCTGCCTTCAGTGTCGCTGTTGATGCTGCCGCTGTCGCAGCGTCCTTAGTGGGTGAGCGGTGATTTTGCCCTCTGGGTGCTTTGAGGGGATCTGTAAGAAACGGGGACTGTTGTCGGCCAAGAGAAAACCAAGTCGCCAGGAGGCCAGTGCAGTCCGGCGCCCTGTGGCCTCGGCCGAGGAGTGTGGGTCCAGAGTCAGATGCCTTCGTTCAGTGCGGCTGGAAACTTCCAGCTCCAGCGCAGAGCCCGGGAAGCAGCGGGTATTCTGACAGGAGAGCTGTGCCGGGGACGCCGCTCCCGGGCTTCGTAGGCCCAGGTTTCCTGATTCTGTCACCGTGTGTATGTGTAGTTAGACTTTCTGGTTTTTACTGGCTGAATGGGGTTACTGTGATTTAAAGATAAGATTAAATAATGTTTTTTTCCTTTGGCAGTTAAAAAATAATTGCTTTTGTGTTTTACTACTATGTCATTGTGTTTGTCATAATGTAATGAGAGTAGCAAAAATAAGAAGAAAGACTATTTTCATGGAAACTACGAATGCTGGGATACTGAAAATGCCTCAGAGGCAGAGCTCCTGGGACAGCCAGCCCTAGTTACGTATTGTTGTGTTTTTTAAATCCTCACCTGAGGATATGGTTATCGGCTTCTTAGAGAGTAGGGGAGAGGGAGGACCACAAACATTGATGTGAGAGAGAGACTCCGTGGATTGCCTCAGCCCACACCTGGGTGTGTGCCCGACCGGAACTGAGCCTGGGCCCTTCGGTGCACGGGATGACGCTCCAACCAACTGAGCCGCGCGGCCAGGGCCCTTAGATATTTTACAATCGTACAAACTCACATGTAGTGCAAAAATGCCTTCTTAGGGTTTTATTACTGTGATTAGAGATACCCAGAATGGACACGAGCAGGTCCCTTTCCTGGCCTGCACAAAGGCTGCACTGAGAGTTCATGTCTGTGTTCTTTTTCGCACAGCATAGATGTATGCAGCCCAAAGATTTTACTCCTAAAACACCAGAAAATGATAAGAGACTTCAAAAGAAATTTGAGAAAATGGCTAATGAGCTACAAAGGCAAAAAACAACATTAGGTAAGCAAAGAAATATGGCACCCTCCTTTGTGTCTGTGCTTGCACACCGAGGGGGCCTGCAGCGGCTGTAGCCCAGGAAGAGAAAACGGAATAAAGTCGCCTGCGACGTGATCGTGGCCATCGCAGGGCCACGCCGCTGAGCCCATCGATCCAGACAGCTTCTGTTCATTGAGCTGTAACTGGCGTCAAACAGGATGTTGGTTCCAGGTGGACGGCCTGGTGGATCGGTATCGTACGCCTCGTGAACCTCCACCAGGAGTGCTTTGGAGATGTGCTCAGCAAGTTTCAAATATTCCGTCCCCTACGCCTGCTGCCACCAATCTGTGCTCTGTATCAGGGAGTTCAGGGGTTGGTTGTTTTGTTTGTTTTGTTTTTTTAAGATTCCACATATTAGTGATTTCATACAGAATCTGTCTTACTTTGTCTGACTTACTTCACTTAGCATAATGCCCTCCAGGTCCAATCCGTGTTGTCTCAAATGGCAAGATTCCGTTCTGTTTTATGGCTGTGTAATACTCCATTGTATACATAAGCACCACATTTTCTTTATCCATTCATTCACTGATGGATATTTAGATTATTCCCATATCTTGACCATTATCAACAATACTGCATTTAACATGGGGTGCAGACAGCTTTCATTTTCTTTGGTTACCTCCCTGGATGTGACATTCCTGGGACATATGGCAGTTGTATTTTTAAATTTAAAAAAAAACATTTTTACTGATTTCAGAGAGGAAGAGAGATAGAAATGTCAATAATGAGAGAGAATCATTGATCGGCTGCCTCCTGCACACCCCACATGGGGTATCTAGCCCGCAACCCTGGCATGTGCCCTGATGGGGAATCCAACTATGACCTCCTGGTTCATAGTTCGACGCTCAACCACTGAGCCATGCCGGCTGGGGACCTCTGCCCATTTATTTCACTAGATATATTCTTTTAATGATTTGGACAAATACTTTGTAATGTCATGAAACTCTGAAGTACTTTCTGTGTTTTGGGTATTTCTCTCTGCCTGGGTCACCTGTCCTCTGAATTCAGTGTTTCAGACCAATCTGCACATCATGGGCACAAACAAGCGATTTCCGTAACTGTGGCTTTTCCTTGTTTCAGATAACGATGTGCCTGTCCTCTTATTTGAGTCCGGCGGTGCCTTGATGTACAGCCCCACGGCGACGGCACACAGAGGTCGGCTCAGTGCCATGGAGCAGAGGCTGCAGGAGATGAAGGAGAAGCGGGCAAACCTGTCCCCAACCTGTAAGCGCTCATGTTGGGTGAAATGAACGCTGTCTGGGTAAATTGTGGTGGGAAGCGTTTGTGGTTTTTTTTCTTTATCTAGATATTTTAGTTAAAGTTACCCGATTCTAACAGATTTTAATCTATCTCAGGGTAGACTTTAAATTTTCTTCCAGAAATTCCTTATGCTTCATTAATATAAGGTGTTCCCCCAAAATGTATACACAGACATTTTTTAATAGCTCGATTGATGTTTCTTTCTTTTCAGATTTAACCCATTGGAATTAATAATTATTCAAAGTTTGTATACATGTTTTTGGAACACCTGTATTTTAGGCATGTATTGGGTGTATAGTTAGTATTCTCCAGGGTTAAGAGCAGAATGTGTAGGCTTTCTGCTGGCTGCATCTGAAAAAATAACAAAATTATATCTAATGTTTTGATTATGTTTCCAGCTTCCCAGATGATTGAAAAGTCTTATGATAACCCAGTTCACACCTCATGTGAAGCGTCTTTGAATATTTCACATGACACTTTATGTTCAGGTAAATCATTTCCTTTGATATTTTAGCTTTAAGAATATTATGTTTTCTCTTATTTGGAATTTTATTTGATGAGAAGACTAGTTAAAACTAGAATTCCTGAATTCACCCTGAAATTAGGAATTGTAATAAGCACATTACTTGTTTTTGGTTCCTGTGGTTTTTCTCTTAGGCATTTTCTTTCTTGGCACAGAATCAATTGCTTATTAAAAAAAGCAATTACATCCCTAACCGGTTTGGCTCAGTGGATAGAGCATCGGCCTAAGGACTCAAGGGTCCCAGGTTCGATTCCGGTCAAGGGCATGTACCTTGGTTGCAGGCACATACCCAGTGGGGAGTGTGCAGGAGGCAGCTGATCAATGTTTCTTCTCTCTCATCGATGTTTCTAACTCTCTATCCCTCTCCCTTCCTCTCTGTAAAAAGTCAATAAAAATACATTTTTTTAAAAAAAAGCAATTACAATCTCGCGTGAACTAACCACTTGCAGTTCAAGTGTACAGTACAGAGAACAGCAGGAGCTGCAGGAGGCTCCGCAGCCTGTGCAGTGGGTGCAGGGAGCGTGTGATTGCGTGGGTCACGCCACACCTACCTGGCATCACCAGCAGGCTGGGGGGCTCCTGACCTGAGGACAGTGCTGGGAAGGTGTCGCTGTGAGAGACCTCGTGTGCCCGCGGGGATCAAGACCTTCCTTAAAGTGACTCTCCTGTTTTCCAGAGGACTCCTTGGCTGGCGGCCTGCAGTCACCTTTTGATGATCCTTGTGGAGACTCGGGGCATGGGGACCAGGAGAGGAGATTGGGAGGACCCGCTGATGACACTGTAAGCCGTGTGTGTGCTTCGTCACCCGCATTGGAAACGAGCAGCGTTCGCTCACCAGCGTCTCCCAGGTACCTCGGCCGGCTAGCGCCTCCGACGTCTGAGCACCATCGTGCGGAGGAGGACGCGGGTTGGCAGAGGGACCCTGCAGGCGCGGCGGCCACCCCTGACCAGCAGCCGTCGGTAACTAAAGGCCACCATCTGGGACACGCACCCAGGAGCTCCTCGGCAAAGAGAAAGCGCCCATCGGAGCATGCCCACTCGCCCCCGGAGGGGCGGCTGAAGAAGCCCAAGTGCGGCCGGAAGTCTGCCGTGCGGCTGTTCCCCTCTTCCGGGGGTCAGGCCCCTGCCAGCCCTGCCTTGGCGACTCCTGCCGGGGACACGTCCTCCTATGAGGATTACTTCTCACCTGACAACCTCCGGGAGAGGAGCATGGAGACTCTCCCTCCAGGGCTGCAGTCACCTCCCGGCCCCGCCCACCCCCCCTGCAGAGCCGGGCTTTCCAGGTGGGAGCGAGCCAGCATCCTGGGCATGTCCGACTTCTCCTGCCTGGGCAAGGGCCCCAGCGCAGTGCCCGCTACCAGTGCCACTGCCCAGCCCAGCCCCGGGCTTCGTGCACCTGCAGGCGGGGGGTCCTACACACCTTCCCTGAGGAACACAGCTGCTGCCGAGGACGCTCCGGGGCGCAGCCCCCCTGAGGATGCTCAGAGGGGAGACGGGGGCTCTGAGGGACGCCACGGGGCTGTCACCCCCGGTGGTAAGGAAAACGGGGACTCGGCGGACGTGAGGCGCCTGCGGGAAGAGGACGCCACCTCTGGACGGTTGAGTTCCCCTGAAGGTGAATCTCAGTGAGGAGCTAGGTTTTGTAGGCGCTGGGATGTGGAGGATCCAAGGAGAACGGGAAGGCGTAGCCAGAGGATGTAGAGGGGACGACTCCACGTGTCTGTCACAGGAATATGTCATGGTGTACCCATCTTGACGTTTATCAGAACTTTTTCATAATTAAAAGTATCTTTTTTCTTTTTAATGTTAGAGAATGTGGGCTTGATACTTTGCAATGGTTAACTCTTTAGGGATCCTGGCTCACCTCCCTATGGAATGTCTAGGTCCCACCTGCTGCTATGGACCTGTTTCTCTCACCCTTACCTTCTCGGGTGGAGAGAGAGCCCCCCTCGGAGGCAGGAGGGGCGCTGTCCTGTGTCGGCAGCTGCTGTGCAGGCCACTCAGGTTGTGGTCGCAGTTCCCAGCGGTGGGGCTGTCGCCTCGGAGGGAAGGAAGTGCTGCCGGCCCGATTCTGTCAGGAAAGGGAAGGGGTGAAAGTGCGTGGACTTACGTGGTCAGTGTTTGTTCGGAGAAGCTTTGGGCATTGTTTGCTGTAAAGAGATAGGTAATGTGTTCCTTGGTCAGAAGTTCATTGCACCAGGCCTTGTTGACTTGTATATATTTTGCTTTAAATAGGTTACATATCACTCAAGCAGATTATTCCACTCTGTAACTTAGTGTGGCCATGTTAGCGAACTCGGGCATGGTAGCAACTACAGCAAAGCGCAGAATCAGAACACTGCGCTTTCTGACTGAGCAGAACTGGGTGTCAGCCATCAGAGTGCGAGACCTTGAAATCCCACCGTCATGACCAACGGCTGGCTGCTTGTTTCACTAAGACCAAGTGCATTCTTCACCCTTTCCTGTTCCTCAGATGCTGCTAACCACCCTTTCCAAGATGGAAAGTTTTGGGGTTGAAATAATCGTAGATGTATTGTATATCTTTTCCTTGGAGATAAATGAACTCCCCAAAATCTTCTCACAAAAAGGATTTTGTATGTTTTTAATTTTTATGTCTTAGTGTTCTGAAAATATATAAAATTTGACAAGAAAGTGTATTTTATATTCCATTACGCTTAGTGTGTGTTTGCAAATATTTATTTTAAATGTTGTGGACTGTAAAGTGAGTTTAGAACACCAGGGCATAGACTAGTTTTGGTGGTTAAGGATATTCTTGGCTGTGTCCTGTGTATTTTTTTTTGTGTGTGTGTCCTGTGTATTTTAGAGCTTCGAGTGCTATTTGTGACACGCACATAAAAGCACATACACGCGCATGTGGGGAGCTGGTGTCAGGGTGCCGTGTGCCCTGGACCCCGTGGTGTCAGGAGAAGGGTGGTCCTTGGGGGCAGGCACAGCCTGCCCAGGACTCGCCCAGTGCCCACGCCCCGTGAGGTCGGTTAGCGCAGGCCTCTAGGAACTTCCATTCCCAGTCACCACCAGGTGTGGGCTGCCACTCAGCGGGTGCAGGCAGGGCCCTGGCGTGACACAGAGCCCTTCAGGGCCTAGGAGGCTGCGCATCGTCTGGTCTGAGTCTGAGCCTGGCTCTGTAGTGATGGAATCAAGACCTGCTGGTGTTTCAGTGGTCCTTCGTCCGCCCTGGTGTCACCTCCCCTGGGAGTGGGGACGGGGTGAGGTCAGGAAGGGAAGGCCGCGGGGGCCAGGCCTCAGGTCCTCCGGTCCTGAGAGGCCGCGGGGGCTCGCTGTGGTTTTGCAGTGCGATGAGCGGCCAGAAGCCCTTGGACATGGCCTGACCACCTGCGCCAGGCGGGGTCTCTCCCCCCGAGGCCGTGGCTGGGATGAAGGAGGCCGGGAGGGAGCTGAATAATAGGAGTGGAGTGTAAAGGCTCGCTGAGGAGACGGGGCCAGCATGGGGTTGGCTGCGTCCCCAAAGGCATCGATCGGGATGAGGGCTCGTAGGTGCTCAGGACCTGGCGTTTTTAGGGCTCGAGTTGCAAAGAACTAGTTTTAATTCAAGAAAACATTTAGCCCTCGTTCTGCACTCGTGCTCACTCGGCTGGAGCCTGCCTGTGGAAGAGGAGTGGACACTTTCTGTCAGACCCCCAAGCATTGGATCCGGCGTGAGAGCGCCCTGTGTCACTTGAAATATCTCACACAGTCAGTCCTTCTCGTGCTGCGTGGCTTGGTTTCGATGGTGCTTACGTTGTTTCTGCCTCGTATTGACTTGTCTGTCTGCGTTGTCCGCTGTTTTGTGCTCCCAGGCTGGGGCAGTGCTCTGCATCGTTGTCTCCGCAGGAGTTGCGTTTATGGGTAAGTGCGTCACCGGCCGCGTGGGCTGGCTGAGCAGCTGCAGTCTGGGCTGGGGCGGAAGTGACTGCCGGACCCTGGAGGCCAGGCAGGTGGTGGTGGTGTGAGGCCTCAGGACAGCAGCTGGTTCAGAGAGTGGGCAGCCATTCAGAGAGGACGGGTGAGAACAAGGAGACACACGAAGCCACGTGTCACCGGGTGGGGGTCTTTCTTTTCTTTTCATCCTCACCCGAGGACATTGTTTCCACTGATTTTTTTTCCGAGACAATGGAGGGAGAGAGAGAAGCATTGATGAGAGAGACACAGCAATTGGTTGCCTCCCTACTGGCAGGGGCTTGAACCTGCAACCCAGGTGTGTGCCCTTGACCGGACTGGACCCGCAGCCCCTGGGGCTGACGCTCTAACCACAGCCAGACGGGCCAGGCCTCCATGGTGTCGTCTTAGAGTGTGTCCTCACGGCGGACGCTGGTGTCGGTGCAGATGCGGAGGAAGTTTGCGGATTGGTAGCTGAGGGCGGAGGGGGCTGTCTCCAGCCCCTCGCACTCACCCAGGGCCGAGAGCTGTGTCCTCGGGAGGGCGGGCTTTGCTCGTCCTGTAAAACAGAACTGAGGTTGGAGTCGTGCGGGAGATGGAGGGTCTGTCCCCACGGGCAGGTGGACGCCTGGGCCGGTGGAGCTGCACATTGTTGCCCAGAGGCGAGTCGAGGGATTGCGTGGCACGTTGGGCGGCGTGAAGGGACGGTCCGGAGTGGACCTCAGCGCAGGAGAGGCTGCGCTGCTGTTTGCAGGCTCTGCCTCCGGGACCCGCACGCGGCTGCCTGGGCCTTCACTGCATGGAAGGTGCTAACTGACCTCCAGGCCCCTGGGTTGCAGATGTCAAGCCTGGACCGGCGAGGCAGGACGTTCCCGAAGGCGCCCGGGAAGGCTGCGAGGACCACGCCAGACCTGCGGCTGCGAAGAAGAGAGGGAGAGGCCCCAAGGTTGGTGTGTGATGGCCCGCTAACTGTCCCCATGCCGGCTCACCGGGGTGCGGCGGGGGCCCGCCGTCCACCTGTGTGAGGCGGGGGCCCTGTGAGCCCTGGGACTGGTCCCCTCAGGGCGGAGACTGCTGATGAGACAGGCCCTGTGGCTCCTGGCCGGTGCGGCTCTTGCTTGTAGAGATGCCGATGGCCGTCTCCAGCCGAGAGTGTCAGCTATGCCAGAAATTGTTCTATAATCGGAACAAACGTTCAGGGGTAGGCGGTGAGGAGCCCACACATCCTTCAGTGAAGGGTCAGGCTCGCCCTCCAGCCGTGGGCGTGTCCAGGCCCTCTGCCGGGTGCCCAGGCCTTTCTGCTCTGGGCAGGCTCTCCCGCAGGCAGGGACAGTGGCGGGAGGAGCTTGGCATTGTGTGCACATTGAAGGCCTTTTGCTCGCTCTGCTGCTTTCTCTTTTGGCAGCGAAGTGGTTTAATCAGGGTGTGTACATGGGTTAGACGTGATGCTACTGCACGCTCGGTGGGCTTAGTGAAGCACAGACGAAGCTTACGTGGGCTGGGAGACCAACATGCGTGACTTGCTTTATTGTGGCACGCCTCGCTGTGTCTGGTGCGGAGCCCACAGTGCCTCCACGGCCTGCCTTTGTGTATCTGTTAGTGAAACAAAACAAAAACTGGTCGAGAGGAAAGGCAACTTCAGAAAACCAGGTCGTCAGCCCAGTCCTACGGCCCCTGGATGGGCCTCTGGGAGCCAATCAAAGCGGGGAAGGCAGGGAGGGAGGAGGGGGGAAGCTGCCGCGGGGTGTGCGTCTCTGGCCATGACGTCTGCTTCTGCCCCTTGAGCCTGGGCCTTGTCCGTGGGAGACCTTCAAAGGTGGCTTTTAGAAGGTGCATCACAGCTCACCACAGGAAATGGACGTGTGTTAACGGCTCTGTTGAGCTCACTCACTCATGATGGACCACAAAGCTGGTCTGTCTGTCCAGAGGAGCAGCCGTGAGCCCACGCACAGTGGCCGGGGCCTCTCGCTGCCGGGGGGCGGGCATCTGGAGGGGACCTGGGTTTTCTCTGCCACCTCATGTCTGGGTTGGTGTGGGTTGGTGTGGGGGTACTGCCTCCCTTTCTGTCTTGTAGGCTGTTTGTTTTCAGGAAGACGAAGTTATTTTCCTTTGATATTTGCTGAAATGTTTATTTTTAAGCGATGTAACTTTAAAAAAACACATGTTAATGTTTATTTATGTGGGAAATGTTTTTACATTTTTGACTTTTTTTCTCCCTTCTCTTTTGAACCCTCCAGCCAGTGAGAACATTGGTCATGACAAGCATGCCCACTGAGTAAGTACTCACTGTCCCGATGGCTTCTCCTCAGCCTAGGGTTTTGGCCTTTGCTTCCTGCATGTCCTGTGACCTGGGCTTCTGCAGCCGCAGGTCTGGACTGTCTCTCAGTTGTGCTATATCGTGAACATCCGAGTTAGAAAATCCCTGGACACTTCAAAGGTGGTTAAAGACTAAGTGTGCCCTGGCCAGGGCTCTGTGGTTGGAGCATCAGCCCGGGCCTGGCAGGTCGCGTGGTGCAGGGCACATAAGTAGGTTGCGGTTCACTCCCTGGCCAGTAGGGGCGCTGGTGGCAGGCAGCCAGTCCATGTGTCTCTCCCTGTCCTTCCACTCCCTCTGAAAAATCAATGGAAAATAGCGTGGGTGAGGATTGAAAAACTAAAAGACCGAGCAGGTCCGCTGTGAAGCTGGGTGCAGAGTCGGGAGAGGGCTTGCACCTGGTGCTCTCCCTGTTGCTCAGCTGGTGCATGTATGAGCCCCCAGCCCAGGACTCGCACCTGCTCAGCAGGGGAGCCTCGCGCCCATTTCCCTGAAGCTCTGGGCAGGCTCTGGCAGGGGCTCCCTGCATGCTTGGAGCAGCGTCCACATGTGTCCTGGAGGGTGCAGAGCCGGACAGCACGCACTTCCAACGGAAATGCGGCACCACCTTTGTGACAGATCTGGAATTCCTGTTCACAGGGACACGTGTTTCTTCACATCAGCCATAGGTTTTGAGGTTTTGAGATTCTAATCGAAACCTGGGCCCTTTCCGTGAAAATCCGGCTGCAGCAGGCGTGCGAGTTCCACGCATTCGCAGGACCAGGTCCCTTCCTGCCGTACTGCCACTGAGAGAGGCAGGCCCGCCCTCCTACTGCTGGTGAGCGCACTCCCAGGCTGCACACTCCCTGGCTGCGTTCCCGCCCGTCTAGGACCTGGCGACGCCATCGCAGCCAGGCCTGCACTCAGCCCTTCACAGCGACCCTCGAGTGAGAGCTGACGTCCCGTCTCCCCCGGATTCCCAGTTATGGGCTGTAAGGAGACTGAGACGTGGCCAGCGCAGCTGAAATCGGTGCAGCAGTGCAGCTGTCCTTGCCTCTGCGATTGGCTGTGTCGCCTGATGCTCCTGGGCAGGAGACCTTGACGGTGCTGTTTTCCTCTTTGACAGAAAGCAGAGCATCGTCACCCGGGTGGTGGCCAAATTGAAAGGCTTCTCGTTGGCCCGAGAAGTGTGTGAGAGCACCACCCATGTGCTGGCCGGGCAGGCGCTGCGCACCCTCAACGTGCTGCTGGGCCTGGCACGCGGCTGCTGGATCCTCTCCTATGAGTGGGTGAGTCTGTTGAGCCCGTGTTCCCACTGAGGCCCTCCTGGGAGTGTGGGGTCTATGCTGGGCCCCGTGTTCCCACTGAGACCCTCCTGGGAGTGGGGGTCTGTGCTGGGCCCCGTGTTCCCACTGAGGCCCTCCTGGGAGTGGGGGTGTGGCTGAGCCACAGTTTCTGACCCTGACGGTGCTCCAGTGGGCTGGGTCACCGGAAATGTGGACAGGAGAGCCGTGCCCTGCACACCTTGTTTGTTGCACACCTTCCTGCAGCCATGGCTGCATCTCGGGGGGTGGGGAGGACGGGGAGGATGGGCACGGGGAGGACCCTGAGCCGCAGGAAGAAGCCCGATTGGAGCCGAAGGGAAGGGAGACTCCCTGTGCATGTTCTCACAGTTACATGCATTTTCCCGCGTCTGAGCGAGAAGTCATGTGACCTACATCGGGGGTGGTTTCAAAAGCCCCAAGAATTGGCTGATGGTTTTTGCAGATGGCTTCACTTAGGGTGAGCCACGTACAGGTGTCCCCTTAGATATGTTCCGTCTTACACACTTCACTTAGGGTGAGCCATGTACGTGTGTCCCCTTAGACATGTTCTGTCTTACACACATCACTTAGGGTGAGCCATGTACGTGTGTCCCCTTAGACATGTTCTGTCTTACACACATCTGTCTGTAACATAACTTGCCCTCATTTCTGTGAATTAAAGGCCTTTTTTTTTTTAAATCATTGTTTTCATTATTCATAGAAGTTGAAATTGTCTGTTGCCATTTCTGCTTTTACTTGCTCCTCACCCCGGTCACTCCGAAGCCTGCGGCCGGTTGGGCGAGTGGTGTTGTCCGTTCCTTGCGTGGCTCTTGCATCTGCTAAGTGTCCACCCGGCCCCTCCCCTGCGACATCTCCTGGTAGCCCTGTGCTCGCTCGGGGCTGTCGGTGCGCCCTCTGCAGAGCCACTGTGGCCTCGCTCTGCCCTGCGGTAGCTCTGGGCCGGCTCTCGGGCCTGGGAAGCAGAAGACATCAGAGCTTAGAGTCACGAGTGGGAGGGAAATGGCCTGGGACGCTCTGTCCGCATCGGTGGCGGTTGGTGGTCACTGTGCCTGATCAGATGTCAGGACTGACCCCCACGGACGGGCATGAGATGGCACCAGTAAGTCGGCTTCCATGAGTGATGCCCTGTTCTCTCTCCCGGTCACGACGTGTCCTCCTCAGTTGGTGGCTCCTCCCCTCACGTCCCAAAGGAAGAAGTCCTGCATCTATGGAGATGCCTCTGTGCCAGCCTGCTCCCCTGGTGCCTGGCGCATCCCCTCTGCCTCCCTGGGCACCTCTGCGCCCCCCAGGGTGTGGCCTGGGCCTCCCACAAGCCCTCTGCAGAAGCGGAGCAGGAGCCAGGTGCAAGGTTCGCCTGCCTGTGGGGCTCGCTGCTGAGTGAGGAAGGTGGGGCGGGGTAAAGCGTGTGGCTAATACCTGCGGGTGCCCCGCCGGGTCCCCAGGGTCTGCTGGAGGAAGCCCCGGCCCTCAGGCCTGAGGGAGTTACAGCTCCACAGCGTTGGAGGGAGAAGAGCTGCCGCCCGCACGGTGGGGGAGCTCGCCGCAGACTGGTGACGCCGAGTGGCCCAGGAGGCCGTTTCTCAGGGCCAAGGTGGCAGCGTCCACCACACCCTTGGGGAGCCCCCCTCTGTGCGGAGGACAGGCTTTCTCTGTGGTCCCCCCTTTTTCTGGGTCCCCAGTGCAGTTGGGGATTCTTAAAATATTCTTGGCGAGCAGTGTGAGCTTGCCTCCAAGACAAACACGGCCAAGAATGTTTTTATTTCAGGGCTGTGTGGTGGTCTCTGGAAATTTCTCGTAGCGTTCTAGCTGTTCTTCCAAGTTAGACGTTTGTATGTGGCCACATAGTCTATCAAATACTATGGTGATTTTATAACAAAAGCCATGTATTTGTTTTCCTTTGGGAAAGCACGCTGGCAGCCACTCCCCGCTGGCGGCCCAGAGCCCTGGGTCTCCCACTTCTGGCTGGTGGCCGGAGGTAGAGAGAGAGGACCGGCAGGCGTGGCGTTTCCGTGGGCAGCCGGCGGGCGCGGCACAGCGGGAAAGGAGGAGCCGGCCGGACCACAGGCCCCTTAGGTTGAGACACCACGTTCCGTCGTGTTGTGCTCAGGCATGGGCTCCGTGGACCCTTCGCTCCTGGGCTCCTCGCCATCCCTGGCTGGGAGTCTCCCGCGTGCTCTGCGTGGCCTCCGGGGGAGGGTGACCCGCCTCTCCTGCCCCCTGGGGTGGAGTCCGGGCCTGGGAGATGGAGCTGGGGCGGGCGTGTCAGCCTGTGTCGGGTAGGAGAGGGGGTCTGAGCCCGGTGAGTCCGGCAGGTGCGTGCTGAGTCTGTCAGTCAGTGCAGGCCTTTCCTCGGTAGGACGGGGGCCACTCTGACGTCACCGCCGACCCTTCCCACTGTCCTGCGGCGTCATGCGGCCGTCTAACCTGGGCTGTGCTGCTCTCACAAGCAAGTACTGGAAAGGCCCGCGCTCTGAGGAGCTGGAGCTGAGCCTGGGGGCGCGGGAGGAGGTGGGGGTCCCGCCCTGGCTGCTGTCACTGAGAGGAGCTCAGGGCAGAGCCGCCTGCCTGTGCTCACCTGGCCAGGGCCCAGGGGACCGGAGCCAGCACTCACCTGGGAGAGGAAACAGAAATGACTGAACATACTTGGCAATCTCAGAACCAGAGACTGGGAGGCTGGAACAGGCTGCAATCTCAGAGGGACAGTGGGATCAACCAGAGGACTGGTATGGGTGTAGGCATAACCTGTGGACACAGACAGCCGTGGGGTGGGGGCCGGGTGGGGGTGAGGTGGGCTAGAAGGGGTCAATGGGGGAAATAGGGGACATCGGTAATACTTCAACAATAAAGCTTTTTAAAAAGAGTTTTAGAATTGCTTCTGGCCTCTGAGCTAGAAATGTCCCATGCAAGCAACGTGCATCACCATAAACTACAGCCGTGTCCTTTACACGTGTGTTCCTTGTGAGAGCTCAGGACAGTCAGGTGACCTGGTGCTCATGTGAGAAAAGCGCTCGGGTAGCTCAAGTTCATGGGAAGAAGGGCAGGAACCCGAGTTGCTGCCAGCGCCTGACACTGGGCGATTGTCGCTGCGAATAATTCTGCTTGTTTCATAAAGGGATGCCCCTGCTGTTTGTCTCGGTTGCATTGGAATGAGTATGTTTATTTTTGTTTTCATTTTGATAAGGGACATAGGAGCCTGTGCTATTTATAAAGACGCTTGGCCTTCGCATGTAACTGCTGGAGAGAGGCTGGGTCACCCTGCTCCGTGCTCAGTGAGATGTAAGACGTGGCTGCCAGGGCGCCGCGAAGCTCGCCAACCCCAGAATAGCCCGTTTCAGCATCGCTGCGCGTTGCTGTTGCCATGGGCCGTGTCCGTGTGCGGCTTCCTCGCTCCTCCATCTGAGGTTTAGTGTCTGTCTGCTCACATCTCTTAAAAAGGGAAAGGGTTCCTAGCTACTTATTTTTAGGACTTTTTTGCTTATCTTCTCTGTCGTGGTCACATAGGTCGTGTGGAGGCCCTGGTTTAGTGCCACTTTGGGGCCAGCTGCGTGGTGCTTTCTGAGCCTTAAAGACACACAAGCCCTGGACTTTTTAAAGTGCAGGTCCTGATTCTGTAGGGCTGGGCCCAGCTTCTTGCTTTGCTGCCAGCTCACAGGTGAGGCAGGCGGCTGGTCCAGGACCGCGCTGCCCAGGGCGGTGCTGGGGGCAGCGAGCAGGTGGGGGACAGGCTGCTCCCGACCACGTTCGTGGTCCTCACCTAGAAAGTTCCTGGGCTCGGAGCGGCTCTGTCAGGAGGCCGGCGCATGCCCAGCGGGCACAGTCATCCTGGGGACCCGGGACGTGAATTCGTTCCAGCTTGGGTGTTGCTGGGGGTTCAGTCACTGGCTCGCAGTGCTTGGAAATGGGGAGTTTTGAACTTGAATTCAGCATTTCCTCAGTTCCGAGCCCCTGTTCTCCCAGGCACCCCCTTCCCAAGGTAGCCTGGGTCATCCTCTCCCCCGGTCCTAATACCAGTGTCTTCGTTCCGTGACTGCACGCAGCGTGCGTGGGTCTGAACGGTGAACGGGTGGGAGAGTGACTGTTGATGCCAACCTTGTCCAGGCCAGTGAGGCCGTTAGACCCTCTGAGCTGCTTCCGTGTCCCAGTAAGCTGCTCAGGCCGCTCTCAGTAAGTGTTCGTGAACCTTACAGAGGCCTGGGGCGCCTGGACACGGAAGCACTGCTCAGGCAGGGGAGCAGGGCGGGCACGTGTGACGTGTCCAATGGGTGAGTCCGGGGGGTGCGCAGTGGACACCGGGCATGCTCCCAGTGAGTGAGAAGCCCTGAAGCTGGGCGAAGCAGTGGCTGCACAGCCTGGGAGTCCGCTGAAGGCCCTTTCAGATGGTTCATTGTGTAGCGTGAGCTGCTCTCCATTACAGGCTCACAGACGGAAAGCGGCCTCTTGGAGGCAGCATTGCATCTGCTGCATAGGTTTGTGTTTTTAAAGAAACCCGATAGAATTACAGGAAGTATTCCTTGGTGTTCTGAGATGGTTGGAAATACGGGGAATGGCTTATTTTGGAACCCATGTTATTGCCTTGAAACCTCGCCGGGCCAAGTATGTCTTCTCGGAAGTCTAGATCTCCTCTGATTTTGGCCCCAGTGTCCAGGACATAAGCGCTCCGCTATTTATTATTAAAAATTATGCCATTGACAGCCCGGTCTTTGCTCCCCAAGTTCAACCCACGTAGAACTTCTGTGCATGGCGATTCATTGACCACAGGGATGCTTTCGTTCTCACAGGGACTTGTGAGGTTTTCTAGCTTGTCTTTTGTCACAAGCTGTGAAGCGGTAGAGGTTGGTTTGACCCAGTGGCGTGAGTTCTGGGTTCTCAGCTCACTAACTGTCTGGTTGTGGGAGCGACACATACCCTCCCTCTAGAAGAAAATAAAGGCCGTGTACACAGTAGCAAATTCTCTTAAGGGTGCTTGTTTGAGAACATCAGTTACCTTCACAGCTGAGACAAAGACTCTGTGAAGTCTGATGAGAAAAATCCTGTAATTTTGGTGTTAGCTTAAAATAGCAAAAAAAAAAAGGCAATTACTGTTTGAGTTCTTCTGTAGAAAAGAAAAGCTTGGCAAATGCAAATGTTTGTCCTTACACCTGCCCCGCTGGAGGAGGAAGGTGGCAGGGCTGGCAGGTGAAGACAGCCCGGTCGGTCACTCCTGGTGGTGGAAGTGGGGTGAAAAGCAGACTTGTGAACTACTGGAATTAACGGGATCCCCATGGGTTAAACCTGTGGCACAGGTGCTAAGTGTCAGATTTGGTTTTAATTAACCAGCTGATGTTTTGTACAGAATAAATTCTTCTTATGCCAAGAACATCGTTGGCGTATCCTCTCCAGCGGCCCGCTTTTCTTTTTTCTTCTTTTAAATATTTTTTTATTGATTTCAGAGAAGAAGGGAAAGGAAGAGAGAGAGACAGAAACATCAATGATGAGAGAGAATCATTGATTGGCTGCCTCCTACACGCTCCACACTGGGGATCGAGCCCACAACCCAGGCATGTGCCCTGACCAGGAATTGAGCCCTGACCTCCTGGTTCATAGGTCAACGCTCAACCACTGAGCCATGCTGGCCAGGCTGGGCCCCCTTTTCTTTACCTGCTGTGTTCTCCCAAGTGTTCCTAGAACTGTTAGAAATAAGGCGAGCCCCCAAAGTCCTGGTAGAACACAAAACATACTCGGGAGCCAGGCAGCAGGCAAACATCTTTACTTCTACGTAGAAGGGGGCGCACACATGGTCTGGAAGCACGCGCACACCAAGCAGGCGGTCTGCTTGGGATTTATAATCCCTGATGCACGTGACCTGCCCCTTGCTCTTCATTGGAGCTCAGGCGCAGTCTTTCGCGATTGGCTAATCCCAAGGGAGGAATTGGCTTTTGCTGTTTCAAAATGGCGGCCCCCATGGGAGCTGCCAGCCATGTGGCCAACATGGCGGCTGCCAAGTCACGCAGTCCAACATGGCGGCTGTCCAAACTGTTCTTTGACAGAAAAGATGACTTGTTTCTTCTCACAATTCCCCCCTTTTCTTTATTTAAACTCTTTTCTTCAAACTCGGCTGACATTCATTGACTTTCCTGCTCTGCAGTGTCTAGGAGAAGATTAACTTGCTGTTTGGTCAATGTGGTTTCGATTAGCCCTTGGATAAGACATGGGACGATGTGACATCCCATCACTGTAGTTCCTAACCAAAGGGGTGAAGTGGACACCATCGCTCTAGTGCATCAGAGAAAGGACCCTAGGCCCCAGGCTCCAGCTCACGCATCACTAAAGCTGCCGGTGCCTTAGGCTCAGTGACGGTCCGTCTGCTGTGTTGTCAGGGATGAATGTGCAGCACTGGCCCCAACATTACACATCTTCCTCCTCCTTCTGTCAGAACCGTATCCAAGGTCAACCTACTCTCCCAGGTCACCCTGCTGCTGGCATCTAGCTGCTCACTATCCCCTTAGCTGTGTCTCGAGTGTAGTTAACAAGCCTTTGCTGGTACTAGAAAATACAATTAATCCACCACATTCTTGTTCACAGTGGGCCACCAACACCGGACAGACTCAAACCCTGCATCAGTCTATTTCTAGCCTTCAACTCCTTGGCACTCCTCCTGGAAACCCCAGTGGGATATGTGTGTATATGGGGATCAAAGGAGCCCCCCGGACTCTCTCTCCCCTTCCTAGTCTGTCTGTCCATTGAAAAAGGTTACGATATGCCAAAGGGAAAGGGATAGCCAATTGTATCAGAGCGCAAGGTCCACTCCAACTGCTGGTCAAGGCCACAAGTCAGGGTCCCCCATGACACACCAGACATTAGCACGGGGTACCCACAGTGCAGCACAATGGGCTTCTGAAGATACTCGGCCATTTACGCATCCGGATACATTTCTCATAAACTCCAAGCACTGATCCCCCCTTGAGAGGCAGGAGGCATAGTTTACGTCGGAGGACGGGCCAGATCGTTCTGGGAGGTCCTAGCTCTTTACCTCTGTTGAATGGGAACAGTAGGGCGAGAGTCTTACAGGAAGTGTTTCCCCAGATCGTTTCCTCCGGGTACAAGGCAAGCACACATTCCATCCTGGTACTGTCTGAGGTCCATCCGAATGGGAACGGGACCACGTGGGCCTCTAGCCTTCCTGCCGCACAAGCATAACAGTCACTTTTATTCAGGGCGTGAACAGAATATCTAATCCATTCCACCCAGGCATTCGTTCCCTTATGTCCTACTTCTATTCGCATGGTGGTGGCAGTGGCCTAGGGCAGTGGTCGGCAAACTCGTTAGTCAACAGAGCCAAATATCAACAGTACAACAATTGAAATTTCTTTTGAGAGCCAAATTTTTTAAACTTAAACTTCTTCTAACGCCACTTCTTCAAAATAGACTCGCCCAGGCCATAGTATTTTGTGGAAGAGCCACACTCAAGGGGCCAAAGAGCCGCATGTGGCTTGAGAGCCGCAGTTTCCGACCATGGGCCTAGGGGATCTTGGCCTGTGACATCTACTCCTAAATCTAGTCCTAGCCAATCTTTGACCTAGAGGCTGAAATATTCAAGTTATCTATAACCAATAACTTAATTGGGTAAGCATGATCCAGATTGTACACATTTCTCCAGCCCACATTGTAAGCCCCTGCAATTTGCCAGATTCCTAAAGCAAATAGAGCCCAGTACATGATGGTTATTAAGACCGCTCACAGTTTTTAGCGTCAGTTTCAAGGGGATATGTCCTGGTATGGCTGTTCAAGTTGAGGTGTGTCCGCCCTTAACCCATGTGTGATGGGTCCAACCTCGCTCTGCAGTCCGAACAGCAGTCTCTGTAGTAAGCAAGACAGGTAAGGGCCTTCCCAGGAGGGTTCCAACTTGCTTCCCTTCCAAATCTTGATTAGAACAAACGTAGTCTTCCGGTCGATGGTGATGAACCGGAAACTCAAGAGGGCCTTGGGTCAGGAGGCCTTCTAACCTGAGAGAGATTAAAGTAGAAAAGATAGCCAGTACACAGTTCTTAAGAAATTGGTCTCTAGTTTCCATTGTAGGAAGATCTTGAGGCATTCCAGGGCCTATTGGAATCACCTACAGCCAATTCCAGGTTAAAAAAAACACAAAACTTTTCCTAAAATTCAAACCCTAGGAAGGGTTTTACCAAAAGATTATATATAACTAACTAGAGGCCTGGTGCACGAAATTTCATGCATGGTGGGGGAAGTCCCCTCAGCAAGGTCTGCACGCTTTCGCAATCCAGGACCACTGGGTCCTAACTGCTCACCTGCCTGCCTGATCGTCCCCAACCACTCCCCTGCCTGTGTGATCACCCCTAACCACTCACTTGCCTGCCTGATCACCCCTAACCACTCGCCTGCCTGCCTGATTACCCCTAATCACCTCTGCCTGCCTGCCTGATCACCCCTAACTACTTGCCTGCCTGCCTGATTGCCCCTAACCACTCGCCTGCCTACCTGATCACCCCTAACCGCCTCTGCCTGCCTGCCTCATTGCCCCTAACCACTCGCCAGCCTGCCTGATTACCCCTGACCACCTCTGCCTGCCCGTCTCATCGCCCCTAACTGCTCCCTGGGAGGCAGGGCCAGCGTATTCGAGGGGCCGTGGTGTTCTGCACTTTCCAACCAGGAATATTTTAATAGGCAGTCTCCAAAAAACTTAGTGCTATGAGCAGGGTTTCTATCCCAATTAAACTGTAATTCTGAGCTCTCAACAGTCTGAACAAACTGCCCTTCACTATTTCCTAAGTTTCTTATTCATCACTATCCCATTTTCCTCCACTTCAAACCAAGGCAACAAAGGAAACCTTTAATTCTGATCTTCCTCGCCGCAAGGAAACAGCAAACCTGAATCGACATAATTTCCCGCCAGAAGTCACGTCCAAATACTGAGAGACAGGACTGTAGGGCTGACTATGTACATGCGCAATAACAGGCTCACATTCTAGGCGTAGGCATCCTCCACAATCCCACAATCCTCTGGTCGAATACTTCCGGTTTTTCTAGCTCCTCCGTAAGTGGTGTTTCCTTCAGTCACGTTGCAATGTCCAGGGCCTCTAGTTGGAGAGGATTTTTCTGTTCTTTGACGTTGATGGCTGTTTACTATTTAGAATCAGTGAAGTTTCGGGAGTACTGCCACTGCCATGAACGTGTCATGAAACAACTGCCCATTCAGTCCACGGCTGGCGCCATCCCGGCTGGCAATGAGAAAAGTACTGTGCTGAGCCATTTTCCAATCGGATCTTACTCTTCCTTCCCCAGCACACTCCAAACCTACTCCGGGCCGACCACCCCAACCCTGCAGACCCTTAGACCTTCCCCCCTATTTCTTTGACTTTCCCCCATCAAACTCACACCCTATCGCATTGCCTAGGGGCACCACTAACTGCTCCCTGTGTGTCGGGGCTGGCCTGAGCAAGGGGCCATGGTTGTCTGGTCTCCGGTCATTCTGGTCATTTCACCATTTCGGTCGCTGGGCTTTTATTATGTAGGCTTGGATTTCTGTTATCAGTCTCCTTGAGTACTTTGGCATAAGCTATTTACCCTCTGTTTAGGGAGACAAAATACACATCATTTACTCTTAACCCTTTGCACTCGCTTGCTTTTTTCTTGATTCCTTTATTCTACTCAGGATTTAATTTTTTAAATACCCCAGATTTTACAAAGTGCAGCAGTAGAATAAAAAACTGGAGTTTCTTTTCATACAAACTTATTTATTTGGATTTTTTATATTTCAAATTATTGATACATTCAAAGAGTATAAAAAGAGCTGCTACCGATGCTAACCGTGTCGAGTCACACTTGACATCCGAGTGCAAAAGGTTAAGAGTCCTTGATTTAGGGAAGACAGAGTTTTCTAGATGGTTGCAAACTGCTGTTTTAATATTTCAGTTTCTCTATTCTGCTTGTCCTGGCTTACCAGCCCGTATCATTTAATCAATTTCATTTTAACATTTCTCTTTTCTTTCTTATCACAGACACAACCTTCACAAATTTCACACTTTCAGATTAGCCTTCAAATCTTCTATGTCCTTCAAAAATGCATAACCATGCCTTAGTCCTTCCATTAACCCTTTGCACTCGCTTGCTTTTTGTCGATTCCTTTATTCTACTCGGGATTTAATTTTTTAAATACCCCAGATTTTACAAAGTGCGGCAGTAGAATAAAAAACTGGAGTTTCTTTTCATACAAACTTATTTATTTGGATTTTTTATATTTCAAATTATTGATACATTCAAAGAGTATAAAAAGAGCTGCTACCGATGCTAATCGTGTCGAGTCACACTCGACATCCGAGTGCAAAAGGTTAAGCATCTCCACTCCAATATTTTTTCTTTCTGTCACCCCATCAGCAAATTGTGCAGACCTTTTTTTTTTAATGTATTAGAATTCTTCACTTTTAGAAACCTTAATTTTTCAATAATTACCAAAAAGCAAACAGCCAGCATTTCTTAGATTAATGTTTGTCAACACACGTTTTGTAATTATTCTAAAAGTCATTAATTAAATTTAAACTGGTTTTAATATTAAAAATTTTGTTTGGACTAATTAATCCTCTTTTTTTATCAGGCCAATAAAATATATTCAAGGTGAAATTTTACTACACATGTTACACATAAAGACTACAATATATTTTGTACAACTAATTTTTCCAGAGAAAATACAAGAATTACTTTTCTAAAAAATGAATTTCTATACTTTATGCATTGTTTACCACCACATAATTTCTCCCAACTTAATTTGAACTTTTAACTCTTAGAAGCCTCAAATTTTAGGTGGCAAGTTAAATACTTAGCATTTCTCAGATTAGTAATACATTTATGTTTTAAAGATATTTAAAATAAAATACAAGACATATTTAATTAATAGATTCAAATCTATCCTCTAGATTTTTTATATGAGGCAAATTCAGATTAATATTTCATCTTAAAATACCTAGATATTTAATAATTCTTATTATTTAATTCAGCAAACTCCAAGTTTTAAGTTACCAAAGACTTTGTAAAGTTGTGCATAAACTGCTACATTCTTCCTTAGAGATACATCACCTAAGGTTAGTGCTGCCCTTCCCTAGGCCACTTTCCTGAGATGTCAGGCCAACTATTGGTGACAAATGTAATTTATAATATTTCTTGGCCCAACAGGTCCTCAGGGTCTGGCCCAGAGTACTTTCTCATTTGATCGTTTAGTCTTGGTAAATTCGGAAGACCCTTCTTTGCCTTGTTGAATATTAAAGGCTTTATTTTGGTTCTGAGACGGGGGAACTGCTTCCCTAGTTCCTTTAATGATTAGCTCCCTAAGGTCTCTCATGTGCCCTTGATGGGCCATGTTGTTAGGGTCCCACTGGAGCTCCTGGTTTGGAAATTTTACCTCTGCTGGAAGTGCCCCAGGGCCAGTCGGGTGCTCTCACTCCCAGACCGCCACAGCGGTCCTTCAAATCATTGCTCTCTCTTCTCCCGAGAATAGGATTTCTAAAATGGACATTAATTCAGTCCACGTATACTTGAGGGCCTAGAAATTGATCTAATTGGCCAGCTACACCATGTGGGTCTTCCAGGAGAGGCTTTAACTCTTTCTTTTTACTGCTCCAACTTCTTTCGCAGACTCGAAAAGCTAGTTTCTGATGGCGTGGTGGCCAAAGGGCTGGCTGGAGCCTGAGGGGGAGGCTGGGATTGTAAATCGCCATCTTGGCTCTTCCCTCAGATTGTCCCTGAGTCACATAGGGAGGGGAAGGCAGGACAAGGGTCTCATTCCTGTCTGCCCTTGTCCTCTTTAGATTTTTACTGAAAAGTTTTATATCTTAACAACTTTGAGATTTTTAAAGCCAATTATTACCTAAAGCATTTTCTTGACTAATTTTGTAACAGGGATTTGAATTATGCTGTTCACTATGATTGTCCTTTCTGTTCAAAGAAGGACACGCTAATCTGGCTGGGAGTCCTATGACCCAGGATCACCCTTGGAATGTGGTCCATCCTCATTCAAGAACCGCCCATTCTCTCGCTGCCATGCCCCCAAGGTCAGCCTTAGTTCTGCCTCGGCTGGCCTGCGCGGGTTTGTGACGTCACAAGCAGGCGTGGGTCACCCGCTTCCTGTCGCAGTCCTGTTCCCATTCTGGTCTCATTCCGGTCCCGTCCCGGAATACCAACGCTGACAACTGGATGTTTAATGGACGTGATGCTGGGCGGGATTTTGCAAAATTCTCCACCCTGCTGAGTTCAGCAAGCACCGCCTCCCATTTTGCCACTTGGAAACCTTGTGTTTTTTCCTTTTCCCTCCTGCTTTGCCTCAGGTGGGGAAGATAATGGTTTGTTAGGCTTGGAATTAGTTGGCTTTTCTTTTGAACTTCTCTGGGTTGCAACCTCTACAAATTTTACACTTTTAAATCTTAGAATCTTAAAATTTTAATCCAGCACAGAAAATCATAAATCATAGAAGAGCAAATTAAAGTCCCTACTTTATAGACATAAAGACAGAAATAAAACATCAACACAAACACTCAAACAGGTGCGTGCAACACAAAGTTACACCAAGAGCAATGTCTCTGTCCCGGGTTCGGGAACTTGCCTCCCCAGAACCTCAGCATTCTCCCAATGGACTATTTCGGGGGAATGTATTCCCTAGGCCTAGAATTTCTGTTTCCCATCCTCGGCAGGTCTCCTGTGACTATGTACTCAACCCCCCATGTTGGAGGTTTCTCGTACTCCCCGAGATCTGCTTCGTCCCTCTCTGGCTGCTTCCCTCGCAGGAAAACGGAACCACAGATAAGAACTCCACAGTCGCTTTATGTCCAAGACACATCCCAGTCACATATGCCCGACCTCCGAGGATATCCAATCACCAAAGCAGTACTCAGTCCATTTCCCGCCTTGGCTCATGCATGAGGTCACCTGATGGCCGCGGGTCTTGCTTGGGCCCTTCCTGTGTTGCTGACTGACTCTCAATCCCGAACTCGTAGTTGGCCCAGGGGCATTGGCTGTCCCGCCTCACTGAGGCCGCCGCAACTTGGCAGCGGGGTGCACCTCCTCAGGAGAGAGGTCCATTTTCCCTGTGGCGACAGACAGTATCCCAGACGATCCCCCAAATTGTTAGAAATAAGGCGAGCCCCCCAAGTCGGGTCCTGGTAGAACACAAAACATACTTGGAAGCTAGGTAGCAAGGCAAATATCTTTACTTCTACGTAGAAGGGTGCGCACACATGGTCTGGAAGCGCGCACATACCGAGCAGGCAGTCTGCTCAGCTTTATAATCCCTGACGCACATGACCTGTCCCTTGCTCTTGATTGGAGCTCAGGCACAGTCTTTCGTGATTGGCTAATTCAAAGGGAGGGGTTGGCCCTTGCTGTTTCAAAATGGCGGCCCCCAGGGGAGCTGCAAGCCATGTGGCCAACATGGCGGCTGCCAAGTCACGCAGTTCAACATGGCGGCTGTCTAAACTGTTCTTTGACAAAAAAGATGATTTGTTTATTCTCAGTACCATATTGTTGTTGAAGTTAACAATTATATATGGTAGGTGGTGTGCTTTGGACACAGGTCCACAAACAGTGATTGATTCAGCTGACTACTTAGGAATTTAGAACAAACTTAATAATGCAGTTATAACTAACCCTGAATACTCGTAAATGTTTTCAACATGATCAGTAATGCTTTGGAGTGAGTTAAATCAGCTTCATAGTACAATTGTAATTTTTATACCAGGAGTGGCTCATTATTGCCTGGAGTGATTAATTTTTTAAAGTACAACCTAAAATCTCCCTGTTGGTTGCTTGTTCTTCAATCCCAGATTTCTCTCATCACTCAGACTGAAATCTGTTGTTTTCCCTTTAAACTTTATTTTTTTTTGAGAAGGCAAAACTTACGTATACCTTGTTTAGTTTAGAGTGTTTGCTTATTTGTGAGTACATTAATTTTTTTTAAACACCTAAGAAGAGTTCTTAGGAAATTAATAAAATGTTAAGAAATCAAGGTGAATGTTAGAAAAAACTAATTTGATTGTTCTTGTCCTGGAAAGGGACACTTACTGATGTTGAGCCGTAGTACTTTTGACCACTCGGAATTTTCTAATTCTCTGGGGAATAAGAAGTTGAGGCAGGTAATGAGCACACCATGGCCACTCGCCAGCACCAGGACTAGATAACAATCTATATTTTTTTACTTAAAAACAAGATGAAACTAAGTGGAAAAAGCCTCCGCTTCCCGTAGAAACACGAATTGGTACACAAGGACACTTTGGGTATATGCTCTTCCGTCATAATCCACACGAAGCTGCCTCACAGGGTGGTTCATGCAACTTGAATGCTCTTGCTGGGGAAGGCCTAGCCAATGCAATAAGGCAGGAAAAATATATATATGCCTACGAGAGGGGGGAGAGAGATTAGACTGCCCACTCACAGGAAACGCGATCACATCGAAAATGTCACTAGATCTACAGAAAAGCTCCACAGCTAGCAGCCTGAGCCCAGCCGTGTTACAGATGCAGGTCATGTGCAAAATTCCGTTGTATTTCTGTCTACGAGAAATGAACCACTGGAATTCTAATATTTTTAAATCCAATTTATATTACACCCCAGAAACAGAAATATTTAAGTTTAAATCTGACAAAATATTTGCAGGATCTTTTTGTTGAAAACTACAAAGCTCTTGTGAAAGAAATCAAACAAGACCAGAATAAAGAGGGGGGAGATGCTATGAATTGGAGAACGTGGTACTTTCTACGCTTTCGGTCTGTAGCTTCACCTCAGTTCCCGCTACAAGCCCAGCACGAGGTTTTTGCAGATCTCAACAAGTGGGTCTGGTCAGAAACGCGCTTTTGAAACGAAGAGCCAGTTGGAGACGCACACAGTGGAGGAGTCCAGGGGACGGGGGATGAGAACGCTCTGAGCGGTTTGGGCGAGTCTTCTGCAAGTCTGCGATTTCCCAAAGTGCAGTGTTGAGAAAATCAAGTGTAATTTATGAGGCTTATAATAAAAATGCCACTGCCTGCCCTGTTGTGTCCCAGCCTGATTCCACCCTTAAAATAGCCTTCTGGTATTTTACCTACATGTGTCTGTCTAAAACGCCTCCGGCCGTATTTGGACATTGTCTATAGACGGCTGAGGAAGACTAAAATAGGACCGCATGGCTTTTACCAGTTCCTCCCCTGCCCCTCCCCAGGCTGCCCACTGTGGTCATAGTTTTTGTGTGAAGTTTCATAGATGAGTATGGACACACACAGGCGCGCGCACACACACACACACACACACGTGTGGATGCTTGTGTGGATGCTTATGTGAGTGCTGTTGGAGCTGAGCCGTATAATGTGCTGATTCCGTTCCCTTTTTGGTAATTTTTGTTGGTTTTTCCTGAGGTAATCGTTAACACTGAGTTGCTGCGGGGGTTTCTAAGAAGACACAGTTCTCTCACCCCTGCCTGCCCTCGGGTCATCTTCCAGTCCCGCAGGTTATCTGGGCACCACCACCCGGAGCCCTGCCGCTCCCCCCAGACGGGCCCTCGCGAGGCTGTGGCGCAGCTGCTGTCAGGGCCTGTCGTCAGCGTGACCCGGGAATCCCCGCTGTTTGGTTTGGCCCGTGTCTGTCTTCTAGAGTCGCAGCTAATGGCATAAATTACGGGGATATCAGGCCCTGACACGTGGTGTGAGCTGCTTGCCTGGGCGGCGTGTGGACAGTGTGATCTATGTGAGTGGGGGGTTGGGTGGAGGGAGGCCACGCGTCAGTCTCTGTGTGTCTGCCTTTTCTGGGAACACGCCCGTGTCCTGCTCCAGGGTCTCGCCGGTGTCCAGGATGAGGCCGACAGGACAGTTTTGCTCCGTCTGGTTTCACGTCTGCCTCATCCCGAGGGGTGTGGGCTGGGGAAGGAGAGCCCCACCTCCCGTTCTACACCCTTTCTCCGACTTCTGCCACCTGCTTCCTGTCTCAGGAGATCTGAAGCAGGCACTGGACACTCCCTGTCGCCTTCCTTCTCTAGACACTTGCATCCCAGCTGTGCTCTGCCTTCTGAGTCCCTGACCATGTAGCAGCTTCTTGGCCACCTCTCTGCTGCGGACTCTCCCTGCCTTTGACCCCATCATTTTAGCTGCCTGTTGGCATGTGCTCAAGGTGCCGTGTGACCGGAGGCGACTGGGTTTTCCTCGTGTCGGGTGCTCTCCTTGCCTTGCACTGACGACAGCACTGTTTCCTGGCTGGCTTGCAATCACAGCGCTGCCCGCTCCCCCCCAAGTGGAATGATTCCATGTACATAAAGCGAGGAGAGCATGGATGGGGGCGGTCTGGGCTGCACGGAGTGAGGGCTCACACATTATGGAACGTGGTAGCATCAGTGGCTATCGCTCCAACAATCAAGCAAGATAATGGTTTCTCGTTGAAGTCATCAAGGTTCCTGCTTTATGAGTGTTAGGAATATCATGTCCCTTTGTAGTGAATGCTGAAATCACCCTCCTGTCAGGCTATGCCACACGGGATGGACCCTCTGTATTCCTTCACTCCACCCTGCTGTACGTAGCTTCTCAGTTACTTTCCTATCACACATACGATGGGAAATAGGTCGGGTTAACTTCTCATTTGTAAGATCACTCATGGTCTTTACTGTTGTCTTGCATAGTATGCTTTCTTTATTTGAACATGAAGGTAAAAATCCGTTTGGCTAGTGAAGGTTCTAAAGGGAAAAGCGTATACTTTTTTCCGTGATTTATTTCCGATTTGATTTCCTTATAGTCAGATCTGTGTTTTCTGTTATCTCTGTGAAATACTCCTTCTTTGGGTACATAGAGAAATGAAACATGCAATTCACTTACCAAAAGTGTACTGTCGACGTCTTATGGTTTTATTTTCATAACATTTAGGGAGGGACACATTCAGAGAATGTACGTTTTCCCAGAGGCTGTTTAACTCGGTTGGCATTTTTATGTGGATTCTACGTGAACTCGGTGCCACGGCGTGCCTAAGATGCTCCCTGACTCTGGTCCCGTGTGCTCCTGCCCACGCTGAGCTGGCTTCCTGGATGATGCTAAGCCTGTGACCGCGAGGAACCACGCAGCTCGTGTGTCTCCGTCAGTGACCGTGGGCCGGTACAAGCCAGGCAAACAGCTATTCTAAGTGTTTGTAACCACCCAGAAAGAGCCGGGAGAAACATGGCTTTAGTGTCGAGTTTCCAAATTTATAAAACCTCCTTTCACTGGACTTCCTAAGTCTGTGTGTGTGTGTGTGTGTGTGTGTGTGTGTGTGTGTGAGAGATGTTGGTTAGGCAGTAAAAATCGGTGGACAACCAAAATGCGGCCTAATTGGCAAAATGCACGTGGACCCGCGGGTCCAACTGAAGACTGAGCGGGTCCCCGAGCACACACCTGTCCCGTGCCCTCCCTGTGGAGGCAGATTTCCCCGCGGCCTGCTGCTTCCCCAGGCCATCGAGGGCCCAGCCCAGGCGCTCGTCCTGGCTTTTTTTCAGATTCCCCTGCCCCGAGCCGATGCCCCAGCACACAGGGAAAGAAACAGCACCCCTCATGCCTCCCAGACGGACCCAACCACCCCGTCTCCCTACCCTTCTTCCAGAGCACCCCACTCCACCAGAAAGGGGCCGTCTTGGCCCGAGGTCCTCTCTCCGCTGGCGTCCCCGCCCCTTTGCCTGCCGAGCTCCCTGGGGCTCCGTGTAAACGTCAGCTCAGCTCGTTGCCGACCCTTTCTGGGTCTTCCTAGACTGGGATGGGGGAGGGGGAGAGGGAGAGCGTCTGGGCACGGGCTGTATAAGGCCTGTGACATCATTTGGCCTGGCCCTGCCAGAGTTCATTCAGTGTTTGACCAAATCAATGGATGGTGTTGCATGGCCCAAGGATGATGCTATAAATAACCAAATGGCCCTTGGCGAGAAAGGACCCCCACCCCTGCCTGGACAGCCAGTGGCTTCCCCGCGGGGCTCCCATGGCTGTGCTGGAGCACCCTGTGCTGGCTGCCTCCCCGCCGCCCACGGAGCCTGACCGTCTCGGGGCTGGTGTGCTTCCAGGCCACAGAGGAACGACACGTGGGCCAGGGAAGGGCTGTTGTGACTCCTGTGTCTAGGGCCCAGGCCAGTGCTGGGCGGTAGCATGCGGACCCCATGCCCTGCGCCCGACTTCCCTGCCACACGCGCTTTCTCTAGAAACAGCATGGCCGTCCCCTGTGGGTAGCGCTGGCGGTGACGGTAGGGGATGTGTCAGGCCGGTGCCCGTAGGTGGTGCTGAGCTGTAGGAATTCCCGAAAGGGAGGGCTCCCGCTCCACCAGCAGTTCAGCCGGAAGGACGTAGCTCGTAGCCTCTGCAGGAAGCAGGGATGTCCATGGTGGCTCCGGTTGTGAATCCTGCCGGAGCGTAGAAACAGGCTGGAGGGATTCGGTCACAGAGCGGAGATGGCGCCCGAGCCTCCCGCGTCAGGCGTTGCTGAATCAAAATGAAGACGTCGTTTTGATCTTTTAAATGTGTGGATTCAGATGCTGCTGCTGCTGATGCTGATGATGATGAAAGCGTGTTTATGAGATATTTCCTCTTCACACGTCTGGGGGTCTCTCACGTGTGTTCTGGGGAACTTCTGAAAGTGTCAGACGATGTTGGGAACAGTACACACCAAAGGGTTGCTTTTTAAGTTTAGGCCTCTGGTCTGTCTCCTCCTGATTTGTGTGCCTTTCTTTTTAATTAATAAGACTGTGGAAACCTTTCCTGAGCATGGCCTACAATGCCTCCTTAAACTGGAGACGTGTAACTTTAAAGGAATGTACTGTTCCGTGTCCAGGAGCAGGGGGGTCTCTCGTCGTATTTGGCCTCCATGGGACAGCAGCCCTGGCGTCTAGTCATCACGAGATGACACCTGACCAGGCCCTTACCCATGTGCCGCGTGTGCAGCCTGGAGGTGCTGGGGCCCTTCGGGGTGCAACACACGTCTGCTCTGATCCGGGGGGTGTGCACTCGCCGCTGGGTTTTCCGTGTGTTTTGTTTTTGCTCGATCTTCCAGGTGGCTTGTTGTTCACTAAGAACATTTGACAATAGATGTTAAAAATGCTCCCTTCTGTGCCGTTGCAGGTCCTGTGGTCTTTGGAACTGGGTCACTGGATTTCTGAGGAGCCCTTCGAACTCTCCGACTCCTTTCCCGCTGCTCCGGTGAGTCAGGCGTTACTTTGTGGTGGGAACTTCAACTACAGTTTCTTGAGAAATTATTATTAGCAAAGCTGTGCGCGCTGATGTTTATTAAATCAAGAGCAGTTATGCCCATAACTAGAAAGACATCCAGAGACCATTTATTTGTGAGAACAAATGTGAGAATGCTTTGCAAAAAATTGTGAGAAACGCATTCTCAAAAAGCCTTAATTATGAAGCCCTCAGGACAGAAAAACGAAAATGAAAAGGCCGGTTCTTGAGAAGGTCCTGTTGTATCCGCTCACAGCTTTGAGCGATGCTGCTGCTGCCGCCCACAGGACAGACCTGGGAGGCGTAAAAGCGTGGCCGGCCCGCAGGACGCGGCGGGCTTTGTGTCCACGTTTCCCAACTCGGCTCGACCCGCCTGAGTTTCCAGGGTGTCCGATGCGAACAGGCACGCTCCAGGCCTGGCTTCCGAAGGCGGAGGCCTGATCCTGCAGGTGGTCCCAGGTGACTGGGTCCCAGGTGACTGGGTGGCAGCACTGCGCAGGTGGCGACTGGTGTGTGCGGTGTGTTCGTTCGCACGGTTATCACCTGGAAGACGAACGGTGGTTGTATCGGCGGCAGCCTTGGTGCGTGTTGGCCGCTCGAGTGTTCTGGGTGATTGTCCCGTGACAGAGGTTGGCCGCTGCCCTGAATCGCTGGGCTTTCGAGGTTGTGGGTGGTTCTGTTTTCACTTTTGAGATGACTGCTTTGATTTCCTGTCAACTTTATAGACGTTTTCTTACGGAGAGAACATGTCCTCTCAGCGAGGCTTTGAAATCCATGTAAGGGATTGAAGCGTAGAGTTAACAGCACAAGGTCAAGGTCCCCTTCGCTCTCACACGAGGGACGGGCAGCCCGAGTACACCGGGCGGTCGCCTTGGAAATGTGTCGGACCTGCCTGCTCTGCGTGGGCAAGCGGTGTGGATGGTGTCGTTGCCCACCTCTCCGTGTCGGCTCCCCTCATACAGCCGTGGGCTCCCCGAGATCTGGAAACGTGCCCTCCTCCCAGCCGTGAGTCTCATCAGATGCCCCCCCTCCGCACAGCGGGCGCCTCTGATGGTTATAGCCTCGCGTTCATAACAGGAGACCCAGAGCGAGGGAGCGCCCGACCCGGCCAGTCTGTGGATGAGCTGCGGGGCGGGCGGCCTGTGGGGCCACATAAGTTAGAGAAGAGCGTGGACTAGGGACACGGCTGTGGCGGGACTAGGGACACGGCTGTGGCGGGACTAGGGACACGGCTGTGGCGGGACTAGGGACACGGCTGTGGCGGGACTAGGGGACACGGCTGTGGAGGAACTAAAGGACACGGCTGTGGCTGGTCTAGGGGACACGGCTGTGGTAGGACGGAAGATGGTGAAGAGACGTGAACAGTTGCTGGTTGTCCATCTGGCTGAGCTGCCTGGCAACTGGGTGGAAAGCAAATGCCTGAGGGCCTCCAGCTCAGAGCCGCCGGCCCGCGCTCGCCGCGGGACAGCTGCCGAGTTAGCCCCGGGTCGAGGGCCTGTGTGCGGCCTGGGCGAGCATCTCACTCGCGCTGTCACACGTGCGCGCGACTGCGAGGGGAACACCAGACTTCAGTTTTGTGCTTCAAAACCCCTTCTTCAAAGTTTTGTGGTAGACACTTATAAATAGCGTACTAATACAAGTTACCTTTTTCCTGAAATAACTTAAGGAGGGAGTTTACAGCTTCGTGCACCTCCCACGTCTGGGCTTCCCCTCCTCGGCCTGCCCGCCCCGGAGGGAAGAGCCCCGTGGGACGGGGGTGAGCGGGTCTGTCCGGAGAGCAGACCCAGGCGCTCCCACGGAAAGGGAGAGGCCCCTGGTCAGGATGCACGGCCGTTATTTTGGAATCAGATTGCAGAATTGTAAACATTATTGTAAAAGTTCACTGTCGTCACCTCACCTCATAAGTTATATTTAATTACTAAAAATACCTTCATAGTTAACAGTCAGGCAGCAAAAACAAGTAGTACAATCTTTACATAAAATGAAAGAATACATCCTGGGAGTTTCTCTGTATAAACTTGACATCTTTTTGAGCATTAGCTTAGAACTCAGCTGGCGACGCCTGTGCAGACACGCTGTTTCCAGATGAAAATTAAAGCACTCAAGAGAGGGCAGAAGGCACTCTGACCCTCCCAGGAACCTGAGTCTGTGCCAGGCGTGGAGGCTGCCGTCCCCTCCGTCAGCCCTGGCAGGCGAGCGGGGGTGCAGCCAGACAACCCCGGAGCCCGGAGCTGTTTCCAGTTATTCACTGATGCGCTCGACTCGGCGTGCTTGGCGTGACACGGAGCCTGCGAGCCATCATCTCATTTGCAGCGTAAGCTCGTCTCTGCGCAGACGCCCTGCAGGTCACGAGGTGAAGGTCGGGCTGTGCTGGGGTTGCCGAGCAGGGCAGGTGTCAGCAGGGAGTTTGGGGGGCTCTGACTCGGGCCCCGGGCGCCTCCCTCTGGGGCGGAGGGACAAGGCAGCCATGTCCCCTGGGCTTTGGTAGAGGACGCCGCAGCCCCCGCCCCCGCCCCCGCCGTGGGCGCAGGCCTCAGAAGTCCGCGGGCCGGATCATCATGGCCGTGGCCTTGAGCGAGTATCCCGAGCCCTTCCAGTAGTACCACTTGATGCCGTTGAACCTGTTGGTGCTCTGCCTCTGGGGGTAGTACATTCCGTTGAGGTTGGAGGGGCCACACGCGTCGAACCACCAGCCTGCGAAGCGCAGCAGAGGGTCAGGACGGGGCCACCTCCCGGGAGCAGCCGCCCGCCGGTCCACCGCACATTCCCTGCATTTTACGTGACGGTGTCCTGAGTGCCCTGGGCGGGCCGCAGAGGGAGGGTGCCCCGTGCACTGTGGGCGGGGCTCGGACAGGCTTCTCCCCTTTGCTCTGGCGCTGCATGGGGAGGCCACGGCCACGCGTGGGGAGGCCACGGCCACGCGCAGGAGGCAGAACGTCTGGACGGGGACACCGAGGCCTCGGGGTGGCTCTTGGCAGCCACACCCTTTCCAGTTCCCCAGCTCAGTGACCTGGACTGATCCAGGCTCCCCCCACCCCTTGAGGAATTCTTTTTGTTTAAAATATAACCCCAAGTTTTAAGTGTCCAGTGGAGCTAGATAAAAAGAAAAAACTTAAAGCCAAGCGGTGCTCACTGAGGTGAAGCCGGTGAGTGGGGAACAGGGGGGGCTGGGCCCCCATCTGCACCCAGGGGCTGGGCGCCTGCTCTCCCCCCACCCAGCTCACGGTGCCCAGGCCTGCAGGGTGGCGTGGAAGGACAGAGAGAGTGTGATGCCACTTATATGAGACTTTAAGACATGGAAGACGGGAGCAGGATTGTTGCCATTTCGTATGCAGTGAGACAGATAATGTGGGTGAACCTGAGTGCAGGGGTCAGCTCAGGGGCGGGTTGGCAGAGCGGCTGTTTGTGTCTGGATGTTCTGTTTCTTTGAAAAGGACTCTGGGGCAGTATTTACATTACGTTCTGCGATGTGGCCCCTGGACTGAGTCACCGGCCCTTCACCAGGTGCCCAGGCTCTCCTGGCCTAGCAGCTCAGGGACAAAGCGGAAGCAAGCCTCTCCCCCGAGGGCAGGCCTTCTGTGATGGGGACGTGGTCACCACTCACAGCTGACCCATGGCCAGCCTTTCCCCCCACAGGGCCCGGGCCCACACCGACAGGAAGGCCTACCTCCCGTGAGCATCTGGGCGCACTTGCAGATGCACCGGTCCCTGTCCACGTCCTTGGTGCTGAAGTCGCTCCCCGGCTGGCTGATGCTGCTGATCTTGCCGGCCGACCCCGTGAGGCCCTTCAGGTGGATCCTGGGGGCGCGGAGGGGAGAAGAGGGGGATGAGCGGGTGTGTGCCGCCGTGGGACACTTCCCACAAAGAAGCCCTCTGCCAAAGGGCGCCGGCCCGCAAGTGCCCCCAGCAGCCTGGACCGAGCATCCTCGCGCGGGAATAAACAGGAACCCGCTTATCATCGAGTCCTGAGGCGGAGCGTGTTTTGGTGAAACCTCCGCGGATATCACTTGCACAGGCATCAGCGGGACTTGGGGCCTTCCACTCTCTTCCTGCCGCTCTGAGATAAACAGGAAGGGGACTGTGCGTGGGGGGTGGGGAGGGGAGGGCGGGGCTCTGTCCAGGTCCGCGGGCTTCACCCAGATAGGAATGCTTCATGGTGACTGCGACCTCAGCACTGTTGTTGTTGGTGGGAGTGGCCTGGGAGGCCGGCAGGAGCGGGGAAGGGCCTTGGGTCTGCAGCAGAGCCTACAGCACCGAGAGGAAGCCGAGCCCTCGTGCTGCTGTGCCCGTGTCTGTGCACTGGGGGAGGAAGAGAGGTGCTGACCCGCCAGGCAGTGGGCATGGCCCTCCTGCGAAGGTGGCAGAGCCTGGCTGTCCCAGTGCCTGTGCTGGGAGGGGAACGGGACGGGGAGGAGGCAGGGAAACCCCTTCAGGGGAGCCGTGGCGGCAGGCTGGCCGGGGCCGAGAGCAGGGTCCACGTGCTGGGTGGGGTGTGGAGCCTGGGCATCGGGTCTGCACATCCTGGGATCCACAGCACAGGCCCTGCAAAGTCAGAGGGAGGACCGCACGCCAGCCCCAGGGGATCCCTGACGCCCGCTCGTTTGCCAGCCACGGCCTGGGAGATCTCGTTTCCAAGAACCACGTCGGCACGCGGGTGGAGAAGGGAGGGTCACGGGCCAAGTGACCCAGCTCTGCCAGGCCCTTCCACGGAGCATCCATGCCCGCACAGCCCGGGAGCCCGCGCTCCCGTCTCCACATGTGGGGTGGTTGTGGTTCCGGGTGGGACTCCTCCGTGGAGCAGGCCGGGCCCGCACTCCTCCATCAGGGTCCCACGCACACACTTCTCGGGTGGGGGGACTGGAGGGGGGTGCTGCTCACTGAGGAGGCGGCCATGGAGGCCGGGCGGGAGCCTGTCCCAGGGCACCTTCATGTGAGTGACAGGTTTCAGTGTTTTTAGATGTGGCAGCTCCGGACACACGATCATAGGCATTGACTAGATTTCAGAATTTCAGTGTTACCCTTGTTTCCAAGATGCCCCACAGGGCCCAGCCACACGGCCCCCACGTGGTCCCCACATGGTCCCCGCACAGCTCTGCATGGTCCCCGGCACACCTGCTGCACGCCCCGCATGGCCCCCACATGGTCCCCGGCATGCCTGTTGCACGCCCCGCATGGCCCTGCATGTTCCCCTCACGCTGCTGCACAGGCCCACATGGTCCCTGCATGGCCCCACACGCCTGTTGCATGGACCCGCATGGCTCTGCATGGTCCCGGCACGGCCTGGCACGCCTGCCACAAAGGCTCATGCAGGTCCTGCTCATCGCTGGTCTCAGGTCCGGGGTTTCTCGCAGGCCCTCTCCTCGTCTCCCAAAGCCTGAGGCCAGCTGTCCCCGTTCCCTCCTGCCTCCCTGAGCAGCTCAGCTCGGGGGCTCAGGGCACCTCCCCAAAGGCCAGCAAACAGGGAGGGCTCTGCTCTTGGCCAGTCTCTGTGAGACTCAGGGTGTGGCCACTGGTGGGAAGTCGCTTTCTTCTCACCTTGGGGACTCGAGGGGCTGCCTTCTTGGACTCTGCTGCTCGGCTGTCCGTGCCTTTCACGGAGCAGAGGAGTGAGGGTGGAGGGAACACGCCACGTCACATTGAATCTCAGTCCACGGAACTGCCTCAGTGCGTGACCAGTGACCAGTTACACAGTTTAATGTGCAAATAGTTTTAGTTTTAGCAAAGAGAATTGTATTTTACTGATGTATTTTTCAGTTTTCTGCCACTTGGGGACCATACATCGCAGCTGCTGTAGACGGTGACTTCCTGAGCCCTCTGCAGTGATTCTGATGGAACGTGGGCATGCTTTGTTAGGGAAGTCGTGTTTTCAGGGTGCCATCTGTCTTATACTGCCAAGCACGTTAAACTGAGCTTTAAACAAACGCGTGCTTTATAAAACGGCATAGCCAAAAATTGATTTACATTTCTAAACGAAACAACTCAGGTTAAAATATTTTTATAATGTCAGCATCTGAGGTTAATGACCCGTTTTGTAAAATCTTATATAAACAGTCTAATCCTTAATTTCTGTGTTTCTTTTTTTAAATTCCTCTGTTGTAGACTCCTAGCTGTTGCCAGTTGACAAAATATTTAGCTTGGAGGTAAAACAGTGACCAACCCCTGGTGTCTGAGCATTCCTCCAGGCTTCGATCTTTGGAGCGTCCTTGGTGGGGGGCGAGGCTCGACACCTGCCTCGCCGCCGCCCGCCGAGGGGCGGCCTCCGGGAGCCGCTCTCCCTGTGCTTCTGTGGACTGTCCCTGACTCCCACTGCGCGGTCAGCACCGACCGGATGTCACCTGCCTGCTTTCAGGCATACCCCTCTGCTGGGCCCTTTACAAAGCAGCAGGCTGGGGGGTGGGGCGCAGCGCTGGGGAGTTGCATACTCCCCGCATGCTCAGGCTGCTGGCCGTCCCTCCCCTGGGAGCCAGCTCGGGCCTGAGACTGTCCTGTGGGGCAGAGGGTGCGAACGGGGTTTGCGTGGGGCTGTGCCAGGCAGTGACGGTTCGTGTGAGGTCCCCCTGCTCGTGGTTTATCTCCGACCTCAGTGGGCGGTGCACGTGGGCTTCGTGGTTGGCACTCACCCCCAGTCTGCCCGCCGGGCTCCTCGGGGCATGGGGGTGGCTGAGGTCTGCGGGGCCCTCAGACCAGCTCCTGGGGCACCCCTGCACTGTCCACCCCCCTCCCCGTCCTCATCATGGGCACATGCATTCTGAGTCCTTAGGAACCACACGCCCATAAGTGCCTCCTCTGTGCGAGCCTCACCCACACAGCCTCACCCACCCGCACAGCCTCACCCACCCTCACAGCCTCACCCACCCGCACAGCCTCACCCACCCGCACAGCCTCACCCACCCGCACAGCCTCACCCACCCGCACAGCCTCACCCACCCTCACAGCCTCACCCACCCTCACAGCCTCACCCACCCGCACAGCCTCACCCACCCGCACAGCCTCACCCACCCTCACAGCCTCACCCACCCGCACAGCCTCACCCACCCGCACAGCCTCACCCACCCGCACAGCCTCACCCACCCTCACAGCCTCACCCACCCGCACAGCCTCACCCACCCGCACAGCCTCACCCACCCTCACAGCCTCACCCACCCTCACAGCCTCACCCACCCTCACAGCCTCACCCACCCGCACAGCCTCACCCACCCACAGAGCCTCACCCACCCTCACAGCCTCACCCACCCGCACAGCCTCACCCACCCGCACAGCCTCACCCACCCACAGAGCCTCACACAGCCTCACCCACCCACAGAGCCTCACACAGCCTCACCCACCCACAGAGCCTCACCCACCCGCACAGCCTCACCCACCCGCACAGCCTCACCCAGCCTCACACAGCCTCACCCACCCACAGAGCCTCACCCACCATCACAGCCTCACCCACCCTCAGAGCCTCACCCACCCACAGAGCCTCACCCACCCTCACAGACTCACCCATCCACAGAGCCTCACCCACTCTCACAGCCTCACCCACCTGCACAGCCTCACCCACCCACAGAGCCTCACCCACCCTCACAGCCTCACACAGCCTCACCCACCCACAGAGCCTCACCCACCCGCAGAGCCTCATCCACCCGCACAGCCTCACCCACCCTCACAGCCTCACACAGCCTCACCCACCCACAGAGCCTCACCCACCCGCACAGCCTCACCCACCCACAGAGCCTCACCCACCATCACAGCCTCACCCACCTACAGAGCCTCACCCACCCGCACAGCCTCACCCACCCACAGAGCCTCACCCACCCGCATAGCCTCACCCACCCACAGAGCCTCACCCACCCTCACAGACTCACCCACCCGCACAGCCTCACCCACCCACAGAGCCTCACCCACCCGCACAGCCTCAGGGTCCCGGCTCTCAGAGCCTCTGCTGCCCTGCCTGCTCTCACCGCTTTTACAGCCAGAGAGAATTCTAGGCCAGGGTTGCCCTGTTTTCTCCAAGCCTTCATGAGTAGCGCCACCAGCTGGCGTACAAGGTAATGGGAGGGAGTAAGGGAACCATAGCAGAGCGCTGCGGGGTGACTGTCCACCGTTCCCCCAATTCTGCCTCTTTTGAACTTGGCAGTCATCCTGACTTTGGGCTGAATCATACAACTGGGTGTGTTTAAACTGCAGAAGGCAGTGACTCTTAAAGCTTTTGGGTAAATCATACAGCAGCCCTAAGTGTGTGTCTGTAGGACGCCATCCTGACACTTCCCTGCAGGCCCACACTCCACGCCCACGGACGGCATCGTTGGCTCCTGCAGACAGGGAGCAGGCCCCAGGCAAGCACTGTCCTCACAGGGGCCCCTCTGTCGTGAAAGCCAGTTCGACTCTGAGAACGGAGAGGCTCACCCAACGGGCGAGGAGCTCTAGGAAGCCAGAGGTTTTCTCAGGGTGGTCTGGACCCAGCCACTACAGTGGTGCTCCCTCCTGGGAGAATCACCAGCAAGTCCTCACCTGTAGTTGAGGTCCTCGCCCGAGAGAGAGAAGTGCTCGTACAGGGCCTGGGCCTCGTTCCCCTCCCAGTCGGCCAGGCGGATCCTCAGCACGTAGCGCTTCTGGGTGGTCACCTGGGAGACAAACTCGTTCCCCAGCCAGTGCTCGCCCGCCGGGTTCCCGAAGCCCTGCAACCCGAGTGGAAAGTCAGTCCCCGTGGGCTTCCCCGTGGGCTTCCTGTGAGGGCATCCCCGTGGGCTTCCGTGTGGGCTTCCCCGTGGGCTTCCCCTGGGTCTGAGATGAGTGGCCCTCTACCTCCCTCCCGTGCAGCGACCTCAGATGTCACTGTGCCGGGAGACGGGTCCTCCAGAGAAGAATGTGGGCCTGGGTGAGGCTGGGTGAGGCCAGTTATAAGAAACTAAGCTTCATGGGGGGGAATTCGTGCTGGGGTAGCAGCTGGGTGTGTGGGCTTGCCAGCCGCCAGCTGCCCTGATGTGAGCCCCGTGCTCACGTGCTCTCTCTCACTGCGTGGCCCACACTATACTGACAGGGCTGGTCTTTAATGGGGGCGGGGGGGGGGTGGACACACCAGGTAACAGAACCCTTTGGTTAAAAAGTTGTCCTGAGTCATTGGTGAGCTTGGGTTTGTGGTGAAAGCTCTCTCATTTCAGATGGCTCAGGGCTGTTCATACCGCTTTATACTCTTTCCAAGTCCTCTGGAAGTCCACGCTGCCGTCTTCTCGCCGCTGGATGAGCGTCCACCCGCCTCCGGCGGACTCCATGTCGCAGTAGGCCTGCAACGGGAAGGGCACGTGACTGGTGTGCGGGTTGCGACTGGGTCTCCTGCTGAATGTGAGGAGCGAGATACGTGTAGATGCCCAACAACATGTGCTGGTGGGGTTCTCCGCGGGGAATCTCGTGGTCTCCCAAGAAACAGGTGGTTTTAAATAAATTGAAACCCATGACTTAAGAGGATGAAGATCACAGCGATAAGACGCAGGCTGGCGATGGACGAAGGGTGCCTGTCCTCTGTTAGGCTACGACCCCCCAGCAGCTGACGCGGCTCGCCCTTCCTTAGAGTCGCTCTGATGGGGCATCGGCAGGGGGCCCCGCCCTCTCGTCTCCACCCTGGCAGACATGCATGGACCCCGTCCATGTCCCTGAAAACCTTTGTGACGTCAGCCAGTCCCTGCACCTCTGCTGTTAGGGTTCCCGGGACTCCTGTGATGTGGCGTGTCCTGGGGCCATCCCGCTTCCCCACGTGGGGCCAAGTCAAAACTGGCGGCCATCACTCAGCAGCAGGGGCCTGAGGGGCCACGGGCCTGGTGTGATCCAAGCGTGGCCTGGCTGCTTGCCTCCGACTCGCATCGGGCTCTGCCCTTTGCTCACTGCCCGTGGCATTCCCGCTCCTCCCCCCACCCCCAGCGCCTCTCAGCTCTGCTGCCACGCCGGCTCGGCAGGTTTAGACTTTGTCAGAACGGAATTCTTTCTGGGATGGGGGCATGCATGCTCCCTTTCAGCTCAGCTAGAGGTTTTTCATGAAATTAAAACCCCCTGAGAAGAAGATCACATAAGTAGCTCTAAGTAATGAGATTATGGTGGAACGAAACGTTTCCCGGAAAGGGAAGAGAAACGCCCTGCAGTGTAGCAGGTAGTAAATGTGGAAGGTGAGGTTCATAACCATGAGCAGTAGTCTCGCTTTGACGTTCTCCGCGGTCCTTTCGGTGATGATGGCGAACATGTTGACAGGCGTGCTGCTCCGGGCGCTAAACCAGTGAGCTGGGCCCTCTTCCACGCTGAGGGCTGCCTGCTGCCAGCCTTCCCCTCTCACAGCCTCTCCCTTTGGAAACCTGTCCGTTGGAAAGGAACATGCAGCCTCGCCTGTGTAGGTCAGCGGGTAGTGTGGGTCCACGGACGGAAGGGTTGTGGATTTGATTGGTCAAGGGCACACACCTGGGTTGCAGGCTCATCCTGGCCCCCAGTCAGGGCGTGTGCAGGAGGCAACCAATCGATGTGTCTCTCACATTGATGTTTCTCTGTCTCTTCCCCTCCCTTTCTCTCTCTCTAAAAAAAACCAATGGGAAAAACATCCTTGGGTGAAGATTAACAAATAAAGAAAATTCCACTTATGCTTATGCATATGCATATATATATATATATATATATATATACACACACACACACATATACATATATATATGCCTAATATGCAAATTGTCCCCACGGGAGTTCCACTGGGAGACCGGGAGTTTGATCGCTCGCTATGACGTGTGCTGACCACCAGGGGGTGGCGCAGAACGAAGGAAGGCCCTGGCCGGCAGCCGGAAGGCCCCAATCGGCCCTGATACCCGGCCAGGCTAGGGACCCTACCCATGCACGAATTTCATGCACCGGGCCTCCAGGTAAGAATAAAATGATTTCCCATCTTCAGTTCATTGGACATTAGACTTGATCTGCTTGCGGGAACCCCTCACCCTGGGCTGGCAGCAACCTTGTTAGTCATGGTTGCCGCTGTGCACACCCGTGGGGAGCTCCAGGGATCCCCTGCTCGTGTTATCCAATCAGACACCGGCTCTGCGAGACTGCTTCCTGTTCGTGGTATCCAATCAGACACCGGCTCTGCGAGACTGCTTCCTGTTCGTGGTATCCAATCAGACAGCGGCTCTGTGAGGCTGTGGCTGCCTCTGGAGTGAAGGAGGTGTAGTCGGGTTTGGCTAATGCGGCCGGCCGTCGCCCAGCTGGGAAGTGGGACACAGGACTGCCACGGAGTATTGTCCACCTCACTCGGCCCCAGAAACGGGGACTGGCCCGAGGCCCCGCAGCAGGTCCGCGTCGACGGGGGTCCACACACAGTCCTCTCCTGTTTGCTGTGGGCCACGGCGGCCCGGCCGCTCACGTCCATCGTGTGTCACGTAAAACCCACCTGGTGAACTGGCTCCACACGCTGCCTCGGGCTGCGAGGCGTGTGCGCGCAGAGATGTGAACCCCCGACCCGGACGCGCATCCGGCCGGGCAGGCTGGTTGGTCCTCAGTGCGCCTGCCTCGCTCCAGGAACGTGGCGTCCTTAGATGTCCAACCTCCGCTCTGAAGTTACTGATGTCAGGTCAGCCGTTCATCTCGGTTTGGAAGTCAGAGTTGAGCCTCTGGGATGGGGCGGGTTCCTGCGTGTGCGTGAGCAGTGCATCCCTGGTCTCTGACGCCGAGACTGTCCAGGTTTTAAAGGAGAGAGCTCGCGGAAAGTGGGGTGTTGTGGCTAATTCGGTCGTGAGACTTTCAGTCGTCCAAGCCCGCGGCACTGGGGGAATGGGGAGCAGCCCCCGCCCAGGGCCCTTGGGGCTGTGGGCGCCCCGCCGCAGGGCTCAGGGCGAGCTGGCTCTAAAGCGGGAGGTCTCTGCAAGTGCTCGAGCAAGTTCAAGGTTGTGATCGGCCTGAGGTCACGGTGAGGGACCCACTGAACAGCACACACAAGCACACAGAGCCTTCCCGTGACATTGGGAGGAAACTGTTCCGTCTCGAACCAGCAGACACAGCGCTTTCCATGCGCCACCCTGCAGTGTCTGCACCAAGACCACTGGCGTTTTCAGAAGTGACGTTGAAATATTTAGGCCCTTTTGGAAAAGATCTCCCTAATCTCCTCAACATCCATCGCTTGGATTAGCTGATTCGGGGCGGAAGGGGGCGCCCGCCATGCAGGGAGCTGTCCCTGGGGGCTGAGGGCACTCCCGGGGTAACAACTCCCGTCTGTGGGATGGGCGGTGAGCACCAGCCCCAGCCTCAAGGGGACATCACGTGACAGATGAGGAACGCGGGCCGTGTACAGCTGAAGTGACTGACTCAGACACACAGTTGGCAGAGCCAGAATGTAAGCCCACACCTGTGCATCAGAGTCTCCGGCTGGAAGGGAATCTAAAGCACTTCATCTGGACCATTTTAGAGAAAAGGAACTTGAGGAGAAAGATGGCTGTTCCCTGCGTGAGTTACTGCTAACGTTTGAGAGGAACACCAGTCCTAATACTTCCAGCGCGAGCGGAGACTCGTCACGCCCAGCCCTGCCTGCCTCCCTCCTGCGGGGCGTCTCGTTCTCATCGGCAGCAGAGTACCTCGGGCTTTTCCCCTAATGCACTGCTTCCAGGGCACCGGGGACAGTAGCTGACTCCAAGGCTGATTGAAAGCGGAGTGCACGCCTTCTCATGTCTGTGTGCTGAGGCAGGTGTGTGTGTGTGTGTGTGTTGTGTGCTGAGGCAGGTGTGTGTGTGTGTGTGTTGTGTGCTGAGGCAGGTGTGTGTGTGTGTGTGTGTGTGTGTGTGTGTGTGCTGAGGCAGGTGTGTGTGCTGAGGCAGGTGTGTGCTGAGGCAGGTGTGTGCTGAGGCAGGTGTGTGCTGAGGCAGGTGTGTGCTGGTGCTGGAGGCAGGTGTGTGCTGAGGCAGGTGTGTGTGCTGAGGCAGGTGTGTGCTGGAGGCAGATGTGTGTGCTGAGGCAGGTGTGTGCTGAGGCAGGTGTGTGTTGGAGGAAGGTGTGTTGGAGGCAGGTATGTGCGGAGACAGGTGTGTGCTGAGGCAGGTGTGTATGCTGAGGCAGGTGTGTGCTGGTGCTGGAGGCAGGTGTGTGCTGAGGCAGGTGTGTGTGCTGAGGCAGGTGTGTGTGTTGGAGGCAGATGTGTGTGCTGAGGCAGGTGTGTGTTGGAGGCAGGTGTGTGCTGAGGCAGGTGTGTTGGAGGCAGGTGTGTTGGAGGCAGGTGTGTGCGGAGACAGGTGTGTGCTGAGGCAGGTGTGTGTGCTAGAGACAGGTGTGTGCTGAGGCAGGTGTGTGTGCTGAGGCAGGTGTGTGTGTTGGAGGTAGGTGTGTGCTGAGGCAGGTGTGTGCTGAGGCAATGTCTGCTCACCTGCACACCAGGCTGTGCTTGTCCCAGAGGACAGCCCTGGGGAAGGGAGGAGGCGTGGCCCCTGAGCCTTTGGGGTGCCCCATTGTTACTTGAACTCACCATTGAAAGGGGACGATGGCTGTTCATTGGGAGGTATTTTCTTTAAACTTAAGGAAAGGGTCTCACACTTCAAGGAGGACAACTGACAAGCCCGGGGCCAGGAGAGGGGAGTCGAGTGAGCGGAGCGCCATGTGGTCAGCAGGTCAGCCTGCTCAGCGTGGACCTGGAGCCCGCAGGACGGGCAGAGTGCCCTGCCCGCAGCCGGGAGGAACCCGGGGAGCCCTCACCTTTGTCTCCTCCGTGGAGTTGGGGAACGTCAGCGTGTAGACGCCGCTGGTGGTCAGGCCGGACTTGAAGGCCTCGGCGCAGTCTCGGAAAGCGACTTGCTCCTCCTTAGCGGCCGGGGCGGGCCGGGCTGCTTCCAGAGATAAAGAGCGTTTATTTTAGGTGGGGCTCCGAGAGGCACTCATTGGGGGTCATTACTGACTTCTCACAGGAGGAGGAAGGACGTGCTGGTTTTCTGCCCTTTCCCAAACCTGCCTCGCGGCCTGTGTGCTGTTGATTCTCAGCGATGGTTACCTGTGGTCACGCCCCCGCTTCCTCATCAGCTTCCCCATCGGCTGTAACAAACTATCACTTTTAAAGTTCTTCCATCCGGAGTGGAGCCCGATACAGTTATGACAGGAGAATAAACGAACATCCCCCAAAGCAATGGTACCAGCCAGGGCTGCACGCACCCCTGGCCCTCACCCCATCAAGACTGCTGGCGAAGACATTTAGTGACCCTGGGGGTTTAGCAATTGTCCCAGAGAGTTTGTGTTAAAGGGGAACTTAATGTTTGTTTATCTGTGTCTTTGAAATTCTTTGTCTAGGTATAAAAATTCTAAGACTATGAAATTCTTCCAAATTTTAATATTCAGAATTCCCATCCCTTTTTGCCACATTTTAAAAGTGTGTGTGTGTGTGCATGTGTCCGTGTGTGTGTCCGTGTGCATGTGTCTATGTGTGTGTGTCTGTGTGCGTGTGTGTCCGTGTGTGTCCGTGTGTGTGTGTGTGTGTGTGTGTGTGTGTGTGTGTGTGTGTGTCCTCGCGGCGTTTGCCTGCTTTTCACTGGAGGGAGGGTCCCAGGCACAGGTCTGGGCCCTTGGAGGGGGCGCTCGGGGGACGGGGCGGGGCCTCTTGCTCTCCCTCCTCCGCTTTCCCTGCCAGAGACCCAGATTCTCTGCTCTCTCGTCCCAGCTGACACCTCCCGCACCTCCATTCCCCTGGTCATGCCTTTTCTGTGAAAGTGGAAAAGTGTACTTTTCCTCAATGACACGAGTGAGAAGCGAGCTGGAGGGCAGGTGTGGCCCTCTGGCCCGTGTGAGGCCTGGCGCTGAGCCCCAGGGTGGGTCCTGTGCCCCGTGTTTGTGTCCTGGCTGAGTAGAAACCTTGTCTACGTTCTCTGCTGAGATGGGGTAATTGCACGCTGAAGGGGAGCGGGATCGTGTCTCTCAGGGGAAGATGAAAGCTCAATGTGACTCATGCGCAAAGTGTGTCTGTCGAAGATACAAGTTGGAAGGACAGTATGAGGTGAGCCGTAAAGAACTAGACACGTGTACTTAAGGAAAAAACGTAGAACGCCCACAACCACATGTCGCATCTCTAATTCAGGACGAGACACAGCCTTCGCCCTCAGTGAGGAGGTAGAGAAACAGGTGCTGCAGGGGGTGTGGTGTGCAGGGGGGGTACAGCTGGGGGGGTGTCCCGCAGGTGTGGGGGGTACAGCTGGGGGGGTGGTCCCGCAGGTGTGGGGGGTGCAGCTGGGGGGGGTCCCGCAGGTGTGGGGGTTACAGCTGGGGGGGTCCTGCAGGTGTGGGGGGTGCAGCTGGGGGGTCCCACAGGTGAGGGGGGTGCAGCTGGGGGGGGGGTCCCGCAAGTGTGGGGGTTACAGCTGGGGGGGTCCTGCAGGTGTGGGGGGTGCAGCTGGGGGGTCCCACAGGTGAGGGGGGTGCAGCTGGGGGGGGTCCCGCAGGTGTGGGGGTTACAGCTGGGGGGGTCCTGCAGGTGTGGGGGGTGCAGCTGGGGGGTCCCACAGGTGAGGGGGGTGCAGCTGGGGGGGGTCCCGCAGGTGTGGGGGGTACAGCTGGGGGGGTCCTGCAGGTGTGGGGGGTGCAGCTGCGGGGTCCCGCAGGTGAGGGGGGTGCAGCTGGGGGGTCCCACAGGTGTGGGGGGTGCAGCTGGGGGGTCCCACAGGTGTGGGGGGGCAGCACAAGTGTGGGTGTTAGAGGAGGGAGCAGCGTTGCCCAGTTACTGACAGTGTCTCATCCAGTCTTCACATAGTCCTCGGGGCCCAGGGCTCTTTTTCCCACTTAAGACATTGCCTGCCAGGCCCGTATACCCAGTGATGGTGGGACTAACTCAAATGGGCTCTTTGTGGCCCATGAATAAAAGGATGTTTGGGTGCTTTGTTTCATAATAACTATTTTGTGTAAATACATCCCTCCCCTTCTTCCGTTTTGTCCTTCCTACTTGGTTCTGTGTTGAGACCCTGTAAAGCTTTTATATCAAACTAGAGGCCTGGTGCACAGCATTCATGCACTGGGTGGGGGGGGTGGTGGTGCCTCAGCCCGGCCTGCACCCTCTTGCAGTCCAGGAGCCCTCGGGGGATGTCCGACTGATGGCTTAGGCCCACTCCCCGCGGACCTAAGCCAGCAGTCGGACACCCTTAGCGCTGCTGCTGTGGTGGGAGAGGCTCCCGCCACCACCTCTGCCCTCGCCAGTTGTGAGCCCAGCTTCTGGCTGAGCAGCACTTCCCCTGTGGGAGCGCACTGACCACCAGGGGGCAGCTCTTGTGTTGAGCATCTTCCCCCTGGTGGTCAGTGTGCGTCATAGCGACCAGTCGTTCTGCCGTTTGGTTGATTTGCATATTACCCTTTTTTTATATAGGATATGTAAGAGAAGAAATGCCTTTTCTGAAAGATGAGAATTTTTTAGAATTTTGAGAATTTCACTGAATTCCACTGCACTTGATCTGAGGTGGGTGTGGCCACCATGGTGTGCACTGACTGAGGGGTGGCCTCCCTCACCGCCCGACATGAACACGAGGGTGTGCACTGACTGAGGGGTGGCCGCACTCACCGCCCGGCGTGGCCACCATGGTGTGCACTGACTGAGGGGTGGCCTCCCTCACCGCCCGACATGAACACGAGGGTGTGCACTGGCTGAGGGGTGGCCTCCCTCACCGCCCGACATGAACACGAGGGTGTGCACTGGCTGAGGGGTGGCCGCACTTACCGCCCGGCGTGGCCACGAGGCTGTGCACTGACTGAGGGGTGGCTGCACTCACCGCCTGGCGTGGCCACGAGGGTGTGCACTGGCTGAGGGGTGGCCGCACTCACCGCCCGGCGTGGCCACGAGGGTGTGCACTGACTGAGGGGTGGCCGCACTCACCGCCCGGCGTGGCCACGAGGGTGTGCACTGGCTGAGGGGTGGCCGCACTCACTGCCCGGCGTGGCCACGAGGGTGTGCACTGACTGAGGGGTGGCCGCACTCACCGCCCGGCGTGGCCACGAGGGTGTGCACTGGCTGAGGGGTGGCCGCACTCACCGCCCGGCGTGGCCACGAGGGTGTGCACTGGCTGAGGGGTGGCCGCACTCACCGCCTGGCGTGGACACGAGCGTCAGCAGGCTGTGCACGGTCTCCATGAGGTCGTGCTGCTGCTTCTGCAGGGCCGAGTTGTTCACGGTGGCCGTCACCAGCTGCTTCTCGAGCTCCTCGATGATGGAGTTCTGCTTGGACACCAGCACCTGCAGCTGGTCCTTCTCCTCCTTCATGGACTGGAGCTGCACCGTGTGCTTGCCTTCCATGTCGAGCACTTTCTTCTCCAGGAAGCTTGGGGAGGGAAAGCGTGTCAGCTCGTGCAGGGTGTTCTGAGCCCCCCAAGGCCCAGGCCCATGCCCGTCTGGTCAGTCTCGTAACCTCGCCCAGGGATTCATGTCCTTGGAGTTTCTGCTTCTCCAAGGCACCGTTAAGATGTCAGAGGAGCCGGCCCGCATGGCTCAGTGGTTGAACATCGACCTGGGAACCAGAGGTCACGGTGTGATTCCCCATCAGGGCACATGCCTCGATCGCGGGCTTGATCCCCAGTAGGGGGTGTGCGGAGGCAGCCGATCAGTGGTTCTCTCACATCATTGATGTTTCTCTCTCTCTCCCTTCCTCTCTGAAATCAATGAAACTTTTTTAAAAGATGTCAGAGCAGTTGTAGGGTGATGCCGCTGCAGCCTGAAGGAGCTCTCGGGCGCTCCGTGGGTGGACAGGTGGCCATGCCGTCCATCTGAAGGGATTTGAGGAGGACATGCCCTCGTGAGAACGGAGGGGTGTGGCAGGGTATCCCAGGATGTCTGTAGTAGGAAGGCTGGCCACCATGGCCTCTCTGGAGAGGAGCGTGGACCATGCAGAGGTGCCTGAGCTTTGGGAGCGCAGGTGGACAGGGCAGGGGAAGTGGGCGGGGCAGTGGGAAGAGCAGGCTGAGCCCCTCCCTCCTCACGTGACCTCGCCTGTTACCTGGCAGGCCTTGCGCTCTCTGGCTCTCAGTAATGCCCTGCCTGTCACAGAACATCACGGTGCACAGTCATGTTATAAACGAAGGCGCGAGGTATGTGGCCTCGGAGGCCCTTCTGCTCTGTGGTCTGACTCAGTGTGCTTCTTTTGGGGCAGTAACATCTCCATCTTTACCCCTGGGACATGACTCAGCCACGGAACTGACCACCCAGTAAAGCCTTCTCTGGCAGCGTTAGCATCCCGTATGCACAGTTATCGTCAGACACCCGGTTGTATCTGGTAACTGCACCCCAGCCCTCGGTCCCTGGGAACCAGGACAGTAGCCCCTGTCCGCGCCTCGCCAGCAAGCAGCCCGTTTCTCCACGCGGTCACGTGCACTCGGCTTGCACCCGTTTCCCACATCCTTTTCAGTGGTCATCCCTTAACAGTTTCCTTGACATCAGCCAAGTCGTTGTCAGTTGTACGTCACCATCCTTAATGAAAACCAGGTGACTCACCACAGCAGAAGGTAACGGAGGTAAATGCGCCAAGCGTGGCCTTCTGCCTGGCGTCATTGCCAGCGCCCGCTCAGGCTCAGCTTTGGAGCCTCCTGCGGGCACTGGTCCCTGCCTCTGCCGCCTGCACAGCATGCGCCCTCCTTTGTTTTCACTGTTCCCCCGGGGGAGGGGGGGGCGTGAGAGATGGGCGGTCACATGGCCCAGCGCGTGCGTGGATGTGGGGACACACGGGCATGCGTTTTCTCAGGAAACTAGTTGATTTCTCCCTGAGCTAGACCAGCACAGCTGCAGAGGCAGTCGCATCCTGATGTAAAAGGCCTCCTCGCAAACGCAGGGGCCACGCCAGCCTGGGTCCTCCCAGCGCTCCAGGTCGCCCGTCCTAGTCAGAGCAGCGCTGGCTGACATCAGCTCGGTGAGCCGCACCGGCACTTCTAATGAAAGGAAATCAAACACCGTGGCCCTTGAACAGCGCGGGGCTGAACTGGACGTCTTTCAGTAAATACTGTGATGTTTACATCTTATTTCACAAACTGGGTGAGCACCTGGGAAAGCAGAGTAAATGGGGGCAGCGAAGCTGTTCGGGAAAGAGTGTGAAGGAATGGAGAGCCTATAGCAAGATGAGGCAGGACGCACGCCAGCCCAGGGCGGCTGGGTCCCCGGCCCGTGCTTGTCCAGCTTTCACACCCAGAACCACCCAGTCAGCGGCAGTTAAAGGGGTGCAGTCATGACTGCGTTTGAAAGCGCTCCAGCTGACTGAGCAGCGTGCGGGCCGTTCGTGAAGGGCTGAGCGGTGTCTGAGCTCGGGAGGCGGGTCCCACTTCTCGGGGAAGTGGCAGTGACTGGACAGATCTTTACACGGAGGGCGCTGGGTGCCGTGCCCGAGGGTGCGAGCACCGTGGCGCAGTAAATAAAACAAAGCGGGACAGGCCCCTCCTGGGTGTGTCAGCAGGCTGGCCAGTGCGGCACACGCTGCCCCCGGCGTCGTCGGCGAGTGACCGCGCAGCCTGTTCAAGAGGCCTCGGCACGATGCGCCTAGCGAGACCCGGCTCAGTGATGGGTCTCGAACGTGTGTTTCCCGCTTTGCAGAAGCGAAAATTTGAAACATTTAAGAAAAATACTTGGATTAAAAATTGACTTGCTTTTTCAAATTATACATTATTTGTGCTTTTCTTACCTGTTCTTATCCTGCAGCTTGTTTATTTCACTGGTCTGGTCCAGGATCTGTTTCTCCAGTTTGTTGGTGGACAGGGAATGTTCCAGAAGCTGGAGCTCGAGCCTCGTCGTCTGGTTCAGCACCTGCATGTGACACAGCAGACGCCCGCCGGTCAGCTTTCACTGGGACCCTGAGCCCCCGGGCGGGGATCCAGCCCTAGAGTGCGCGTTCACCCCGTGCCTACGGGGTCAGAGGCGTGGTTTCCCGGTTACGTCAGGGTGTGCTTTATTGGGAGAGTGTCTGCCCGTTCCGGACAGTGGTGTTTGTGTCAGATAACAGCGCTAGTTTCCTTGTCCTGCCGTGTTGGCCGTGCTCAGTGAGGCGGTGGGTGTGAAACGCTCACCCAAATGCCGGGAATTGTGACACAAAGGCCCTGCCTCCCCTTGTCCGCGGCCACGCTGGGCGGACGCCACCTGCTCCATTCGCCACAGCTCGTTTCCCCGTCTCCTCGTCGCTGGTGGTCTCGTGGTTAGCGTCTTCTTCCTCTTCCGTTTCTTTTTCCGGTTCTACACCTGGCGTCAGCCGTCAGGAGACAGCCCACGGGGGAATGCGGAGCCCCGCCGCACGCATTGCCACGGCCCCACCGCGGCCCAAGGACACGTGCGTTCGCGTTTGCCTGCCTTGCGGCAGGAAGGATCCATTGCTCGCTCCCGTGTGGCGTGGCCTTTCGGGATGCGCAGTCACGTGGAAGTGTGGGCGGAATGGCTGCGCAGGAACCGGGGTTCTTGACTGAGGGGAGCATTGTTTGCTCGGGGCCCTGACATTCATGAAAGGCCGTGGGCAGGGCAGGGCCGGCCCAGCCTGAGTCGCGGCTGGAGGAGGGCAGGCCGGGCCCTCTCCTCGGTGGCCACGCGGGCACTGGCCAGCCTGGGGCGGGGCTTGAACCAAACACTTCCCTCTGTGGCCCAAGCATTCTGTTTGGGCTCTTGCTAAGAGGGAATGGAAACTCCGAAGGCCCAGAGGACCGTGGGGGGGGGGGGGGTGCGGAGGGTGGCGTGCGTGTCCCTCCTCGCCCAGGACCCAGCGCAATGCTTCGTCGCCTGCGGGGCCTCCGGCTGCGGGTGCCTGTCGGTCACTGAGTCCAGGATCCCAGGCCGCCGCTGCCCCTGTCCCGTTGTCGTCTCACAGGCTCGAGGAGTCACACTTGGTACAGCAGCGTCCATGCTTGGACTCAACCCTGCCTCGCACGGTCACTGCTGGTGACACAGTGCGCCGCGCAGCCCCGGCTCGGGCCGCGTTCTCACGTGTCCACCTGGACATGGCTGTTTGCTCTCCAGCCGTCCGCCGTGCTCCCAGCTGGATCCTGTGACGTGTGGCTTCACGGCCCCGACCACAAAGGCTTATGAAGCGCCGGCAGGTCTTGCACAGGATGTAGGGAGGTGTGCGTCCCGGCTGCTCTGCCACTCATTGCTGTCACCTTCCGGGCACATCGGGCGAGCCCACACCCACCAGCCTTCCATCAGAAGCGGCAGCGTGGCTTCGTCACGACCGTTTGTTGTAATAACGGACTGGGTGTGCTGACACTTTCCCGTTAAAAGTTTTACACGTTTTCATTCTTACCTTTTATCACCTCTGTGGATTACCCTTTTTGGTACCTTGTGACCCATCGTGTACATGCTCCTGTTTTCCCTAAACTGTCTGAGGTTGTGGGAAGATGAGGTCAGCAGGTCACTCTTACCCGTCCTCACGTGAGCTGACCTGTGCTTCTCCCACCACCCTGTTTTCCTGTTCCCTGCCGTCAGCTGCCAGGGGGACAGGTGGCCCAGCTCAGGGGGAAGGTGAGGCTCCTACCTCCTGGCTGGCCCCCGAGCTGAGACGGCCACTCCCACTGGGACGTGCGTGGGACGTGCCTGCATTAGAGCTGCTGGTCTCTCCTGAGCATCACGGATCCTCAGAGCAGGAAGGTGCTCGCCCAGCAGCCCGGAGGGGAGCGGGCCTGGGAGCCGGGAGCACTCGCAGGGGGCGGGGGGCGGGGGGGCGCCACAGGTTCTTCCCGAAGCTCTTCCCCCACGCTCACCTGCTGTCCTGTGTGTGCCGCTGGCGGCTCCATGAATTTTGTTTTACTCTTTTGCAGTTATTCTTTTAATATTTTCGTGTTTCAAGGTCTTTTCTACTGTTAACCATTAGCTCACAGACTCTTAAAGCTGAAAGGGGACTTAGCAGTCATTCCTGTGACCCTGCCTCATCCATAGCCACACGGCTGAGGTCCCAGAGCCCAGGGCCTCGCTCAGCTATTCATCCAGCCACGTGGAGCCGGGACCATCAGAGAGCCTGGCTCCCGGCGGAGTGAGCCCCCATGCCTGCTCCCTTTGTCTGTCTGTCTGTGCTCCCTGCTCCCTCTGTCCGTCTGTCTGTCTCTCTGTCCTGCCTGCTCCCTCTGTCCATCTGTCTGTCTGTGCTCCCTGCTCCCTCTGTCTGTCTCTCTGTCTCCCTGCTCCCTCTGTCCGTCTGTCTGTCTCTCTGTCCTGCCTGCTCCCTCTGTCTGCCTCTCTGTCCTCCCTGATCCCTCTGTCCATCTATCTCTCTGTCTCCCTGCTCCCCCGTCTGCCTCTTTGCCAAGTCAGACCGTGACTGTGTGAACCGGTAGGACAAATTGTGTAACTCACACCAGGAATGGCACAGTCTTCTACCACAAGCGATGGGACAGTTCCCCGAGATGGAGGTTTTGCCCTGAGGTCTGATGGAGAGCAGTTCTAGCCTCTGCCCGGGGCCTCGTTCTCTGCACGAGCAGCTAAGGGCTGGGAGGAGGAGACCTCGAGGGCCCAGAAGCACGAGAGGCACGCGTGTGTGGGACAGGAGCACGGCGCGGCCCCTGGTGGGACAGATCCCTTCACCTCAGCGCTAACCGCGAGGATGCGGTCCCGATGCCACATCCCGGTCTGGGCCTGAGTGCTTACCGCGTCCTCCCCCCACCCCCCCCGTCCTGCCTCCACTTGCCCACTGGGCTTTCGTGGTCGCGTGCGCCATCTCGGGCTGTTGCCTGGTGGACCGCCTGTCCCCGCATCACTCACCTGGGCCTCGACGTCTGTCAGCTTGCGCGTCTGCGCGGCCGTCTGGTTGAGGAGGCTGGAGCCGATCTCCATCATCGCGGCCGTCTGGTTGTGCGCAGCGCTCTGCTGCAGCGCGGCCACGCCCCTGCGCATGCTGTCCTGGATGTAGCTCTCCAGCTGTGGGCACGGGCGGGGCGGGGCGTTAGTCGGGCGGAACCTTAGCCACTAGCAGTCAAATACGAGGCATCGTGCGTGCATAGGAGGCCAACTAGGCTTCCACCCCGCGGCAGGCGGAGGGAGCGAGGCCACGCGCGGGGCGCACAGCGACGGGGTGTCCGGGAGGGACCCCAGGGTCGCCCTGCCACGCCCTCTGCCCGCTGCCGCTGGGTCCCTGTGCTGTAGGGAATGGAAAGTTGGCCCTGAGAAGCGTTGTTTGTGCCACGTTGTAGATCTGTTTCCCAGAATGCAGAGTTCAGATGCCTCAGACGGAGCGGGGAGGCCGCCTTCGGCCTTGCCCGGACTGTCAGGACCCCTCACGTTCTGAGCGCGCCCCCTCACGGAGTTCATCACACATCAGGCAGCTCAGGTTCCCCAGCCGGTGCCCGGGTGCACGTCTCAGTTCCATCGCTTCACGCACCAGTTCCAGCCCCACCCCACCCCAGTGCTCCTCGCCTCCCTGCCCGAGTTGCCGTGCGGGTGAGCACCCGTCTCCCTCCCGTGGGTGTGGGTGTGGGGTGCTAGCTCGGCTGCCGAGTGACATAGGGAACTGTCCACGCAGGACAGCGGGCGCCAGGCCATGGGGTCGGGCAGGGGCGCCTGCTCCCCACGCTGCAGCCTGTGATCAGGAGGCGGCTTACCTTCGGGCCCCGGGTCCTCATGTACAAAGTAGTTTCTGATGGGTCCGAGGACTGTTTACAAAGTGCTTTACAGAGTGACCCCGATGGCGGGTCTGTGCCCACCTGGCACTGTGCCTAGTTGTTCCCGCGTCATTGGCTGTTCCCTGTGCTGCGCTTACATCCCCTCGATGTCCGTAACCCCAGTGTGTGCTGCTCAATCCCTCACCTTTTCACTCAGTGCCCTCGCCCCCCGCCATCAGTCTGCTCTGTGTCTCTGAGTCTGTCTTGTTTGTTTATTTTACTCTTTAGATTCCACCTCTGAGTGAAACCATCTGGCATTTGTCTGTCTGACTTTATCTCCCTCAGCCACACCCTCTAGGTCCACCCAGGCGGCTGCGAAGGGTAAGATTCCGTCCTTTTTACGGCGGATTAAGGTTCGGTGTGTGGGTGCCACAGCCTGGCATCCCCCTGTGCCCCGGGCACCGGGCTGCTTCCTCAGAGCTGAGCTGAGCGTGGAAGCCAGTGTGCGCGTCACTCAGGCCCTGAAGGTCCGTTTCCTTTCTTCCTTGTGTTCTGTGACGACCAGTGATGGGGCCACAGTCCACTCAGGGGTCCACCCTGCACGGTCAGGAGGACAGACACCCTGGTTCTGTCTTTTTATCACGTGGTTAGAGCTCAAGTGCTTCTTGTTAAGTTGAATGAGTAAAATTTGATCACAAAACTGCTTATCATGCCTTTCTCTAAAACCACCAAGAGCCCTGACTGTAGTGGCTCAGTGGATAGAGCGTCGGCCTGCGGACTGAAAGGTCCCAGGTTCGATTCCGGTCAGGGGCATGTTCCTTGGTTGCGGATACATCCCCGGTAGGAGGTGTGCAGGAGGCAGCTGATCGATGTTTCTCTCTCATCCATGTTTCTAACTCTTTATCCCTCTCCCTCTCTGTAAAAAATCAATAAAATATATTTTTTTAAATAAAAATAAAAATATAAAACCCCCAAGAATCCTTTCACTAGGCAGTCCCAGGCCAGGGGTTCTCCTCCTGGTGCCTGCCCGGCCCTCCGTGCGCCTGCCTGTGGGTGCAGGTGGGGGCGCCCGGCCCTCCGTGCGCCTGCCTGGGGGTGCAGGTGGGGGCGCCCGGCCCTCCGTGCGCCTGCCTGGGGGTGCAGGTGGGGGCGCCCGGCCCTCCGTGCGCCTGCCTGGGGGTGCAGGTGGGGGCGCCCGGCCCTCCGTGCGCCTGCCTGGGGGTGCAGGTAGGCAGGCGGGAGCTCCTCCTGGAGCGAGTTGTAAACGGTGACTCGGGTCGTGTTAGGCCTCAGGATGCTCCTTGAAGCTGTGCTCCTGGCTCCCTGGGCTGGCTTGCCATGCACTGTCCCCACTCACGGAGCATGCACGTACACACGCACGTGCACACACACATCTGGATGCTTCCCGGGCGCCCCTGACTCTCCCTGGGCCGCTGGGCAGATCCAGGGTGTGAACCTGGCCAACGCTGGGCTCTGACTGTTTGTAGAACCATGTTGCGGCCTTGGCCTCTCCGTGTGAGTGAAATAGACTAGACCGGCGTGAACATCTCAGGCTCTCTTCCCGGGCAGCCCCAGCAAACACCTCACAGGGACCTCACCAAAGCCCCAGAGCAGCGCCTGTCACCCGGATGACTGGCCGGCTTCGTGGCACTCTATCTTAATGCATCCTGGCCTTCCCTCTTTACAGACTTCCATGGTTTGATGCCCAGCTTAAGAGAACTTCACATAGAAGTCTGTCATTCCCTTCCCGCCCACTCTCACTCTCGCTCATCACCAGGGGAATAGTGGAATTTTTGAGGGTAAAGTTAAAGCTATATAAGTCATCCAGAGAAGTTATCTTGGTTACTCTTAACACCCAGCAAAAATAATATTTAGAAAGAACTTATCCTGGGAAGTTTGGAGCTCGGGAAGGCACACTCGGCGGAGTTGGGTTCCGTCTGAGCTCCGAGTGATGGTGTACAAGCTAGGACAGATAAAGGGCGCCATCTTACTGACCCGTCCTTACGAGCGAGATAAGAGCTGTTCTCTCCCTGTCCCTCTGGTGTGTGGCCAGAGGGGACGGAGCCCTGTAGCGCTCCCCCAGCCCCATTCTGCAGCTGCTGGGTCTAAACTCACGTTAGACTCGAGAGCTTTAAAAGACATAAAAGACCTAATTTTTAAAATGCAAGTTCTTAGCATTATTGCCATCACTTTGTCTAAGCTTGAAAATGATAGATGCAAAATTCTTTTTAAGCCAACTGCTTTTCACCTTTTCAGGATGACAAAGTATATGGATAGCGTGTGTGTATGTGTGTGTGGTTCTTCTTACATTCAAGCAAATTACAGATGTGTGTGTACGTGTGATGTGTGTGTACATCTGATGTGTGTGTACGTGTGATGTGTGTACGTGTGATGTGTGTGTACGTGTGATGTGTGTGTACGTATGATGTGTGTACGTGTGATGTGTGTGTACATCTGATGTGTGAGTGGATGTCGTATATGTGTATAGTCTCTATATACAATCTATGCAGCAAAAGGAAGTGGAATTGGCTCTGCACTGGCCCAGCTGCTAACTAGTCGACGTCTTGGGAGAAAGAGGACTGGATACAGAAATGTCAGGTGTTAGACCAGTGATGGCGAACCTATGACACGCGTGTCAGCACTGACACGCGTAGCCATTTCTGATGACACGCGGCCGCTGAGGCGGCCGCATGCCGAGGATGAAACATTTGCGAAATAATGTTTTTTCCTCAAAGTGACACACTACCCAAGTTATGCTCAGTTTTTTGGCGAAGTTTGACACACCAAGCTCAAAAGGTTGCCCATCACTGTTAGACATTTTGTGTTGATTCTCAAAAAGACTCGTGTTCTCGCACTTGAAGCTGTGAGAGGAATGAAGGTTTTAGGAGACGGGGGTGGCGTGAGTTGAGAGCGCTCGACGAAGGAAGAGGAAAGTATTTGGTGTCAGAAGCAGTAACAGCCACGGTGACCGCGGTTACTCCCCGTGTCTCAGCCACCAGGACTCCGGGTGCCTGGCATCGTGCGCGGGCACTCTGAGGGCTCCGGGCGCTGTGTGAGGCGGGCTCTCTGAGGGCTCCGGGCGCTGTGTGAGGCGGGCACTCTGAGGGCTCCGGGTGCCTGGCATCGTGTGCGGGCTCCCTGAGGGCTCCGGGTGCTGTGTGAGGCGGGCGCTCTGAGGCTCTGAGGGCTGGCATGTCAAACTGGCGCTTCACCCACCAGCCACCCACCCTTTTCCTGCCTTTTAACAACCTTCCAAGGTGGCCTGTCCCCCAGCTGGCATGATGTGCCTTCCCACAGCCCAGGGTTGCAGCCTTGAAAACCAGAGACCACCTACCCTGCCGTCGGAGGGCGGGCCGTTTTCACCAGCAGACACGCCTGGAATCCAGGACTGGTGCCTGACTCCTGGGAGCTTCATGACAAAGGCATCCGTTTCCCTCCCAAGATGAGCAGTAACTTTTTAGGGGGGACTCCCGCCGGCGGCCGTAATGGGTGTGGAAATGACCTTCGTGGTGGCCCCCACCTCCCTGCACATCCCGGGCTGGAGGCCGAGCCCCTGGGAAGCTGCCTGGCCCAGTTTGCTGGTTGCCCCCCTGTGGGAGGGGCACCTGGTCACCTCCCTGGCCCTGGGCTGGGACCAGTGCGTCCTTCCCAGTTTATGGCCCTGAGACGTCTTTCTGTGTGGCATCTGGTTTTTATTGTCTGCAGCGGAAGCCCACAAGTACAGGGACCTGCCCGGCGAAATCCCTGCTGGCGCGAGGGAGTCCTGACACAGGACGAAAGGAGGAGGCACAGGAGACCTCCCTCCCAGCAGAGCGTGCACGCCCCCACCCCCACCCCCCCCCCGTCTCCTTCCCATGCCTTTCCACTCGCTGCTCTAGTCAGGACCGCTGAGCGCCGGGATTCTCCCCAGCGAGGGCGGCTCCTTCCCCACTCTGGCTGCGGCTTCGCCAGGCGCTTGCGGGAATGGCGACCCTCATGTCTGAGGGTGACTAGGCCCAGTGCTGACCTGTGGGTCCCAGTCCCTCTGAAAGGCCCTGGACGGACGCGTCGGAGGGGCCGTGTGGACGTCCACTCTGTCCTCTTGGAATTAGTGCTGCGTCCCCTTCCCTAGAGCGAGGGCGAGCAGCCCGAATGCCATGGGCACTTCGCGGCGATTGTCCTTTTGGTCGTTTTCATTCAAAGGCAGTCGCACCTCAGACAGTCTTTGCAAGTTGGCGATGCGTGGACGCTCTAGGGACCGGAATAAACGCCTAACACAGACATCTGTTCTAAGACGTGAAATCCGTCCTGACGGGTTCCCTCGCCCCCCCCCCCCCCGTGTTTGCAATGATCAAACTTGACAGGAAAATAAGTCCATTTTCGAGGCAACTGGCAGGTTGATTACACGTTGAAGTAGTTCCCTCGCTATCTCCTTCTCACCAAGATCATTGTCTGCTTTTTCTATCGAAAGGAAAGGAATCTTGAAACTGGCTGGGAAAGGGGAACACTTACAAAAGCGCCCCAAGACTTGGATGTGGGTCCCTCACCGACCACGGGGTCCTGGCTGCCAGGGTGTGTTCCTGACGTTTACTGAACCAGTTAACGGCCACCGTATTTTCCATTTAGCTTAAAAAGGTCCACCACTTGCCTCTAGAGACGCGTATGGCGTACAAATGGCTAATTAGTCTTTGCTCACCTGAACAACTTGATTCCTAGCACACGGACAAATACCTTGTGTCACTGGCAGCATTTACTCTCCAGCTTTGCAACTTAGAAACGCTCGTCTCTTCTCCCTCAGTAGCCCCCACACTCCCTTCTTCCACCAGACGCTGCCACCCTTCCTTCCGGACTGTCACGCAGCGCACCTGGGAGCTGCGGGCTCGGTGCAGGCCTGGCCCTGGGCAGCTCAGACGCGGCCTTGCCCCTTAGCCTGCGGGCGGCATGCTGGTTCCCGGGATGGCCGCACCCCCTTCCCGCTCTGGAACCCCGGCCTCGTTCCCCCGTGTAGCTTGCCTCCAGCTGCATCTGGCCCTGGGCCACTTCCCTCTGGGCCTTGGCCTGTGGCTCCTTCGCCTGGTCCTCTCTCCTGAGAGGAGACGACCCCTCGCCTGTGGCCCCCTCACCTCGTCAGACCCCTCGCCCCTGTGGCATCGGAACACCTGGGCTTGTTCTGGTCCCACCTCCTGGACTGGAGACTGCTCGCTCGCTGGGAGGCTGCAGCGGGCGTTCTGCAGGCGCGGAGCTGGCCGCAGGCAGAGCACGCGCTCTGGTGGTTGTGGGAAACCAGAATGCGAGATGACTGACTCCAGGAAGACTGGGAGGCTTTGACCTCATGTTCTGGGTTCCCTGTCGTGAGCTCTTCAGACTGCAAAGTGGCAAAGCTGGGCTTTCCTCCTCCTCGCGAGGTTTCTTGTTCTCCTCGGGAGGTGGCAGGCGGCGCCAACCGACATGCTCAGCGGTGGTTAAGGCGAGCTGCGGGGAGGCGGGGGAGGCGGGGCGCCTCGCAGGCCTGAGTCCTGTGGCCCAGAGCCCCTGCCAAAGCCCCGTGCCTCGGTGACTGACTGGGCAGGGCAGGCAGCAGGGCGAGGACACAGCCAGCCCCCGTCCCCTGCTGCGTGGACCCGCGCCGGCTCGTGGAGCGCCTCCTGAGACTGATGGGCTCTGAGTGCTTCTCGCTGTTTTCTGCAGGGAACGTGGGAGCAACTTCCCGTTGACACTGCTCTGCAGGGACTGAAGGTCACGCTGGTGACCTTGAACTCGAGGCATGAGGAGCAGAGCTGCGGGCACCAGTGGGGCCTAGTTGCTAGTCTGTCCCCTCCTCCTGTGCAAGTCGCATGCGTGTCCTCGCTTCTATCCGAGGCTCCGTGGTCCTTTGGTTACTTAACTGGGGGTTTCGTCACATGCACTCACGTGGCTCTGCCTCTTTGTATGTTTCCCTGACCATCAGTCCAGAGTCTGAGGGAAAACGTAATTCCCCCTTAAAACATTGTGCTCATTTCCTGCCGATGCAATGACTATTTTTCCCTTTAAAATCTATACAAATTGGAGGAACCGTGTGTAAACCAGGGCATTCGTGTGACAAACGTGTTGTGTGTCAGGCACGAAAGCTTGTAGAGGCTCCTGGGTCCATATACATGGACCCGAATCTCTGCTCCCTGGCGCCCCCCTCAGGCTTGGCCACAGCCCCTTCACAGGCGGCTGCAGGCCGGGCGGGGCCGAGCAGCGGGTGCCTGAGGCCCTGTGTGTGCATCTTCTGCGAGAACGGTGAGACCCGCCTGCAGCTGCAGATGCCACGTGTGTATCCATCTCAGATTCTCACACGGCCTTCGCATGGGTTTCCCCCGCAGAGCCCGAGACACAGGCTACATGCAGGAAGTTTACTTAGGACGCGGTCCCAGGAGCCGCCGGACGGGCAGGGAGGCGGCAGCGGGGCCACGTGGTGACCAGGGGAGCCCCGGTTCCGTCTGAGGAGCCGCCCACCTGGCACAGAGGAGAACTCCATCCCTCTGGGTCAGGCAGCCCTGGGCACCGCCCGCCACACTCCGGGGTTCCCACCAAGCCGCCAGGCGCTGGGGTCGGCTGCATCGCTGGCGGGAGCAGCTACCCCCACGTGCTGCCGGAGCCGCTGGGCCTGTCCATGCGGAGTGGCCAGGGGTGGGGGTGGGGGCGAAAGGATGCGCGTCCCCCCCCCCAGAGTTCCTGAGACAGAGCAGGGGTTCTCCCGGCCTCCCCGTGCCTCCCACAGGCCTGGGCCTCGGGACAGATGGCCCCGCGGCGTGGGCTCTGTGGGTAAAGCTCCCCTCGGCAGTCTGGTGCCCTGGCTGACCGCTCTGACGGGCTGGAGGAAGGCCAAGCAGAGGTGCCCGTGAGGAGGGCAGTGTGTGAGGAGGGCAGCGTGAGCCCAACAGCCGCTAGCCAAAGCCACGGAGACTCACGCCACTCTCAGTGGGCCCCTTGCGTGGGCTCTGTCCACCTTGGCCATCGTCTGCTTCCTGGTGTATTCTCGCGCAGAGATGCGGGTGAAAGGGATCTAAGACTGCTCTCTCCGTCAAGTGAACAGAACCATCGGCTAGTGCAAATGGGGCGGCTGGGATGCAGCTCTGGGAAGAGGTGGGTGAATTCAGACGACAATATACTGGGCATTCTTTATTTAAATCCTCACCTGAGGGTATATTTTCATTGATTTCAGAGAGAGGAAGGGAGAGGGAGAGAGAAGCACGGATGTGAGAGGGAAACATCGACCAGTTGCCTCCCACATGCACTGGGGATCCAACCGCAACCCAGGTGTGTGCCCGACGGGGAACTGAACCTGCGCCTGCTGGTGCATGGACGACGCCCGGCCCGCTGAGCGCCCCAGGGCTGGGTGTTTATTTTTTCATGAAACTGAAGGTCTTGCCTCTGAGATTGAGATGCACTGAGAGGGAGACGGTGGCAGTTGGACCGAAACACGTCTTCAGAGGCGTCCACATTTACAAACACGTGTCTTCCCGTGTGGACATAGATACGAATATACCCCCCATTTTCAGTTCCCTGGAGGGGGGGGCTTTAGAATTCAGTAAATCGGTAACATCGCTGAGCTCGCATTTTGTGAGTTAGGACATAGGCCTGGGTCACAGTGCGAGCTCCCAGGAGAGAATTAACACGCAGCCGCCCCTGCGGCCACGCCCCAGTACACCTGGACACACCTGGCCGTGTGCTGAGAGAGCTGCGTGCTGCCTCCTCACCCTTCTCTGCCACAGGCTTCCCCCGAAGGTCCCTGTGTCCGACCTGCCCGTGTCTCTTCCTATTGCGTGAGTTTGCCAGATCCTGGTAGACCGCTGGCGACAAGACCCATCTCTAGAGCAGGCTGTCTCCTTCTTTCCACACGGAATAAAGTTACACGGCCGGTCGGGAGGAGAGGAAACGGCTGCAGGGACTTACGTGATCTCCTCTTACGGTGCTTTCACGGCAGGCTGGTTCCTGAGGAGCAAGGAGGCAGCCCTGCGGGTCCTGGAGGAGGGCGGCGTGGGGGGCTCGGGAGGCCCGAGAGCCTCAGAATGCAGGCCTCCTGCTGGCCTCCTCCTCCTGCCACCAAAGGAGGGTGAGGGGTTCCAGCAGCCGCGGGGACCCCACGGACGGGCTCGCGAGTCCGCGGGACTCACCGCCGAGGACCCCCTTTTCCACGCGACGACATGCGCGGACCTCCCCAGCTGACGTGTTCCCGGGTGTGCCTCCTGCGGCCTCCTCCCTGCAGCGGAGCCCTCAGTGCGAAGCTGGGCGTTCTCCTGTCCGCGGCCTTCATCTGCTTGTCCCTAACCGATGTCCGAACGGACGACCTCGGACCCGTGAATTGGAAGTGACTGCACAGAGCCTGGCTGCAGCATGGCAGCCGCCCACAGAGGGCAGAGCGTCCCGCACGGGCTCTGTCCCGATCGGGCCTAAAAGGCATTGGCTCCTCGGAGACCACGGAAGACTGCGTGCCGTTCCCGTTGGCCTAAAAGTAAACAGTGAGCCAGTGCCCGTGTGCGCCCGGCCCGCGCCGCGGGGCAGCCTTCCAGGGCAGGGAGAACTGACTGACCTCCGGCGGAACACGTTCGGATGACTCGGGGAAAGTGAAGTCAGTGAATTAGCCTTTTGCACTTAGTCGTATTTTGAGTTACTCCCGTTCGAGTGTTTCCTGCTTTTAGCATCCGAGAAGAGCCTGAAGGAGTCGATTTGTGCGTGGGGTTGAAGCAGGGAACAGGTCATCGCCCAGTGCGACCTGGGGCCTCACCCACGGGGGACCCAGCTCAGCTGGTCCTGTCCGGTCAGCTCAGGTGCGTCCTCGCTCGAGGGCTCTGTGAGCGCCTCCTGGGCTGCTAGTGGGAAAGGCAGCCACTTACCACAGTTCCCAGACTGTGTGCCATGGCACCCTCTCAGGAGCCCGGGAGACAGTTTACAGGTTGAAGGGTCACCCTCAGCACCTCACCTGCCGGCCCTGGGAGAATCAGGAGCTTCGCATGGCGCTCAGCCCCCGCGGACCACGGCGTGCAGAGCGGGGCTGGGTGCTGTCCTGGAGGCAAGGCCTGCACGGCAGTCGGGCTGGAGCTGGAGACGAGGCTCCGTCTGCCCGGGGGCGAGAAGCTGCCAGTGCCCACTGCAGCCATGTTCACTCTGAGTGACTGGGGTCGCTTAAGAGAAGTAAAGCTCATGTTTTCTCTTTCAGTTTATGTGTTTAACTGGCTACGAAATTTCAGGACGAAACTACTTAATAAATGTAAGCTGTTCAGCGTTTCTTTTGGCCCAGAGGCACCGTCCGTGAGCAAACGCTGCTGAGAAAGGGTGGCCAGGCCTGCAGGTCGCCCAGCATCTCAGATGGAGGCTGGCACACACGGGGTGAACTGCCCCCCCCCCCGGGCAGATGCGCACTGTCCGTGATTGCCATCTCCGTGACTCCGTGTGTTTATTGGACAGCCAGTGAGGCGTACAGAGCTGTAACTTAAGATCTTCACCAAGACGTGCCCTGACGGTGTTCCCACCTTCTGACACGTTAAGGAAAACAGCGTGTTTCCTGCGAGCGGTTGGTTGTCGCGTCTCCTGCAGGCTGACATGGGCCTGGGGAGTCCTCTGCGCGCCCCGGGCAGCCCGGACGGCCTGGTGCCTGGGTGGTGTTCGGTGGCGTGGTGGAGGGACAGGACGTGTGCCGTGTTACATCGGTGGTTAGTTCCTGCATGTGATCCGTGAGCTTGCGTGCTGGCCACCCTCGTGTGTTCGAGCTGAACTAGCTCATAGCTTAGAAAACCCAGTTCCCGCGACGCCCAGGCAGCGTGGGGCGGCATTCTGAGTGCGATTCTCCGCATGCTTGTGGTGACAGCGCAAGCCCTTGAGTCATTTTCCCAGGACCAGGCTCAGTGCTGGAGTCCGCGCCTCTCCCCCGCCCTCCGCCCTCCGCCTGCACGCGCATGTCCGTTCCAGGGAAACTAGTGGAAAATTCCTGGCCCCGTCACTCCCCTGCGTGAGCTATAAAAAGCATGTCATTCAGAATTGACTTTTTCGTCCTCATGCTTGAATTTTTACTCTCGGCTTGAGGGGAAATCATTTCAAGAGACACTTTGTCAGTGGGGTGAGCATCACGGGCCGCCATGGCACGCTGGGCTGGCTGGGCTTCATCGCTAGGGAGTCAGGTGTTTGCATGTATCGGTGCTTTCTGAGTGACAGCGTGACAGGGCCGCACGCCACCCTCTCCCTCATCTTCAGAAGAGTGACTCTCGTTCACAGTCACTCAGGACTCACGTCTGACTCACTGAGTGGGAGCTACAAGCTCTGATGGGTGCAGACAGGAAGTGGAAGGGAGGGTGAGGGTGCACATGGGAAGTGGGATGCACACAGGAAGCAGAGGGACGGGGAGGGTGCACACAGGAAACGGCGGGGGGGGGAGGGAGAGGGTGCACACAGGAAGTGGGGTTGGGGGAGGGTGCACACAGGAAGTGGGGTGAGGGGAGGGTGCGCACAGGAAGTGGGGTGAGGGGAGGGTGCACACAGGAAGTGGGTGAGGGGAGGGAGATGGTGCACACAGGAAGTGGGGGAGGGGGAGGGTGCACACAGGAAGTGGGGTGAGGGGAGGGTGCGCACAGGAAGTGGGTGAGGGGAGGGAGAGGGTGCACACAGGAAGTGGGTGAGGGGGAGGGTGCACACAGGAAGTGGGTGAGGGGAGGGAGAGGGTGCACACAGGAAGTGGGTGAGGGGGAGGGTGCACACAGGAAGTGGGGTTAGGGGGAGGGTGCACACGAAGTGGATGAGGGGGAGGGTGCACACAGGAAGTGGGTGAGGGAGAGGGTGCGCACAGGAAGGGGGGTGAGGGAGGAGGGTGCACACAGGAAGTGGGTGATGGGGAGGGTGCAAACAGGAAGTAAGGGGATGTGGGAGGGTGCACACAGGAAGTAGGGTGAGGGGAGGGTGCACATAGGTAGTGGGTGAGGAGAAGGGTGCACATAGGAAGTGGGGGAGGGAGGAGGGTGCACATAGGAAGCAGGGGGAGGGGGACAGTGCACACAGGAAGTGGAGTGAGGGGAGGGTGCACATAGAAAGTGGGGGGAGGGGAAGGGTGCACACAGGAAGCGGGGGGAGGGGAAGGGTGCACACAGGAAGCGGGGGGAGGGGAAGGGTGCACACAGGAAGCGGGGGGAGGGGAAGGGTGCACACAGGAAGCGGGGGGAGGGGAAGGGTGCACACAGGAAGTGGGGAGGGAGGAGGGTGCACACAGGAAGTGGGTGAGGGTGCACATAGGAAGTGGGGAGGGAGGAGGGTGCACACAGGAAGTGGGTGGAGGGAGGAGGGTGCACACAGGAAGTGGCGGGAAGAGGAGATGAGCGTGGCACGGGGCTCACGGTGGGTTTCCCAGTGGTGACGCGCTCACTAAGGCTGGACGGTTAGAATGGCTGGGACGAAGGAGGGTCCCCGGTGCCCGCGGAAGCAAACTCTGACCTGGGGAGGTGTGTGGGGCCATCTGGCTCTGCTGATCCTGGGATTGGGGTGTCGGGAGGGGAAGACAGAAGGGCCCAGCGGGCAGAGGATGGGCGCCGTGGGGCTGGGTTGCACGGGCTGGGGTCCAGTTCTCCCTGGCCCTCGGGAACCCAGCCCAGGCCTCCCCGGCCTCGGAGGAGTGGGTTCCTTAGGGGTGGGCTGGTCTTGGAGGTCACTGAGGCAACAGAAGCAGGCGGGGCTTGTCCACCTAAGGAGTGCTGACTCCGTGAAAGCACCGACACCCACCGCAGTGGCACAGCGGGACGCAGATGGCGTCTGCTGTGCATGAAACACTCACTGCCCGGGGAGGTGGGCTTACTGACGTGCAGCACGGACGCGCCCCAGGGAAGCCCCCAGAGCTAATCACGCAGTCCTGTGAGACACGAACCGAGCGGAGAGCCACGGTGCCGGCATTGCAGGCCGTTACACGGGCCAAGGCACTCAGGCGCTGCTCGTTTTATTCCAAGTTTCGCCGGTGTGCACCCTCCCCTCCCCCCACTTCCTGTGTGCACCCTCCCCTCCCCCTACTTCCTGTGTGCACCCTCCCCCTCCCCCCGCTTCCTGTGTGCACCCTCCCCCTCCCCCTGCTTCCTGTGTGCACCCTCCCCCAAGAAAAGTAAGTGCAGGACATTCTGTAACGCAGATGGCAAAGCCCAGAGTCGGGCACGTCGGATGGATGAAGACGGGAGGCTGGCGGGGAGGGAGCATGGAGCGGCGCACCTGCTCACACGTGCGTTCCTCCGGAGGCCGGAAGCCGTGCCACGATGTGCTGTGCCGTGCCGTGGCCTCCAGATTGGGCTGCCAGTGGCTGTCAGTGCACCTGCTTGCTCCCTGTCACAGCCATGTTTTGCCTTCACTGTAGGTCTAGGTTCCAGTCTCAAGAGTGAAAGGCAAAACTTGGGCGGACAGGGGCCTCTGACGTGGGAACCCTGGGTTGAAACCCCTGCACATCCCTTAGCCCCTCAGCTCTCCCAGCGCTCCCCAGGGCAAACAGGGGGCGGACCCTCCACCACGTGGGTCCCTGGCTCTTCCCCCATCTCCCAGGTGGTTCTCGCCCTGGAGGTGGGCAGCTCTGGCGTGAGTCCGTGTGGGTCAGAGGCCGGGTGTTGGGAAACCCCATGGTCTGTTAGCTCTGCTGATTCACACACAGAAGGTGGGGCTTTTCTTCCATCTTTGAAAACCTGACTTTGTACCAAGCTCTGAAATCAAGGAGCTTGAGGATAGGTTTGCCTCTCGGAGCTGAGTCTCTTCTCGGAGGAAGGGGTGTCTGCTCAGGGGGCCGTGGCGAACATAACTGAGCCCGTGTCACCATGACGACAGGCAGCATCGTCACGTCCTTTTACAGACAACCACGGGTGCCCAGGGGGCGAGTTCTGGGCTTTGTCACGATTGCTGTTGTATGAGCAGTGTCCTCTGCAAGGACCCTGAGGCTTTTTAAACAAACCAGCGAACGCTGCTGGCGGCGTAGCCATGAGTGCTGACCTTGTTTGTGGGGAGGGGAGGCAGTGGGCATGGCTGCCGCATGCGGCTCGGGGTTCTGAGCCCCTGAGAACCGAGACGGGCCGAGAAGGGTCCCGATGAAGGGGAGAGAGCCGATGATCCCTCAGTCATTGCCGTCCTCCCTTTCTCCTCCAGGCTCTGTGTGTGGGTGGTGGGCAACCTCAGGGCGCGAGGCGGGCTCGCCTGTAATACAGTCTGCGTTTCAGACACTGTCCAATCAGAGGGGAGCACGTGGGATGCTTGTGCTCGCGATGACCTGCAGGGAGCCACATGGGACATGCGGACAGCTCGTTACGCACCACAAAACGGCCAGTTGTCATTTGAGGAGACGGGGTTCTGATTCATCTTGATGCGTTAGCTTGTCATCAAATTGTCCCAACCATCACTGCTCTTAGGAGCACTTCACTGTTATGCTTGAGTTAAACCCAATTCTGGTCAGGAGTTCCTATCATTAACACTTTATTAAGTTAAACTGGGTAAGCTTTTTTAAAAGGTAATTTCTGAATACTCCTTCATAGCTGAAAATAATTAAGAATTTCATGTACTTCCACTAAATGTGAAGCATGGATAATTAGCTTGTGGTCGGAATTTGGTTATTTTATGTGACTCAGCAAAATATCTTCTCTCTAGCAGTGTTTTTGCACTAGAATTTCTCATTACATTTTGCTCAGGGAAGTTTTAAGCTACATCTGTTTGTAATAATTGTTCAGAGACTCAATAGTAGTTAATAAAACTCAAAGGAATACTTCAATTAGCTACAGACGAGTGTTTATGATTATCCAGCGCATAACCAAGAACTGATCCTGTCTGTTGATCCCACAAGTTTAACGACCGAGAACATGCCGTCAGGAGCTCAGAGGAATCTGCCTCCCGGGTGTTTGGCTCTTTCCGGCCAAGAGGTGCAGGGATGAGCTCATCTAGGAGGCGGCTTCGGGCCCACTCGGGCCCTGCTCCTCCGCGGCAGCGGGCAGACCAGGCGGCATTGCTGGACCCACTGAGAGCCCAAGTGCAGACGCCGAGTCCACGGGCAAGTGGCTGCTTGATGGGCTCCCGGCGGCCTCGGCATGACGGCATGGGCAGGTTTGGGGGCGCCCGGGCGATTTCGGAGCGGCGTTTCTAGGGGCCCAGTCCGTGCGTGCGGGAGAAATGACAGAAGTGCAAGTGCTGCCACCCACTTGCAGGCGTCCTTTCTGCGCCAGGAAGGTCACTGTCGCAGGGCACAGAGGCCTCCTCGGCGACCCCCTCGGTTATCCTCCTCGGGCGACCCCCTCTGTGGGGTTGGCTGCAGCGCAGGTCCTGACGCGTGTGCTGCCGCTGCTACACGACCACAGTCCCTGGTGACGCCTGGCAGCTTCAGTCACTTTACACTCACCACCCACTTGGGACACAGATCGTCCCCGAGGCCCCACGGCAGTGAGAGGTGCACGTGGGTCAGCCGGCCCCCTTAGCGGAGTGAGAGGGCGGGCACTGAGCAAACGGGAGGCCCGTCAGGCAGAGGCCCTGCGGCCACGTCCTGGAGGAGGGAGAGGCGTGTGGCAGAAGAGGCCATTGGGGTGCCGCGCTCACGGTCTCCCGCTTTGGGACCTGGCATGCTGCACCAGGAGAGACGCTGGGACACGGGCAGAGCCACAGGAATCTACAGGCGCTGTGAGCAGGCTGTGCCGGGCTGTGGCTCCGCGCTAGGGCCACCCAGTTACCCACCTTCCAGCAGGTCCGTCCCCTGTGCTTTCAGCCTGACTACCAAGCTCTGAGGCGAGAGGAGAGCCTCCAGGGAGCGAGCCCGCTGCTAGGGGGCAGTTAGAGACTACAGAGCCAGGCCTGCCCTCCCGCGGGCACGGGCGCAGGCACAGGCGCAGGGAGGCTGACTGGTGTATGTCCTAGGATACTGAGTCCTGGAGGCAGGGGCGGGGCAGTGCCCGGGAACCGCCCTCACACCAGGGAGACCCTTCCTGTGAGCAGCGAGGACGTGGTTCCGACGGGGGAGCCCTTGGGGAATGCAGTCCAGCTGCACGCCTCCTTGAAAGACTTTCCAAACGTTCCGCACATGGAACCGCTGGGAAGCGATGTTCCCAAGGCCTCCGTGTCTCACCACTGTTCACACACATACACATATTCACACACATGCACACACACAACAGTCACACTCATACATATACTCACACAACATACTCACACATCTGCACACACAAAAACATACAACATGAACGAACACACACACTCACACCACACTCTCACACACATATGCACACACACAACAGTCACACTCATACATATATTCACACAACATACTCACACATGTGCACACACAAAAACATACAACATGAATGAACACTCACACAATAGTCACACGCACACTCTCACACATACACTCACACCACACTCTCACACACATATGCACACACTCACAACACAAAATATGCACAAACACACAACACACAAAAGACACACACAAACAACAGTCACATACACACTCACACATACACTCACACAACAGTCACACACATACAGACACACAACAGTCACACACATACAGTCACATACACAACCCATGCACATGCACACGCTCACACACACCCCACATAAAATTAAATATGAAGATGCAGGTTATATCCGTGACATGTAAGTGTAGTGTGCTTGATCGTTGGTTCTCTAAACAATGAGTCCTCTGTCGTGGTGAGCTGTCTAGGATTCCAGAAGCGCGTGAAGTCTGCTCAAAGGAGGTCGTGCAGGAGGGTAGTTGGGTTCCTGGGCCGTGCGAAGGGGATGTGCTGGCTGCTGGAGGAGTGAAGACGGTCGGAGGGCAGGCCCATTCCTGAGGGTCTCACCCCTAGCGGCGCGCGCCCAGATCAGGGTGAGAAAGGATGGTGATTTCAGGGGGAAATGGCTACTCAAAATGCTGATTTAAAGCAGACGCTGGCCACCTGCCTCGCTGTCCAGGTGTGGGGAGCCCGTCCCCGTGCTCTCAGCCGCACAGAAGCCGCCTCAGCCCAGGCGGGGAGACGTGTCTGAAAGGTACCCTGACACGCCCCTCCGTTTGTTCCTTCCGTCCTGGGGCGCGTGTTCCTCACTCCGCACTCGCATGGTGCTGGTGCTGAGGTTCGGGTCAGACCTGCGGGTGGGAGACGCCCTCTCGTCCTTTCCAAATCACCGCGGGGGCAGGGCAGGCACCTGCCTTTCGGGGCCTGGCTTCCTGTGCGGGATCGGAGGTGCTCGGTGACGTGCAGGTGTCACCTCAGCAGCTCCCGCCGGGGCCACGCCGCGTACGTCCGTCATCCTCTGGTCGGCACCGAGGGGGTTGTACTTTTCGGAGCTACAAGTGGGATTCCGTGTCATCGTTTTGCACAGGAGACGTCCCAGTGGCCTCTCCGCAGTAGCTGGGGCCCCGCCCCCTCCTTCCCTCTCGGCAAGGTCTCCTCTCTCACCTGCCCGCTCAGTGGCCCTCAGACGCCCAGCCGTGCCCGGACCGCGTGCCCTGAACGCCCTGGACGCGTGCTGGGCGGCCGCTTCCCTTCCTGCCCTCACCTCTCGGACTCGCTTCCTTTGTACTTTAAAGTAAACGCCTCCGTTATCGGGTCGAGGTGGGGTGGGTGCTGGGCACGCGCGGGCCTCCCGCACAGGCTTGCTGACTTGTTGCTGAAGACGTGAGCCCGGTGGCGCCGCGTGACGAGCCCTGAGGCGTGGGGGTGGCCGGCCTTCCCGCACCGTGACGCTCCGTGACGTTAAAGAGCTAAGAAGTAACACTCGGTTCGCATCCGTTCACACTTCTCCCCCGGCCCCCGCGGACAGGGCAGGCCGCCGTCAGCCGTCACCGAGTGGGACGCGTGCTTCCCCACGTTTACTTTTCCCTCCGCTGAGCCTGCGCCACCGCTGACTGCGTGGCGCTGACGCCCTGGCCCGTGTCCCTGTGTGACCGGGGGCGGTGGTGGTGCCTGCTGTGTCCGGAGCTGTGACCTCGGGGGTACAGTGTGGGCCTCTCACCTCGGGGGGAGCAAGTGTCGGTCTGTCTGTCTGTCTGTCTCTCACACACACCTTTAACCCCGTCTCCTGTGCCTCTGCTCCTAAGTTTTGCTCTTTTCCCCCAAATAGCGTCTCTCCCTCCAGGCTCTCTTCATGCCCTTATGAGCCAGAGAGTCTGGTGATGGCGGCGGCGCTGTCATCTGGGCGTGCACGAGCGCGCACCTTCATTGCGTGTGATCGAGGGGAAGCCAGGCGGGGACGAAGAGCAGGGAGGGGAACTGATCTTTTCTGCCGTCTTAAGGGTTTGACCTTTAGCTTCAGTGCCGGCCAATCACTTCCAAAGTCTCTCTGTTTGGTTTCTAAATGACCATGTGTTGGTAGATAAGAAAGGATTTTCAACCACAGATGAGCAGAACTGCGGTCACGTGTGGCATGGAATCAAGACGTGGCAGCCTGGGCTCCGACCCGTAAACGCGGCGCCATCCCTCCACGGTCAGGTGGAGCCCTGCCTCTGAGCGACTTTGGCTCCGGCCTGCGATGCAGACGGCCGCCTTCCATGTGCCAGGAGGAGGCCCCGCGGGCGTGGGGTTTCCCGTCAGGAAGGAAGGGGTCCTGGCCGTCACGAGCCCCAGCCGTCTCAGCTCTCGGCTCTGCAGGCAAATGGTCACCCCGTCGTGGCGTGGTCCCCAGAGCTGGTCGGCGCAGCACACAGCCCGCGTAACGAGCAGCGGCTGCTTGGCCGCGGAAGGCAAGTCTCCCCACACGACAGCCCTCGTCACACCGCTCACGGTTCATGTTCGGCTCTATGTCGTGCACACCTGCCTGGACAACAAACACTCTGACACGTGCCCTGGCCACACTGGCCCTGCCCCAGTGACACCTGTCACCTCGTCCTCCCTGCCGCCCGTGCCTCAGTGCGCTCAGTCACGGGAACCCTCTTGTCCCGTCTTAAAGACGTCCGTCCACCCATCTGGAAGCACGGCGTTTGCTTTCCACTGAGCAGGCCCAGGCCGTCTCCCCATCAGGGCGCGGCCACGGCAGGACGGGCTTCTCCTTCCATCAGTGAACCAAGCAGGGACACGGGGGGTGCAGCCACACACTCACACTCACACCCTAAAACACACTCTCACACTGACATACACTCCCACACAGTCACACACTGACATCACTCACACACAGTCACACACTGACATACACTCACACATTCACACACACACACACTGACATACACTCACATTCACACACACACTGACATACACTCGCACATACACACATACTCACTGACATCACTCATACACACAGTCACACACTGACATCACACACAGTCACACACTGACACACACTGACACACATACACTGACACACACAGTCACACACTGACATCACTCACACACAGTCACACACTGACATACACTGACATAGTCACACACTGACATCACTCACAGTCACACACTGACATCACACACATTCACACACTGACACACATACACTGACACACACAGTCACACACTGACATCACTCACACACACAGTCACACACTGACATCACACACACATTCACACACTGACACACATACACTGACACACACAGTCACACACTGACGTCACTCACACACACAGTCACACACTGACATACACTGACATAGTCACACACTGACATCACTCACACAGTCACACACTGACATCACTCACTCACACAGTCACACTGACACACACAGTCACACACTGACACACACTCACACTGACATACATTCGCACACACAATCACACACTGACATCACTCATATTCACACATACACACTCACATTCACAACACAGTCACACACTGACATACACTCACACACTCATATACACACACACTCACACATTCACACACTGACACACACGCTCTCGCACACACTGACACATGACAGTCCCTGGCGGGCTGGGAGGGCTGGTGGCCCGGGGGCGTGTGGGCCTCCCAGCCTCGGCCCCCACGGAGTGGACACAGATTTGCCTTTAGGAGCAAAGCTGCACGGTGACCTCACGGGGAGGGACGCGCGGTTCTCCTCTTTGCCACGTCCTCAGGCGCCTACAGAGCAGAGGACTGCGTTCAGGTCTGTTCCCAGCCTGCAGGCTGCACTGAGAACCGCGGGATCGCAGGAAGTGTTTACCGGGAGTCCTAACAGGAGCTGTTTGGAACACATTCTGTGGTGAAGCACAATGGGCTTTGCAGTTGTTTATGAATCTAAGGCACTCATCAGTGTGAAGCAGTTGTTTATTTCCGTTCCCGTTTCCTCTTACGGGGAAACATTTGGTCTCCCAGCAGGACCCGTCCATTCTGCAGAGTCACTTGTCTGTGTCCCGAGTGAGGCTGGGCATCGGGGCGGTGTGCCCTCCAGAGCTGCCGTCTGCCTTCCGCCCTCACAGAGCCCTTTCTGCCTGCCCTTGTCTGCCCCAGCGCTGAGAGCCAGCCTCCCCGCCCCCAGCTGCTCCCTCCAGGCTCACTCCTCACTCATTCGCAAGTCCGCCCCCCAAGTCCCACCCGCCCACCGGCTAGAGGGGCACAGCAGCAGCTCTGATGAGGTGCAAGCTCCTGGGGCGGCACTGCCACCCCTCCGGCCCCCTGGTCCCCTGGTCCCCTGGTCCCCTCACCATCTCCACCCTTTGCTCCCCCAGCACCCACACCTGGGGCGGGGCTGCTCATCCCGCCCCATCACCAGGGACGTGTCTCACTCTCCTCCTTGACAGGGTTTCTTGAAAGCATCAAGGTCCATGCTCCTCTCCCTCCCTCCCTCTCTCCCTCCCTCCCGCCCTCCAGCCCTCCCTGTCTCCCTCCATCCTTCCCTCCCTTCCTGCCTCCCTCCCTCCCTCCCTCCCTCCCTGCCTCCATCCATCCATCCCTCCCTGCCTCCATCCATCCATCCCTCCCTCCCTCTCCCTCTCATTTTCAGTGTTGGTCAGGGAGAGAAAGGAAATATGGAAACAAAAAATATATATAAACGGCGCTAAGAGGAAGGAAATATGGGAAACAATGAATAACACGGCGGTTCTCTCTGTGATGGTCTGGGAGGTGTTAAGTGTGGCACTGACCCTTTGATCCTGCGGCTTGCCTGTCATCCCTTATCTTTATTCTCTTCTGAAAAGAGCGATGTTTATTGTCACAGGTGACAAAACACAGAGGAAAGGAACAGCAGAGAGGTTATGGGGGTTCACTTTCATGTGGGGTCATATTGGCTCTTTAGCTTTTATTCCCAAACCGGGAGCCCGCACATGAGGGGTGAGGGGCGTGCAGGGGCGGGCCCAGGTGGCAGGCAGGTGCTGAGCCGCCAGGAGGTGAGCATCATCCTTGCGCCGCTCAGCTCGGCTCGGAGGAGCTCAGAACACCACGTGGAGTCCCTGTCCTCGTCCTTCTTTACACGGAGCCCAAAGGCCCGTGGGTGTTTGTCTGAGAGAAAGGCGGCCCTGGCTCGGGGTCTCAGGGAGACCTGGGGGGGGGGCGGTGTGGGGCGCGTGCAAACACTCTTTCCTGTTCTGACTGTTTAGCTAAGAGAGGACGGCCTGCAGGACGGAGGGTGTCCCCTCTCCCCCTGCCCGGCCCGGCTGTGGGCGCTTCCCCCCAGGTGCCCACTGGGGAGCAGGTCCCAGAAAGAAGGGGTCACGAGAGCGGGGGGCCAGGAGGCAGGTGTGTCCCGGGCCTGGAGCCTGTGTCGTGGGTGTAATTTCGTTGTTTACGCTTCCGTGCGTTTTAGACGATTTAAAAAGAGCAGTCGGGGACCCTCTCGGGAGGGCAGGCCGCTCTGCGGCTCCTGCTCCTGCCCTTGGAGGGGAAGCGGCCGCTGCCTCCCGTGAAGGCAGAGCTGCGAGCCCCATTCATTCCAACGCTGGGCTCCTGAGGCCCCTTCCTCCCCGCGAGTTAATGAGAAACGCAGCTCCGGCCCAGGTCAGAGTTCCCGTGACAGGCAGGCCTGGTGGTGACGGTCTCTGGGGCAAAGTTGTGAATGAAGAGCCAGCGGGTGAGCTCCTGGGGGCTGGGGCCCCTCTGCCCTCGGCCCCCCACGGACGACGGAGGGCCCCTCACCTCCCTCGGCGCACAGTCCACGTGAACCAGCCCCGGGTCCTGTAAACAGTGCGGGTTTGCGTGGGAACACGGCCCCTGTCCCGGAGTGAGTGCAGGGGTCTGGCCCGCGCCTCCCCTGTGGGCGGCTGCCCTCACAGCCACGGCGCCGGCGAGGGGGCTGCGCGCCGGGTCCAGCTCAGGGAGCCTCTGCCCTTCCCAGGCGGCAGCCCCGGGGGAAGCCAGGGCTCGGAGAAACACAGGTCTCTTTAGCTAACTTCCTCTCATTACCAAGAGCCACAGTGCGTTTTAGTAAATAAATTCAGGAAATTGGTAAAGCACTTTCCTCATCCGCCCCAATCAGCAATTAGCAGGATTGTCATCTCTCAGGCTTTCCTGGTGAGTGAGGTCTATAGCCTGAGGGCAGGGCATTAGGGAGCTCAGCTTGGAGCTTAACCACAAGCTGCAGCCTGAGCCGCTGCCTCCTCAGAGGAGACCCTCCCGCAGAGCTCGCTCCCTGGAGTCAGGCTCTCTTCAAAGAATCCTCCCCTCAGCCACAACCTCACTGCCCAGGACCCAGAAACCCCACTCATGGGGCGACCCCCTCTCCCTGCCCCCCCACCCCGCCCCCGCTGTTGAAGCAGAGCCTCCGCGCCCTCGGACTGAGCGCGGCCCTACCTTCATCAGCCACTGCGTGTTGTTCTCCATGATGCCCTCCAGCACCTGCAGCCTCTGCACCGAGTCGTCGTAGTCCAGCGGCGCGTCCCTCTGCACGGCGTTGGGCACGTAGGAGCTGGCGGGCGGGCGGCAGTTGTCGGTCTCGGGCAGCAGGAAGGTGTAGCTGCAGGCGCCGTGCTGCACCTGGTACTGCCGCCGCCCCACGCTGTCCATGCTCCTGTGGAGGCTGTGGGCCGCGGCTGGGACCAGGTCCCAGCTCAGCGTGAGGAACACGAGCTGCCACATGCCTGCGTCTTCGCTGACCCTCCCGCCGCTCAGCAGGCCGCCGCGCATGGGACGTCCGCTGCTCAGACGCCGGGCTCAGCGCTCAGCTCAGGGTCCATCCGCAGAAGCCTGTCCTGCGCTCCGGGCAGCAGGCGGGCCGGCTCCGTCCCTCAGTCCGCGGGGCTGCCCTGCCGCGGGCGTGGACCCTGCGCCTGGGGGCTGAGTTCCCAGGGACCAGTCGCTGGGCTTTTCTCTCTGCCCAGAGCTGCCGTGTCAGGATCCGAGCCGCTCGCTCCCGCTCCTTATATGAGTGGATCAGCGCAGCCAGGCATGTGTGTGAGCTGCTCCGCCCCCGGCCGCTCCGTTATCTTCCTGTGGGGGGTCAGCAGCCAGGCAACAGGAAAAACCCCGGCCGCTGGCTGCCTGCCTCCCGCCAGCGCTGCCGGCGAGCCCACTGGGAACGCCGCCGAGGCTGCAGGCCCCGGGCATGGCACCTCCCTAACGGAGCGCTTCCTGAGAGCCGCTCTCCTCTGCCCGCCTCCGCGGCGGCCAGGTAGCTGAGGCAGCAGCCGGAACGCAGTGAAGGTTCCCGTGCCCTCGGAGCCCCGCGCTGCAGCTGCGTCAGGGCTGGCTGGCTGGGTCAGCAGGAGGACGGAGCCGCGTGGAAACCTGCCTGCGTTGTGACCCTCGGCTCAGCACGAGCTTTCATTTCCGTTCGGCGGGAGACCGCGCTTCGCTGAGCGAAGGTCCGTGTCTGAGCCGATGCCGTCTCTCCCACAAACACCCACTCCCAAGTCAGAGGGACCGGGAGGGGCCTCCGAAGGCGCCTGCAGGTCCAGCGGGCAGAGCAGCAGGACGGGGCAGCGGAGAGCAGACCTGCGCCTGCAGACCCGCTTGCTCTCACCCGTCACGTGTGACATTTCCAGGGCCCGTTCCAGCCGCCCCTGTAATTAATGGCTGAGGTCCTCACCTGTGGCCGGGACTCGCCTGGCTGGGTTCCGAGGCCGGGCGCCCCCGCCTCTCCCTGAGGAGCTGAGCCCGGCCCTTGGAGACCAGGCTGCGCTCACCCCCAGCAGAGGGCACCAGGGAGGTGGCCGTTGCATCTCCGTGCCAGCGGGCACCCCTCCCTGGTGGGCCCTTTGGAAAGCCAGGGCCCGGCCGCCGCATGCCAGCCCGGCTCCCAGGTGTGCCTTACAGACCAGGTAAGGCAGGAACCCCGAGGACGGCCCCGCATGCACATTCCTCAGGAAGGCGGTCAGGGCGGAGCCCGTCCGAAGTCCGGCTTGACCTGCGTGAGCGTCTGCTGCCCCCGCACCTGGCGGCATACCTGTGCAAAGCCAGAGGGGCCTTGCCAGACCCTCAGGGCCCTGGTCCCCTCCCACATCGCCACGCGCCGTGAGTGCTGATGGTTACCGTCCCGCCCGCCGTGCACACGGCGTGTGTCTGTCGTGTCACTTGTTATCCAGCCCCAGGGCATCCCTCCTCTCCACCGCTCCCTCTCCGCCGCCGCCGTGGGTGGTGATGTCGGAGTGAGGCGCAGCCTGCCGTGCCCCGAGCACTAGCTGAGCCGCTGAGGTGCTGCTTCCCAGCCGTTGTCATCCGTTTGGCTCAAATAAACTCACAAAAATTCTGTGCAGGTTCGGGCTGCTGCCGTCACACAGAGCACAGGCTCGTGATTCTGTTCTGGGTGAAGGTGAATTTGCAGAGTGAGCTCAGGTCTGGAATGTGTTTTCATGAGACTCCATTACACCTTAAGGCCGCCCTCCTCGAAGGCCCCAGGTCCTGCCTGGGTGGGAAGTCTGTGCTCCCCCGGGCTCCCCCGAGACGCCGCCTGCCTCCACTGGGGTCCCGCAGCGCGTGTCTGGCCTTTCTCGTCAGCAGGCGTCACAGGGGCTCTTCTTGGGCGCCAGGCGGGGCGCCACACTCGTCCCCGACAGCGCGTGCTGCCGTGCCTGAGCAGAGAGCGCCAGGTCTTTCCGAAGGGCTGTGCCTTCAGCCGACTCCCGAGGCCCCGTCACTCGGGAAAGCTGGACGCTGGGCGTCACTGAGCAGGACAGGGGCGCCTGGTCCCACGGGCACCGGAGGTCAGGAAAAGGCGGGGGAAGCCTGCGGGTTTTAGAAGACATTACAACTGGGTTCAGTGAGATCAGAAGCCCGGCTTCAAGCCTCCGTTTCCCCACTTGTGGCCGTGGTCACGCTGAGCTGGCGCTGCCTGCCTCAGCCCCTGGGCCTGCGCCTCCGAGCGGCAGAGGCCTGGCTGAGCCCAGGGCAGCGGGCATGACGCCGGGCCTCGCTCTAGCCTCGAGCGTCCAGGTGCAGCCTCCCAGGGGCACGGCCGGCTGCATGCCCCGCTGTCCCGCTGTGACGGTGTTTTCCCGTTCTCCGCCTCCTCGTGCCACCGAATGGAGGTGGCCAGCAGGGCCTGCTGTGCCTTCTAGAGTTTAGGCGGCTCCTGGCATGACGCGCGATGCCCCGTGGAGCGCAGGCCCGTCTGGCTGCAGGTGAGCATCTCTGGCATTGGACCTGCCATGTGCTTGGAGAACAACCTGAGTGTCCACTCGGCGGCCTCGGCTCCCTGGGACCCGGCTGGGGGAGGGGAACCGTGTGTTCTGCCGGGACAGGGACCTGCCTGCCGGAGGGAGGACAGGCCTTTGCCAGGTGTGTTCTCAGGCCACTTCCTCTCTGGGAGCAGCCATTTCCCGGAGCTTCCAGGTGTTTCCATTCCCACAAGTAGGCCTAGCGGGTAGGTGAGCGGGTAGGCGAGCGGGCAGGGCGAGCGGGTAGGTGAGCAGGTAGGTGAGCAGGTAGGTGAGTGGGCAGGGCAAGCAGGTAGGCGAGTGGGTAGGTGAGTGAGCGGGTAGGTGAGCAGGCGGGTAGATGAGCGGGCAGGGTGGGTGGGTAGGTGAGTGGGTAGGTGAGCGGGCAGGGTGAGCGGCGTGGGGGCAGACTGGGCGCGTGGGCCTCGTCCCCGCAGCTGCGTCACTGCTGCTGGGCGGCTGGTCTGGAGGGGCGAGTCGGAGCTGATGACCTGATGAGGGAACCTGGTCGCAGTGACGGCTCCGTGGCCGCAGTTCTTCCTGAGGTTTGTTCAGTCACAGAGGAAGCAAACCCACTCGTCGCCCTGCTTGTCCGAGGCTCCCTGTGAAGTTACGTCCGAAAGACACAGAGGGCAGTTTTTTAAAAAGAAACTTAAGAGATTCCTGGACTCTTTGTTTGTTCTGCCAAAAACCAGCGTAGCACCCTCTGCAGAGCCTTCGCGTTTGAGGCCACGTTGTGTAGATAGATATGTGACCGTCAGGACTTGGGAAATATCCAAGTAACTGTTTTTTGTGGGGGTTTTTTGTTTGTTTGTTTTAAGATTTCATGATGAATTCCCTGAATTTTTAGGAATATTTTGGTTTATATAATTCGCCTGTTACAAAAAAGTTATCTCAAATGCTCTTTGATTTTTAAATATTTTCATTCTCTAATATTTTTGTGAAATGTTTTATCATCTCATCAAAAGAATGCCTGAAAGGCTAAGATACAAATCATAACTTTAAAAAGCCGGTGGGTGAATTCTAAAACAACAGGTGAGTGCGTTCGCCTGATAATCTTTTGCCCGTAATTCTGTGTCCTGTTTTCTCCCCATAGAAAACATGCCAAGCATTTTCTTTTCATGGATTGATGTCAGTGATGACTGCTTTACACGTGACCAATGTAAAGTCAATAAAGTCTTTCCTTTGACTAATAATATTAGAGACTTTGAAGTGAGTTTATGAGTTATAATTTTATATTAAATGTTCTTACATTTATTTCAACAAAAATGTAGAGAACTCAAATGCTGTTGCTTGTGAAAAAAAAATGTGTCTAGTCTCTTGTCATCATCATTCTACTAAAAACTAATTTCTCTCACGGTGAATTTCTTTTGAAAGGGCTTAATACCATCTAGATTAATCTTTAATATAACTATAAAATTTTTATCTTAATTGAGAAGCCTTTCAAAATAAGAGAGAGAGAAATGTCATGCATGCTGTTTACATTATGATAAATTATCACTCTTGGTTATAGGTTAACATAAATAAAATCACTTACGTCCAAGAAGTAAAAAAAAGAAAAGCACAAGATCCCCTTTGGGTATTCCCATCAGTCTGACTCGATATTAAAAAAAATCTTCCTATGGGAAATTAGGCTTGATTATGGAGTTACATGTATAAAAAGTGTTTTTGAGGAATTAGTTTTTGGAGAACGATGTTGGAATAGTTGTGCATACAAAGATGTGATGTTTGCACCAAGTGTATAAAAATACTCCGTCTTATTCCTTCACGAATCCACGCGTGGCTGTCCCGTGACCTACGTCTTTCCTGATGACCCAGGACGGGCACCTCTTGTCTTCCTAAGCCCCATCGTATGCGATTCCTTGGTACTCGCGCCATTAAGAATGAACCATTTCGCCCGGCCGTGTAGCTCAGTGGTTGAAAGTAGACCTGTGAACCTGGAGGTCACGGTTGGATTCCTAGACACGTCACATGCCTGGGTGACAGGCTCGATCCCCTGTAGGGGGCGTGCAGGAGGCAGCCGATCGATGATTCTCTCTCATCATGGTTGTTTCTCTCTCTCTCCCTCTTCCTTCCTCTCTGAAATCAATAAAAAAAATTTTTTTTAATTATTTTTTTTAAATAAGGAATTGTTCATCCCCAAATATTTTATTTCAAGGAAAGAGACTCAATGCAAAGAAAGATGAAAGGAAGTTTATTTTGCAAGCCTGTCAGGAGAGGACATCGGTAACTGAATTAAGTGCCTCGTCTTGGCATCTGTTTTCAAAAGCCCTGACGCTGGTAGGATAGTTACAGAAAAAAAAAAGTTTGCTTTTCCCAAAATCCTGATGCACTTTTCAGTGACCTTTTTAACTTATCGTCAGAAAGTGTTGCTTGACTTAAATAAAAACTAAAACAAAAATCTAGCGATGTTACCTATAGGACAAGCATGTCAAACTTGCGGGCCCTGGGATATTTCTGCAGCCCAGTCAATATAACGGAATGTAAGAAACATGTTAATAAAAACTTTGTAACTTAACTTTTACAATATCCTGTTATACATAATCTATAATTTAAAAAAAGCATAATATGCTAATTAGACCAGACGTCCTTCCGGACAACCTTCCAGACGAAGCCAGGACTGCAAGGGAAGCCCAGGTCCCGGGTGCCTGTCAGCAGCTGGAGGGAAGCCTGGATCCTGGGTGCCAGAGGGAAGCCAGTGCCGGCAGCCAGGGGAAGGAAGACCTACTCTTGCATGAATTTCGTGCATCGGGCCTCTAGTTATTAATAACGAACTATAGTGTTCGTTAATGACTGGTTACTATCATCGTGTTGCATTCATTTCCCTCACACGCCTTACACGCAGGCGCACCATTTCTCTCCACTAATTTTTTTTTTATTTTTTTATTTTTATTTTTTTATTTTTTTAAATTTATTTTTTATTGATTTTTTACAGAGAGGAAGAGAGAGGGATAGAGAGCTAGAAACATCGATGAGAGAGAAACATCGATCAGCTGCCTCCTGCACATCCCCTGCCGGGGATGTGCCCGCAACCAAGGTACATGCCCTTGACCGGAATTGAACCTGGGACCTTTCAGTCCGCAGGCTGACGCTCTATCCACTGAGCCAAACCGGTTTCGGCAATTTCTCTCCACTAATACTAGCAGCGAATATTTTAGCCGCCGATGGCTATGTCATTAGTCTTGTACTGACTTGTTGGGTGTGCACAACAGGAAATATTTTGCTTTCGGAGAACAAGGAAAATAGGTTTATTTGCATTATGCTTATTAATTTGTGCAGTTATTCAGGGTCTGGTAATGTTCAAGAAAAATTTATTATTAAGATGTTCATTTATTTTATGTTCACGATGACTCATTTATTTCAGCCCTTTGTATTCAGCATGTCTCTATCCACATAAACCTGCGTTTCTATGAAAATTGAAGCTTTTGTTTTTTTGCGGCCCACATAACTGAAACCTTGTTTATTTGGCCGTGTTAGCCTTTGAGTTTGACATGCTTGCTGTAGGAGAATGCAAATATTAAATCCACTGGTGATGCTCGCTGCTCCCTCTGCTGGTCTTATAACAAACTAGAGTCCCATCCGTGCACCGGTGGGGTCCCTCGGCCTGGCCTGCGGGGATCGGGCCAAAACCGGCTCTCCGATATCCCCCGAGGGGTCCCAGATTGCAAGAGGGCGGTTCTCGGGTGATGCAGCCCAGAATTGGGCTCCCTCCTTTCTGGTTCTGGGTACGTCACCCAACTACCGCCACTGCCAAGTGACCGCCGCCGGCAGCTCCTGCACTGAGCGTCTGCCCCCTGGTGGTCAGTGTGTGTCATAGCGACTGGCCAGTCGCGTAGGCTTTTTCGTATAGACTAGAGGCCTGGTGCACGAAGTTCGTGCGTGGGTACGGTCCCTAGGCCTGGCCTGCAATCAGGGCCATCTTCCCCAGCTGTCGGCAGCGGCCTTGTCCCCCGCCACCACCTACCCCCAGTTCCCCGTTTGCCATCAGGTGATCGGAACCTACCGGCCAGGGGGAGGAGCCAAGCGGTCAGCCGTTCTGCCCGCTCACCGGCCCTCCCTCACCAGGGGTGCCCTCTGTGTGTGGGGCAGTTGGTGGGGCGGGGCCTTGGCCTGGCGCCACCCGCATCCCCGCCACCCACCCCCGGTTCCCCTCACCACGGGCGATGGGAGCCTGCCGGCCGGGGAAGGGACCCAGAGGTGGTCAGCGCGCCTCAGTGACTGTCAGGCGGTGGTTCTGGTTGTTCTGCTGTCAGGGTCAATTTGCATATCACCCCTTTGTTTTATAGGATAGAGGCCGAGGGCACGAAATCCGTGCATTGGTAGGGTCCCTGGCGGCTGCCGGCCAGGTACTCCCTCCCTTCCCCCGGCCGCCTGCCACCTCGACCTCCAGCTGGGGCTTCCTGCTGCCGGCCAGGGCCTCTCTCCCTTCCCCTGGCCGGCCCCGCCCCCTGGTCGAACTCCCAGACAAACTCCCAGTCGAGGGGATAGCTTGCATACTATGCTTTTATTATATAGGATAGTGAGCAAAACTGACCGTTTTCATTAGTCAGTTACAGGAATGAGGTGCAATTAATAAGGACACGCATCAATAGCAACTAACATACCACCCAGGATGCCTTCATCACAGTTCCACGCGGAGAAACACCGCGCCACACGCAGAAGTCGAGTCCCACTCCGTGCGTGTGTGCGCACACACCAAGCAGCAGGGAGCTCCCAGCCGGTCGCAGCTAGGGGACCCGTGGTTCGCGTGAGCCTTGGATGAAAAGGCCCTTACACGGCCCACGCCTGCAGCACGCTCTGACAGCCCCATTTCCAGTCCGGGGTCAGGTCTCAGGCACGGGCGATCGGCCAGCACTTATATCTTGTGGGGGTGCGAAGGGGCCATAATTCAACCCCTAATACCTACCAGGCTGAAACGTATAAAATAAAATTTGGTAACACTTAAATGAGAAAAGTAGAGAAGAAAAAATCTTACAGCTATGAGAAGAAAACTCCCAGAACTAAAAAGTGCAATTACTGACATTTAAGGGCATGTTCAATGACCGATTAGATCTGAACACTGAAGAGGCATGGAACCACGGGAGGCGGAGCCAGCAGGAAAGGGGGGAGACCTGGTTTGGAGGGGATGGAGAAAACAGCCGAAGGCATTGAAAACACAGGCTGGAGATTTTCCCAAATTGATTACAGGCACTAAGCTACCAATTCAGAAAGCCCAGCGCATGGCTAATGGTGATCACCAGAGAGCGTGAAGGGGCAGAGAGACCGAGGGACCGGGAGGGTAGAGGGGGCAGGAGGGAGGAGGAGGGGTGAAGGGGCCGAGGGATGGGGCGGGTAGAGGGGGCAGGAGGGAGGAGGAGGGGTGAAGGGGGTGAAGGGGCTGAGGGATGGGGCGGGGTAGAGGGGGCAGGAGGGAGGAGGAGGGGTGAAGGGGGTGAAGGGGCCGAGGGATGGGGCGGGGTAGAGGGGGCAGGAGGGAGGAGGAGGGGTGAAGGGGGTGAAGGGGCCGAGGGATGGGGCGGGTAGAGGGGGCAGGAGGGAGGAGGAGGGGTGAAGGGGGTGAAGGGGCTGAGGGATGGGGCGGGTAGAGGGGGCAGGAGGGAGGAGGAGGGATGAAGGGGGTGAGGGATGGGGCGGGGTAGAGGGGGCAGGAGGGAGGAGGAGGGGTGAAGGGGGTGAGGGATGGGGCGGGTAGAGGGGGCAGGAGGGAGGAGGAGGGGTGAAGGGGGTGAAGGGGCTGAGGGATGGGGCGGGTAGAGGGGGCAGGAGGGAGGAGGAGGGGTGAAGGGGGTGAGGGATGGGGCGGGGTAGAGGGGGCAGGAGGGAGGAGGAGGGGTGAAGGGGGTGAAGGATGGGGCGGGGTAGAGGGGGCAGGAGGGAGGAGGAGGGGTGAAGGGGCCAAGGGATGGGGCGGGTAGAGGGGGCAGGAGGGAGGAGGAGGGGTGAAGGGCCCAGGGGCCGCAGGGTTCTTTGTGGTGAAGGAGGAGAGAACCGTCCTTGGAGATCAGGACGTTTTCCAGAACTCGGACTCAGGTGGCATTTTTGTCGCTTGTTAAGCGTTGTTTTTCCTTCTCGACCAGCAAGTGGCACCTGAATTTACGGGAATTTCTCAGCACACACAGACAGCGAGTGAGGAATATTTATTTGCCGTCTCACTTCCTCTCTTTCCTCACATTCTGTGACTGAGGATATTGACACGAAAACAGGATCTCGGTGGCCAGTGAGTTCATCCGCGTTTCCCACCAGGAATTCCAGACTGGGTGACATCAGCCCTCGCTCTGGAGTGATGGGACCCTGCACAGGGGGTTATTTCAGGGAGGGGGGTGGTGGGGGGACCACCAGGAGCTGGGCAGTGGGGACAGGGCGCCCTGGCCCTCGGACCCCCGCCCTCGGTGCTGCAGGGGTTGCCCCGGCGTTTGTGGCAACTCGGCACCTCGGGCGTGGTCTCGGGCTTAACGTGTGCATCCGTGTGCGGCCATTGCGTGCTCTGCGTCTCCTTCGTCTTCAGACGGAGACGTGAGCTGCGGCCAAATAGCGGGATGATGCGACCAGCTGCGCTCACTGAGATGGAGCTAATCCAGAGGGAAGTCTCGCCCTCAGTGTTACTAATGTGCCTCCAGGGCACGCACAGCCGCCCTGTGCCCGCAGGTTTGTGCTAGCGAATGGCACTGCCCCTCCGCGAAGGCCACGTCGAAGCGTTGTAACAGGGAAGCGAGGGCGTGGGGACCAGGAGCCGAGGGAGGGGGCAGGACGGTGGAGTTCACGGCGTTTTGGAGCAGGAGTGTCTCCTTCGCTCGGGAAGGGATCCCGCTTCCAGTCGTGTGGCAGTCACTCCCGGAACCGAGTGACACGCAGCGGGTGACGGGGAGGGAGGACCCGGATGCACCCATCGGCCGGGGACCACTGCCAGGGAGGGAGGAAGCCCTTTGCTCTTTTCTGTGGTGCTTTGAGCCGATGTGGCCACAGGCAGAGCAGGGACACGGCTCGGCGTCCTGGGGGCATGGGCGTCCTGGGGGCACGGGCGTCCTGGGGGCACGGGCGTCCTGGGGGCATGGGCGTCCTGGGGGCACGGGCGTCCTGGGGGCACGGGCGTCCTGGGGGCACGGGCGTCCTGGGGGCCGCGGGTGAAACCCCCGCATGGCCACCAGAGGATCTGCTGGGTTCTGGGCTCCCGCTGGCGAGGGGCCTGGGGGAACTGGCTCTGGAGCCGCGTGTTCTTGCGTGTCGGTGCCGGCTAAGGGGACGACATGGGGAGGATGACATCGCGGGAGCAGGACAAGCGTCCACAGGAGAGGGCGGCGTGTCTGAGAGCCGCGGAGCGTCGGGCGGGCATTACTGGTGGGAGAGGCCCCTTGTCGCCTGTTCTGTTCATTCGTTGCACAGCTAGTCAGCTCTTGAGGAAAGAAATGTAGATTTCAGAATTCTCGCCTTGGAAGCGCAGTTTCGTTTCCCAAGTTCCTTCTGGTGCGGTGCTGACTCTGCTCCTGCCGCTCCGCGGGGCGGGGGAGGGCGCCCGCCGGGCCGTGACCTCACCTCACGGCCAGTGGAGATGGGCTGCAGAGGGCCTCGCACTGGATGCGGTGGGAGTGGACCCGAGGAGACTTACCGGGGCTTTGAGAGGAAGGGCGGGGCCCGGACTCCTGACCCACAGCCCCAGGGACCCAGCGAGGGCCCCGTCTCCCGCTGGGATGTGCAGCAGGAAGGGCGAAGGCTCTGTCCTGCTCGGACCCGGGTCCGTGGCACTTCAGGCCGCGCAGCACCTGCCCCTCAGGCTCAGAACCAGCATGCGTGCCGAGTGAGGGGGCCCCTCCCCCTGCCTCCCCCGCCTCTGCCCTGCACGGCCCCACCTGGGTCCTCGCCCTCTGAGTGAATCCAGACACCGAGTGGGTTCCTGCCAGACTCAGTTTCTCCTTTGGACCTGAGTTGCTGGGTGTTCGGCGCACGCGTCACTTCAAGGGTGATCTAGGCGCTTGCTTGTCTCTCTCCTTTTCCCCAAACGGCGAGCTTTATCCTCGTCTTCGCACTCAGGTCCGGCTCCAGCTGCGGCTCAGGCTGGTTGGCTGAGGGGCCCTGGGTTTGGAACTGGAGGGTCTCCCACCTTTAGGAAGCCGTCTGGGGTCACGGTCCCGCTCAGGGACGGGTGCGCTGTGCGCGTGAGGTGGCCCGCTTCTCCGTGAAGGTGTGCCTGGCGTGCTGCCCCGCAGTCTGCCTTCAGGGGACAGAGCCCCCGCCTGCCCTGCTGTCGTGGCCGGCACGGGAGGAGGCGCCGAGAGTGGGGTGTGGCCGCCCCCCCCCCGCCCCCCGCCCAGGTCAGGGTGCTCCCTGCACGGATCCTGAGGGATCTGGACAGACAGAGGGACGTGCACTGGAGGTTGGCCGCTGCGGCCCCAGAGAAGGCGGGCCGCGTGGGCTCCTGCCGTGGGTGCTGGGCCTTCCGGAACCATCGTCAATTCCAGCCTCCCGGAGGGAGCGCCGCCTTCAGGCTCCGAGTTCCAAAGCCAGTGCTTTTCCAAGGACGGACGAGGAGCGAGGCCGTCGCTGGGACGTGCACCTGCTGACCCGGGGGACAGAGGACATCAGGCCGTGAATCTCAAAGGCGTGAAATTGACGGACAACATAAACAAACCCAGAGACACAGACGCACAACAGACGTCCAGCCTCAGAGGGAAGGCAGGGGAGGTGGGGGGGTAAGAGATCCACCAGTGGACACGGACAGCCGGGGTGCGGGCATGTGCGGGAGGCGGGGGGGCGGCGGAGATGGCCCGTGGGAAAGGAGACGTGTAATTCTTTAAACAATAAAGAATTTAAATTTTAAAAAGCATGAAACAGGTCCCCTGGCGCTGCGAGGAGCGAAGCCTGGAGAGGTGTGGACCCACGGAGCCCCTGCGCAGGGGGAGCCCCCCCCCCCCCGGCCCCCAGGCCCTGAAAGGAAGGCGCCTCCTCCCGGAGGTCGCTCCGCGTCACCCGCAGGAATGCTGCTCCTGCCGGAAGGACGTGCCTGAGAGGACGGACCTTGTGACAGGAATCACGGACGCCTTTGGAATGCGCGCCCAGTGACTCAGGCAGTACCTGGGCGCGGGTCCCGGACTGCGGGACGCCTTCCCCATCCCAGCGCAGCCGGCCAGCGGGAGCTGGGTGCGCTCTGCGCCTCTCTTATCGGCACGCGCACGGCGCTGTTTCCCTCCCCGTCAGGAGGACGTTTCCACATTTGCCAAAGAAAACGCTGGAGGGGGCGCCCGGATGATAGGAGCCGCTGATGTCACCGCGTGTTTGTGGAGGAAGCAACTTGTTTGGGTTTTATTGGCAGGAAGCGGCCGCGCATTCTCAGGTGCTGGCTGAGTCATCGGGCGCAACGGCCCGGCCCGCCGCCCCGCAGTGTCCCCTGGTCCGGCTTTCCCTGCGCTTGGGGCTTGTTTTTGTGTTTTTGTTTAAGGCAGTGGGCGGGCTGGGGGTTGGAGGTTCTGTAGAGAGGTGCACATTTTTAAATGCAGCCCCGAGAGGGAGGGAGGGAGGGAGGGAGGGAAGGCAGGAGGGAGGGAGGGCGTGCCTCGGAGAGCCACCCCGCCCCCAGGCAGGTGCCTCCAGCTTCTGCTGCCCCCAGGGCTGCCGGGCGGGGCGGGCGGGGACCGTGAGGAGGAAAGAGCTGTTCCTCCTGTCCGCGCTGAGGCTTCAGCCCAGCGTCTGGCAGCAGCGATGGGGGCTCGGCTTCGGCTCGGAGCACGCTGGTCCGGGTCCGTCCTGCCTGAAGGATGTGGCTGCGGTGCTGCCTGGGACGTGGCGAGAGCCACGTGTGAAACCCACTGCTGCCCTCACAGGTCCGCCATCTGGACTTCACGGGGAGCCCAGGAGGGGCCACAGACGGACGTGCGGGGAATGGGGTCCCCGCGGCTACACCAGGGCCATGCGGGCTCGGAGGGGCAGGTGGTTGCAGGCTCTGTTCCCTCAGGCATGGAGCACGGAGTACCTCATTGTTTTTCTTAACGAAGACCGTTTTTAAGGATAGTTACAGGTTTTGAGCAAAATTGAGAGGAAGGTACCGAGATTTCCTATATCCTCCCCCCACACACACACCCTCCCGCGTTCTCAGCCTCACTCACCAGCGGGACATTTGTCACAGCCCATGAACCTGCGCTGCTGACGGGTCGTCCCCCGGAGCCCACAGGGCAGCGGCCTCTGGGGTGTGGACAGGTGTGTGGTGGCATGTGCCCATGAAGGGGGGTCCCCCAGCACTGAGGGGTTCACGCCTGGAAAACCCCCGTGCGTCTGCTCTTCCCCCCCCCCCCCCGCCCCCGCCCAGAAACCGGACGGCACGGCGTTGGAATCACCCTATGAAGGGGCCGCACGCCTTCGGCTCCTCCTTGGCTCCCCATGACGACGCCCTTCCTCGTAGCGGAGGCCCACCTCGTGGTCCAGTGAGCGCAGCGTCGGTACCTCCCGACGGAAGGGCGCCTCGGCGGGTGAGGCTGCTGTCAGCATCCATGTGCGGCTCTCGTGTGGACGTCAGTGTTCAGCTCTTGGGTAAATACCAAGGAGCGTGGCTGCTGGGTCGTGTGGAGAGCGTGTTTGGTTGTGTAAGCAACAGCCCGCGCTGCCATGCACCGCCGCATCCCCAGTGCGAGCGAGGTTCCTGCCGCTCAGTCCGCCAGGCGGGGGTGGTGTCTCCTGCGGTTTGATCTTGCCCCCGTGAGCTCGGTCTGTGCATCGTCCTTGGTGAGGTGACCTTTGAGGCTGAGGAGCTGCCCCTGTGGGCACATGGTGACTGCCTGGCGCTGTGGACGTGACCTTGGGAGTGTGGCCAGGCCTCTGCTGCTCCGTGACCTCCCGGGGCTCAGTGGGCACAGCGCTCAGGTCCCCCCGTGAGCGGGTTCCCCCAGCTTCCCACCCGAAGGGAGGCCCGGGCTCGCGATGCCCCGTGACCGCGTGTTAGTCTGAGCAAGACTGTCGATGTGACAGACGAGAGCTTGGCGGCCCTCTGTGGAGAGTTTCCCTTCGCCGGGTTTTTAAGTCGCTGTTACTGACTGACGCCCACCGAAGGGTGGGTTATTGCTCTGAGAGGAAAGAACGGAGCCTCGGTGAGTAAGTGTGAGTAAGGGTGGGCTTTTCAACATCGTTTGGATACGTAAGTGATGCTAGAGCTTCAGAAGGTAACTGCTCCAGGGGCTGGGAGGTCCAGGAGGCCGGGCCCCTCATTGTATGGCTCAGGTGCCCTCCCGGGCAGGGTGCTAGGAGGCTCAGGTGCCCCTCCCGGGCAGGGTGCTAGGAGGCTCAGGTGCCCCTCCCGGGCAGGGTGCTAGGAGGCTCAGGTCCCCCTCCCGGGCAGGGTGCTAGGAGGCTCAGGTGCCCCCTCCCGGGCAGGGCGCTAGGAGGCTCAGGTGCCCCTCCCGGGCAGGGTGCTAGGAGGCTCAGGTGCCATTTCCGGGCAGGGTGCTAGGAGGCTCAGGTCCCCTCCCGGGCAGGGTGCTAGGAGGCTCAGGTGCCATTTCCGGGCAGGGTGCTAGGAGGCTCAGGTGCCCCTCCCGGGCAGGGTGCTAGGAGGCTCAGGTGCCCCTCCCGGGCAGGGTGCTAGGAGGCTCAGGTGCCATTTCCGGGCAGGGTGCTAGGAGGCTCAGGTCCCCTCCCGGGCAGGGTGCTAGGAGGCTCATGGCCCCCTCCCGGGCAGGGCGCTAGGAGGCTCAGGTCCCCCTCCCGGGCAGGGTGCTAGGAGGCTCAGGTGCCCCTCCCGGGCAGGGCGCTAGGAGGCCTGTGTGACCCAACCCCAACCAACAGCCCACACCAGGTGGAGAAGGATGGCAGTGCCTGGTCACAGTCTGGGGGGCAGATGTTGGGGTGACCACAGAGCAGGGGACGTGAGGCTGTAATTGCTGCCGCCCCACCAGTAGAGACGGTAAGAAGGGGGCCATGGACTGAGCCCCGGGAGGCAGAGCTTTGCCTCCTCTTCTGTGGGTGCTTCAGCAAGGCATGGGGGACACGGGGCGCAGGCGCGCAGACGGGACACCAGCATCATGGCCCTCACACGTCGCCCCCGCATGTTGCCGAGCTGCAGACGGGCTGGCCTCTCCGCCGCTGCCCCGTTCACCTCTGGACCCCAGGCTTCAGCGCGCTGCACTCTGCATCCACGTTTCTAGGCCTTCCGTTTGCCTCCAAGGTCAAGGTCAGACCCGCAGGAAGGCACTTGGGACCTTTCACAGACCCTCCAACACGGCGACCTCCGCGCCCGGCCCGCTGTTTATGCCGGTCTCCCCACCATGGCCATCCTGACCCCGCGCCTCCTGCCCGTCACAGTGCCACACACACCCGTTCCCTGACTCCCCGGGACAGGCTTTTCCGGGCAGCGTTCCCTCTCCTTCCAGGAGGAATTAACCCCCCTTTGTGGTTTCGGTGCTGTTCTCACGGCACCAGCATCAGCACCTGGAAAGCAGGGCCCGTGGGTGGCCGTTCACGGCTGTCTCCCGCTGGATCCCGAGCTTGGAAGGCGGGTGCGGCCCCTGCACCTGCGCTGGAGACCCCGCAACATCTGGAGGTGGAGTCGCGTCTGCCTGGAAGGGGGCCGGGCCCTGAGCAGAGATTCCAGGACAGGAGGTTCCTCGTGGGGAGGACGGCCCGATGAGCCGCGTGTGAGAGGCCTTCCGACCAAACGGGGCCGCAGCCGGACGTGCTCCTGGGCCCGGTTTGTGAGGATCCGGGCGGTGAAGGGAGGCAGATGGAGTTGGTCTAAGGCTGTGGGGGTGCCGGAGCCGCCTGTGGGTGGGAAACCACGGGCTGGGAGGACCTGGCCTGAACACGGGACAGTCCTGCGGGAAGGGTGGGGGAGGGGCGCCAGCCTTGGGGTCCTGCTCAGCAGGGCCAGTGGGGGCTTCCTCGCCTGTCCCTCCCTCCGCGGATCCGCGGCGCGTCCTGGTCAGCCTTGGAGGGCGTTTGCTCCGCGGCTTCCTCACTGTGCGCAGACGGGTCTTCGTACACAGATCTCGGCTCCTTCCCTCCTGGTCACCCCCGGGCCCCACTGCGGTTAGACTTAAACTCCGCCACCCTCTGAGGCCGCTGTCGGTGCTGTGGGTTTTATTCCATCTCGATGGTACTGAGAGTTACACTAGACTCAGTAGGGCCCCGTGTGTGTGGTCTTAAAGTGGGAAAGAAATTGTAAGTAAATAAAGGTGTGCATGCAGTGTACACTGAGTGGCCAGATGATGATGATCTGAACGCATAATAATCTGGCCACTCAGTGTGTGTGTGTGTGTGTGTGTGTGTGTGTGTGTGTGTGTGTGTATTAGAGGCTTGGTGCATGAATTCGTGCATGGGTGGGGTCCGGCCAGCCTGGCCAGGGGGAGGGGACATGGGCGGTTGGCCAGCCTGCCTGCTGGTTGAACTCCTGGTCGAGGGGACAATTTGCATATTAGCCTTTTATTATATAGGATATACACTGAGTGGCCAGATGATTATGCGTTCAGAGTCATCATCATCTGGCCACTCAGTATGTGTGTGTGTGTGTGTGTGTGTGTGGTGTCTGTGGTGAGTGTGTTATGAGCTGCAGTTTGACTTCATGGAAATGAAAAGTTATGTTCTTTAAAGACATCATTGAGAGAATGAAAGGGAAGCCCCAGAATTAAGAAACTATTTCTAGTCCATATGTTTGAAAAGAAAGTTGTAGTCAGAATAGATAAAGAATTCTTACAACCCAATCCAAGTTCTTTAAAAATGGGCCTGAACAAAGACCAGGGCTTCACAGGGAGGTGCTGTGAATACGAAAGGGCACAGGAGAAGATGCCCAGAGAGTCGCCGTGGAGATGAGCGTTGAAGCCACAGAGAGCCACGTCTACACACCCACTGAGGCCACGCTAGTGCCGAGGCAATGGCCCACAGAGCCGCTAGGACGCATGCTTTGCTTCCCGGATAAAACGGCAGGTACTGCAGAGGCTGTTTGGCAGTTTCCGTTGAAGTGTAACGAGTGCGTACTTACCAAATGGCCAGCCACTCCACTCCTGGTATTTCCCCGGGAAACAGAAGCATGTCCTACTCCGAGGAGAGAGAGCACCCCGGTGTTCATCGCCAGGTGAGTCAGAAAGTAATGGGACATGTGTAGCCGTGAAGAGGACACGCAGCCACATGGCTGAGGCTCAAACATGTGGCAGCCTTGCTGTCCCCCGCCCGCCCGGAGCTCCGGGACAGGCTGCCCCTCGTGCCCAGAGCCGGTGCAGAGGCGCGGGAGCGGGGTCTCGGCAGATGGACATGCTAGGAAACCATACATCATTGCTTATGCATGTATGTGGCTTCTCACCGTGCAGTCCCTCCCCCGGGACGTGTGCATTTGAAGAGAGAACCCTGGGAAGGCCTGGCAAGGAGGGGCACCTGGCTGTGGTTTCCCACTGAGCGTGGGCTGTGGGGTTCTCAGGAAAGACCCCGGCTGATCCAGCCAGGAACAAACTCTGCACCAGCGTCGGTCTGGCCCCACAGCCCGCGTTCCGTGCGGCGTTCCGGGAGGCAGGTCTCTGCGGGCTCCACAGCGTGGTTTGCACGTCCGTCTGTGGCTGGCGGCTGGGCTGGGCCTCCGCCCTGAGGTCTCAGTCCTCAAGGCCCGCGGCTGCAGCACCAGGAACAGCGCCAGCCCGCGGCCCAGGGCGTGGCCCTCGCGCCTCTGCTCCTTCCGCCCTGTGGGAGCCTCTAAGAGCAGTGGGCGCTGACCATGCTGGCCCGGGTCTGCGGGCTCTGCACCCTCCAGATGAGAAGCCGGTCCCCTCCCCGGCCTCCGGGAGGACCTGCTGGTGGTGTGGACAGCGCTGCTCACATTGCCAGGTCACATGAGGTGGAGACCCGCCGTCTGCTCCTTCCTCCCACACTCCCGGAGGAGGCGCGGCCGGCCTCGCTGTGGTGGGTGTTTTCCCGCCCCTTTCAAGCTTCTTAGGGCAGCGGCCATAGTTTGTGCATTTGTGGTCGTGGGTCGGGTCCACGCAAGGCAAACAGCACCCACTCCTCAAGTCCCGGCAGATGTCTCCTCGGCTCCCGGCCTCCGAACCACAGAGCCTTTCAGGGCAGATGCTGGTGAGCAGAGCCCCTTCGGTTGTGACGGGGCGGCATGGCTCATAGCGTCCCCTGGCGGTTAATGGCTGCGCCCAGGCCTCGCCCCCTTAGCTGACCCAGAACGTCTGGGACCTGTGTGCTGCCCGGGTACTGAGCCTCTGCTGGACCCTTCCTCGGCCCTCGCACCCCTGGAGCCCCCGGGAGCCCCGCTGTCCGGCCCGCAGCCCGGACTTAAGGCGCTGCCAGGGGCCCCAGCGTTCACTGACACCACGGCTTCGGGGTTTTCACGGGTTTCCACGTCTTGCCACCTACCGGGCAGCTTTTAAAGGGTCAAAGATAAAGTTCTGTGGAACCCAGAAGCGATTTCCTTGTGTGTATTTTGCCGGGATTTTCGAAAACCGAGAGGAAAAGTGACCTGGAGGCCAGTGTGGCCGGCTCGCTGATGTGCTGAAGCGCACGGGGAGGCCCGCTCAGCCGGACGCAGCGGCGGGGACGCAGCGCGGAGCCTCTCCTCACAGTGATGAAGGCGGCGAGGCATGAAGCCCAGGCTCACAGCTCCTACCGCCTGTTTGTGGGTCCCCAAGGCGACTGTTCCCATCACTCACGTGGCCTTTCAAACTCACACGGCGCTTTAAAAATCCAGGCCTCACACGGTGGTCTCAGCAGCCGGCGAGAGGCTGGGCACGCAGCCTCCTGGGCTCACACGAGTCCACGGTGGGGAGCAGGCGCAGGCTGGTGCTGGCTGGGGGCTTGACTCCACTTTTCTCCTAAAACGAGAACTTCCGAAAACCGTCCTCGGAGACCCCTGCATGCAAGGCAGGCCTCCCCCTCCTCCTCTGGACACCAGCACAGACGGTCCATCGAGCGGACGCTCCCGTGGCAGGAGACGCGCCGTGCTGGGCCCCAGCCCCTCTCCTTCCCTCGTTTCCATTTTTGGAGAAACATTTTGAAACGTGGTGTTCCCGTCGGGGCCGATTGTACGTCCTGTTGCTCAGTAAAGCCAGAAAAGGAACTTAAAGCAATTTAAAAAGCGCCCCTGACCCTGGGCGCGGCCTCCAGGCCTGACTGCAGGGTTTGCCGGAGGCTTTGCCGGCGAAACCCCGAGGCTTCCTGGCGTCCTCGGCACCACTTTCCCTGGCCGTTGCTTCGACACCCTCCCATCTCCCCCCTCAGACTGAGAAGTGTTGTGTTTGCACCTCAGTCTCAGTCGGTGCAGGTGCAGGTGTGTGGGCCGGCGTGGCCACTGGGTCTCCCGCCCCCTCGTCTCCCGTCGCGTCGGCAGGAGCCGCGAGGGGACAGGCCTCACTGACTGTCCCAGAGCTCGGCCGCATCTTGGCGGCTTCCCTTCACCGGCTCCCCCGGGAGTGCTGTGTCGCAGTCTTCCAGGAAATGGGGCTTTCTGAGCTCCCAGCTGTGCCTCCACCAGCTCTGCTCCTCCAGACCCGGCCCTGGGGGCAGGGGCGGGGGCAGGGGGTGAGGGAGAGGAGAGGAGAGGCACTTCCTGGGCACTGCTTCCACCGAGGGGGTGGGGGGGGGGGTTCCCCGGCCGGAGGTTCTGGGAGCAGCGTGTGCCTGTGTTAAGAGCGGAGCGGCCAGTGGGAACCAGGCCTTCCCTTGGGCTGCGTGACCTGGTGGGGCCTGGCCCTCTGTCTGCACTGAGCTGGACACAGCGGCCCCGAGTCACTGCGGCTGCTGCCTGAAGGGACCCGGTTTGGGGATGGAGAGGGTGAGTTAGGATTCGGACACGTGGCATGTGGGGTGCCTGCAAGTCCTTCGAAAGGAACCAGCGGGTGGTTGGTTCTGAGGGCCCAGAGCCTGTGCTGAAGCCGGAAATGAACCGCGTTGGTAGGACGGAGCTTGCGGCGGGAAGAGGAGAATTCTCGGATAGTGTGGCCTGGAGAAGGTGAGCCCAGGCCCCGGGAGGGGCAAGAGAAAACCCCGAGGGGTCCTGGGGCCACGGGGCAGGTGTTTCAGAGTGGGCGGGGCTTGGGCTGCGGAGTGGGAGGGGCATGGGCTGTGGAGTGGGAGGGGCTTGGGCTGTGGAGTGGGAGGGGCATGGGCTGTGGAGTGGGCGGGGCTTGGGCTGCTGAGTGGGAGGGGCTTGGGCTGCGGAGTGGGAGGGGCATGGGCTGTGGAGTGGGAGGGGCGTGGGCTGAGGAGTCATGGGGGTGAAGGGTCTTCGCCAGATGCCCTGTGAACACCTGGCAACATGGCCAGGGCCGCGGCCTGTCCCCCGCCCTGGGCAGCACGGTGTTGACCGTCTGAAGCTCAGTCACAGAGTAGGTGGCAGAGGGAGGATTTGCCTGGAGGGAGCACCTCGTTTTGTCATCGTGTCTCCCTCCCTCCCACCCCGTCCCGTGCACAGGCCGGTCCAATCCCGCGGAGGCCTGGTTCCTCCGCCTCGGCTGCGTCTGGGACTCGGCTCCTTGCGGTGCTCGAGTCGTGGTTCCGAACGTGAGCCGCCGTGGGAGTGCAGTTTGCAGACGGCCCGCGGCTGTGCTTCTCACCGCCCTCCCTGTGCGCTGCCTTCCTTGAGGCGTTTGCTCGGCAGTAAGACGGGCAGGCTGGCCGCAGTGGAAAGGGCCTGAGACCAGAATGCAGTGTTCTGACAGGGGCTGCTTGGGCCCGGCCATCGGAGTCCCTGCGAGGGCGCAGGTCAGCGCGTGGAGACCCCGCTGCAGGGAGCCGGACAGAAGCTCCGTTACAGTTAGGGTCTTCACCCCGCATCCCGGGTCCGAAGGCTTCCCGCTGCCCCCAACAGCCCTGTGCCCGCATCCCTCCCAGCCACGCGCCCGGGGGCGTGAGGGGTTCGGCTTGGTTCTCCCGTGTGGACCGCGGCGCCGCATGGGGAGCCCTCCCGGGCCTGTGACAGGCTGCCCTGCTCGTGCGGGTGGGGCGGTGCCGGGACGCGTGGACACCGTGTTCTCTCTGCTGCGCAGCTGGGAGTCCTCGGCAGCTCGGCCAGAGCGCGGACAGCTCAGGGCCTGACCCTCGCTCGCCTGTACGGCTTTGCCTGCAGTTTGCTTCGGAGAACGTCCGTGTCTGTGCCGCCACCTGCTCCGGGTCCTCAGATTCAGGATTCACCGGCCGTGCCACGCGCCACCCCCAAGAGGGCGTGAGTTCCCGACACGACCGCTCAGGCCCGACCCTGTGTCTCTGCCCACAGCTCTGCCGCCAGGAGCGCCACCTGTCCGCGGGGCAGTACCAGGGGACGCTGTTCGCCGACCAGCCCACGATGTTCATCTCACCGGCCAGCGACCCCCCCAGAGCCAAGCTGTGGGAGCTGGTCCTCCTGTGTGGGGGCCGGGTCACGGGGGTCCCTCGCCAGGCCAGCCTCTTCATCGGGCCCTGCCAGGGGAGAAGGAAGGAGGCCGTCACGTACCTGTCGGAGAAGTGGATCCTTGGTAGGAACCTGCTCGGGGGTCCTGAGGGACAATGGGAGGTCGGGGGGCACCTCTGACTGCAGGCTCAGGGACAGCCGGGGTTCTGGGGGGGGACACACGGGAGGTCGGGGGTGCCTCTGACTGCAGGCTCAGGGACAGCCGGGGTTCTGGGGGGGACACACGGGAGATTGGGGGTGCCTCTGACTACAGGTTCAGGGACAGCTGGGGTTCTGGGGGGTGCAGGGAGGTTGTGGGGAGCCTCTGACTGCAGGTTCAGGGACAGCTGGGGTTCTGGGGGGTGCAGGGAGGTTGGGGGGCACCTCTGACTGCAGGTTCAGGGACAGCTGGGGTTCTGGGGAGTGCAGGGAGGTCGGGGGTGCCTCTGACTGCAGGCTCGGGGACAGCCGGGGTCCTGGGGGGGGACATACGCGTGGCGTTCCTGGGCCGGGTGAGCTTGACATGCTGACCCGCGGCTCCCGCTCGCTCACCTGCGCGGACGTCACCCACGTGGTCCCTGTTTGGTGGTCTGAGGAGCGAAGCCAGTACTCCGACGGCACCCGTGGTGGCCCAGCGTGAGGTGCGTGTGCCTGAGGCCACGTCTCTCCTTGGTTTCGTTTCCTGCTGATTTATGTGCTGCGGCCGTGGGGACGCGGGGAGAGTGCGGCGCTAGGCCACCGCAGACCTCACGGTGCGGCTCACGCTTGGACAGAAAGGGGACGCTTCCTGTGCGCCTGCCACTGACCCACCGACCTGCCCTGTCTCTCCCCAGACTCGGTCACCCAGCACGCGGTCTGCGCCTGCGAGGACTACCTGCTGCGGCCGTGAGGGCCCTCCCGCGCCTGAGGCGGCTCCATCCGACGCTCCGGAGACGGGGCCGGAGCCCCCAGAGGGCCGTCCACGCCGCAGCGAGGCTGGGTGCGGCTCCCACCCACGGGCCTCCCGTGGCCCCGCGTCTCGGAAGCCTGCCCTGCCCGGGGGTGTCTGTGTCTGGGAGTGGCCGTGACCAGATCCCACAGGCCTCGGTCTCTCCTGGTGAATAAAGAGTGGGGACCGTTTCATGGTCTCGTTGCAGAGAACGGTCGCGCCCCTCAGTTCCTCCAGACGCTGGTCTTTCTAGCCGCCGTCCGCCAGAGATGGCCACGCCGCCCCTCGGTCCGGGTGCTGGTTGTGCAGCGAGACTCACGGCGGTTAGGCGGTTAGGTTAGTGGCGGGGGGCCCTGAACGCGGGGCGGGAGCAGGGCGGGTCCGCCACGCTGCCCTCGGGCTCGCCGTCCCCGGAGGGAACTGGCCCACGCTGCCCGGGCACCTGCTGAGGGGGCGGGAGGGCGGCTGCTCGCGTAGCTGTGACTCCCCCGAGTTCAAGTCCCCCGACGTCGCAATGGTCAACTCCGGAGGTGCACCTTCGGGAGTCCAGGTCACGACGCATGGAAGTAATGAGGGCTTTCTCTCGGATTTAAATCCGTGTCCGACACAGGCAGTCCCCTCACGGCGCCCCCGAGTTCACGGCGCCCCCGGCCCGGCCCTGGAAGCGCCTTTAACCTCCCATCCTCCTGGCAGTGCCGCAGGTGAGCCGCACCTCGGCTGCGGGCTCAGGAGGGGTCTGTACGGTCCCACAGGGCGGCTTTCACCATGCTCCTCGGATCCCACCCAGAGAAGACGACGTGAAAGGCACACAGATTAGAAATGAAGTAAAACTGTTCTCAGATCACATGACGCTATCTGTAAAATATATAAGGAATCAAAAAATAAAAACCTTTAACAAGGTTACAAGACATAAAAACCAATATGCCAAACTAAGTTAATTGTATTTCTATATATATTATCCATAACCAATTTGAAAATGGAAGAATGCAATTGGTTTATAATGGCATCTAAACATTAACTAGGAATAAATGTAACAAAAGTACGGGAACCTGTAAAACGTTGCTAAGAGAGACTGAAGATCTGACAAACGGAGAAATGTGCCGCGTTCATGTTTTAGAAGACGACATCGGTAAGAGGCAGCTCTCAAGGTGGCCGATGGATTCAGTGTAACCACCGCGGGCAGGTCGTCGGGCAGAAACCAGTAAAAACGGGCCTTCGAGCAGCGGCCGAGCCTTTCTGACCTCGCGGACCCAGTGTCTGCCGGCCACCGGCTGGGACCTCGAGGACCCAGTGTCTGCTGGCCACCTTTTGGACCTCACGGACCCAGTGTCTGCCGGCCATCGGCTGGACCGCTGCTTAGAGGCCATGTCCCAGGTGGACGCGGACGTCCCTCCAAAGGCAGCAGCGCGTACATTCCTCTCGGCAGCCTGGCTCCTCCCGGGCAGGTCATGAGAGCCGCGGCCGGTCTTGGTAAACGTGTGCGGATGGAAATCAGCAGGTCTCTCTCCAGCCGGCACCTGGGAGCAGGGGTGCCCACAGCCCCTCCCGGTCCTCCTCTCGGAGCGTGCCCTTAGGGGAGAGGCGCGCGGAGGCTGGCTGCAGCGTGGTTCGCAGGGAAGCACGGGGCAGTGCAGGCCCAGCGTGGGAATTGCCTGCCGGCCTGGCCCATCGGCCGGGCAGTGCCTCGCAGCTGCCAAGATCGTCACGGAGACGGAGACGGAGCCCGAGGATGGGGCACGTTCACTCTGAAGGCGGGAGGCTGCAGTCGGAGCGGCCCAGGCCCCTGTGTGGAGGCTGCAGGCAGAGCCATGGAAGCTGAGGGGCTGGGCTGGGACGCACTGTGTTGCAGTGGTCAGCAGCGCTGCTGTTCTGAAGAGAAAGACTCGTCACTTCCTGTTGGGAACAGTCGCCGTCCGAGCCTCGCGCCGGCAGGTGTTGGCTGCAGTTTGGCGGCTCCTTCCTGGTGCTGGGCCTTCCTCCGGCCGAGGTCCTTCCACCCCAGGCCTGGCTTCTCTGTGTCCACAGGGGCAGGGACACCGTCTTGGACCGGCCCTGCTCAGAGCTCTTTGCAAATGGAGGAGGCCCAGCTTCCCGGGCTGCCTTCCCTCCCTGCTTCCCCCACCACCCCTCCCCCCGTCCCCCCGCACCTCTTCTTGAGCTCCACTCGGCTCCGTATTTGTCTGTGTTCAGCCCCGTTCCTTTGCCCTCTCCCGCCTGCTTAGCCTCCTCCTTTCTGGAGGCCAGAGCGGGTTCCTCGGCTTCCCGCCCCCCCTGTGGGCAGGTGCGGGCTCAATCCCCTGTGGGGAGCGTGCAGGAGGCAGCCCGTCAGTGATTCTCTGCCATCATTGATGTTTCTCTCTCTCCCTCTCCATCCTTTCTGAAATCAATAAAAAATACATTTTTAAGTAATAAACAAAACCATGAAGACGGGGTAATTTTTTACCTACAGCTATTGTGTGTTTAATCATTGCTTAACTGCTCGGTCACGCGGGTGCACGCATGTAGAGGCCCTGTGGCTGTGGCTCAAGCCCAGGCCCCGCTCCCAGGCTGCTGTCTCCTCCGTGGAGGACGATGGTCTGTTTTCTGTGCCAGGAGGACAGATCTCAGTTTGTCCCGGGAGCATGGGAGCGGCTCCCGAGACGAGGATGGAAGCGACTGAACGAAGGCGCAAAGGCGAGCAGGCTGGTCGGCGGCCTGGTGTGTGGTCGCTGTGTGTGTCCTGCTTGGTCGTTAGCGGTCAGTGTTTCCCGAAGCCTCGGCCGCCATCCCGTGCCCCCTCCCCGGCTCGGCTCCGGGATGCTGGCCGTCATCTGTTCTGCTTTCACTTTTAACGCCTGGACTCAGCCTCTCTGTGGGACGGCAGTTCACGTCTTTAACACTCAGAGGAGATTTACCAGAAACAAGCTAACGTGGCCCTCCTGTGCCCAGCCTGGGCGGAGGGAGGAATCCCGTCCTGGGCTCCCCAGCTGTCTTCCTCTGTCCCTGTGTAGCCGTGAACGCAGCGCACAGAGGGGCGGGGGGGGGGGGGGGCGGCGGGCAGGGCGGGGGGGGGGGGGGTGACACGCAGGGCCTGGCACACGCAGCCGGCTGTCAGCCCACGCGTCTCTGCCAGCGGCTGAAACTCGCCGTTCACTGGGGACCACGAGGCATCCTGAGTGTGCAGAGCAGCTGGGCAGCCGGAGGGCGGGCTCAGGGCCTGGTTCTGGTTCTGGGGCCTCAGGGGAAGGGACTGGAAGGGAAGTGGAGGCTCAGGCAGCCGTCCTAGAGCGCTGGGAGGCCACTCCCCTCCGTCTGCCTCCGAGGGGCCTGCAGCGGTCAACGGGGACCGGGGTTCCTGAGAGTTCCCAGCACGCCCTCCTGCGGTTACTGGCTCCAGGGCCCCTTGTAATGCCCTTGGGGCCCAGCTTAGACCCACAGGAAGCACAGCTGTGCCCCAGGCTCACGCTCGCTCCCTGCGCTGAGGGCAGGAGGTTGGTAGAATCACCCGGAGCCCTGAACTTAGGGACGCGGAGGAGGGGTTCTCAGTGCGGGGCCCAACCCCCACTCCCCTCGGAATCCAGGCCCGCGCCCCCTCCGCCCCCTGAAATCCACGCCCGCGCCCCCTCTACCCCCCGAAATCTACGCCCACGTCCCCCCCTCCCCCTGAAATCTACGCCCGCGCCCCCCCATCCCCCTGAAATCCACGCCCGCGTCCCCCCCCCTCCCCCTGAAATCCACGCCCGCGCCCCCTCCCCCTGAAATCCACGCCCGCGCCACCTCCCCCTGAAAACCATGCTGGGACTCGAATTGCAGCCACATTGGACTTCCTGGCACCCGGGACAGCTCTGTAACAGGAGTTCGCGGGGGGCGGGGGGGCACTGGCTGGCCCACGCTCAGCGCAGTCCTGCTCTCCCGGTAGGTACCAGCCCCCCTGGGGGCGCCGGCCCCTGCGCATGGCTGGGAAGCGGCTCCTTGGGGACCCTCTGCTCCAGGTGCCGCCAGGAAAGCGGGCGGGTAGGTTCAGCCACTTCAGTCACCACGGGACGCTCTCACACCCAAAAGCTAACTCCCAGATTGTCAGGATTCACTGGTAATGTCCACTGCCTCTGCCCAGCAGCCAGCGATCCTCGGGATGAAACCAGCCGGAGTTAATAGGGTGCCTGCAGCTGCCCATGAAGTGGGCGATGCTCAAAGTCACAAGTAGAGCCCTCCCCACAAAAAAACACACATCATGGTGAGCACAGTCAGCCTCCTAAGAGCCAGCCCGCCCCCCCCCCTCCAGCCGAGCCCTAGCCTGGGTGAAGCCGCCCGCTGGGGGTCTGGCGGGAGGGGTGTCGGATTCTCTCTGGGGCTCCCAGTGGAGCCTCCGCCAGCCCGAAAGGGCCGTGTCACAGAAAGCCGTCAGGTCTAATCCATCTGCTGCTGGGAGGGAGACCAACACGTCGCGTTCCCTGAATTCCCCGTGAGCGCGGCTCACCAAACCCTTCCTGAGTTCAGTCCTCGGTCTGGAAATCTTCCAGAAGGATTTCTCTGTGTTCTTGTCCTGGTCACAGCACGCTCACCCGGAGGGGCTCCCGCAGAGCCTCTGCTCCGTGAGCCCTGCTGGGCCTGGGCCTGGGGGGCTGGGGGGCTGGGGGGCTGGGGGCAGCCGTGTGTCTCTCTCCTCCATGTTTCTACCCTTCCCTTCCTCTCTCTCTAAACTCAATAAAAACCTTAAGGAAAGAAAAGAGCCACGTCCGAGCCTCTGGCAGGAAGATGGGCGCGGCCGCTCCCAGGAAGCAGCAGGGACGCGCCCGGGGAGCGTCGGTTCACCATCCCTGCACCGCGCGGCGGGCCAGGGGCGGGCAGCGGGGCTCGGAGCCGGGAACGGCCGGACAGGAGATGGGAGGCAGAGGTTCCACGCCAGCCCGGCTCCCCTTCACTTAGAAGCTTCTGAGCAGGAAGCCGTGTGATCCGATGCGTGTGGGGGAAAGGTCGCCTGAAAGTCGTCTGAAGGGAGTGTGGAGGAGGCTTGGGTGGGCGAGCCTGGAGGCAGAGGATGCTGGAAGGTTCTGAAGGTCCAGCGGCAGGGACAGCGAGGACGGAGGGGAGGCAGAGGCCGCGGGCCTGTGAAGTGGGACCAACAGGCCCTGGTGACTCTCATTTCGATTGGGGGTGCTCAGTGGACGGAGGGATCGTTCCTTTAAGACAGGACAGACTCAGAGCCGCGAAGGACAGACTGGCTGCCAGAGAGGAGGCCGCGGGGCGGGGACAGGGGCTTGAGAAGACGATGGGCAGCGACAGAACAGTCGCGGGATGTCAAGTGCAGTGCGGGAACGCAGCCAGAACCTTGGAATAACCGTGTGGGCTGCACTTTCGCAGAATCGCTTCCTCAGTCATGTCATTGTCGAACGCTGTGCTGAACACGAACTGATGAAAGTGACACTGAATGTCGGCTGCGACGGAAACACAAACTGTCAAATAGGGAGGCGAGGGGTCCCGCGCTCGGGGAAGGACACGCTGGGCAGTGCGCGTAGCACAGACACGGTCAGCCGTGGGCCGCACGCTGCAGGACCACCGGCCCTCCCCGCAGCCCACGGGTGAAGGCGCGTGCTGTGCTGTCTGCCACGCGGGCCTCGGTCTCCCCCCTGGCTCGGGGCTCTCCCGACCCTCACGTTTGCCCCAGCAGAGCCCACCAAGCAACGGCCTGCACCGACTCCCCACGGGGCTCCGCGAGGACCCCCTTCCGAGTCCCCGAGAAGCAGGTGGGTGCGTTCCCCGTCCTGCGTGGTGGGTGTCCCCTCGCTCCCGTGCTGGCCACGTGCAGCCCCTCGGGCCTCAGCTTCTCGGCCTCCCCCGCGCTGCGGCCTGCGCCACGCAGCGCCTCCCACCCGGCGGGCTCAGAGGTCGCGTCCCGTCCACGCGTGGCACCTTGTTGGCCCCAAACAGCCGCTTCCCCCCCCCCCCCCAGCCCCATGGGGAGGAGTGTGCACAGACGTGAGCACCATGACGACCGGGTCCCCCTGGCCCGGGGCAGCTTCCTGAGGCCTGGGCCCGGGGTCAGGGGTCAACGGGAACCCTTGGAAGATGCTGCCGTGGAAAGCCCACCCGGCGGGAGGTGTGGTTTGTTGGGGGACCCGTGGGACCGAAGTCAGGGCGGGAAGGAGAGAAATGGGGGGTCCCTTGTGTTTCTCTCTAAAGCCTCCCTCCTCTCCATCCCATCCATGAGCTACTACTGTTTTCTTTTTTTAATTTTTAAAATATTTTTTATTGATTTCAGAGGAAGGGAGAGAGAATCATTGGTCGGCTGCCTCCTGCACGCCCCCCACTGGGGATGGAGCCCGCAACCCGGGCACATTCCCTTGATGAGACTCGAACCCGGGACCCTTCAGTCCACAGGACGAAGCTCTATCCACTGAGCCACGCCAGCTGGGCCCCCTTATGTTTGTGTCGTGGTTCTCACGCAGTGGGTCTCTGCCCTGGCGCTGACCCGCCATCGGAGGAGATGGTTCTCCCCGCCCGGAAGGTCACGGGCCGTGCGCACTTGTAAGCGCGCCTCCTGGTGTCTTCTGTTCCGGACACGTGACATGGAAGTGCGTTTGGGATGAACGGAGACGGACCACAGTGTGACTCACTGGCTCACGTGTGCACCCCGCGTGACAGGACGGGGAGCGGCCGCCCAGCGTGGCCTGTGCTCCGGGGACTCCCCCACTTTTCTTTTCCTTAAATTCATGTTTTCCTTTGAGTAGAGCCGGTACACAGGTCATGTTAGCTTCAGATGTACAATATGGTGGTTCCGCCTCTTTACCTTACCCTGTGGCCACCCCTCTATTCTAGGACTCACCTGTCACCCTGCCAACCTACGGCAATGCTGTTGACTCTGGTCCCCTTTGCCTTTTCTTTGTTTAATATGTTTTTACTGATTTCAGAGAGGGAGAGAGAGACAGACACATCAATGATGAGAGAGAATCATGCGCCCTGACTGGGAATGGAACCCTGGCCTCCTGGTTCATAGGTCAATGCTCACAACCCTCCCCTCTGGCAGCCATCCGTTTAATCTGTTTCTATGTCTGGTTTTGTTTATTTGTTTTGCTTTTTTGTGGATTCCACATATCAGTCCGACCATATGGTGTTTGTCTTTGCTTCTACACAAAGAAAACCATCAACAAAACCAAAAGGCGAGCTACTGAGTGGGGCGGGATATTCCCCGGATGATGCATGTAAGAAGGGGTTGGAATCCAGAATGCATGAGGAGCTCATACAACTCCAGAGCAAGAAATAATCCAATCGAAAGTGGGCAGAGGACATGAAGGGACATTTCTCTGAGGAAGACAGACAGACAGCCATCAGACGTACACAAAGATGCTCAATGTCACTCAGCACTGGAGGGGGGGCGAATCAAACCACAGTGAGCTGTCGCCTCACACCTGTCAGAGTGGCTGCCATCGACACATCAACAAGCAGCACAGCTGGCCAGGGCGCAGGGACGGGGCGGCCTCCTCACTGCTGGTGGGAGTGAGACCGGCAGCCGCTGTGGAGCTCCCACTGGTAGCAGAATGGATAAAGGTGCAGTCATCTGTATGATGAAGGCGTGGTCATCTGTATGATGAAGGCGCGGTCATCTGTATGATCAAGACGTGGTCATCTGTATGATGAAGGCGTGGTCATCTGTATGATAACGGTGTGGTGCATTTGTATGATCAAGGCGTGGTCATCTGTGTAATAAAAGGTGTGATCATCTGTATGATAAAAGCATGGTCATCTGTATGATAAAGGCATGGTCATCTGTATGATAACGGTGTGGTGCATTTGTATGATCAAGGCGTGGTCATGTGTATGATAAAGGCGTGGCCGTCTGTATGATAAAGGCGTGGTCCGTGTCTCTGGGTCCACTCCTTTCGTCAGTTTATTTTGTTCATTAGATTCCACACATGAGTGAGATGATGTGATGCTTGTCTTTCTCTGACTTATTTCACTCAGCATGATGCTCTCCAGGTCCCTCCATGCAGTCTCAGAGGGTAAGAGATCCTCCTTTTTTACAGCTGCGTAGTGTTCCATGGTGTAAAGGGACCACAGCTTTTTATCTCCTCGTCTCCTGATGGGCACTTGGCTGTTTCCATATCTTAGCTCTTGTAAGTTGTGCTGCTGTGAACATAGGGGTGCATATGTCCTTTCTGATGGGTGTTTCTGGTGTCTTGGGATGTATTCCTAGAAGTGGGGTGACTGGGTCAAGTGGGAGCTCCATTTTTGATTTTTTGAGGAAACGCCATATCGTCCTCCACAGGGGGAGTCATGGACGTTCACTCTTAGCCCTTGAGCCAACCGATTCCATTCTGAAGAAGCGGGGCTGCTCCCGCAGCCCCCGGCTCAGGGCAGGCCAGCTCTCAGGACGTTCGACTGCGGGAACCCTAACTTTTCTCTCCCCCCAGAACACACTGAGAAGCGGCCAGTCAGGCTCCCGGCGCCGGCAGGTCCCGCAGTCCGTGCTGCCCACACGAGGCCTGTGCCCCAGGTCACGGCAGGAGGAGGCGGCCTGAGGACGGGCATTCTCAGAAGCGGTCTTCCTCGGAGGAATGGAGAACGTGGTCATTTTATCCAGCTTAATGGACCAGCGTCGGAGAGTCTCCGTGAGCCCCGTGCAAATGTTTGTCACCCCACTCCCCTCCCCACATGTGCGGGGACAACATCCAGTTTGCAGTCAGCATCACTGAATCGGGAAACGGCTCGCCGGGACGAAGCCCGTTGTTCCCTCAACAAAGATGCGTGTATTGTCGTTTCCAGAACGACTCTCCGAAGGTCTGGTGACCAAACCCCGGGAGACAGCTGACCCGTCTCCCTCCACGCCGGATAAGAGGCAGCATTTTCAAGATTTCTGCGTTCACCCTTTTAACCCGAAGAATGACTATAAATAGACCGAGAGGCCTGGGATTTCCAGAGCGAAGAGCTGCTATAAATAGTTGAAGCATTTTCCCATGTCATGCTCTGCGGGATCATCCCACGTCCTTGCTTGGATAACCTCTGGAGACAGGGCAGTCACATTCAGAATTTTATGGGCCAGTTGAACGAAACTCTTAATGAACCGGTTCCTCAGTAAAGACCTGAACATGAAATGACTTTACAGGTTAATTAGACGGCTCTGAGAAACTCACTCTTAAATGAAGCTTTTAATATCTTCATTTATTTGCTGTCATTACTGGGAGTTTTCTTTGAAGAGCAACAGCAAATTAAGCCAAAACCTGGATCCCTCACTAAACAGTGGTTAAGTGAAATGTATTCTAATTTTCTTGAGAACTTAGCTAGACAGGGAACTCTGGTGTCTACAAGATGAAAAAGCAAACCAACACCTTTCAACTTGCCTTACACATGAACATCCAGGAAAGCTGGGAGTTCCCTCCCGGTGTCCAGACAGCGCGTCTTCTTTCTTCAGATATTCGCGGCCGCCCTGTAGACAGACCCTCGGGTCTCCTAAAGCTCCGAGCAGGGAGTTCATCCCCAGGTGCCCGAGGGGCAGCGGGGCAGTTAGAGCTAAGCCAGCGGAGCCCAAGGCCCCTCTCGGCAGAGGGACGCCTGCCTTCTAGCGTCCTCTGCTGGCGGTTATTTTTGGCCAGAAAAAGGAAAATTAGGCCAGGAAATGGCAAGGACATTAAGCAAAGAAGGAACAGCGATGAGAACAGGTAACGTGAGTAAAACGCATGTCCCTGTTTTACTTTGGTAAAAAAGAAAAAAAGGAATATGAGGCTATAAAACATTTTTAATTAGATATTTATAAAAATTAATAGACAATTTTAGCAGGTTTAGATCTACAGAAAATATTGAACAAAAGATACGGTTTTCATATATTCCCCTCACCAACCACCCATTTCCCTGTTTTTTACATCTTACATTAGTGTACATTTGTTACAATTGATGAGCCAATATTAACACATTCTTATTAACTAAAGTCCATAGTTTTTCTTAGGGTTCACTCTTGGTGGTGTACACTCTCTGGGTTTTGTCATATATACACATACATACATACATACATACATATAAATACATATACATATATGTAACACATATATACAATTGATTTCAGAGAGGAAGGGAGAGGGAGAGAGCCCAGTTTCTTTAATAAAAACAGAACTATTTAGTTCCTATTCTCACTTGAGCAAGATTTGGTAGCTTGTGTCTTTGAAATAATTGGTCTGCATAATCTAATTGTTACCTTACGAGGACGGAGTGGTTCACGGTGCTGTCTTATTCTTTTGCTGTTTGTGGGATCAGCATTGGGGTTCATGCATTCGTTTTCAATACTGGCAATTTGTGTGTTCTCTCACGTTTTTCTTGGTCAGCCAGGTTAGTTTATTAATCATATTTTTCTTTTCAAATAACTGGTTTGGTTTCAAGTTCCTCTGATGTCTGAGTTCTATTGATGTCTGCTCTTTCCTTTATGTTCGTCCTGCTTCGGGTTTAATTCACTCTTCTTTTTCCAGTTGCTTTTCCGGTCCACAAATCTGCTACATTGCATTTTCTTTTCTTTTTTTTATTGATTTTTTTACAGAGAGGAAGGAAGAGGGATAGAGAGTCAGAAACATCGATGAGAGAGAAACATCGATCAGCTGCCTCCTGCACATACTGGGGATGTGCCCACAACCAAAGTACATGCCCTTGACCGGAATCGAACCTGGGACCCCTCAGTCCGCAGGCTGACACTCTATCCACTGAGCCAAACCAGTTAGGGCTACATTGCATTTTCATTTTTATCCAGTTCAAACGTTTATAATCATCCTAGAAATGTCCTCTTGGCCCCATTGGCTATTTAGAAGCACATTGTGCTGGCCAGTGTGGCTCAGTGGCTAAGCATCGACCTATGAACCACAAGGTCATGGTTCAACTCCTGGTCATGGCACATCCCCGGGTTACAGGCTCGATCCTGGGAGGGGGCAGGCAGGAGGCAGCCGATCAATGATTCTCATCATTGATGTTTCTATCTCTCTCTCCCTCTCCCTTCCTCTCTGAAATCAATAAAAACATATTTTTAAAAAGTACATATTTGCAGATTTTTTTTTTTCAGATATTTTGGTGTTACTGATTTTCTAATTTAATTTATTATGGTCAGTGGAAATGCCTGGAATCATTTTTATTTATGCTTTTAAATTCATTAGGGTATGTTACATGGTCCAGAAAAGGGTCTATTTTGGTGATTGTTCCTGGGCACTTGAAAATAACGTATGTTCTACTGTTTTTGACCAAGTAGTCTGTCTCAGTTAGCTTGAGCTGATTGGTGATGTTTTTCAGTTCTCATACATCCTTGCTGATTTTTGCTCTGTTTGTCCTATCGATTACCAAGAGTGGTCTTGAGGTCTTTAAGCGTAATTGCTGATTTATCTCTTAAATTCTATCAGATTGTTTACAGCTTTTAATGCTTAATGTGGCAAAGCACACGCATCATAAAATGTATTGTTTACACACTTGCAGGTCTGCAATTCAGCAGCATTAAGTGCGTTCCCAGTTCCCAGTGCTATCCAGCCATCACCCCACCACCCACTTCCAGAACTCTTCTGTTATCCCAAGCAGAACCCCACAGCCACCAGCAAGCCCCTTCCCTCCCCACAGTCCCCGCGACCTCTGTCCCACTTTCTCTTCCTACAGAATGGCCTATTCTGGGTGCCTCACATGCATGGAATCATGAAATGTCTGTCATTTTGTGTCTGGCTAATTTCACTTCCCGTACTGTTTTCCAGGCCCATCGAGTTTTGTAGCAAATGCTCGCTCTTCAGGAGGCATACTCTTTCAGTGCATGCATATGCTCCTTGTTAAAGAATCTCTTCGCCTGTTCACGGTGCCTGGGCTGCTGCCACCAGACGTTTCTAGGCTATTGTGAACGATGCTGCTGTGGGCATCGGCGGACAAGTATTGGTTTGATTTCCTGCTTTCAAATCTTTAAAATACATGGTGATTCCATTTCCGTTTCTGAGGAGCCACCAAGCTGTCTGCCACAGCAACTGCACATTCACCTTCCCCGTGGCCACACAGACTTCTGATGTCTCCACGGCCTCGCCACCTCTGGTTCTTTCCTGTTGTTTTTAATAGTCACCCTGCTGGGTCTTGGGCGATTCCTCACTGTGGCTTTGATTTGCATTTCCCTAACGATAGGTGATGTTTAGCATCTTTTCAGGAGCTCTTTGGCCATTTGTATGTCTTCTTTGGAGAAATGTCCAGTTGGGTCTCTTGCCCATTTTTGGATTGGGTTGGTTTATTTTGCTGAGCTGTAGGCGCTCCATATGTCCTGGATATCAATCCTTGATCAGATACATAACTTGCAAGTGTCTTCTCCGATGCTGGCTTCCCCTCCCCCCTCGGTAGTATTCGTGTTGCACGGAAGCTTCACATTGGGATGAAGTCCAGGGTGTGGTTTTTCTTGTGTGGCCTGTGCATTTGGGGTCACTGCCAACTCCAATGTCGTGACGACTTCCCCCTCGGTTTTCTTGTAAGAGTTTTATCATTTTAGCTCCAAAGTGTAGGTGTTTGAACCATTTTGCGTTAATTGTTCTCTGTTGTGTCAGAGAAGGGCTCGGTGTCATTCTTTTGCTGGTGAGTACCCAGTTTTCCTGGCCTTTCCCCATGGGGAAAAGACGACCGGCCAGACACCGGCAGTTTGCTCCTGGGCTGTCTGTTCCATGCCGATGGTCCGTGCGTCTGTCCTTACGCCCAGCCGCTCTTCATTACTGTAGCTTTGCAGCCAGGAAATGTGCGTCCTCCAGCTCTGTTCTTCTTCAAGGTTATTTGGTTATTCAGGGTCCCTTCAGATTCCATATGGATTTTAGGATGGACTTTTCTATTTCTGTAAAACAAAAATAACAGACAAAACAACCCGTTGTCTATGGAGAGGAATTGCACTCCATATAGGTCGCTTGGGTGTTAGCAATAGTAAGTCTTCCAAACCATGAGCGTGGGCTCTCTCCCCAAGTTTCTTTAATTTCTGGCAGCGACTTTTTTGTAGTTTTCAATGTGCAAGTCTTTTGTCTCCTTGGCTAATTTCATTCCTAAGATTTTTGTTGTTATTGTTTGTTTGTTTTAATATATTTTTATTGATTCCAGAGAGGACGAGAGAAGGAGAGATAGAAACATCAGTGATGGGAGAGAATCATTGATTGGCTGCCTCCTGATGCCCCACACTGGAGATCGAACCTGCAACCTGGGCATGTGCCCTTGACTGGGAATCGAACCACGACTTCCTGGTTCATAGGTCAAGGCTCAACCACTGAGCCACACCAGCTGGGCTGTTTTTTTAATTCATCAATGAAACTGTTTAAATGTCCACGTTGGGCATCCTGGCTGGTGTAGAGAAATGCGTGCTGAGCTGGTGTCCCGCACCCTCGCTTCATTATCGGCTCAGTGTCGGTTGTTGACCCTTTCGTGTAATCCTGTCAGCGTTCCTTCATGGGTTCTGATGCTCTGTCATAAGGGACAGAGTTCGTCATGTCTTCTGGGTGTATTTTGTTTTTATTTGTGTTAATTGTCCTTCCCCTAAAACCTGCAGTAGTGCTAATGGGACCACCGGCTTTCTGAGGTCGGTGTTTGCATTTCACAGCCCCGCAGTCTCACTTCTGAGCTGTCACTCTACTTCAGGGGCTCTTGCCGCCCTCTCGGAGGCTTCCCTCTGCAACACGTGTTGTCCTGTCAGGTGGCCAGGCCCCGGGTGAGTCAGGAGATGGAAACACGCGTGGACACTGGCTGTGCTGGCCATTTCCACGCTTTTATCTCCCTCCCCGCAGGCTTGCCATCACTTACTGTTTAATCTTCAGGGGGCTCCTTCTGTGTCTCTTTAGAAACCCTAATCCGAGAGAGAGGGGGGCGCTAACAGTGTCGAGTGAACTGGAAAGTCGGTCTGACCAGTCTCCTTCCTGGCCCGCAAGCTCCCGCGGGTAAGACCTGTCTCCCTTCTCCAGTGGTGCCTGGTGCAGTCCCGGTGGGGCATGGTAAGGTCAAATACTTGTTAAACTAGATGATACTGGGCAAAGAAGGATGAGTGAGAAAATACTGAGAAAAAAAAGGATTTAACCTAAAATATGTGTAGGGAGTCTGAACGTGAGAGTGTTGTGAGAATAATACATCTTTTGCTGAAAACATGAGATTAATGGTGAAAACCCTGTGGACACACCAGGGCTCTGAAAGATTTAAGAGGAACGGTTTGGCAGAGTAATATTAACTAATAAATACAGCTCTTGGCAGAGAAGACAAATCTGAGAGTGATATACGATTCAGTAAACAATAGAAATTGGCATGGATCTACAAAAGAGAAAAAACAATCATTTTTTTAAAAAATCTGGACTTTAAGTTTTGATAAGAAAAGCTGTACTAGCCCGGCCGGCATAGCTCAGTGGTTGAGCATCGACCTCCGAACCAGGAGGTCACAGTTCAATTCCCGGTCAGGGCATATGCCCAGGTTGCAGGCTCAATCCCCCGTATCGGGTGTGCAGGAGGCAGCCGGATCAGTGATTCTCTCTCATCACTGATGCTTCTCTCTCCCTCCCTCCCTCCCTCCCTCCCTCTCCCTTCCTCTCTGACATCAATAAAAACATGTTAAAAAGAAGAGAAGCTGCACTAGAGGGTGGGGTAGGAAGCAGACGGCGAGGGGAGCTTGTCCTCCCTCTGAACACCTCGGAGGGGGCGTGGGAGGTGGAGGCACCCAATGAGGCATCAGAGACACAGGAGCCGGGTAACAATCAGGCCACAGGTCCAGGCAAGTGACACCTGTGCGGGGTCATTGGTGCCCAGGGAGGGAGTGACGTTGCACAGGATGCTGCCGACACCCTTGGCAGATGGCGAGGGGGACCCCGCGGGTCCCCCAGTGGACAGAGCGCTGACGGATGCTCAGGCGCCGAGGCTGCAGCTCATCCGGACGGTCTGGCTGCCACGTTGGTGTTTTCTTTACAGAAATGCGGGGAGCGGGGAGGACCGCTCCCAAAGGACGCACCTCTCAGCAGAAAAAGATGAGCGTCCGCAGGCCATGGATCAGACGAGAGATTAGAGAATGGCAGGGCCGACTCCAAGTCTCACTTCAGAAAACGTGAAGCCCTTCATTAGAAAACACTGTGAGACATAATGTCAATACTTTTCACTATTTGTTTTAAAGCATGAAAGGCCATGAACACGGAATAGTACGCACCGTCACCGTTTCTGAGTGTCACTGGGTTACAGACGTAAGGATGGATAACGGGGAGTGACGAGGGGGTGAGCGCTGGTGACACCAGTCAGACAGAGACCCACTCATGAGGGAGCTGGGAAACTCTCTCAGCCTCGTGGCCTGAACCTGCACGTTGTCTATAAATCAGTACGTTAACTTGATACCAAGTCTTTCAATGTGTCGCCGTCCTACTGGATGAACTACCAGAACACCGCAGTGAGGTGCAGACATCGGCGTGCTCACCACACAGTCTGTTTTATCTGCCAGGGAGACAAGCACACTTACTCTGCATGAGAAGATCGCTGACTGTCATCGGGTATGTGTTAGTCATGGCATGCGGCTATTTCACACACCCTAACGACCAGCGGTAAAAACAAATGCCCACTCACCACGCCAGACTAAAGAGAACATTGGTGGTTTCACAGCCTAAGAAAGGTATACGCTATTGCAGCTACACAGTAGTCATTTTTCCAGACATGTCAGCCTTTTTTTTTTTTTAATATATTTTATTGATTTTTTTACAGAGAGGAAGGGAGAGGGAGAGAGAGCTAGAAACATCAATGAGAGAGAAACATCAATCAGCTGCCTCCTGCACACTCCCCACTGGGGGTGTGCCCACAACCAAGGTACACGCCCCTGACCGGAATCGAACCTGGGACCCTTGAGTCCGCAGGCCGACGCTCTGTCCACTGAGCCAAACCAGTCAGGGCTGGACATGTCAGCTTTTAAAGTCTTACTTTTTCAGATGTTTTTCTCATTCTAAACTAATAGCCGCGTTCAGATGTAATCGTGTGGGTAAACGCGTGCTCTTCTCCTTAAGGCTCCCGCTCCCCCAGCGACTGGGTTCCAGGCCCACAGATCTGCCCCCGCTCCCTGTGGGCACCCCTCCTGGCCTCCCTCCTCCATCGCCGGGTCTTTGCTCGGGGGCCACACCTGTAGCAGTGCCTGGGAAAGTCCTTCTTGGTCCACTTGAATTCCTGAGTCAGTCAGTCCAGCTCCCCACCCAGAGGCTGCGCCCCTCGGGACAGCGGGCAGGGCCGCGTGGCGGGACACACAGGCAGGGGCTGCCTTGGCTGCGTCAGGGCTTCCTTGTAAAACCTCGAACAATCCGGGAGTGCAGCTGACCCTCCGCTGGCCCTGCTTCCTCCCTCAGGGACACTGGCAGCAGTGGTTTCTGGAGATCTGCGAGCGGAAACAGACTGTTTTCGGGAGCGGATGGCGGAGCGTGTGCCACCAGCACCTGTGTGTTCTCACCTGGTGTCTGGAGAGCGAGGACAGGTGTGGCTCTACCTGCCTCTTCCGGACGCTGCTCCGCGTCTCCCTGTGCTCACGCGTTTACGTCCCCATCTGCTGCTCGGGCTGATGCAGGGAGGCTGACGGATCCGGCCACCTGCCTGCTCTAGTCAAGACTGCCTGCTGCCCCCGTGGCTGGGCATGCCGGCCCCGGTCAGTCCAGGCACCAGCCCCCCGCTCCCCCTCTGCTCTCCTTCTAGGAGCTCCCAGGACCTTAGATCTTGTCCAAAGCCGCTTGCATGTCCCATGAGACCCAGCTGTCCTCTGGTTCTCGGCCATTTCCTTCCCAACTCGGCTCCCATCATCTCCACCCCTTCCTTTCTCTGCCAGAATCTTCAAACGGCCACAGGGACCCCTGGAAATAAGTAACAGGGTGGCCACAAGGAGTCTTAAGGGACCCGATTTTCAGATGCTTAATTTTCCTAGAACTGATCTGCCCAGGAGACTCCTGGGTCTGGACCCACGTTGCATTTGTCAATGACCCCTCCCACTGGCCCCCTCCCAAGTCATACTACATCACACTGCACTGAGGACAGGTGTGATACCAGGACAGGTGTGATACCGGGAGGTCAAGTGTGATGCCAGGACAGGTGTGACAGCCCGGAGGACAGGTGTGACAGCCCAGAGGACAGGTGTGACGCCAGGAGGACAGGTGTGATGCCCGGAGGACAGGTGTGACACCTGGAGGACAGGTGTGACAATCTGGAGGACAGGTGTGATGCCCGGAGGACAGGTGTGACGCCAGGAGGACAGGTGTGACAACCAGGACAGGTTTGACACCAGGACAGGTGTGACACCAGGAGGACAGGTGTCATACCAGGAGGACAGGTGTGATACCGGGAGGTCAGGTGTGACGCCCGGAGGACAGGTGTGATACCGGGACAGGTGTGACGCCTGGAGGACAGGTGTGACAATCCGGAGGACAGGTGTGACACCAGGAGGACAGGTGTGACGCCTGGAGGACAGGTGTGACAGCCCGGAGGACAGGTGTGATACCGGGAGGACAGGTGTGACACCAGGACAGGTGTGACGCCCGGAGGACAGGTGTGACACCAGGAGGACAGGTGTGACAACCAGGAGGACAGGTGTGACGCCAGGAGGACAGGTGTGACACCAGGAGGACAGGTGTCATACCAGGAGGACAGGTGTGACAATCCGGAGGACAGTTGTGACAACCTGGAGGACAGGTGTGATACCAGGAGGTCAGGTGTGACGCCCGGAGGACAGGTGTGACAATCCGGAGGACAGGTGTGACAATCCGGAGGACAGGTGTGATACCGGGAGGTCAGGTGTGACAATCCGGAGGATACCAAGAGACAACTAGACAATTTATTTTAATTAAGGCACTATTAAGACAGGCATTTCAAGGAAAACTTAACTTTTATTTACAGTCATCACATACCAGATTTTGTGATATATATGGATTCAATCATGTTGCTAACAATAGAAAGAGCTCAATCCAGAAGAAATTCCCACTATGAGAACCTTGATGAAAGAGTCTGGTCAGTAAAAGACTGTGAAGGAAAAAGGATGCTCCATTGAGATACATTCTATGGGATGAAATGTTTCCAAAAGGAAAAAGAAGCAATCAATGTAAAATTCTAATTGGTAAAAATCTTGAGTATTTTTTAATGGATGATTGTGGATACTAAATCACCATGGTATTTAGAACCCAAGGGGTCCATTTAAAAGATCTGTCCCCACTTTATTGGAAAATGTCATGTACAACTTATCAGAACTTACCCCTTTTAATTTTAGATGTTAACTTAAAAATGTGTGTGGGAAGCACACGGCATTCTTTTAGGAGGTGTCTAGATTAAAAAACAGAGCTGTGTGGCCCATTGCAGTGCCCACGTGGGGCCTTCCAAGTACACACTGCCCTCAGGTACATGCCACGTTCAAGTACACGCCTCTCTCAGGTACATGCTGCCTTCAGGTACACGCCTCCCTCGGGTACACACTGCCTTCAGGTACATGCCTCTCTTGGGTACACACTGCCTTAAGGTACACACTGCCTTCAAGTACACGTCACCCTCGGGTACACACTGCCTTCAGGTACACAGTGACTTCAGGTACACGCCTCTCTCTGGTACACACTGCCTTCAGGTACACTCCTCCCTCGGGTACACACTGCCTTCAGGTACACTCCTCCCTCGGGTACACACTGCCTTCAGGTACACACTGCCTTCAAGTACACGCCACCCTCGGGTACACACTGCCTTCAGGTACACGCCAGCCTCGGTACACAGTGACTTCAGGTACACGCCTCCCTTGGGTACACACTGCCTTCAGGTACACACTGCCTTCAAGTACACGCCACCCTCGGGTACACACTGCCTTCAGGTACACGCCAGCCTCGGTACACAGTGACTTCAGGTACACACCTCTCTCGGGTACACGCTGCCTTCAGGTACACGCCTCCCTTGGGTACACACTGACTTCAGGTACACGCCTCCCTCGGGTGCACACTGCCTTCAGGTACACACCTCTCAGGTACACGCTGCCTTCAAGTACACACTGCCTTCAAGTACACGCCTCCCTCGGTACACACTGCCTTCAGGTACACACCTCCCTCGGGTACACACTGCCTTCAGGTACACACCTCTCTCAGGTACACGCTGCCTTCAGGTACACACTGCCTTCAAGTACACGCCACCCTCGGGTACACACTGCCTTCAGGTACATGCCAGCCTCGGTACACAGTGACTTCAGGTACACACCTCCCTCGGGTACACACTGCCTTCAGGTACACGCCAGCCTCGGTACACAGTGACTTCAGGTACACGCCTCCCTCGGGTACACACTGCCTTCAGGTACACGCCAGCCTCGGTACACAGTGACTTCAGGTACACGCCTCCCTCGGTACACACTGCCCTCAGGTACACGCCTCTCTCAGGTACACACTGCCTTCAGGTACACACCTCCCTCGGGTACACACTGCCTTCAGGTACACGCCTCTCTCAGGTACACACTGCCTTCAGGTACACTGCCTTCAGGTACACGCCTCCCTCGGGTACACACTGCCTTCAGGTACACGCCTCTCTCGGGTACACACTGCCTTCAGGTACACACCTCTCTCGGGTACACACTGCCTTCAGGTACACGCCTCCCTCGGGTACACACTGCCTTCAGGTACACGCCTCCCTCGGGTACACACTGCCTTCAGGTACACGCCTCTCTCCGGTACACGCTGCCGCTGTCCTCACCTGACCCCCTTCCCCTCCCTCCTCACCTCTATGGCCAGCTGGGCTCACTCCACTCTCAGAGGCAGACATCTCAAATGTCAACTGAGGAGACTGTGTTACCACGTGGTGCGCTGTGCCAGGAAGTCCCCTTCCCACCAAGGCCCCCGGAACCCGGTGCCACCAGGAGAGCCCAGGTGGAGCCCGCCTTTCCGGTCACACCGTGAGGGCGGGCTGGCGAGGCGTTCTGTTTTCCTTTTCCTTACTCCTCAGGCAGGATTGCTTTTCAGAGAAGCGGGGGGGGGGGGGAACATGATGTGAGTCACAAACCTGCTGTCCCCTGCACATGCCTTTGACTGGGAATCGAACCCATGACCCCTTGGTGTGTGTGACGCTTCCTGCTGGCGACACAGCTGTGCAGACACTGGCTCCCTGGGCGATCTCAGCACCTGGTGTGGCCCCCAAAGTCGCCATCGACCACCCCGTTCCCATCCGGTGCAGGTGCCCGGCCACCACCCTGCCCCATCAGCACCTCCCAGGGAAATGCCCCGGCGTAAAGCTGCCCCCAGGCTTCCGCTAAGAAAAAGGTGTTTCACTTAAAGCCTCCGGCCTTCTTCCGAAGGGCGACCATCCCGGCAGCGCTGCCGTCCCGGGCGGAGCCTCCAGGCCGCCTCCGGACCCGCTTTCGCATCCACAGGCCGCAGCCTGCCCGCTGGGCTCCCGCGAAGGGCACACGAGGATGTCCGCCCCGGGCACGGCCCGCTGCAAAGCCCGTCAAGGCCCACCCACCCCCGACGCGGCTCCTCATTAACGTCAAGACCGTCCGAGGGCCGGACCCGGGGGAAGCGGAGCGAGGCGGACGGAGCGGTCGGTCTGGTGACCAGCGTGGGGAGACGCCTGCTCGCACGGTCGCGGGCCTCCCTGCTGCGAAGAGAAGGAAGGGCCTGACTCTGAGCCCCCCGGGGGCGCCAAGGGGACGGCAGGGCCCTGTGCACCTGCGGGCGGGGGGGGGGGAGGCACCTGGAGGGGCCCGGGCGTCCACTGCGCTTCTCGGCCCGGGTGACTCCTCCGACCCCATCTCAGGGTCCGTCCCCAGGGCCCGGCGGACACCGGTGCGCGATCCTCCCACCTGGGGCGGCGTCCGCCGCGCATCCAGGGACAGTGCGAACCTGTCCGCTCCCAGCAGGGCGCGGCTGGGTGGCGGGCGCATCGCCGGGCCCACGGTCCGGCCGGCACCACCTTCACGCCGCGCTGCACGCCCGCCGCCACCGCCCCCCTCAGCCGGGCGGGGCTCGGGAGCATGCGCAGAGGCCGGAGACCGCGGTCCCCCGCAGGCAGGTGCACCTCAACCGTCAGCCGCCCTTGGCCAATCGGGAGTCGTGTTGTTGCCGAGGCCTCCCGCTCCGACGGGACTGTGGAAACGGGCAGCCAATCAGGAGTCTTGTTGTAGACGCGGAGCCCCGCCCCCGACAGGGCGCAGGGTGCCGGGCTAGGGTCATGGGGGGTGAGCGCGCCTGAGCTCCCAGCCCGCAGGGCCCGCGTCCGCTCGCCCCGCACCCGCCCTCCCGCCCGCCCTCCGGCGGCGGCGCAGCCCATGCGGCTGGGGGCGGAGGCCCGAGCGGACGCGGCTGGGCGTCTCCGGTGCGGCGGGCGGCCCGGGGCGGTGCGGGGGCGGCGGCGGGGCCGGGTGCGGCCCGGTGATTGGCCGCGGGCGGCGGCTGCGGGGCGGCCGGGCGGCCGGGCGGGAGGGGCCGCGGCGCAGTCGGCCCTCAGCCGCCGCGATGCTGCTGTCGCTGGTGCTGCACATGTACTCGCTGCGCTCCGTGCTGCCGGCCGCCGTGATGCTGGGCTCGGCGCCCACCTACCTGCTGGCCTGGGGCGCCTGGCGGCTGCTGTCGGCCTGCCTGCCCTCCCGCGTCTACCAGGCGGTGGACGACCGGCTCTACTGCGTCTACCAGAGCATGGTGCTCTTCTTCTTCGAGAACTACACGGGCGTGCAGGTGAGCTCGGCCCGCCGGGCCCAGGAGCGTTACTCCCGCCCGGGCTCCTCTCCGCGGCGGGGCCGGTTCGGGGGTCTCCCTTCGGGGTCTCACTGTGGGGTTTGGCCGGGGAGGCCCCGAGGTCACCAGGAAGCCGTGGCCCCTCCGAGCCGCCGCTGGGACCCGCCGTCCCCCTCCCCCCTCCTGGTCCCCCACCCCTCGTGGTGCACCGCGAAGGGGGTGCGGATGAACGTGGAAGTGGGGCGATAGGCTGAGTTTGGGGCGTTTGGTGTGAGAAGGGGGTGCTGTTTAAACTCCCGGGAAACAGGTTGCTACTGTTTGGACCAGAAGCGCAACTTTGTGTGCCTTGGGCCGCCGCGGGGAAGGCGGGGGAGATGGACACCCTGGTTCCCGCAGACCTGGCCTCCCCCGCCCAGTGTTGCCAACGTCGTCTCGGCTTCAGTGCGTGGCTGCCCTTTTTTTCTGTCTGGTTACTTTCTTTCTGTTTGTTGCTTTCTCTATAGAGATTGGGCTTGTAGATTAAATTTGTACAACAAACAAAAGTAGAAGGGCCTCTTTATTTAGTTCTTTGAAGTCTCATACAAAGGTAACAATTGTGAATTTTTATTTTATCTCCCAATGTGCAAAAAGAGTTTGATTCTTGGTTATTACTTACATTCAGTTACTCCCTTTTTTTTTTTTTTTTCTCTTTTCTTGGTTTGGCCTGGAGGGGAGGGGAGGGGATGGTTTTGACTTTTTGCCTTTGAGAGCCTCAGTGTCCACGCTGTTGTCAGTCACCCAGCTACTGTTTAGACTGCTTGAACGGCTGTGGATTCCCTGAGGACTTGAGTTTGCCCCAATTGTAGGTTGTTTTTTTTGGGGGGAAGGGCATTAGGAGGAGCCAGGGTCTCCATTTAAACCAGCATCTTGGTTTGCTAGGAGAGAAAGATCACTCTTCCAGAAAACTAGTTCCTGATAGTTGACTTTTAAAGGGGCCTGATGTAAAATTTTCACTGGAGCGCCCCTGTGCGCTTCACATTTACCTGAATGTGTGGTTTTTAAGAATTGAATTTCACATCAAATGACAGCTGGCCTGGACTCAGAGCATAGGACAAAGTCAATTACCTTTTAGAAAAATAATTCTGCCTGTACCTGGTTATTTTATTTTTGTTCAAAGAATGGAATATGTTCCATGCAATATAATGTACAATGTACATTGAAGTACTTTTTGTTTAGCAAGTTTCTTATTTTTAAAACGCAATTGTGATCTCTCTCCCATTTTTTTTTGGGGGGGGAGGCAACCAAAATTTTTGATGGCCTTGAAAAAAAAGTAAAAATAAAAATAAAAAGCAATGGTAAAATTTCACAGTGATTCTGAAATTGAGTATTTTACCCCATGCCTTGTTTAGTATAGACCTCCAATTTATTTTGGAGTTCTTAGCACATGGGTTTTTTTTTTTATTTAAATTTTGAATTATACTTCATGGCCATCAGACATCCTTTTATAAATGTGGGTCCCTTGATGAAGTTTTGTAGGAATCCTAGAACTCACTGCCCACTGGCCATGAAATGCAGGTTATGGACATTTAATAAAAATATAGGCCTGAGAGTTTTCTTGTCCATGCATTATTTTTTGGCAAGGAGTTATTTGTTGGTTAATAACAGAGAGCATGATATATTTTGGGGGGGAGGGGTCTTTTTGCCTGGAATCTGGGGTTCCTGGATAGAAAAGGCTCTCTTCCAATATTTCTAATTGTTTCTTTTAAGATTAAATCAATAGAGGGAAAATAGCTGTTTTTAAATATAAACCCAAAGGAAAAGGATAATGAGAATGGACATTCTGTCGCCTTATTTTTTACCTAATAGTTTTCCTCAGTGACTTTGTCATTGCAAAGTTTCTATTAAAATTTTAGCTTGCGCTCTGGCCCGTGTGGCTCAGTTGGCTGGAGATTGTCCCATGCACTGAAAGGTTGCCAGTTCGATTCCTGGCCAGGGCACATGCCCATATTGCAGGCTCATCGCCCAGGGGGGCGGGTCCAGGAGGCAGCTGATCAGTGTTTCCCTCTCACATTGATGTTTCTCTCTCTTCCTCTGTCTCTAAAAAGCAATAAAAAAATCTTTTTAAAAATTTTAGCTTGTTTTGCTAAGGGACTTTATTTTTTTACTTGAATTGTTCATCAGCTTTCATTGCAAGGCCAGTGATGATCCTCTTGTTTGTTCTGTATAAAAGAATGTTAACTCATTCTTTTTTAAGTTTTTGAATGAAAAGAAGTTCACCATTAAATTATATACATTACAGAAGTATTTTCAAATTAGATTCTTTAAAAATAGCATTTTAATGCTTTTAAATTATGAGTATAAAAAATAAATGCTTTGTAATAGTTGTGACAGTATTTTTTTATGCATGGAATTTGCTCTTTGCTTGTTTTTTAAAATATGTTTTCATTGATTATCTTAGAGAAAGGAAATGAGAAGGATAGAGAGATAGAAACATCTATCTGCTGCCTCCTGCACACCCCGTACTGGGTGTGCAATCGGGCATGTGCCCTGACTGGGGAATAAACCGGTGACCTCTTGGTTCATGGTTGACACTCAACCACTGAGCCACTCCGGCCAGGCAGCGTGGGGAATTCTTAAAGCTGAAAACAAGTGGGTCCATGGAGTTCATGATGTGTGCTTGGCAGGTAAACCTTCTCCCAGTGGAACTTGGCAGTCCACGGGACTTTAGACAGACAGGTTCTGTTCCTTCCTAATTTCACTACTGTATTTTCACATGCACGCATCTTTGAGACAGGAAAACATTCCAATCACGATTGCTAAAATTGCTGTTTCTGATTTATCTTTTTAGGTTCTCCTAATACTGAAACTCAACTGGATACCTTCATCATTTATTGCTTTGGGATTTTAAAAGTTTTATGTATCTCTCTTTTTATAAAATATATTTCTTTTTATTAATTTCAGAGAGGAAGGGAGGAGAGAGAGATAGACATCAATGATGAGAGAGAATCATTGATCGGCTGCCTCCTGCATGCCCCCTGCTGGGGATCGACCCCACAACCCAGGCATGTGCCCTTGGCTGGAATCAGACCTGGGACCCCTCAGTCTGCAGGCTAATCTATCCCCTGAGCCAAGCCAGCTAGGGCTGTATCTCTTGATTTGAGATCCACTGACAATTAGAACACACCTTTTTACTATTTGAGGGAGCTCTGATTTAAGTGAGTAATTATATTAAGTTCCTGTGATTGCCATAAGAAAGCAGCTCCAATGTAGTGGCTTAAAACAGTGGAAACTTACCTTCTCACAGTTTTGGAGCCAGGTGTCGAAATCGAGGTGTGTGGGCCTCACTCCCCAGAGGCTCTAAGGAGGATCCCGTCTCTTCCAGCTCCTTCTGCTGCTGGCATCCCCTGGCTGGCAGCCACATCCTCCCGTCTCTGCCTCGTGGTCATATGGCCGCCTCCTCTCTCTGCCTCAACTCTCCTCTGCCTCGTTTGTAAGGACACTTGTCATGAGGCCTAGGACCGTCCCCCCCCCCCCCCCCCCAGATAATCCAGAATGATCTCCCCAGCTCCCCTGATGGTATCGGTTGGAATTTACTTTAACATGTATTTTATTCTAATGGCTCTGTTTGCTAATTCTCTCTTCCCCAAATGCTAACTAACATAATACATTATAACAGTAGAATTTCAAATTTAATATAAATAAATTAGTTTTTCTACTGACCTACTTAGAGTGTAAAATAGTGGTAGGGATTCTGTGTACATAATCTGCCTCTCTCGTAAATTGGTCTACTTTTGTGGAGCTGAATACACTGAGAGTTGAGTCTTCTTTAAAAAAAAAAATCTTTATTGATTTCAGAGAGGAAGGGAGAGGGAGAGAGAGATAGCAACGTCAACGATGAGAGAGAATCATCAATCAGCTGCCTCCTGCATGCCCCACACTGGGGCTGGCGTCTGCAACCCGGGCCTGTGCCCTGACGGGAATCCAACCGTGACCTCCTGGTACATAGGTGCACACTCAATCATCGAGCCACTGGCTGGACATTTAATAAAAATATAGGCCTGACTCTTCTTAAATGGAATTAGAAGTTAATTTTCTCTTTAATATTTCCTAATTATTACTATGCGTTTTTTTGTTTGTTTGTTTGTTTTTTATAGCAAGGGTGGAGATTTATTGACGAACAAGGACAGACTCCCACATGGGGAAGGGGAAAGAGTCCCCATTACTATGGTTTCTTAAGCAGAGGTTGATATTAATAGACATTCAAAACTAAGTAATCACGTCTCACTAAAGACCCCTAGAACCCATTCTCCTTTCATTCATTCCTTCAATACTGGAGTGGGCACCTTGTTCCAGGGCCTCGCTGGACACTGCCTGATGCAGGGGTGACCAGCGTGGAAGGCCCTGCCCTTACAGAGCTCAGTCTAGGGGGCCAGGACATGGCAGGAAAAGGGCTGTGTTCTGTGCTCGGTGAGCCCCAGAGGTTGGAGGTGGGCCTGGGGGGCTTCCAAAAGCCAGTGCTGTTGGCCTGGAGCCCGAGAAGGAGCCAGTTGGGAAGGTCTGTGGTTGTCCTGGGCTCGGAGTTAGGGAGGGCAGATGCGCAGAGAGGGCAGAGCATCCGGGGCCTGTGAGAGGCAGCAGCAGGGCGCTGTGATTGGACAGGCGAGTGGAGTCCGAGTGCGACCTCGCTGTGCACTGTTCTGTTACGAAGGTCACGTCACTCTGCAAGGCAGCACCGTTCTTCCCACTTCGCAGATGCGAGAATCGAGGCACAAGCAGTTCACGATTTAGTGGTCAAGCCAGGATAGGGTCCAAGGCAGTCCAGCTTCGGGCCCAGTTTTCTGAGGATGCTGTGCGAGGTGGTGAGGTTACATTGGTTGCACTTATACTTGGAGGAAGGTGGACAGTCAAAATAGGAGGCAGCACGGAAATTGGGTGGAGGGTGTGCTTGTTCGCTCTGTGACAGACGGAGACCCTGCGTGGGCCATTCGAGCAGCTGCGGCCGTGGTGGAGAGCCGCGTGGACTCCCTTCCACAGGAGGACGTGCAGGTGTGTCCAGGAGAGACTGGCACCTGCGTGAGCACGCAGCCTCCTCAGGCCTGCCCTGGCCCCGGCTCTCCCCGCGTCGGTTTCACGCTACAACAGGCAGCTTTGGGCTGCTGTCTCTCTCTACTTCTTCAACTCGACACCCGGTCTTCCTTATCTGTCCTGGTCTCACCCCATCTCAATGTCAGGGTCACTTATACGTAACATTAGCATGTGTACTATCAGCACTCACATATCTTAATGTCCGTTTCCCTTCTACAAGATGGCAAGCCCTTGGAGGTGGCAGTGAAGGGGAGAACGGTTTGATTTGATGTTCTTTGTAGCCAAGGCCGCCCGGCCTGCAGGGAGTCTGGCCTTGCCAGTGGAGAGGCAGGGACTGCCCTTGCAGGATGGGGCCGACTGGCCTTGCTAGTGGACGGGCTTGGTCTAGCAGGGTCTACAGGTGCGCTGAGTCTGAGCGCATTCTTTACTAGGTAAGGCCGGGGAGGCGGACTCCGCCCTCAGAATCAGGTCAGAGGCCTTGTGAAGGGAGGTTCTGGGACAGCCTGGGACAGAGAACCCTTGTTTGCGTGCCAGGAGACACCGCGCTTGCTGTGGTTTGAACCTACGCAGTTCTCTCGGCTCGTTTCCTCTCTCTCTGTGGGAACTAGCAGTGAGCACCAAGGAAGCGAGCGTGGCGGGGGCGTTTCGGGGCTGTGGGTGTGTGCGAGTGGTTTTGGAAGGCAGCTCGACTCTGCTCCGGGTGGGAATCCAGGCGCATAAAGAAATGACGGGTGATACCTGGAAAGAGACCGTGCTGAGTGCTCACACATGCTAGGCACGAGCGTTTCCGCTTGACAAAATAGTCTCGCCCTCAGACAACACACTTCAGCAGCGCAGATGGAAGTCAGTTTAGAAGCAAAACTGTCTGGTGAGATAAGTTTCCGAATAAGCCGCTGCGCGTGCTTACCTGGGAGGGGTTGCTATGGCGGCAGGTGGGCCATCAGGCAACTGGTACCTGGGGTGCCGGCTCCCTGTGCTCTCAGGCCCCCTCTGCTCCTGTTCTCCATTGCATTTTTGTACAAGTTTTTTTTTATGTAAGTTGTTAATTTTTATCTCACCAGTTTCTTATCTCTTTTGGGGAGTAAAAAAAAAAAAAAAATCATATAAGCTTCTAATACATGTGAAGCCTTCTCATTGACATTTTTTATCCGGAGTTTTTGCAGAGGATAGTTTGTAACATTTGAAGGAGTTTGGGATCCCCGGGTGAGAAACCTGTGTGGTCCCTAGTTCCCTGCCCCACTGCGTGTCAGCTTGAGCAGGTCAGCTTCCCAGCTCCCGGCCCACGCTCATCCTGAGCTCAAGTACTCAGGTCTCGTGGTCGAGACACGCTGAGAGGGTGCAGGGGAGCCTGCCAGCTCCCTGATGGCCCATGTGGATGCCCAGGAAAACGCCGTGAAGAGGGCAATGCCGAGGACAGAGGGGCGCGTGGTCAGACCTCTGAGCTGGGAGGTCCCCTAGGTGCTGCGTGGTGGCTGCTTTTGCACATGGGTATTGGACCAGTGGCCATGTTTGCATCTTGTTGCAGAGGGATCATCACTTTCCTCATCAGTGGAATGTTTCAAACAGGGCAGAAAAAGACCACAGATTTTGTGTGCATTACGGTAGGAGACTTGTACTGGGTAACTAGAGACCTATTTCATTGGCATAAAAGCACATTGAAAAATGCATTTCAAATGATCCTATCTAATGAAAGAGTAATATGCAAATTGACCGTCACTCCACCACACAAGATGGCCACCCTCATGTGGACACAAGATGGCTGGCAAGGGAAGGCAGTTGTAGGTGATAAGGCCAGCAGGGAAGGGCAGTTGGGAGGAACCAGGCCTGCAGGGGAGGAAAGTTGGGGGGGGGGGGACCCAGGCCTATAGGAGAGGGCAGTTGGGGGGGATCCAGGCCTGCAGGGGAGGAAAGTTGGGGGGGACCCAGGCTGGCAGGGGAGGGCAGTTAGGGGCAGTTGGGCTGGCAGGGGAGTGGTTAGGGGGTGATCAGGCTGGCAGGCAGAAGCGGTTAGGGGCGATCAGGCAGGCAGGCAGGCGAGCAGTTGGAAGCCAGCAGTCCTGGATTGTGAGAGGGATGTCCAACTGTCAGTTTGGGATCGGGCCTAAATGGGCAGTCTGACATCCCTTGTGGGGTCCCAGATTGAAGAGGGTGCAGGCTGGGCCGAGGGACACACCCTTTCCACCCCCCCCCCCCCCCCGTGCACGAATTTCATGCACTGGGCCTCTGGTTATAAATGAACATGGAGTATACATTATATATGCAATCTTATTCAAACTGAAATTCTTTGTGGCTGCATGTCTACCTAATCAGAGACCTTTTTCAGCAAGGTAGACTAGAGAGCTATTGTTCTTATTCATTAATCACTTTCCCCAGTTTTGAATTTAAAAAATCGCTTTATTGGGTAATAGAGCCGTCATATTGTCTGGGTGGTTTCGATGTTCCAGGCAGCGGGTCTCATCTGTCTCACCACGCCTGTGAGTGGTCCTGGCAGTGCGTGCGTTCCCGGGCAGGAGCCGGTGTGGAGGGTGGGCCCTTGCTCAAGCTCCTAGTGAGGGATGGTCGAGGTTTCAAGGGGAGCCGCTGGCAGACAAGGCCCCAGGCCCACCAGTCGGCTGGCACCGGCACTGACCACATGGAGGCCAGGCCCTGCGACTTGACCTTCCTGTGTGGCAGCCTCTGAAGCTGCGGCTTCCCTTCTGGAATGAAAAGTGATTCCACTGAGCGAGCGCATCAGGCAGTCTGCGGGCCAGTGGGTGTTTCTCACCCTTGCTCTGCACTCTGAGTTGTTCCACGAGCGGTTTTGAGTAAGCAGTTTGTGTTCAATAAAAGTGGTCGTCTCACACAGTCAGGCCCAGCAGTCCCCCCACCACCCCACCCCGCTCCGGCAGACGCTTCCCCCTGACCCTAGTGCAGGCAGTGCTGCTCAGGGCGCCCCAGCAGGCGCCGACCTCCTGACCTCCTGCACCAGGCAGCTCCCAGCTGCAGAGCAGGCTCTTTCCCCATGCTCCTGCCAGCCAGGGTACGAGGGACAGACGCCCAGATGGCCACACCACAGCCTGCTTCATGCTCCTTCCTCCTCACCCTGAGGCAGGTGCCTGTGGAAAAGGAAACAAGTTTCAGTGGAGTGTTGGGAGCTGTGCCTGTGACTGGTGCAGTGCAGGGAGGAGACCCTTTCCTTCACCCTCGGGCTTACACGGGGCCTGCCCAGTGCATGGACAGGAGCCAGGTGCGCAGCAGGGCAGCCCTGCGCATTTCCCTGCTGTGAACATTGGGACGTGCCCTGGGCCTCCCAGGAAGGAGGTGGGAACCAAAAGGTCTGACACGCAGAGGTGTCGAAGGCCTCATCTTTTCATGAACATTCACCTTCATCTCATCTGAAAATCGCACGTCCCGGTACTGCTGTTCTGTGTGCACGGCTCTTAAAACAGCGCGCACTGCGCTTCCGTAGCGCGTGCTGTCTCCTTCCACGCACTGCACGCACCTGCCTCCTCCGCGAGGGAGGCGCTGGGAAGCAAGGTCCTGTGAGCCGTGTCAGTGCATGTCCAGCCGGTACGTGCTTGCTGTAGTTTGCTCACAAGAAATCATTGTGCTTCTTTCACTTTATGACCATTAACCTGGCCTACTCTTGAAACACATGCCATGTATGCCCTCTGAGACTCCGAGGAAAAATCTGGTTTGTGTGCATCGTGATTGGAAATAATCATGACATGTGTTCGTCAGTTTTTTGGCATTGTCCTATTTTGTATGTTATATAAGTACATGCTTTAAAATATCAAAGTAATTTTTCTTTTTGTTTTATCTTGTAGATATTGCTATATGGAGATTTGCCAAAAAACAAAGAAAATATAATATATTTAGCAAATCATCAATGCACAGGTTTGTATTTCATTTGCGTGAATCTTAGGTTTTTCTACAGAAAATACGTGGGCATTCAGAGCAATGTTGTTGTATATTTAAATGAAAATTTTTTGTTAAAACATGAATTTGGAATGCAGATGTTATGTGACCTTGTATTTGTGATTTCACCATGAATTCCCCTCATCTTGCCTCTTCCCTGCGATGAGTGTAAATGAGCCGTTTCCTCTCTCCCACTTCTTTGAACAGCACTCTGCGTGTCTGTGCCTTCTTCCCCTGTAGCTAATGTGTCTGGAAGGGCTGGTGGGTCGCGGTGAGTGTGCATTTATATTTTGACGGTTGGGCTGCAGAAAGGGGTTCAGTGTGTGAGGCACATGTCCTCAGCACGACGTTCGTGTCTGCCGTGCGCGGTTCCTTCTGCCTCTCGAGTGCAGGTTTACCCACAGCTTGCTCCTCCGACAGAGGCCTCCGAAGACGGGGTCTCAGGGAAGCACAGCGCAGACTTTCAGTTAGGCACTCTTAAGCTTTAATTCTGCCATAGTTGTGGATTCACAAGAATTATAAAAAATAGTGCTGAGGATTGCATGACCTCCTTCCCAAGCTCCCCAGGGATGACTTCTTAGAAATGGTGTACAGCACCAAAAGCAACACATGCACAGGGCTACAGCCCGTCGGCCTCCACATAGCTCCGTTCAGAAACGGCCCTCTTCCCTTCAAACCCGCGACTGCTTTCGAGGCACCTTCCTAAATTTCACCTTTCTCTAAAAGCGCAGTGCTCGGGAGCTGAGGGCGAAAGGCAAGCTGACACTGACGATGCCTCAACAGGAAGGCCTGTGTGCGGCTGCCCTCGCCTCCCCCTGCCCACTGCGACTCCACGACTTAGTGCTTTCATTCCTGTCTCTGCCATACACACGGCAAAGAGAGCGAAAGAAGTTGAAATGTATTGGCCTCAATTTAGCTTATTAGTGATTACACTCGGTTTTATAGGATGAGTTGACGCTACCAAGTGTTGACAGGAGATTTTGTGTTTTGTATATGTTTTTATTGATGTCTGGAAGGGAGAGGGAGAGAGAGAGAGAGAGACACACACATCAATGAGGAGAGAGAGTCATGGATTGGCTGCCTCCTGCACGCCCCACACTGGGGATGGAGCCCGCAACCTGGGCATGTGCTCTGACCGGGAATCGAACTGTGACCTCCTGGTTCATAGGTCGATGCTCAGCCACAGAGCCATGCCGGCCTGGCAACAGGAGTTTTAATGCCTCTGTGTGTTTTGTGAACGTTATCAACGTGACTGGCTGAGATTATTTGGTTTCATTACATTTGACTTAAGTGCCCACCCCTGTGGTCTGCTTCTAACTCTGGCCTAGAAAGGCACCTTGCTGTCCTGTATTCTGACTATTTCTCCCGACAAAAGTGGGCTCTTTACTACTAACAGTCTCTCTTCCTGGCCTGTTGCTGATGCCTATTTCTACCAGAGCTCCATGAGCCAAATAGAACGGATTGTGGGGTCTAGGGCAGACATGATGCCCAGATTCCCTCAGATTGAGCTAGTGGTGATGGTGATGGTGATGGTGATGCTGGTGGTGATGCTGGTGGTGATGCTGGTGGTGATGCTGGTGATGGTGGTGGTGGTGGTGATGCTGGTGGTGATGGTGGTGATGATAATTGTGGTGATGGTGGTGATGATAATTATGGTGACGGTGGTGATGGTGGTGATGATAATTATGGTGATGGTGGTGATGATAATTGTGGTGATGGTGGTGATGGTGGTGATGATAATTATGGTGACGGTGGTGATGGTGGTGATGATAATTATGGTGATGGTGGTGGTGGTGCTGACCACAAGCTCAGTGCTGGGTCTGAGCCAGGCAAGTGCGTCCTGTGTAGCAGCACTGGACTCTGCAGCGCTCGTGTGAAATAGGAACTGTTGTTAAATCGGAATGTACATGAGGAAACCCTGCTTTTTAAACAGACATATATATTTTTTGTTGATTTTTAGAGAGTGAGGAAGAGAGAGAGAAACACTGGTGCCCAGACCGGGAATCAGTCCAGCCTCCTTTTGGTGTGCGGGACAACACCCGACCATCTGAGCCACACCAGCTACAGCCAGGAACCCTTGCTTTCCTTGCGGCCTCTCCTCGCTGGCCCGGGGTCAGGGAAACAGTGGTGCAGCTGACTGGCTCACATAGAAGAAGTCGCGTGTGGCCACATTTCTGATGCCTTGATTACATGATGTCAGAGCTCCAAGTGCACATGACTGTAGAGGCGACGTGTTACCTCTCATAACTCGGCTTTGCCTAGTGCCTCCTGCCTGACCCTCATGGAGAATAAACAAACACAGTGAAAAAGGAAGTTGAGGAGCAGAATTGATGGCACAGCCCTGGTCGGTGTGGCTCAGTTAATTGGAGCGTCCCGTGCACCGAAGAGTCGTGGGTTCGATTCCCGGTCAGTGCACACACCCAGGGTGCAGGTTTGATCCCGGCGTGGAGTGAGTACTGAGGCAACCAATCGATGTTCCTCTCCCAAATCTGCTCTCTAAAAACCAATAAAAACATATCCCCCAATAACGGTTAAAAAATAAAAAATAGATGGCATGAAGCTGATGTCTTGTGACTACTTAAGTTCTTAAATTTCTCCACTACAATTTTCAAAAGATGAAGCGCATAACCCAGAACAGTTCTTTGCAAACATGACCTAAGTTTAAAATTGTACACTTTCTCTCAAAAGTGTTTGGAAGGTGCATCCTGGACCATAATATAACCACGCAGGTTTCAGTATAAAAAGGCACTGTAACGACTTCCCCAGACTTTGGAAATAGTTGTTGCGGGAAAAGATGCCAAGTCTTGTCTTCGGCCTGCACCCTGATGTGCTCCAGGTTGCACCCTCACTCAGTCCTCACGGCTCACTCCGTGGTGCACATGGAGGCACAGCTAGAACAAGCGAGGTGTTTGTTCCCGAGACACGATTAGGATAAAAGTGTTTGTCAGTGACTGCTTCCTGGGTGCGATGAGAGGAAGGGGACAGGAATTATGCACTGTGGAGAGGTGACACTGGAGAGAGCAGCGTAGGTGTCCCACGGACGCAGAGCCGGGGTCACTGCGGGGAAAGCCTTGGCATGGTCACACTGAAAGGGAACTATAATCAGACTTACACAGGTAATTGTAATTCTTCACTCACTGTGGAAGAGTTACTTGCAAATGTTAAAGAAAGATTAAAACGAGAGATTTATAGCCCTAGCCAGCTTGGCTCAGTGGATAGAGCATCGGCCTGTGGACTGAAGGGTCCCTGGTTGGATTCCGGTCAAGGGCACATGCCCAGGTTGTGGGCTAGATCCCTAGTAGAAGGCATGCAGGAGGCAGCCAATCAATGATTCTCTCTCATAGTTGATGTTTCTGTCTCTCTCCCTCTCCCTTCCTCTCTGAAATCAATAAAAAAAAAAAAAATTTTAAAAGAGAGAGAGAGAGAGAGATTTATAATAATTGATACAATTGTTTTCCAAAAAGACAACTTCAGTGTCCCAGCTGGCTGAGTGCTACCTGGGCTGTTCTGTCTGGAAGGGCCGTGGCCTGTGGCCTGCACAGTGGAGAGGTCACCCTGTAACTGGGGAAGGCCCTTTGGCTAGAACTTTCTGGTAACTCCTTGACTGACGCGCTTCTATTTCCTACAGCTTTTTGCTTTGTATTTGTTAAAACATGCCCCCTCTCGTTCGCTTCTTTGTGCACTTTCCCGGGACCCGATTCCTCTCGCAGAGCTCACCAGTTCTTTCCAGCCCGTTCGTGCACGCCAACAGTCCCCTCGCGTTTGCTGATCGTTTCAGTTTCAGGAGACAGGGCGGTTTGTAGCCTGTACTTTCAAGTCCAGCCCTGGGGTCTTGACCTTCACACTTGCCCTCTTCTGTCATTTCCTTTCCTCTGAGTCCATTTCCCACCTCTGCCCACTGCTCGTCCCTCGTCCCTCATCACTCGTCCCTGCCCCAGGCGAGTCCTTGCTCAGGATTTCTGTGAAAGATCAATTAACAGTTTCTTTCTTCCTGCAAATTTTTGTTGGTATAAACTCACTCAAGCCTCTTACTTTTGCTGTCACCCTTTGGTGGGACACCTACGCTGAACTCTCCAGTGTCACATACCACGTCTGTTAGTGAGAGCTGTCGGCAGCCTGGGCGTGTGTCTTGGGTTTTGCGCAGCTGCCGGCACAGCTGCACGCTGCTGAGGTCCTTGGTTTGGACGCTCCTGTAACCCAGTGTTTGCCTACAGCTCACTGGCACGGTGACCCTGCCTTTGTTGGCCGTATTAGCATATACAGAATTCCCACTGGCACTGGGCAGTTTCACTGAACCGTGTTTTTGCTTATCATTTTGTCATGTTTTCTAGACTCAGAATTAGAGAAGCTTACTTTATCCCTGCTTTTGGATTGCTATGGTGGTTTGTAACCTTTGCATTTTGTTCATGAAATAAAAGCCTTTCAAGAAATGCAAAACAAAACAAAAACTCTAACTCTAGCCGTTTGTCTCAGTGGATAGAGCGTTGGCCCACAGACTGAAGGGTCCTGAGTTCGATTCCGGTCAAGTGCATGTACTTCAGTGGGCTTGCCTCTCCATCGAGGCAACCAATCGATGTGTCTCTCCCTCTCTGTCTTTCCTCCTCCCTTCCACTCTCTAAAAATCAATAGAAAAATATCCTCGGGTGAGAATTAACAAAAATACAAAAAACAAAAAGCCCTAAACAACAAAAATTAGAAAATACAGAATTTATATATTTTTAAATATCTCCTGTTGATTTAAAGTAATATTAGAATTCAAATCTAACATTTTCTAAACAAATTCCTTAGAGAATGTGCTGAGGGGCGCTCCGGCTGTGTGTGTGTGTGGAGTGGGGGGGGGGGGGGTGCTGGCGCCCGTGACTGGCGCACTGATGGCCTGTCTCCGCAGTGGACTGGATCGTGGCGGACATCCTGGCCATCCGGCAGGGCGCCCTGGGGCACGTGCGCTACGTGCTGAAAGACGGCCTGAAGTGGCTCCCCTTGTACGGCTGTTACTTCTCTCAGGTAACGCTGCTTCCGTGCTTTTTAAAAGTGTATATGTAGCTTATAAAAATGTAGACTTAAAAATTAAATATACACTTAATATAAATGTACAGGTTGGGGGGTTATTTTTATGAGTTTAATAGCTTTTACTAAATTGAAATAATTTTATTTCAGATTTTCAATGGTGTGTATTTATATACATGTCTGATTACCTAGATAGTTTTATTAAATAGCAAAAATGCAAATGTACAGAAATCAGACAAATAGGGAAATTTAACATCATAGAATTTGATAGACAATTACCTTAAGAAACCAATAATAAAGGTGATTATGGCCCAGCCAGTGTGGGTCAGTGGTTGAGCGACAACCCATGAACCAAAGAATACTTACGAATAGATTCTGTAATGTTTTGGAATTCTAAAGGAATCAAAAGTCAAAGAACCTTTCAAAATAAAAAGACAACTGACACCCACTGTTCCCAATCTCAGTTTCCTTCATTTCCATTTTACTAGGATCCTTTCTCTTCCCTTCCTTGACCTTCTCAACCCAAGACAGGCTGTATTCGCAAGAAATAAAAATAAAAATCACAGTTTTATGAAATAGTTGAAGACCAGCCTTAAACATCCAGAGCCCTGGAAGGATGCTTAGCTGGGGCTTGGTAGGGTTCTGCCATGTAGTAGTGACCTGGGAATGTTTGCCCAGAGTACCTGGTGGTCTGGGTCCTGTTTTGAGAGCATGCAGATCCCGTGATAACGTGAGAAGCCGTTAGTCCATGCCCTTTACCAGCGCAGATCATCCTGAGCACGGTGGGCTTGTCCTCAGGTCTAAGCTGGTGGGGCTTCGGCCAGAGGCACTCTGTAGCCTGCGTCTGCCTGGCCAGCTGCAGAGGGACATGCCTGCTCTGTTCCCTGGAGAGGCCTGCGTGGCGTGGGCGTGCTCTCCGTGCCCAGGCTTGGCGGTGCCGTGCTGTGCTAGGGTCTGCCCTGCTGAGGGTCTGCCAGGACAGGTGCTGCCGCAGCTCCAGCAAAACATGCCGGGCACTTCCCCGCCCAGCGCTGTGTTCTGGGGGCATCAGGCCCCACTCCTGCTGTCCCACGGCCCACCCAGGCCTCCCTAGCAGCCGCCTTTCTAGGCGGGTGTTCCTCCCTCCTTGCCCTCCCTCAGGCTGTTCCTCAGCCTCACATCAGTGCCGGGGGCCCAGGATAGGCGTCACCAGGCCACCCTCCGCTGCCGCTTCCTCTCTCTCCATCCTGCCTTTCCTTTGGGCTCTTTCTGAAAACACCACGTTCTCTTATGCCCTTCTTGTGTCACACGTCCCTTCCCCTGCTCTGTCAGTGTCTTAGAGAAAGAGGCCTGGTCTTCGCTTCAGTATCTCGGGATGTTTTGAATTAAAATAGACTTCATTAAGCAAGTTCAGTGACAGGGAGGACACTGCGTGAAGAACAGACACGACATCGCTGGAGGCTGGGGAAGTTTCTCATTGTGCTGTGTGCCGGCCGTGGCTTTGGCCTCTAACAGGATGGGCTCTCGGCAGTCCTGTGTGTCTGGGTGAATGAACAGTGGCCCTTCGAGTGTCCTCTCTGCACTCCGAAGGCCAGTGCATACGTGGAAGGAGCCGCTCCCTGATGGAAGACCCCTGTTTCCTCCTGAGGCTGCCCCTGCTTGCTTCTCTGTCATTCCTGTCACTCAGACTGGGTCAGGACAGCACGAGTCCAGCCAGTCCGCTCACTGCAGACGAGTCCGACGTAGCACAGAGGGAAGCAGCATTAGAGGAGAGGCGAGCGCCGCCCTGATGCGGAGCTGGACTACGGTTCCCACGCGGTTCTGCGCAGCCAGCTCCTGCAGCCAGCACACAGCAGGAGCCTGTTTTCTCACGGCCCGGGGGAGAGGGTGCGGCGGGGGCGGTGCTGGCAGGCCTCTCCCTCCCAGCCTCTCCTCCCTGCGGCTGACACCTCCCCCGTGTCCCCTCTCCACTCCTTGGCAGGCCCTGTCCTGTTGCACGAGGGCCACCTGGGGACGCGTGACCTACATCTCCCTGGAGGCCCATCCCAAGCTGTCGCCTCGCAGGGCAGGGCTTCAACCAAGAATGTGGGGACACAGTTCCGTCGGCGGCAGTGCTGTGTATATGTCTTAGTCGGGCTAGTTTCTGACACCCCAAAGACCATAAACGTGGACATTTTAAGGACACTTTGTAGTGATTTCACAATTAGTGGAAAAATTGAGAACTAAGATGCATCTGTGATCGAGTTTTTTATCTTAAAAATACATTTTTTTTAAATAAAGCATTTTTATTTTAACTGGCAACAAAACTAAACGATAATGTACTTTGCAATATGCAGTTTTATTTGAATTGTGTTGCAGCATAGGAGAAGGCTCAGCTCATGTTCTTTAGGTGGGAATATTGGAACATGCTCAGTAGTGCACTTCCTGCCTGTCTGGTGCCGGCCGCTGGGTGTTGTGAAGTAACGCTCTCTGGCCTGTTGGCAGCACGGGGGCATCTACGTCAAGAGGAGCGCGAGGTTCAAGGAGAAGGAGATGCGCCGGAAGCTGCTGAGCTACGTGAGCGCCGGGACCCCGGTAAGTGCCTGCCGCCCCTCCGCTCGGTGCGCAGTTTAGGGACTTGATAAGATTTAAGAATCGTCTGCACGTCTGTTGTCCCGTGTGTCATGAGTAATGCAGGGCTTTGTTAAGGCCACAGAAGCCCTCCACATAGAGCAAGCACTTGGGGCCGTGAGGAGGTGGCTGCGGACGGATGGCGGCCTGTGCTGGGGCTCAGTTTGACCTGAGAGAGCAGGCAGGGAGGATGCGGTGTCTAGTCTATAAATAGCAGGCAGGCTGCCTGTCACCTTACACCTCAGCCTGCTCTGCCTGGGCCTCCATGTCAGCGCGGCCAGGCGGCTGATCTCTGTGTGTGAGGGCCGTGGGACTTCTTGTGTAGATCCAGTTATTTGAAAAGTCAAAAATAATGTCAGTATCTACAAACAGAGACGCACTCAGTGTCAGTATTATTTCGTAAAACGTGGCTCCCCGGCCCCCAAATAATCTCAGTGTTCACTTAGAAAGACGCTGACAGCTGCTGGCGCCTCTCCCTGCTCCCCCAGAACCCAGGACACAGTGCCCGTGCTTCCTCCAGTGCCCGGGGGGCCTGTGGCTCAGCACCTCTCCTCCAGGGTCAGGCTCCTTCCTCTCCTCCTCTGGGCTCCGTGTCCTCCCTCCAGCGCCTGTTGCGGAAGAGTTCTCCACAGCAGCTGGTGCGCTCGGCGGCAGGTGCTTCGTTCATGGATGCGCTCGTTGTTGCACACGGTGGGGCCGCTCTAGACGGTTCACTTGCAGGTAGTCCAGCGCGGTGCTGGTATTGTGGGGCGGGAGAGAGACTCCTTTAGCATTCGATATCCTAAATGAAAGCCTCCTATTTTTTGTGTTAATACATTTAAAAGCTTGGAATAATTTTGGATTTACCAAATCCAAGTGAAAAAAGGCGCCTCTGGAAAGGAAGAAAATATTGAAAACCACGTATCCTGTAAGGTGTCAATTTCCAAAATATATGGGACTCATGCAGCTCACTAGCAAGAAAACAAATCACCCGGAAATGGGCAAAGGACTTGACTGCCCCCAAAGAAGCCATAGGGGGGCAACATGACAAGGTTGCCCCTATTCACCAGGAAAATGCCCGTCCCGGCCACAGGCAGGTGTCACCTCACAGCTGGTGGAGTGGCTGCCATCAGGGAGCCGGGAGATGTGGAGAGAAGGGAGCCCTTAGATACTGTCGGTGGGAACATACATCGGCGGCGTCATTATGGGAAACAGAACGGAGGGCCCACCAGGGATTAAAGCTAGAGCTGCCATCTGATCCAGCACTTCTCCTTCTGCGTGTAGATCCAAAAATATGTATCTGACCACTCTCGAGGGGATATCTGCATCCCTATGTTCATTGCAGTAATATTCACAGCAACCAAGATACGGACGCAACCTGAGAGTCCATCAGTAGAGGAGTGGCTGAAGAAAATATGGGACCTGTGTATCAAGAGAGAAGGAAACCCTGTCATTTGCGACAGCATAGCAGGGGCAAGGTTTTTATCTATGAAGAGCTGTTGGTGAGGGTGCCTGATAAACAGCCAGCGGCAGGTGGTGCAGGTAGGACTGGGTGGGGTTGCTCTATGCACCCGCCCAGGTGGTGCAGGTAGGACTGGGTGGGAGTGCTGTATGCACACGCCCAGGTGGTGCAGGTAGGACTGGGTGGGAGTGCTGTATGCACACGCCCAGGTGGTGCAGGTAGGACTGGGTGGGAGTGCTGTATGCACACGCCCAGGTGGTGCAGGTAGGACTGGGTGGGCGTGCTGTTTGCACACGCCCAGGTGGTGCAGGTAGGACTGGGTGGGCGTGCTGTATGCACATGCCCAGGTGGTGCAGGTAGGACTGGGCGGTAGTGCTGTATGCACACGCCCAGGTGGTGCAGGTAGGACTGGGTGGGAGTGCTGTATGCACACGCCCAGGTGGTGCAGGTAGGACTGGGTGGGCGTGCTGTATGCACACGCCCAGGTGGTGCAGGTAGGACTGGTGGGAGTGCTGTATGCACACGCCCAGGTGGTGCAGGTAGGACTGGGCGGTAGTGCTGTATGCACAGGCCCAGGAGACTGAGCAGTCAGGTGTATCGGTCACCTCCGAGTCTCGCATGCGGCTGTGTCGTTCTGTCCCCAGGCAGTTGGTCGCTGCTCTGCTTCCTGTCACTGCAGGGGAGGTAAAGGGAGTCACACAGCTTGGGCTGTTTGGCGGGGGTGGGTGTTTGGCTTCTTCCACTTAGCATGTCTTTTTCGAGATTCATCCATGTGATCATGTGAAGTGTGGGTCAGTGTTTTTGTTTGTTCTCACTGCTGAGTAGGGTGTCATTGTGTGGAGGTGCCACCGCTTTTCTCAGTTTGGGACACTAAAATACCTAACTTCTGTCATGTCTGTGGGCTGCCTTTTCATATTCCTGACAGTGACTTGAAGAACAACAGTTTCGCCTGATCAGTGTGGCTCAGTGGTTGAGTGTTGACCTATGAACCAGGAGGTCACGGTTGGATTCCTGGTCAGGGCACATGCCCGAGTTGCAGGCTCGATCCCCAGTGGGGTGTGTAGGAGGCAGCCGATCAATGATTCACTCTCTCCTCCCTATCTCTCTCTCTCTCTCTCCATTCCTCTCTGAAATCAATCAATCAATACATATATGTATTTTAAAAAAGAACAAGTTTTTAGTTCCTCTAATTCATTGATTTTTCTCTTAAGATTTATGTTTTTTGTGCCCTATTTTAGAATTCTTTGCCAAACTCAAGATTATAAGCCTTTTTCCTGTTTTCTTTGGAAGTTTCATAATTTAGCTTTGCATTGAGGCTGACATCTAGTTGAGCTACCTTCTATGTGGGTGCATTTGAAAAGGGGGGGAGGGATGTCTTATTTTGTCCTTTGGCTGCCAAACATGTTGGTGTTGTTGCTGTAGCTCAGTTCTGAGGCTAAGCGTTCACCCTGTAGTTTCACTGTGTCTGTGCTGACTTCCCAAGCAGGTAAGTGACCGCCCAGACCGAGGGTTACTCAGCTCACATGATGTGGTGTCGTCCCTCCAGTGCCCTAATGTATGGGGGCTCAGAAAGCCAGCCACTAGCATGCAGCAAGGGAGCTCTGTCAAGTAGCACTGTGTACTTTTTGAAATGTGAACACTTACTACGTTTTATATTATGGGAATTTACATATTTATATGATTTTCCTCAAATAAGATGTCCTTAGGGACACAGATGTCTACAATTTATGCCTTTTTAAAGTCATTTTACAGAATTGGGAGGGGGGGCTCTTTTATTAATTACTAGAGGCCCGATGGACGAAATTCATGCCTGGGGGCGAGGGGTCCCCTCACTCAGCCTGCACCCTCTCCAATCCGGGACCCCTCGGGGGATGTTCGACTGCTGGTTTAGGCCCAATCCGGCCGTCAGTCATCTCTCTCACAATCCTGGACTGCTGGCTCCTAATCGCTCACCTGTCTGCTGGCCTGGTTGCTCCTAACTGACCCCCCCTCTGCTGGCCTGGTCACCCCTTACTGCCCCCCCCCGCCAGCCTGGTCGCCTCCAACTGCCCCCCTCTGCCGTCCCGGTCACCCCTAACTGCCCCCCCCACCAGCCTGGTCGCCCCCAACTGCCCCCCCTGCCGGCCTAATCGCCCCTAACTGCGCTCCTCCCCCTGGTCGCCCCTCACGGCCCCCCTGCTGGCCTGATCGCCCCATGCAGCCTGCTGTTCCGTCGTTTGGTCGTCCCTCACTAACCCCCCGTCCCGGCCTAGTCATAGGCAGTCATCTTGTGAGGATGTGACGGTCAATTTGCATACCACCGCTTTATTATATAGGATAAGATTACTTAACAGAGGCTTTGCATGAGTCAGCGTTTTGTGGCCGAGTTTTCATTTAGCAACTATGAACAGGTAATCAGAAATGGTAGGTTCTTGGTGACTGCCTTACAGTGAGTGCAGATTGTGTTTTGAATATGGTCTGTGTTAGATAAGACCGTTTGAATTTTGCATTTTGGTTGCTCTGCTTGAAAGGAAGGTCAGGTGTAAGTGCATGTGCTTGTTCCTGGCCATGGGAGACACTCTCTTAGCATCTGTGGGTTGGCCTTGGTAAGCTAACAGCAAACCTCGCCCTTTCTGCCCACAGATGTACCTTGTAATTTTCCCGGAGGGGACGAGGTACAACCCCGAGCTAACGAAGGTCATTTCAGCCAGTCAGATGTTTGCTGCTCAGGAAGGTAAGCGAACCTTTGCTGCTTTTGAAAAACGGTTTTAAAGATGATGACCTTTTACATCTTTGTTCCTAGAGAAGATATTTATGTTTTACAGCAGTTGAAATGAATGAGCATATTTTCCCTGAGTGGATGTGCATATAACCCTTAGGAAATGAAGGTTCTTTTCATTCACATGCCACCATCACACATCTGAGAGGTGCAGTTCAGAGGCTGGCCAACACCGTGTCGGTAACATCCGTGTGGGTGCCGGGGTTTAGGTGACATCCGTGTGGTTGCACGATGCACAGTGTGGGTTCTGTGGGACGTGACGGAAACGTTTCCACTCCGTGGTTGACAGGCCTGGATTGGGAGCCAAATGGTGACACTTACTGGTTATCTGGCTGCAGGCTGCCTGGTGTTACTGAGCCTCTTTCCTCATCTCTTAAAAAATATACACCTCATGGGACAGACCCAGGTCAGTCTGTGTGAGAACACACTAGAAGATGTGGGGCGTGTCTGCTGGAGAACGTGACATACATTGGGTCACGGGCTTGGAAGCTGCTTTGTGTCCCCAATAATGAGAATGTTCTTGACATCCACGCTTTAGAAAGTGGATAACTCGCCGAAATCGGTTTGGCTCAGTGGATAGAGCGTCGGCCTGCGGACTGAAGGGTCCCAGGTTCGATTCCGGTCAGGGGCATGTACCTTGGTTGCGGGCGCATCCCGAGTGGGGCGTGTGCAGGAGGCAGCTGATCGATGTTTCTCTCTCATCAATGTTTCTAGCTCTCTATCCCTCTCCCTTCCTCTCTGTAAAAAATCAATAAAATATATTTAAAAAAAAAAAAAAAGGAAGTGGATAACTCGTGTACCAGCAGCGATTTGACATAAGCAAATCGGGGTAAACATGAAGCAGCGGCTCTGCTGTTTTCTCTGGTGAATGAGCGAGGCACCCACACACGGGGCCCCCACGCTGTCCGTGGGGATGTCCTGAGCGAGCGCCTCCTGATGACCCTGAGCAGGCTCCTGCGCTGCCATCCCGAGAGCGGGCTGCCGGGACGCTCGTGACCAGGTGGTGGCTCCCCCACGCACTGGGGAACATCAGAATGCGGCTGGTGCAGCAGGAAATAAATTTTTAATTTTATTCATTTTTAGTTAATTCATTGTGATCTGCTGCGAATGCTCCCAAGAATGGAGTGACTGCAGACAGTAGCAGCTGTGTGTTTGCACCAGGTCAGCCTCAGGGCAGGGCTCCAGGGGCGAGAAGGCTGGCTCCTCTGCTCCGTTGGGTGAGCTGGAAGTGGGAGTGGGCGGGCTGGAAGGTCCCAGGTGACTGTTCTCTGTGTCAGGTGGGCAGGTCCCAGGTGACTTCCGCGCCCCACCTGGGCTGGCTGCATCAACTGGGCATAGCTAGACCCCTCCCTCTTCTATCCTCCTCACGGCGCTCATCAGGTACCACTCTTGCGCCAGGATACAGTCTGAGATGGATGTGACCACGAGCGGGGGCTGCGTTCCCAAACGTGTCTGAGTTCTGGAACCCAGACAGCGCCTTGGTTCCTTTTGCTCGGTCTCCTCCTTCCTTGTTAGACAGGAGTTACAGCGTCTGTCATGGGCTTCTGGGAGGCGCAGTGGCTTCGTGTTTGCAGACAGCACCTGTGGAGGGCGGCTGTCTGCGCCGTGCTGTTCGTTCACATAAGGCACTCAGCATCGCGGCCGGGCATCCTCGGGTGTCCTGGAGCCAACTCCTCGCAATGCCAAGGGAAGGCTGGGGCTTTCCTGGAGTCAAACACGACCGGGAGTTTTGACGGTGGGGGTTGGCACCCTGACTATGTTTTTCAGGGTTAACTGCATGTACAGTGTGTGTGATATGTGAGTGTGTAACCTGTTTGGGTAAAACAAACGTTTGCATGCAAATAGATTTGCTCACTGTGTTATATTTACTCAGAGTCATCATTTCAATCCAAGTTCCAGGCCCGGCATTGGCCGCCTCGGCCTAGGCAGCTTTCGCAGCAGGCTTCCGGCCTTTCTCCCAGCCTGGAGCCTGAGGCCCAGGTGTCCTGTGGCCACGGTTTCTGGTGAGAACCGTCCTCCTGGCGTGGGAGGCTGCCCGCCCGCTGTGTCCTCACGTGGCCTTCCCAGGGCACACACAGGCTCCTCTGTGCCTCCTCTCTTTAGGAGCACACAGCCCTGTTGGGTGAAGGCCCTGCAGTGCTGACCTCCCTGAATCTTAATTGCCTCCCAGAGGCCCATCTCCAGCTCAGGCCCCAGGGCCAGGGCCCAGAACCAACTGGGGTGGGGGGCATAGCTCAGCCCATGAGGCCTACGCTGTTTCTCTGTGTGTAATGAGATATAATACATATTTCTTAATCAGTCACTTCAAATCCAGTTCACCTTTATTATTTAATCTCATTAACTGAGATGGCTGTTTATATGCCTACTAAAAATTATTTATTTTTTTAAATCCACAGCAATTTTGTGATGTGTTTTAAAACAAGTACTTTTAAGTAATTTTTAAAATAGTGTAATAGCTATACACATTCTAGCTTCTTAGTCTAACAAGAACCCAGTCACCTATAATTGACCAGCTATTGGCCTTCCATTTTTCTGAGTTGTAGATCTTTCTCAAAGCTACCAAAAGGGAAGAAAAATTTGTATTACTGATGTAATGTCTAACTGCTCACTTTCCTCCTTTAAATTCTGAAACTGGGAACACCGTTGCGGTCTGTTAGAAGTCTGTTCTCTTGTGACTAGGAAGGTAATTATCCGTCCTTACTCGAGGAGATTGACTTGTGAGCAGTAGGTCTAGAAATAGTGTTTCCTGTTTTCCTGCCACTTCAGGCACCACTTAATGAGATTACATGAAAACAAAAACAAAAGACTTGTTTCTCCACCTGTTAATTTTTTGTCAAGAAAGTTGAAACTACTAATGCGTTAGTCTGATATGTTTTGCTACTAAACACCCTTAATTTTGCTCCTAAAATACCTTCATTTGATCTTGACTTAGCAAATAGAAAAACAATTGAGATTTTTAAAAAACTGACACTTGTTTACACATCTAAGTCATTATACCAGGCACCACTCTTCCTTCTCTGTCGACAGTGGTGTTGCTGGCTGAGCAGGTGTGGGTGGGGGTGTGGGTGTGGCTGATGTCTGTCTTAACCCTAAATATATCAAGGCCTGGTTATTGCTAATTCCTAGAAGTATTGCTTAAAAAAGATCAGGCACAAAATACGTTGATTCAGTATTTGGGTTGTTATTTAACATATGTTTGTGTTATAGTGTCTTGAATTCTTAACATTGTTTACTTCAAAGATTGTTATATCAATGATCTCTAAATTCCCTTACTTGAAACTAAATGGCCTCTAGTAGAATATAAAGAAGTTGTATAAATATATAAAAAGAAGGTGCTAGATAGTAAAATAGTATTAGACAAAAATAAAATAATACGGAGGGTTTCCCACAGCAGCTGGCGAGACCACACCCACTTCCTGAACCCTAGTGCTAGGACGTAGGGCTCACCACCGAGTCTGGGGTGGCACAAACCTAGAATTCTCAGGTTGGAGCCAATAAGCTGGTTTTCTCCTGTTGCTCGGCGCCCTGGAGAGGGACTGGACTGTGTTCATAAACACAGGAGGAGACAATGGTTTCCTCACCTCACACATGGACACCGCCCCTAGCCCACTCGAGCCTCACTCACTGGAGATGCTGGTTCAGGTAACAGGTGACCCCTGCCCAGCGGCCACTTCTCAGTGGTGAGCGTGGTGGCCGTTCCTTCTGAGACGCTTCCCTGCCAGCTGCCACCCAGTCTCCTGCGCTCCTCCTCCCTCGCTGGCCCTGCCTTTGGAGCTGGAAGGCAGAGCTGGAGCAGGAGGCGGCTCGGACCAGAAAGCCCGAGTCATTAGCTGCTCATAGTGCCCTGGGGGCTGGAGGGGGAGTGTTAGTGTCCGGTGCATATTAGTGGTAGGTATTTTTTTCTTTTTTAAAATATTTCTTATTGATTTCAGAGAGGAAGGGAGAATGAGAGAGAGAAACATCAATGATGAAAGAGAGTCATGGATCAGCTGCTCTCTGCACGTCCCTACTGGGGATCAAGCCTGCAACCTGGGCATGTGCCCTGACCAGGAATCAAACCGTGACCTCCTGGTTCCTAGGTCGACGCTCAACCACTGAGCTACACCTGCCAGGCAGTGGTGGGTGTTTCTTAATCATTTATCACAAAGCTGTTTTTTCCAAACCTTTATTACCATGCGTTTTTTGGAAATACTACTACTTTGTCTTTAGCTGTCTATTAAGTTGGACTCCTAATCACTGTTCTCGCTGAGCAACACGGGGGTTCCGTGGGACCTGGCCGTGTAGTCGGGAGAGCGTGCTCCTTGCTGCACACCTGCTGCCGAGGCAGAGCAACCTGTGAGGAGTGGGGGCCAGCGGCAAGGAAGGAAGAGCTGCCGGGGTAGCTGGCGAAGGAACGCTCCCTGGCGGGGCCACTAGTCAGACTTGTGCTTTAAGTTTGTGAGGAGAGTGAGCGGCTCTGCCAGGGCCACGTGGTGTGGGAACCTCTGCTGTTCCCACAGCCTCTGCATTGCCAGCATTCCTTCCGAGGGCCCCACTAGGCAGCTGCTCCTCCTCCGCTCCTCTGTGTGTGTGCTGGGCTGCCCTCCTCCTCCTCTGCGCGGGGCCCTCCCCCTCCTCCTGTCCTCCGAGCTGGGCGGCCCTCCCCCTCCCTCTCCCCCCTCCTCCTGTCCTCCGAGCTGGGTGGGCCTCCATGATGGGCTCCCTGGGTTGGGAGCGGAGGTCTGCTTTCCTGTCACCTCCTCTGAGAGCTGCTCCTGGTGACACTGTCCAGAACGTCTCACGCGGGAGAGCGCGGCCGTAGGAAGAGGAGGGAGCAGGGCTCTTAGCACTCGTAGGAGCACTGATGACACGTGGTTATTATTAAATCGCAATGTTTTCTCAGGTAAAGAAGGTTTTTTTAAAAAATACATGTTTATTGATTTCAGAGAGGAAGAGAGGGGGAGAGAGAGATAGAAGCATCAATGATGAGAGAGAATCATTGATTGGCTGCCTCCTGCATGCCCCCTACTGGGGTTCCAGCCCGCAACCTGGGCATGTGCCCTTGACCAGAATCGAACCCAGGACCTTTCCGTCTGCAGGCCAATGCTCTATCCACTGAGCCAAACCGACTAGGGCTGTAAAGAAGGTTTTTACAAAGAAGCTTTTAAAAAATGATGAAACATACCCGAGAGAATTAAAATCCTATGTTCATACACAACCTTACCTGTGCGTATATGTGCGGCATTCGCATGTACCTGGTGGTTGACATGCATGTGTGGAGCAGCATTTTGCACAGTAGCAAAGGGTGAAAGCCACCAGAGGCCTATAACGGTCAGCGGTGATGGGAACATGCTGTCCACACCACGCGATGCCATTCAGCTGTAGAGGAGCGGGCCCTGACGCGGCCACAGCAGGCAGCCTCGGGGTGTGAGTGCGTGAAGGACGCCAGTCACAGACATCCACACCATATGATTCCATCTGAGACATGCTCCAACAGGCAGAGCTATCGAGGCCGGAAGCAGGGGCGTGGCCGCTGGGAGCGGGGCGGCACTGCCTGCCTGGGCTCGGGCGTCTGGGTGAGGAAATGGCCTGGGGTTTGCTGGTGCTGATGGTTGCACAGCCCTTTGAATACGAAAAACCACTGAACTGTGGCTTTAAGGGTAAATTCTATAGTGTGCGCATTAGATCTCCATTTCCTAGAAAAGTACACCAAAAACTGGAGTCCCAGGCTGGTGCCTCCCACAACAGCCAGTCAGGTACTGGTGGGAATCCCGGGCTTGGAGCCTCGAATGGCCAGTCAGGGGCCCCCCGGCCTGCCGCCCAGTGAGGAGGTCACCATGTGGAGGGCCCCCCTCGGGCCCTGAGCTCCCAGGCCATGGGTCTCTCTCGCACAGGGGCTGGCTGTGACTTCAATATCGTCACGTGCTGGCACGTTCCAGTCCTCAAGTCCAGTGCGTGTGAGGGCGTGGCTTGTGTGGCTGGTCTGTCTCTCAGCCTTCCATGGCCGTGCAGGTCTGCGCGGGGTGTGTGCCTGAGTCGCAGCCATGCTGAGCCTGCTCTTTTCCAGGCCTGCCCGTGTTGAAGCATGTGCTCACGCCACGAGTGAAGGCCACGCACATTGCCTTCGATTCTATGAAGAACTACTTAGATGCCGTCTACGACGTCACTGTGGCCTTCGAAGGGACTGTGGATGACAAGGGGCAGCGGAAAGAGGCGCCGTCCATGATTGGTGAGTCTCTGTAGCCAGTCCTGTGTCCTGTATTTCTCCAGGATTCCACATTCGTCTGTAACGGTGTAAATGCCAGGAGTCCTGTAGACAAGCCCATTGTCATGAACTCAGCCTCTTTCCACCCAAAGTCCCCACAGGGGGCAGGGCCTGCTCATCTGTATGCATTTGCATGCAGTGTTTATGAAATAGTGTGGCCTTTTCCCAAACACACTAGGTTTTCAGGATGCTGAGCCGTGACTGTGTCAGGTGTGACAGGAGAAAATAGAATGTTCTGTGAGCAGATCTTCAGTTAAACAACTGAGACCCTTCTGCTGTTGGGGAAGTTTGCATGGAGCAGGCGAGGAGTGTGCAGGCCGGGTCCCCTTCTCAGTGTCCACTGCGCTGTGACAGGAGCCGAGAGCTGGGGTGGGCTTGTGCCTCGCCTTGGCCACCGTCTGGCGTGGCACCCACGTGCTCGTCCGAGCACCTCTTCGTGGGATCTCTTGGAAATGAAAAGAAAGCCCATGCTCACTGTATGTGCAAACGGCACAGAGGAGCAGGGAGGCCCCGGGGCGGGCGTGTGCGTGGGGAGAGGTGGGGGCTGCGTGGGGAGAGTTGGTCGCGGTGGGTCAGGAAACCTGACAGTCACCCCAAAGTCAGAGTGATGGCACTCACCTGTGCCTTCAACCAGGTACGGGGAATGTAGGAGGCTGAAGGGTTTTCATTTTAAATGGGACTTGGGGAACATATTACGCATCAAGCAGTTTAACCTTTTGCACTCGGATGTCGAGTGTGACAGTTATTGAATGTATCAATAATTTGAAATATAAAAAAATCCAAATAAATAAGTTTGTATGAAAAGAAACTCCAGTTTTTTATTCTACTGCAGCGCTTTGTAAAATCTGGGGTATTTAAAAAATTAAATCCCGAGTAGAATAAAGGAATCAAGAAAAAAGCAAGTGTGTGCAAAGGATTAAAATGAAAGCTATGCAGAGTGTACAATGGACCAGCTTGCTGTCCACCGGCCCCATGTCCACCGGTCCCTGTCCACCGGTCCCCGCACCCTTCCCATAGGCCTTTTTAACCATTCAAGGAGCCATTGACCTGTTTTTACATTTGAAAACATACATGCATTTAGTTCAACATGGTTGTCATTAGTTTATCAGACAGTGTTTAAAAATAGGATTAAACCTGTTTTTATTTTTATGGAAACCAAATAGAATCCCCACAATCACAATAACCTTCGTAAAGTGCAGCTTTCATTGGTCCCCTCGGGGGCCTGTGCCCCTGGGGGTGAGAACTCAGTGGCTGGGCAGAGTCCGCAGGATGAATACCCACCTCTTCCACCTGCCGTCTAAGGACCCATAGTCCAGCCTGCGGCGGGCTCTCCCTCCTCCTCCATGCAGTGCTGCCCCGGTTGGCACCCTTGGAGCAGAAGGCCGGTGTCGGTGAGTGGAAGGCCGGTGTAGGTGAGCGGAAGGCCTGTGTAGGTGAGCGGAAGGCCGGGTGTCGGTGAGTGGAAGGCTGGGTGTAGGTGAGCCCATCTCCCAGGGAGTCTTACCTGGAGCTGCTCTTGGCTCCCGCCAGGCACAGGCTGGCTCTGTCCCAGCAGGTGACAGGTGCCCGGAGGAAGCCTGGTGCCCAGCTGCCCCTCCCACCACTGCCACTCCTACGGGGCAGCTGGCTGTGCCTCTGTCTTCATTACAGACTGTCCCTGTGTGTGAGCAGTTGGCTCTCTGACTCGCACCCGTAGCCGTGGAGAAAACAAAGCCCATCCTTTCTGTCTGTTACGGTGGCTTTCTGCAGGAACTAGACTAGCCTGAGACTGGAAGGCAGGGCGGACACAGACGGAACTAGCGCCTGCTGCTGCCTTGGTGTGTGGTGTGGCCTGCAGGCTGGCAGGAGGGGGCCGTGCCTGGGAAGCGTGGGCACAGGCTGAGGGCAAAGTGCCAACCACATGCACAGTGAGAAAAAGGCAAGTTCAGGTGACGGGAGACCCTGTTTCCCCATCGGGTCGGCCGCCATCCCCGTCACAGGCCAGCGGTGCTGTCGGTGTCACTGCCTGTCACTCACCCGCTGCTTGGGTCCCGCGTACGGGGCCTAACCACAGGCCTGGCTGGGGGCCTCGGACCTCTGGGCCCCGCATAGCCTCCCTCCGGGGTGCAGACGTGCCCACGCTGGCTTGTGAGGAGCAGGTGGAGTGACGCACAGCGTGCCCTGTCCGCTAGGGAGTGTCGGCGCCTCCCCCCTCGCCCGTGTCTTGCTGGAGGCAGTGCCGGCCACAGCGCCTGGGCCCAGCATTCACTTCCCACGAGGGCAGCCCACCCGCAGCTGCCCCAGCGCTCAGATGTCAGGGAGATTCGGTGACGGGGAAACCGGTCTGCCTGTTTACGAACGCGAGTGGAAACCAGAGGGCGAGGGAGGAGGAGACGCTGGATAGCCCACACGGTGCACATGGGGCTGGGCTGCTCCCCGAGCTCCCGGCTCCTCACAGCGGCCCACGCCGCCGACCTGCCCAGCGTCCACGCGGGCGCAAATGAAAGATAGAGTCTGAGGAAGATTAGAACCAAGATAGTGAAAGATGTATCTTCCCTGTTGTAGTACTTTTGCATGTTTGCCATCAAAGCCAGTTCACTCCTGGAAGTCTATAAGAAATAAGACCACTAACGTGGCAAGGAAGGGGTGGGTGGGTCTAAGAGGGGAGAGGCTGTACCTCTGTACAGAGGGCTGAAGCCTCCAGTTGTGGGCTCTGGCGGCTCTGGGCTACGGGGTCTGTGTGCTGTGGGGCTGTGGGGCGGCTGTGGGCTGTGGGCTACGGGGGCTGTGGGCTGTGGGCTACGGGGTCTGTGTGCTGTGGGGCTGTGGGCTGTGGGCTACGGGGTCTGTGTGCTGTGGGGCTGTGGGGTGGCTGTGGGCTGTGGGCTACGGGGTCTGTGGGCTATGGGGGCTGTGGGGCGGCTGTGGGCTGTGGGCTATCGGGGCTGTGGGGCGGCTATGGGCTGTGGGCTACGGGGTCTGTGTGCTATGGGGGCTGTGGGGCGGCTATGGGCTGTGGGCTACGGGGTCTGTGTGCTATGGGGGCTGTGGGCTATGGGGGCTGTGGGGCGGCTGTGGGCTATGGGGGCTGTGGGGCAGCTGGGGGCTGGAGGCTACAAGGTCTGTGGGGTTGTGGGCTACGGGGTCTTTGGGCTACAGGGTCTGTGGGCTGTGGGGGCTGGGGCTGTGGGGCTGTGGGCTACGGGGCAGTGGGGGCTGTGGGCTATGGGGTGGGAGCCTACTGGTCAGAACCAGCGGGACCTCATATCAGCTGGAAATGAAAGGTCTCAGCCTCCCACTTGCTTCCCCCCAGGGAGCTTAGTCGTCCCTGAAGTCTCTAGGAGGATTGCCTTGTTCTTGAGGACTTCTTACGTGTGTTCCCAGGAGCTGGAGTTGTGTAAGGGCTGGGTGCCAGGCAGGGCCAGGAGAGCAGGCAGCCAAGCAGAAGCCAGAGAAGTCCTGGGGCTGGAACAGGGCCTCAGTGACAGAAGGGAGGCTGGGGTGCGGGCGGGGACCAGGGATCCGGGAAGAAGTGCCCGATGGGCCCAGTGCTTTGGCGAGCGAACCAGGCACACACACACACCCCTCCCCCCGTGTGGGCTCCCAGTCTGGTGGGAGCAGGGACTGGCCTCAGGTAGGTGACCCGTGGGTGTGATGGTGCCGGCATCAGGGGCCCCTCAGAGGGGCCGGCGCACCTGCAGCAAGTCCAGCTCCTTCCTGCCCCTGGGCTGGCGACAGGTCCCGCCGTCCCACGAGGTCCCGGGGTCGGCTGGCGGGGCTTAGAGCCACGGTCGCGGTGGGTGAAGTTGTGACCCTCCTTCAGCTGGAACCCCAGCTTCCACTTAGGGCCTTGAGCCGTTGGTTAAGGAATCTGTACTCTATTTTTAAACTTTTTTTGCTTCATTTTCATTATTTCGCATAACGATGAATTCTAGAATAAAAAATGAAATATTTTTGTTTTTTGTTAGAATTTCTCTGCAAAGATTGTCCAAAAATCCATATCCACGTTGCTCGCATAGATAAGAAGGACGTCCCGGAGGAGCGCACGCTCATGAGGAGGTGGCTTCACGAACGATTCGAGATAAAGGACAGGTGAGTGGCAGCGGCTCAGCCTTCAGCGCCCTGCCTCCCTGTGAGCCGGGCTCACTGTCCCAATTACAGGGGGAGGGCCGGGGTGGGGGTGCGGGGGGGGGGGGGGGGCGCCCGGAAACAAGACCTAACCAGCTCTGAGCGGCCCCTTGTGCAGGATGCCCCTGGGACGGGGCACAGTCTGTGTATGTAGTCCCTCCCCCGGCTCCTCATTGGCTGAATGCTATTTGGTCACCTACTTCCTATAGGTTGCCCAGGTCCTGCTGCCTCCCATTGGTTATTTAAAGAAATGGGCTGGGCCTTCTAGTCGCCTCCACCTCCCTTGGGGAGGATCTTCCTAGGACACTTGCTATCAGCCACTCTCTGCTCTGCCCACCCCCACAGCCTGTTTGCTCTGGGGAAATTCAGCAGCTGCCTGGCCACATGCTGTTTCTTTTCTGTGAAGATAAATCAGAGGCATATTTCTTACAACCGGATGTCAGCTCCCTAAACAGCTGGACCGGACGTGGTGTGTCCCCTGAGCACCTCCTGTGTCCGCTCAGGCGAGCGCGTCTGCGTCCCCCCCCCCCCCCGGACGGGGAGTCCCTGTGAAAGGCCCCTCCGTTTTCCTCTGCCGTGTCTCCAAACTACTCCGTGGTCGGGTGTCAGTGTCATAGGAAAGGCACGGCCGTGAGCCTCCCGGTCTGCCGCCCACGCCAGGGAGGCTGTCTGAGCCGCTGGAGTGATGCCCACATTCCCTGGAAAGGAGGGGCAGGGGCATTTCCCGACAGTTTCCGGGGCTGACCTTGTGCTTGTCCCTGCGAATACACAGGACAGACAAGAGCGTTGAGCGTGGCGAGAGTTACCTGGAAGGTACAGGTGTGTTTGGGCACCTCTGGGTGAGGCCTGGCGTAGAGAGGTCGGACAGGATGCCACCTCCTCGAGAACGGGTCTGGCCGCCGGGGACGGGGAGGACATTGGTGTCGGGTGCCACACGTTTCTAAAGTGAGGACCATAGAGCTCTTCTTTTGAAAAAGAAAAAAAAAAAAAAAAATATATATATATATATATATATATATATATATGTATATTCATTTATTGATTTCAGAGAGGAAGGGGGAGAGAGAGAAAAACATCAATGAGGAGAGAGAATTATTGATCAGCTGCCTCCTGCACGCTCCCTGCTGGGGATCGAGCCCATAATCGGGGCATGTGCCCTGACTGGGAATCAAACCTGGGACCCTTCAGTCCGCAGGGTTACGCTCTATCCACTGGGCCACACCAGCCAGGGTGGACTTCCCCTTTTTGTACTATTGTGTTGGGGATTTTTTATGTTGAATATGTCCCGCTATTAATACTTTGCATTTCTAAAATTAAAGATGCAGTTTTCCCTGTCGGCCGCTTTTATAATGCCATGGAGTGAGAGACTGTGTGTGGCTTCGGGTTCGGGGGGGGGGGGCCTGTAGGAGGAGGGAAGTTGGGGAGATGGAGAAAACTGAGGGCGTATCCCCCCAGGCCTGAGCCAGGGCCTGGCAACACTAAAGGCCTCAGGTTGTCAAACAGAAGCATCCCCACCATGACTGGAGGCCCTGGCGTGGAATACACACTGCTCGCCAAGCACGCCGGGCTCTTTTCAGAGTCGAGGGGCTGCGGGTAAACCCCGTCGCTGGTGCCCCCTTCATCTCTGCGAGCACCTGTGACTCCAGCCCAACCCGGGCCCGAGAGGGACTTGTGGACCGAAAGGTTGAAATGGCTGAAACTGAACGTAAAACTCTTCCGCCCTGGCCACAGGTTGCTGATCGAATTCTATGACTCGCCGGATCCGAACAGAAGGAACAGGTTTCCTGGGGAAAGTGTCAGTTCTAAACTTAGCCTCAGGAAGACGCTGCCGTCGCTGCTGGTCCTGAGCGGCCTGACCGCGGGCATGCTGGCCACCGAGGCCGGGAGGAAGCTGTACGTGAAGACATGGCTCTACGGGACCCTGCTCGGCTGCTTGTGGGTCAGTATCAAAGCGTAGGCTCCAGGCCAGGGCGCTGCGTGGTCGTGGCTGTTCGTGAGTGTAGTCAGAGTGTAAATAAAGCTTGTTGACTGAGTGTTGGGCACAATAGAATCTCTCCTGGGAGCTGGGGTGCAGGGGGTCTGGCAGATGCAGGGGCTCAGGAATCGGAGCTGGGCTCTGGGGACGCGGGCTCGCTGCTGCCCTGGGCACTGTCCGGAGCCGGGCCAGCTCAGAGCGGGGCTGTAGGGCTCGTCACTGTGTCCCTCGGTGGCTGCACGCGTGAGCATTCGCAGTATGTGTCACTGACGGTGTTATTTCCAGTTTTTACAACTTGACTGGTCCACACTCGGATCATAAAGTATTGAGAACCTTGCAGCTCGGTGACATTGTTCTTCCTGCGCAACTTCCTCCAAGTCCGTGAAAGAAAGTGGATGGAAGGACTGAGGGAGAGCAGGACGGGCCAGCCACGCCCTCTCGTGAGCACCTACTTCCTGCGCTGGTTTCACGTTATAGTTGCAAAGTAACGCCTTTCTGATGCTTGTTGGGACAGCCTACTGTGCACGCCTCCCACCGTGCAGAGTAGTGGACAGCGTGCGAGCCAGGCCGGTCACGTGGTGCAGGACTCGCACTGCCCAGCTCTTGCAACTGGCAGCACCTGTGCCATACGCACCTGAAGCCTTAAGGCCCTTTCCTTTCTGTGGGGCCCGCGCCCCAGCGTTCGCGGTGCTGGAGCTCCCTGCTGCTGGCTTACCTGCCTGTGCCTTCTCCCGTCACTCTGGGTTTAGAGTATTGACCCCCAAATCGCTTTGTTACCCCGTGGCGGTCCTCTGTGTGGCCAGCCAGGTGCTCATGGCTCACACGGGGGCGCCAGGGAGCGTGTGTGGGAGCGTCCCCCCTCCAGCCCTGCTGGGGGCATCGCTGTGCGGCCAGGGCCTGCGCGGTCCCATCAGGACGTCTGGCCTCGAGCCAGTGAGGTCGGGGCGTCACCCACGGACCTGCGTGGGCACGTCAGCCTCCGGAGTGTGACGGGGCGCAGTCCGCTGTCCCCTCGACCACGAGCTGCGTGTCAGGGACCTGGTCTCACAGGGTCCGTGTGAAGACCTGCTCTGTTCCTGTGTCGTCGAACGTGATGCCTGCTGGTCCCTAAGGCGGCGGTCCTGCTCCTGCTGGTGGGTTTGCCCGTGGCCGTCCATCGTGAGGGACCACTGACCACAGTGATCGCGGCGAGTCCTGCCTGATTCTCCAGGATGGGGGAGCCGCCTCGGGCCGCCCCGCGGAAGAGCGGCCGTGGGCCTCACCTGTACAGCAGGGGAACACGCCTTCACGCAGTGCCACGGGAACGCTGGCCTGGGCGTGACGGTGTCCGTGAGACCTGAGTGTTCTCAGACCAAATTGCCACTTTCTCTGGCCTGTGAAGTGGAGCTCAGCTGCCTTCGGTGCGTGCTTTTAAAGTGTTAACGTTAGACCTGCTCTGACCAGGGCAGACTGCTGTAGGCTGTGTAACTGTTTGCAAGGTGATGGCTATGCTCTGAATCTAAGTTCTAAGAAGCTATTTACAATTGAAGAATTGCATTGATTGTGATGGATTTTTAGAAGGCCAAGTGAGCTGCGCGAGCTCACGTAAACACCGTGTTTTTATGACTTACATTCTTCTCACAAAGGGCCTGTAAAACATTTGTTAAAAAATTTGTATCAAAATGTTTGAAAGTTGAAGTTTCTTTTTAACATGTGCGGAAATGACCTGAATTATTTTTCCTAAAGCGAAGAGCCGCCTCGCCGTGTAACCCTCCTCACATGGTGTCGCTTGCTTTGGTTCCTTTGCTGATTTGCCCTCGGTTCCCTGTGCATGCTTTTATGTTCTCCAGAGATGGGCGTGTTTGGGTGAAAGTAAAAGAATAAATAAACCTTCCACCGTCTCTCATGTCTGTGCTGTTGAACATTCCGCGCCCCAAAAAGTCCCCCCGTCTTCTGTTCCCTGAAACAGGCTTCCTGCTGACCCTGCACCCTGAATGCATAAACTGTATTTGTTAAAGGATCGAGCACATTTAAGGAAAAGACGTGGAAACACTCCATTGAAGCAGTGTATGAGGTAGGTCATATGAACTCCATTGCGCGGCCACCTTCCTCACTGATGTCTCACTGAGCGTGCCGAAGCCTGAGCAGCGGGGGTGGCCGGTTCCCGTCCGATCCCGGGAGTCCACAGCAGGGACTCGAGTCCTGTTTCCTTCCCGGGGTCTTGAGGGTGTGAGTGTTACTCGCTCCTCGGCAGTGTCACATGGCTCAAGAGTCTCGTCAATAAGGTGGTCTAATCGGATGAGCCCTTCAAAAACTACCAGCGAAACGTGTAGAAAACTTGCCTGTCGCATATGGACAACACAAAGTGCCTGCCAGACACCCGGACTCACCCCTGGGAAGGCGAGGGTCTGTCCTTGAGGACACAGGTCGTGTGGTCCAGGTGCAGGTCGGCCTTGGCAGGGGCTGTTAGACTTGGGGTGCTGGGCTGGCGGGGGTCGTTCAGGCTACAGGCCAGAGGTCACGTGCACGAAGCTCCGTTAGGGGAGCTTGAGGCTGCGGCACGTCTGGGCCACGTCACTGACAGCACCGTCTCCAAGCCCTCCCCCTCCCCGTTCTCACCTGTGGGGGGAGGGGCGGCGGGGGCCCCGGGCCAGGCCGCTGGGCTCAGTTCCCAAGCTCTGGGCCTCAGTTTCCCTGATTGTAAAGGCGATGAAGAGTGGCACCTACCCCATAGGGCCGTGGGGAGCAAGGGGTGCGCCCTGAGTGGAGCTGCCCCGTCCCAGAGGCCCCATGTCCATTCGGCCCCTCCTCCAGGAACCCCACCCATGCCGTCATTGTACGTCCGCGCAAATCCTTGTCCATGTGGCCGCCAGCGGGCTCCGCGGGACACCAGCGCTGTCGCTGTGTGCTTAGGTGCCCGGTCTGTCGGTCTCACTTGGACGTGATGCTGTGCCATGGAATGAATTCTATTTCATTGCTTTAAATACATTTTTATTGTTGGTAGTATTACTGACATCTCCCATTCCCCCCCCCCCCCCCCCTCCCAGCTCCCACCACCTTCCAGGTCTTCACCGCCTGTTGCCAGGCCTGTGGGCGGTGCACATCGGTCTGTAGTCCTTCGGTTCATCTTCTCCAGTAAAGGATTCAGGTCAGAACCAGCCCAGGGCGCGGCCCTCCTGGGTCTGTCTCTGGCCTCTGGCGCGTCCTGCTCGGTGCTCTTGGCAGTACGGTGTCTGTGTGTTGCCGACCCCCCAGGTGGCACTCACTCCCTGGTCGGTTTATCCTGAGGGTGGCTCCAGTCAAACATAAAACCCGCGATGGGGCCTCATCTGGGCGTGGGCTCGAGGCCGTGCCGTGCGCCAGAGGCCAGTCCGCGGGTCGGGAGACGGGGGTCGGGGCGCCAGTTACAGGACGGTGGGTTGCTTCCACCTGGACCGCAGGGTTCCCCACACTCTGCGTTTCCCGGGCACCTCCCAGTCCCGGGCCCGATGCACAGGGACCCCTCAGACACCCTTCCCCCTCCGCCAGGAAGTCCTCTTCATGGTCCTCTCCTGCTGTTACCGTGGGCTTCCGACAGCCCCTGGCCCCCAGCGCGGGCCTCTGAGACGTGTGAGTGACACCTGCCTTCTCACCTGCGCTGTCCGGGTGGCCTCAGTCCCAGGGCCCCGGGGCCCTTGCGTTGTGGAACGTGCTGTAGGTGTCAGCTGCGCACCAGGCTTTAAGGGTTAGTCCACAAAGGAGGTGCAGCAGTTTATTCCTCTTGCTCGTGAGGACGTCTGTGATAATAGGGATCCATTCTGCTCAGTGAAACGTTGGCATGAACCCACCTGCTCACGGGCTCTAAGGTGGCTGCTGGCGAATGTCACTGGCATTGTGCCTGGCAGTGCTGGCGTGGGCAGCGTTGGGTTACGGTTGTGTGTTTGGAAAGACGTGCAGGTTATGTTATTACAGTCGCTTTGTCGCCTCAGTGTCACCATCAGTGCAGCTGCAAGCCTGCTTCTGCCCAGCCCTGCGTATTTGTGCTGCACAGACCTGGTCTCCCAGGTGACAGGGCGGGTACCGTCCCAGCACGTGTGGGACACGTATGGTGCACACAACACGGCTAGCCTCACTCAGGAGGTGCAAACCTAAGGCTGAACCTGTACTGTTAGCGGAATCCTCGCAACCCCGGGCTAACCCTCCCCGGGAGGGTTCCTCGTCAGTTGTTTTAACTGGACGGTCCGAAGTCCGGTTATTTGAAAACAATCAGCTTTTAGTAGTATTTAGTCCACATTTAACACGTGTTCGGAAAGTTATGAGCTGATAGGATCATCTGGAACTGCTGGTGGAGGCAGGACCGCACGACAGGAAACACCACCTGGAGCTGACTCCGCCCTGGCGTGCTGGCTGCACCGGCTCACCGCGGCCGGCCTGGCGCAGCTCTGCGGGCTCGTAGTTTTTGTCTTGTCTTGGTGTTTCCACGTTTACAGACAGGAAGCCAGGCGCTGGCTATTGGTTTAGTCGTCTTATCTGAAGGGGCTCCATATCGTCACAGCCACCAGCTCCTGTGCCCCACCCCACACCCCTCGTCACGTGGGAAGGGCACCGTGCAGTCTTGCCGTTGCAAACTCGGGGAACCCCAGCACACGCTTCGGGTGAATCTGAACGAGTGCAATCGTCGGGGCGTGGGACTGACTCCAAGTAGAAATTTTGGACAATATCTGCCATTGCATCTGCTAATGACGAAGTAAACCGTAGCTACTTGAGTCCCCACAGAACCACCGGGGGTTGGGTTCTGTGCCTCAGAAGACACATGGAAAGCAAGAGGTGTGACCCAGGACGCCCACAGAGAACGGGGCAGCCCCGGGCTGTTACGAGGACCGGCGTCTGGTCATGCTGCCGGCCCTTGGGGCTGGGACTGGCGGTGACACCGCAGATACTTCTCCAAAGTGGCTCCATGCAGCGATGCCCTGGGAACCGGGGAGTTGGAGGGGTCGGCTCACCTGGCTGCGTGGCAGGTGGGGGAAGAGGACTGTGACCACAGGGCAAGATACGATTTGGCTCGGGTGTCAGGTGGAGACGAGGTGAGAACCTGGTCTCTGGGACCTCGGCAGCTTGAACTCCAGTCACCAGGCCCTGATGTGGTTGTTGTAAGTACAGCGTGAAACAATATGGCAGATAAGCTTGGTGCCATGTGGGTGAGGTGTGTGTGTATACATACAAATCTATGTGAAAATACGGAACTTACGTCCTGGCTGTGTGGCTCAGTTGGACATCATCCCAAGCACCGAAAGGTTGCCAGTTTGATTCCTTGTCAAGGGCACATGCCTGGGTTTCGGGCTCAATCACCGGTGGGAGGCAGCCAATGGATGTTTCTCTCATCAGTGTTTCTCTCCCTCTCCCTTCCTCTCTCTAAAATATCACTGTTCTTTGAAAAATGATAATAGTAATTTACCATCGATGGTAAGGATTTCTCAGACGATACGGAATGCCTCTCTCCACATCTTTAATGATGAGTCCAGGATCTGGGCGACCTCTCTGAAGGCTTTGATGCAAGTGACCTCTCCCGTGTTCCTTAACGTCCATACATGCCCAGGTACCACTCCTCACACCGTATAGAAACCATCATGTGCATACTCACGCGTGCTCACCGTCTGCTAGGCCAGGGCGGCACCGCATCTTTGATGAAAGTGCTTTACAGACAGTTCTCAAAGCATCAGCCACGTCCCTGTTCACGGACAAGCTCCCTAAAGAACAGCAGTGAGTGGTGCTTCAACCCTCACGCCCACGTCAGGAGGCTGGGAGGAGGTGGGAGTCCCCGTGTCCTAGCACGAATGTTAAATTTCCTCGTCCCACACAGCTGGGCCGTCAGAGAGGCCTGGCCTTGGCTCTTAAGGCCCAGAGAGGGAGGAAACAAGTGTGGGGGCCTGACCAAGACCCCGCCTCTGCTGGGGGAGGCCGGCTTTCCCGGTCCCCGCCCCTGTCTGCGGGTCCTTGTTGGGCTTGGGGAGGGAGGACCCTGGAGCTCCCCCGCAGGAGGGGGCAGGCACCCTGGAACAGCTGTTCCAATTCCAAAGCCCTGCTCCACCGCCATCGCCCCCCCCCCATGCCCCCTGCCCCCCCCCCCCCGCCGTCTCCAGGCCACGCCCAGGGGAAAGCTGGCCCTTCAATTCCCAGGGGAGCCCGGCTGGTGTGGCCCAGTGGTTGGTTGAGCCAGGAGGTCAGGGTTCGCCTCCCGGTGAGGGCACATGCCTGGTTGCAGGCTCGATGATCCCCAGTGTGATGCATGCAGGAGGCAGCCGATCCATGGTTCTCTCTCATCATTGATGTTTCTCTCTGAAATCAATAAAAACATTTTTTTAAAAAAAGAAAAATTCCAGGGTTTAAAGGATGAAAGAAGCCCTTTCCTCGTGAAACCACCCCCTGTAAGAGGAGAGGTCTGTTAACAGACAGGAGGGGGGGGCCAAGGGCCATAAACGGAGACGGAGGCGGCCTGGCCTGGCGTGGTGAGCACGCAGATGTGTTACAGAATCGCACGCCTGGAACCTATGTAACTTCATTAACCAATGTCACCCCAACAAATCCAACTAAAAGGAAAAGAAGGAGGCGGGCGGGAGCAACAGCTTTAGCTTCAGAGTCACATGGTTCCTTGAAGCCTGTCCCCAGGTCGCCCGTGGGCCGTGGAGTGTCCTTCGACTTTGGGGTGAAAAGCAGGGACTTGGAGTCCGGCCTGTGAACAGGACAGTGAGCCTCTGCCACCCCCTGGTGGCCGCTCCCCCAGGACGCGCTGCAGCAGGGGACCTGCCTGGTGAGGTCACAGGAGGACACAGGCATCCACGCCCTGACGGCTCCCAGAGACGCCGGGCCGAGGGCATTGCGGCACGCGGGTCGCTGCTGTCCCGCAGGACGGCCTCCTCGGGAAACACCGCCCACCACTGCCCACGCTCCCCGCGCTCAGAGCCCTGCCCTGCCTCTGGCAGCCTGTCTGCCAGGCGGTGCTGAGCCCGTGGCTGGTGGCTCTGCCCCGGCCGAGGAGCAGCCCGGACTGGCCGGGACCCCAGGGGCCACTTCCCCCCATTTGCAGAGCTCTGCCCCGGTGACACCGGCAGCCACACGCCAGCGGGGACAGGAGAAGCGCCCGTGGCTGGAGCTGCACGGGAGCCACAGCAGCAGCAGCAGACCTGTCTCGCTGGGGTGCCCAGGCCAGCCCGGCGTCCAGGTTCATTTCATCCCCACGGCTTCCTGAGGTAGGTGTCGCTGCTCCGCTTGACAGCTGGGACCGCTGCGTCCCTGACCTGGGAGAAGATGCGCCCGGGCTGCCGAGCTGGTCCCAGAGGAGATGCCACTCACTGCCTGGACCTAGGAACCAGGAGGTCAGGGTTCGAGTCCTGGTCGGAGCACATGCCCGGGTGGCAGGCTCCATCCCCAGTGTGGGGCGTGCAGGAGGCAGCCGATTGATTCTCATCATGGATGTTTCTCTCTCCCTCTCCCTGCCTCTTTCTGAAATCAATAAATATGTAAAAAACATACTTTTACAAAGGAGTACAAATTACTTAAAAACAAACACAAAGCAGCCCCACTGAGCTGCGAATCTGGATTGCTCACCGCGCAGGTGGCCGACGTGAGCACTGTGGCAGGTGCGGAGCCGGCCACGCCCCCTGCAGGCTCCTGGTGCAGACCCCGCTCCCTCCTTGTCCCTCCTGACCACCCCGTGTCCTGGGGGACCGTGGCTTGGACAGCCGGGCTCATCGTCCAGCCCAACCCGACGCCCGAGGGGCCAGGCCACAGCATCCGCGTTCCTCGGTGCGCCTTGGCTGTGGCCTCCATGGGCCTGGGGTGCCCTCCTGGGCCAGCTCCTGCTGTGGTGGGTTTGCATGTGTAAGGGACGGAGCGAGCGAGCGAGCAGCTGGCTCTGTATTTACCGCAGGTGACACCCCGGCGAAGCGCTGCCTCGCGTGGGCGGCACGCCCCGCTCTCTCCGGCCGAGGCGTGTCCGCATTGGTAGTGAGGAGGAGTTGGGGCACAGCTGGGGCTTGAGGCAGTGAAGGCCAGGGGAGCCCTGAGGGTCTCCTCCATGACCCCGAACCCACCTGGTGCCCAGCCAGCCCAGCCTCATCTCAGCCTCTGTTCTCAGAGGGTCAGCGGGCCTCAGGTCGTGCACACCCACTGCTGACAGAGGCCCTCTCCCCCGGGCCCCATGGTCCAGGGGCAGCAGAGTCTTCGGTCGAGAGAATGGACGGGGGCCCTTCCCCCACAGCGTCCAGTGCCTGAGCCTGGCCCCGGAATCCTGGGCTGGTTGCAGTCCTAACCCCACTGAGATGTGGGTGAGGGAGGGAAGGGGGTCCGTGGGTCCCCACCTCTGGGTGTTAAATCTCCCAGGCCCCCCTCCAGAGACTGAGTCAGTGGGTCTGAGAGGGACCCAGAAACTCCTGTGCACCAGGAGGCCACAGTTCGATTCCGGGTCAGGCACACGCCTGGGTTGTGGGCTCGATCCCCAGTGTGGGGCGTGCAGGAGGCAGCTAATCCATATGCTCTCTCATCATGGCTGTTTCTCCTCTCCCTCTCCCTTCCTCTCTGAAATCAATAAAAATATTTCTTAAAAACATAAAAAAGAGAGGGGCCAGCGCTGTCTCTGCTCCGATGAGGCCACGGGGAGGCCCTCTGTGAACCAGGAGGGCCCACAGCCCAGGGGCCGGCCGATGCCTCATCCCCACTTCCAGTCTCAGGCCCGGCCCTGGCGTTGCCGCAGCAGCGTGAGCTGTGCCTGCGCAGGAGGCGGTGCCTCCCCCGGGCGGGCCGTCCCCGGCAGGGCTGGCCCCAAAGGCTCCATAGCTGCCGGGACACCAGGCCGTGCCGAGGGTTTGCTGTTGAAATTTAGTGTCCGTTTCGCGGCAGAGCCGAGAGAGCAGGGTGAGCTCTGAGGGCCGAGGGAGAGCCCCGGCTCGGGCGGGACCATTCCCACGCGGTCACCGTTCCGCCAGGCCTCCGCTTCCTGTTTTCCTGGGACCCGCTTCCTGCGGCTCCGAGGGGGGACGGCAGAGGATGTGGGAGTCAGTGCGCCTGGCCAGCTCGGGCTCGGCCCCTGATGCGCCAGGAGCCAGGGCAGCGAGCCCGGAGAGTCCGAGGGACAGAGGGGCCGGCTCTCCGCCTGCAGATGAGCCTGCGGCGGCGGCACCGACAGATTCAAGACCAGCCTCGTCCACACGGGCCCAGCCCCCAGGGAGAGAGCACATGCGTGGAGGGAAGGGAGTGGGGAGCCGGGCGCACCTGGCCTTGGGGCGTCAGTGGCGTGAGCTATTCCCAAGTTTGAGGGGCTCGGGTTGGGGTTCCCATTTTACGCCCACTTTCACCCTCTGGGGGACCTGGCGACGGTTCTCACCGTGGGCGCCGGCTCCTGGGACACTAACGCTGGCTCCACACTTGCCCACTCGCCCCCGGCAGTCCTGTGTGTGGCTCTTTGCCTCGTCCTTCTGAGCATCTCCGCCCGTGCAACCTCCCTTCTCCTGTCTCCTCTGAGCTGCCCAGCCAACGGGGCCGTGGCTCCTCCAGGGTTGAGGGTCACAGCCGGGTGCACACCGTCTGACAGGCAGCAGACGGGCGGTTAGCTGAGGCCCCTCAGGGCCAGGACAGCGCTGGGATCAGACCTGCAGCGGCGAAGTGCTAGGCGCTGGGTTTACACGTAAAGGCCAACAGAACAGCCGGGCCGCGTGGCTCAGTGGTTGAGCGGCGAGGGGCGAGGGGCGAGGGGTGAGGGGCAGTTTCGGGGCCTCCCAGAGCACCCGCCTTCGGGCTGCCAGACCCCGAGACCCGGAGGAAACAGCCCGACCCCTGACCGCAGCTGGATAAAGCTTACGATTGTCATCTGAAGACCGTGTCCCTCATTCAGAGCCGTCTGGGACATCGATGTAAACGTCTCTGTGAACGGGAAACTCTCGTCTTTAGGCTAAAAGAGGAACCTTTTTCTTTTTGGCTTGTTTTTTTCATTAAAAAATAAAAACCCACAAAAAATGTTTCCCCAAATGTGAACAAGCAAATGAACGAGAGGAAATTTACAGCTGTGGGCGTGGTGCCACCTCGGCCTCCCCCGGGACAGGCGGCGGGAGCCCACGGCCCTGGCTCATCCAGGACGCCCCTCCCCCACCGGCCAGGTCACAGGCCACAGCCGCCGAGGGTGGTTCCCACCGACACCTGGGGCTGGGTGACTGCTTTCCTCCCACGTGGGAAACCGCGTGCAAGGGGAGGACCACAGCGTGGAATCTCCTGATAGGGCATTTCCTAGTCACGCCCGGGGCGCGGCCCCCCGCAGGTGTGACGCAGCTGACACAGGAAAGAGCGTCCAACGGACCTAGGGTTTCCTGGCGGCCACGGCTCCGGGCGGAGGGCGCTGGTCTCGCAGGGGCTGCCCACGCGGCCGGGGCTGGGGCTCGGGGATGGATGGGCCTCGGTCAGTCTGTCCTGCATCCTGGGCTCTTCGCACGCGGCACCACCTGAGTGGGACCTTCTGTCTCAGCCCGAGGGTGTGCTCACTCGTAAAGTGAGGGAGGCGGCCGGCAAGGCTCGGGTAGAGGGTCGACCTATGAACCCAGAGGTCAGGGTTCGATTCCCGGTCAGGGCACATGCTGGGGTTGTGGGCTCCATCCCCAGTGTGGGGCGTGCAGCAGGCAGCCGATCCATGATTCTCTCTCATCATTGATGTTTCTATCTCTCTCCTCTACCTTCCTCTCTGACATCAATAAAATATATTTTAAAAAAAGACTCAAGTCAAACATTCTTGTAGTCAATGCCCAACGGTTTGTTGGGCAGCCGAGTGGGGGAGAGCCATGAAAAGGAGCATCCGTGTGCAGCACGGGGGGGGGGGGGGGGGGTGATTGTGAGTAATGAGAGCAAGTGGCAGGAAGGGGCAGGAAGGCCAGTGTTTCCTCGTAGGATGGGGCTGGCATGCCGGCCTAGTCCCCTTGCCCCCCCCATTTGTCTGCGGCTCCACCATGTGGCCGGGAAGTTGCAAAGCAGGACCAGGAGGGCCCGAAGCTGTGGGGTCAGAGGCTGTAGGACGGAAGCTTCTAGAGCCTTCAGGTGCAAAACCTGCAGAAAAGCCAGTCTAGCTTTTGCGCGTTGGAAGCTGCGTTTCGGTGCCATTGGGGGGCCCTGACGGGGTGAGCTGAGTCCCCAGCGGGTGGTGCTGAGGGGGCTCTACCTGCATGAAGCGACGTATAAACGCAAGCCCAAGTGTGCAGCTGCTTAGTCACCATTCACTTATTTATTATTTACTTATTTAAATATATTTTTATTGATTTCAGAGAGGAAGGGAGAGGGAGAGAGAGAGAAACATCCATGATGAGAGAGAATCATGGATCGGCTGCCTCCTGCACGCCCCCTACTGGGGATGGAGCCTGCAACCTGGGCGTGTGCCCTGACCGGGAATCGAACTGTAACCTCCTGGCTACCGAAGTTGTGATCAAGAAACAATGGTTTCTTTCTTAAAAACTACATGAGCTCATGGACCTAAAGCCAGGACAGAGCGGAGGGGCGGGGGGGGGGGGGGGGGGGGGCGCGATACACAGTACCCGTGAGCAGATTTCTCTGTGGGGCGGCCGGGGTGGGTGCGGGCGGGGGCGGGGGCCGGGCACGCCGCTCTGGGTGAGGGTGGCCGGGCCGGATCGATCCCTGGGTCTGGGCTACGCACTGCTCTATGACGGGCAGCTTCACCGAGTAGTTCCCCGCTGGCCTGGTGAGGGCAGATGGGGTCCCCCACAAGGGAGGAGTGGGGCTGTGGGGACTCTCCCTCCTCATCCTGCCCTGCCCTGGCTGAGCCTCTAGGACCCCCACACAGGGCCGGGTTTGGGGGTCACCCTCCACTCCTGCCTGGGCCTCTGGGCTCACCGGTGACCTCCACACTGCACGCCGGCCTGGCCTGGACACCCCTTAGCCCTTCCCTCTCCGCCTGTGATCTTGGACTCGGCCCCCAGGCTCCTGGCTGCTGGGTCACTCTGGGGTGGAGGGTGGGGCAGCCCTTGTCCCCTGCAGCCAGGTGGCAGCCAGGGCAGCGGGGGGGGGGGGGGGTGCGTGTGGGGGCGCGGGACGGGGGGAGCGAGCCCTGCGTGTCCCAGGGCCCGGCCGGCAGGAAGCTTGCTCCGCGAGGCAGCCCACGCTTCCTTTTCCTTAATGACCGCCCGTCGCTCCCACTCGGTGTCCGCGTGCCAGACCGCAGCCCCCTTTCCTGCTGTTTACCCTCAGGTGTTTGTGAGCTGGTCCCGCTCAGTGACATTCGCAGACTCAGCCGCCCAGCCTTTCCCAGGAAGATGGCGGGACGGCCCCCTGGCCCAGAGCCGGAGGTCGGAGGTCGATGCAGAGAGAGGGGGTGTCCTGCCGGCCTGGCACTCGCCTGGCTGCAACCCCTCTCTCAGGCGTCCTCCCCTGGTGAGCAGGGCACAGGAACCAGCAGCCGACACACTGTTCAGCACAGACTTGGTGGTGTTTTAAAAATGTATTTTTATTGATTTCAGAGAGGAAGGGAGAGAGAGAGAAACATTAATCATGAGAGAATCATGGATCGGCTGCCTCCTGCGCGCCCCCCACGGGGAATCGAGCCCACAACCGGGGCCTGTGCCCTGACGGGAATCAAACCATGACTCCCGTTCACAGGCTGATGCTCAGCCCCTGAGCCACCGTCTGGGCAGGCCTGGGTGTTTTAGGGGGAGTTCTCTTGCAGGTGTTACCCCCCATCCACCTCGGTCCTCCGGCCGGACCTGCCCGGTTACCCTCCCTGCCCTGTCCTCGCCCAGGGCCTGTGATGCGGGGTGACTGTCAGGGGGTCTGGGGCTGGCTGTGTCCCCCGTGCCCGCGCCTCCATGCTGGGACTGCGGGACCTGGCGGGAGGGTGACCCCGAGGGAGGCACGTGGTCTCGGCAGCCTTGCCCCCCCCCCCACTCTCCCCTCGGCGGGACGGTGGTCTGGGGGCATGTGGGGGTCCCAGGCTGCCGTCTGCCCCCAGGCTTGTAGAGTCCCCAGTGCCAGGCTCAGTCCTGGTGAGTCACGTCTCTCCGCTCGCCCGGTGACACTGGTTCCGGGAGCAGATGGGCCTGGACCCTTCTGTCTGGTTCCCTCTGAGACGTGTGAGGACCAGCCGCTGGGGACCTTCCCACATCGTGTGCATCAGGCCCGGCCGGCGTGGCTCAGGGGTTGATTGAGCATCGACCTATGAACCAGGAGGTCATGGTTTGATTCCCGGTCAGGACACAGGCCGGGATGTGGGCTCCATCCCCAGGGTGGGGCGTGCAGGAGGCAGCCGATCCATGATTCTCTCTCATCATGGATGTTTCTCTCTCTCCCTCTCTCTTCCTCTGAAATCCATACAAATCCTATCTAATAAAAGAGTAATATGCAAATTGACCATCACTCCAACACACAAGATGGCTGCCCCCATGTGGACACAAGATGGCCACTACAAGATGGCCAGCAGGGGAGGGCAGTTGGGAGGGACCAGGCCTGCAAGGGAGGGCAGTTGGGGGTGACCAGGCTGGCAGAGGAGGGAAGTTGGGGGGGACTAGGCCTGCAGGGGAGAGCAGTTGGGGGGACCAGGCCTGCAGGGGAGGAAAGTTGGGGGGGACCAGGCCTGCAGGGGAGGGCAGTTGGGGGGGACCCAGGCCTGCAGGGGAGAGAAGTTGGGGAGGACCAGGCCTGCAGGGGAGGGCAGTTGGGAGGGACCAGGCCTGCAGGGGAGGGCAGTTAGGGATGACCAGGCCTGCAGGGGAGGGCAGTTAGGGGCAATCAGGCTGGCAGGGAAGCAGTTAGGCATCAATCAGGCTGGCAGGGTAGTGGTTAGGGAGTGATCAGGCTGGCAGGCAGAAGCGGTTAGGGGCAATCAGGAAGGCAGGCAAGTGAGCAGTTGGGAGCCAGCAGTCCTGGATTGTGAGAGGGATGTCCGACTGCCTGTTTAGGCCCGATCCTACCAGTCGGACATCCCTTTAGGGGTCCCAGATTAGAGAGGGTGCAGGCTGGGCTGAGGGACAGCCCCCGCTGTGCACGAATTTCGTGCACCGGGCCTCTAGTCTATTATAAAAGGTTAGTATGTGATGGTGACAACATAGAGCAGATTGCCTGGCGATGGGGCACCCTTTTCTCCCTTTGAAAGAACAGAAGTCGGAAGAGCGTCACAGGGCCTTCTCTGACGGTGTAGATTTCTTTAAAAGGTCTCATCGCAATAAAACACACACGACGCGGCATCCACCCCAGCTAGTGTGGTGGGCTGTGCAGGGCGTGCAGGCCAGCACGTGGCTCCGCCTCCGTGGCTGGGTCCCGAAGAAACCCCGCCACACCACTGGAGGGGTGCTGGTCGCCCCTCTGCTCTCCACTGGAGTTCACACACCCCGCCCCCTGCCCTGCCCATGCCCGGCGGGCCCACGCGATGGGCTTCCACTCTTGTCCCTTTTCCAGGGCACGAGGACCTGACTGAGCTCCAAACACTTTGCGAAGCCAGCGGCCACCGCGCTGCCCCGCCGGCTTTGCTGGGGACACAGGCGGGCACAGGGAGGGCCGGGAGGGGCCAGGAGGTCTGAGCCTCGCCTGCCCGGCGCTGTGCCCGCTGTTCCTCCTGTGCCCCTGCCGCTGTTCAGCAAGGGCACACGCAGCTTCGTTCCCCAGGTGCCCAGCTTCCTGACTGCCAGCCCAGCCAGGTGCTCCCGCAGGCGCCGGCCCTGGGCCGGGCTTTGTGAGGGAACTGGGCCAAGGTCCCAGGCCCCGGGGCCTTTAAACCGGGGACGCGAGGCAGTGGACCCTGAGAGCCACCCCCCTGTGGGATGAGACCAGTGGGTTAGAGAGCCGGGCACACAGGTTGTGGGGGATGTCCTGGGGCGAAGCAGGCAGCCGGCGACTGGGGGGGCGGGGGCGGGGAGAGGAGCTGAAACCCACCCAGACGGGCCTTTCCTGACCCGGGGAGGGGGAGGCCTCGGCCGGCGTTGGAGCAGGTGCCGCAGTGGGCGTAGAGGACGCGGAGGAGGTGAAGTGTGGGCGCTGTCCTCTGGGTGGGTGGGTGAAGCTCACGTCCATCTGTCTGGCAGGGACCCCGAGGCCCGAGGCCCGGCTGGCAGCACTGGGCCAGCTCGGAGCCTCCGACGGGCCTGGGCGTCACACCCCTTGGTCGCTGGCCCGGCTGGAGCTGGGTGCAGAGGAGGCTGGAGCCGGTCAGAGACACGGGGCAGCCAGGTTTCCCTCTGACCCCCGCATCCCCGCCCCGGGTGCCCCTCCGGAGGGCGGGCGGGCTGCAGGGCGTCCCACTCTCCCAGGCCTGGAGGCTCTGCTCCGAGTGTGGCAGCTGGCACCGCCCAGCGAGGGCGGAAGGAGGCCTGCAGGCCATCTGTCCTTCCCTCCCGCGGCCGCAGAGATGGACAGTGTGGTCCTACAGGGACATCCGTCCCTCGGGCCCTCAGCCTCCAGGAGGACGAGGAGAGGCTGCCTGCAGATTCTCGCTAAAGACAACACATTTCCCCGGCACTTTCCTGGCAAGACCTTGGGTATTTTCCTTGGCCTGGCACCAGCCCATGGCTCAGCTCGCCTGGAGGGGGAGGGAGCGAAGCTGTTAGCAATTCTCAGAGAAAAGAGGCAAGAGGCGGGGGTGGAGGGAGCTCAAGCAAAACCCCAGGGCAAGGCATCTGATGGGGAGGCCTGGTCCAGGCCCTGCCATGCCTCCTGGTCCCAATGCTTGCGCCCCTGCCCCCCAGGCCTCCTCCACGGTCCCCCCTGCCCCCCAGGCCTCCTCCCCTATCCCCCAGGCCTCCTCCCCGGCCCCCCTGCCCCCCAGGCCTCCTCCCCTGCCCCCCAGGCCTCCTCCCTGGCCCCCCTGCCCCCCTGCCCCCCTGTCCCCCAGGCCTCTTCCCTGGCCCCCCTGCCCCCCTGCCCCCCAGGCCTCCTCCCCTGTCCCCCAGGCCTCCTCCCCGGCCCCCCTGCCCCCCAGGCCTCCTCCCTGGCCTCCCTGTGGATTGGCTGGGACCAGCACTGTCCCCTGTGGGGCTGCAGCCACCAGCTGATTGGTCGATCCCATGTGTTTGCAGGCTTGTTTCAAAGAGCTGATCCTGAGCCGCTGGGGTGAGTGTCCTGAGTGAAGGCTCTCTGTGTTGCTTCTCCAATCGACTTTGTTTTCTTGGAGCAGCTTTAGGTTCACAGCAACGTGCAGGGGAAGGAGCAGAGGTCTCCCACATCCTGGGCCGGCCGCCATCACAGGGCCACACGGAGCCGTGTTCCTCCCCCACACCCTCTGGGCGCCACCCGCTCGCCCCTCCCCCACCCCATGGCAGCCCCTGTCCCTGTCCCTGTCCCCATGGTTCTGTCTTTTCCAGGACGTCACACGGGGTGTGGCCTTTTCAGATGGGCCTCTGTCCCTTAGTCACATGCACTCAGGTTCCTCGATGGCGTTTCGCTCGAGAACTAACTTCCTGAGCTGATCAGCGTCCCGGGGCCTGGACCGGAGGCAGCGCGTCCCCTGCTGAAGGGGGTCCGGTTGCTTCCACGGCCTGGTCATTATGGGGGAAGCTGCCATGAACGTCCAGGTGCCGGGCTTTGTTTTTTTAAACATATTTGTATTGACTTCAGAGAGGAAGGCAGAGGGAGAGAGAAACATCCATGACGAGAGAGAACCACTCATCAGCTGCCTCCTGCACGCCCCCTACTGGGGATCGAGCCCACAACCCAGGCATGTGCCCTGACCGGGAATCGAACCCTGACCTCCTGGGTCACAGGTCAACACTTAACCACTGGGCCACGCCGGCGGGCCATGTGCAGGTTTTTCTGTGGACACGGCTTTTCAGCCCTTGGAGTAAATACTGAGTGCAGGATGGCGGGCTTGAAGGGTAAGGGTAGGTTCGACTTGTCCGAGACGGCTCAGCTTCTCCCGAGGTGGCTGCACCCCGCTGTCCCCCGTCCTCGCCAGCGCTGGGTGCTGCCACGCTCCAGGTTCGGGTGGTCCTGACGGGTGCGGCGCCGCCGCGTGGCTGTGGGTTTGCGTTTCCCCGCGGACACGTGATGGGGAGTGTCTGCTCACGCTGCTGTGCCCCGAGGCCTCTCCTCCCCCTGCAGCCCTGAGACCCGGCCTCACTCCCCGCCTGGCCCTGGGATGTCGGAGACAGTTCCTGAGGGCAGAGCCCGCGCTCCCACCCGGTCGGAGCTTGGCCCGAGGAGCCTGGCACAGCGGGGGACGCGCCGCGTCTGCTGTGGGACACGTCCTCCTGAGCCTTGAGCTCCTCATCTGTGGGATGGGGAGAGGTTTTCCAAGTGGCAGATGGGCCAGCACACAGTCTACATCCACGTACACGCAGCACAGGCCCGGGCACGTGGAAACGCGTACAGGAGGTCAGCCGGTGGTGATGGTTGGTTACTCCATTTGCATCGTGGGAAGACCTGGTCCCAGGACCCAGAGGAGAGCTGAGCCAGGACAGGGCCACGGAGAGGTGATGCCCGCCCCCCACCGGGTGCCTCTGGCTTTTTCTGAAATGGGTGCCTGGGGGTTTGGGAGCGAAATGTGGAAAAGGAAAGTGAAAAGAACCTGACCCCACCACGGTGGCCGCCGATACACTCCAACTCCCACAGCGAGTTTGGCTGGAAAAACACGGTCACCGTGCACAGGGTAAATTTAGACGCAGAGAAGTTACCGCACGCTGGGCCTTCGCCCAGGAGCCACGCTGGACCGCGGCAAAGGGGTCAGCGTGGAAGCCGAGGTCCCGGGCCCTGGCCCCGGCCTGGCCTCCTTCCTCACCGGCTCACGCAGACAATGACCGGCCCTGGACCGGGCCCAGCGAGACCTTGTTTAGCGCGCTTCCTGCCCGCTCCACCGGCACAAACAGCTATTCTGGGTTTGGGCTGCTCTCCAAGGTGGGTTCCATGACGGTAAACAAGCTTTTCTGGGGGAGTGAAACTTTAACCGGGCACCTCGCAAAACACGTTAAAAGGATTATTTGGAGAAACGATTAAGTGGAGCGGGAGAGAGGCGCATGTGGTTATGAAAACGTTCTCTGCTGCTGTTTACGCTTGGCACGGGAGAGTGGTTGGACCCGTTTCCGGCCAATCATGAACGGTTCCCAGAGATCGGGGACTCTCTTCTGGAGACGAGCGGTAATTGCCCATCTTTTTTTGAGGATAAAAATGGAAAGTGAAAAGTTCAAGGAATCAATTAGCTGCTCGACTTTGCTGAGAAATTCAGCAGAATGTGCAAAGTAAAGCCACAGACTGAAGAGCGAGGGACGCGGGGATGGCTCCCCTGTCCCCCGTAAATCTGCTCGGTGCGGCCGGATCTCGACTTGGACACAATTCTCATGAGAACACAGTGTTCTCCACAGAGCCCCGCGCTCCCCGTGGGAACCGCGGGCTCGCAGGGCACCCGGGGTCACGCTGTGGTTTATTTGTTAAAATTCTCTCAGTCAATGGATCACGGCCCGCTGACGGTGGGCAGGCCTCCCCGAGGACGAAGGAAAACACGGAGAGGCACGTCGGAGCCTGAACCAGACCAGAACCGTAGCCTTTTCTTTCTTTTTTCCCGAAGGAAGCTCCGTGCCCGCTGCTCCTGAAAGACCGCCGCCCGGGCAGTCCGCTATCTGCGGGGAAACGCGGGGGCACCGCCCTGCCAGGCCTGTGGCGCGTCCCGCCGTCCGGGCCACGCGGGTGTGCATGTGGAAGTCCCAGAGCGGCCACCTGAGCACCCCCCTCCCCCCAGGCTGAGGCTGAAAAGGCTGAGGATGGAGCCTCCAATAGGAGGCTGGGCCCCTGGCTGACGCGGGGCGTGAGCGCCACCTGCTGGCGCCCGGGCAGGGAGCCCCGCGCACGCGGGCAACAGCAGCTTTGAGGGCATGGGGAGGGGATGAGGGAGACCACGTTAGCCTCAGCTCTGAAGGCAAAGGGCCCTCGGGGCCCGAGGCAGAGCCCGAGAGTGGTTTCACCGAGAGGCAGGCCTTGCCCCTGAGCGCTTGCTGTCAGGGCGACCTGGGTCTCTCCCCAGGACCCGCTGTTTGCAACTTGGAATCACGAATTAAGTGGGAGAAGAAGGGAACAGGCCATGCTTTTCAAACCCAAGTCGGGGTGAAGCCGGTTAAGCTTTGGGCGGTGGTTGTCAAACATCAAGGACAGAATCCTGAGGCTGCTATAACCTCACCCAGCTCAGCCGGGACGGTGTCCTCCGAGCTCCATGGTTTAGAGCAATCCCACCGCTTCCTGGCTGCTGGGAAAGTATTGACCCCTAAGTTCCTCTTATTTTGAATATGTTTTTATTGATTTTTAGAGAGAGAGGGAGAGGGAGGGGGAGAGAGACCGAAACAGTGATGAGAGAGAATCATTGCTCGGCTGCCTCCTGCACCCCCCTCCCCATCCCCCCGACAGGGAATCAAGCCCACACCCCTTAGCGCCCCCAGCCGGCTGAAACGCTCCGTCTTTTAAAGTGAGTGAGAGACAGACATGACACCCTCAGGCATCCCGGTGCGGTGTAGGCGTGCTGGTGTTCTTCTAATCGCAGTGAACGAACACCCGAAGAGCAAACACCCGTGTTGCTCATTCTGTTCCCGCTCCCCCCCCACCCCGTGCCGATGGGTAAACACGGCAGAGCCCTCCGCCCCCCCCCCCCCCCCCCCCCCCCCGTGGGCTGGAAGCCTGCCCACCGCGAACTCCAGCTGGAGGATCGCGTTCCACCGAGGCTCAGACCCATTTATAATGGGAACCTGGCGGCCGGGCGGTAACCACGGCTCTGCCACACGCATGTTTCTGTGTGGTCGGTCACGGGTTTCTCCATCGTAGTTTTCCACAGGAGAGTCCTCCCGAGAGTTCATTTGAGCCGGCATCGCCGCGTGGCCTGCCCGGGACTTCAAGCTGAGATTGTCTGTGACTTTGACGGCCAGGACCCGCAGGGACATGCGTCAGACCGACTCTGACAGATGGGTGGTGGTGGTGGGGGGGCGCGTTCAGGAGCCCCCACGGTCTCCCCGGTTTGTAACCACGGAACATGCCCCTGCTCGCTGTCTCGGCGGCTGCGAGAAGGAGAGAAGTGCGTGCTGCTCACAGGTCTTGGGGCGACAGCCACCCTGTGGGGCCTGGGACCCTGGTTTGGGCCCTAACCCCTCACATCAGGGCTGTCGGCCACTCGAAATGCTGTGGGACGTGGAATCCAATAGATTTCGTTATTTTTTTATGGAGACTGTTATAGATGTCCCCCATTTCCCTCCTGCCCTCCCTCTCCTCAGCCACCCCCCCTACCCCCGTCTGGGTCCATGCCTCTGGGTCCATGCCTCTGCACATGTGCATAAACGCTCTTTGGTAATCTCCGGCCCCCCTTGCCCCCCGCCCCGCCATGTCTGTCCTTCCCTGCATTCATCCCTCTGGTCCTATTTGTCCGTCAGTTTATTTGGTTCATTAGCTTCCGCACATGAGTGAGGTCTGTGCTGTCTGTCTTTCTCTATTTTGAAGACAGCCACCAGACCAAGCTGAAAGGAAAGTCCTCTCTTGGTGCGGAAAGACCTCCGTGCCGTCAGCATTCCGTGGAGAAGGGACCCGCGGACTCGGGGGGAAGGTACCATCCTCCCGCCTGGCACGGCAGCCGCACCACGGGAACCCAAGCCGACCGCCGCCGCCACGTGGCAGGCTCCGCGCAGCGTGATCCGATGGGGCCGGTGTGGCCGTAGTGCCTCCAGAGGCCGCCCAGGCCCCTCCAAGCCCGTTCCCCAGGCCCGGGTGGCCTGTCAGCGCCCCCTCTCTGCGTCAGCACCCCCCTCTCTGCTAGGCCCTGGCAGCCTGTCAGCGCCCCCTCTCTGCTAGGCCCTGGCGGCCTGTCAGCGCCCCCTCTCTGCTCTGCTGGCAGCTGAGAGGGTGCAGCGCGAAGGGACTGGGAGGCTGACCTGGGGAGTTGGGTTCCCCCTCTGGGCCCCCACGTGGCGCCCTGCTCAAGGGACTTCCTTTCTGGACCTCCGCTCAGGCTGGTGCTGCTGGGCGGTGCCCACCGGCCTCCCTGCAGGCTGAGGGGACACGGGTGGGGACCCCGCCCAGCCCCTGCGGTGGGAACTGCAGACCCCCCGCAGGGGGAAGGGCCCTGGGTGGTCAGGGCCCTCAGAGCCCCTTCCCTGCGTCCTGTGTAGGGGAGGGAGGAGCGGGGTCGGGGAGGGGGACCTCAATCAAACCCAGAAACGCAGCCGGGCGGGCGCGACGCAGACACTGGGAAATGCCCGGGGACAGCTGCCCGGACCGACACACGTGAGGTCCGAGTTAGCCGCTGACTGGAGGGGGCAGGAGAGGCTGTGCACTCACTGGCCTGTGCTGATTGTAGACACAGCGGGGAGAACACGGACCTGCTGCTCTGCTGGTTGACGGTCACTGGTTGACTCTTGCTGTGCCCGGAGCAGGGAGGGACCTGCAGGCGGTGGTGTGGGCCGACGCTCTGCCCCCTGAGCCGCCTGGCCAGGCCGTTTGGAAGCCCAGGCTGGTCTGCGGGCCCCTCAACAGCAAGACCCTGCCTGCCTCGGCCTCTCTGTCGGTGGCTGCTCAGTGCTCTGCACCTGCTACTGAATGAGGGGTGACTGCTGGCCTGGCCTGTTCGAGGGCGGGCAGGCAGGTGTGACAGAGCCAGCAGCCCCCATCGCCCCCCCCCCCCCCCGCCCCGGGACACGCAGGCCTTGTATCGGGGCGGCCCTGCCGGGGCTGGATTGTGCCCGGAGCTCCATGGTGCAGCCCTCACCCCTGACGTGATGGTATTTGGAGGGGGCTCCGGGAAGTGGTTCGATTTGGCTGAGGTCACGCGTGTGGGTCGAAGGATGGGATTAGCGCCCTTATAAGGTGAGACCCCAGGCCTGGCCGGTGTGGCTCAGTTGATAGGAGCTGTACAGCAAAGGGTCATGGGTTTGATCCCCAGTCAGGGCACAGTCAGGGTTCGGCCCCTGGTCGGGACACGTACAGGAGGCAGCCGATCGATACTTCTCTCACATCGATGTTTCTCTCTCTCCCGTCCTCTCTCTCTCAAATCAGTAAACGTAGCCTCGGGTGAGAATTGAGGAAAACAAGAGAGACACGGAGAGCTCCGTTCCTCTCCCCATCCCGGGAGGACACGGGAGAAGGAGCCTCCCCGGAGCCGAACCCCTGGCCCCTCGGTCCTGGCTCCGCCTCCAGCGCCGTGAGAAACCAATGCGGCTGTCTCGCCCGTCTTCGGTATTCTGTGACGGCACGGTGCAGGGCTCAGCTCGGCTTTCAAACCTCAGTGTCCATGTCCCACAGCTTTTCACCCCACGGAACCCCAGGCCGCAGTACAAGAAGGGTCTCTGCCCTTTGGGACACACGGAGGGGCCCGGAGAGCATCGTGCCCGTCAGAGAAGACAAGCATCACAGGATCTCACTCACGTGGAATCGAATGAACAACATAAACTGAAGAACAAGTAGATCCAGAGACATGGACGCAGGGAACAGAGTGCAAATCGCAGGGGGAAGGCGGGGAGGGTGGGTGAGTGGGTGGGTGGGAAGGTACCAACCAGAGACCTCCAGGCCATGGTCCCACAGCCGGTGGGGAGGCCTGGGGGCGGGCTAGAGGGGCGCGCGGGGGAGGGGACCTCTGTAATACTTCCCACAATAAATATCGGGGAGATTGGCAGCCCACTCCAGCCTCTGAGGGGCTCACTCACATTGAGGAAGAGGGCACCAGAGGGCAGAGAGCTTGGGGTACACGCCTGGGCGGGGCACGGGGGATTGAGGAAGGCCCCCAGGAGGCGGTGGTTGAGTGGAGCTGGAGGACGGAGGACGAAAGGGGGGCGCAGGGTCTGTAGGCCTCAGGGAGAGAGCCGGGTTCCTGCTGGGGAGGGGGGAGGGGAGGAGCCGTGTCCCACAGTGGGTCAGTGGGAGGCGCCAGGAGGGTGGTTCTGTCGCAAACTCTCCTTCCTGTCCATCCACCGGCCTTTGCAGCAGAGGCTCTCAGCCCCGCCTTCAGGAATTGGCTGTGTGGTTGGCAACACAACGCAACACAAAACACAACACCACACCACGCAATGCAATGCAACGCAATACCACGCCACGCAACACAACACACAACACACCACGCCACGCAACGCAACACAACACCACACAATGCAACGCAACACCACGCCACGCAACACAACACACAACACACCACACCACACAACACAATGCAATGCAACACCACACCACGCCATGCAACGCAACACACCACCACGCAATGCAACACAACACACTACACCACACAACACAATGCAACACAGCACACTACACCATGCAACGCAACACCACACAACACAACACAACACAATGCCATGCAACACCACGCAACGCAACACAATGCAACACAACACAACACCATGCAACGCAACGCAACACCACACAACACCATGCAATGCAACACAACGCCACACCACACATAACACAATTAGCTGGTGTTATGCGTTTGCACCTGCTCATAGCCTGTGAGCTGTGCACGTTACTCGACACGGCCCCATGGGGTCCTGGGTATCGTCCCTGAACACAGAGGGGTTTGGAAAAGGTCAAAAGGGTCCCCAGCCCCCAGCCCCTCCCGTGTGTGTGTGTGTGTGTGTGTGTGTGTGTGTGTGTGTGGACTGTCTTCCGCTCGGCAGGTCGTGATGGGACGTCCTCAGGGAAGGATTTGCAGAAACGAGGGAAACACTGACCTGCTCTCCAGGGAAGAGCTAGGAAGAGGGGGAGCACGAGGGAGCGGGGCCTTCGTTCCTTCTCGCTGATCGAGCTTCCATCACAGGATGTCCGTCTCCGTCACCGGAGGGAGCCTCGCGGGAGGTGAGGGAATGGCGCAGAGGCCCAGGAGCTGAAGAGTGTCCTCGGGCCCTGACGCGGACGAGGGAGCCTCCGAGTGACGCTGCCTCCTCAGGGAGCCGATGATCCGCGTACATTTCTCATCCTCTTCCAGGAGGGCGAGGATCGTACTCGATCCTCATAAAGGAATGCGGTTAGGACACTTTGTTAGGCCGGCTGGCTGGCGTGGCTCAGGGTTGAGCATTGACCTATGAACCAGGAGGTCACGGGTTGATTCCCGGTCAGGACTCAATGCCCAGTAGTGGGTGTGCAGGAGGCAGCCAGCTGATGTTTCTCTCTCATCGGTGCTTCTATCTCTTTATCTCTCTCTCTCTTCCTCTCTCTCTAAAAACCAATAAAAACGTATTTAAAATGAAAGAATGCTTCTTGAGAAGGAGCAATGTCAATCGCTCTCCAGGAGACGCCGGCTGTCACAAGACCCAGAAGAAACCAGGACTGTGTGTCCCCTGGGCTCCCGAGAAGCCCCCCCAAAACACGCCCACGCAGGGCCCTGCAGTTCACCGCAGAAGCAGGCCGCCTGCAGGGAGCCTCGTCCTCCTCCCGCTGCGCTGGCGTCTCCTGCACCGTGTGGCACGCGGTGCCCACAGCGGACCTCAGACAACGCTGCCGCTCCCTCGTCTTCCAGCTGGCCGAGGGGGCCGGCGCTCCCAGGATGCAGGTGTCAGAAGTGGGATCCCTCCTCTTCTGGCACCCAGGGACCAGCTTGATTTCCCGCCTGCGGCCCCTCCGACCGTGATGGGGTCGCAGGGAGAAGCTGGTCTCGGTCGGCAGCCTCCCCTCCCAGCTGCGCCCTGGGCCTGGGATCGGGTGATGTTGGCCACGGTGATAGGAAAGGGCTCCGTGGCCGGCTGAGGGGAGACGGGTGCGGGCTGCCTTTTCCAGGGTCTGCGGAGCGGCCCCCCCTTCTGGGTCCAAGGAGGGGGCCCTTTCCGCCGAGGCACTGAACCCCTGTGCTCCCCTCGCTGCTCACCTGCCCCTCTTTCTCGCACCCCGGACACAGCCCCCACTCCTCCCTGGCGGATGGCTTCTGGGCTTTGTCATCATTGTCGCTGTTGAAAGAGACGTAACTCGAGGTTTGCAAGGGGTCCCCTCAACACTCGGCACCTTCCTCTGAGGATGGGGCTCCTGGGTGGCTCAGCCCCACCCAGGGGAGCAAACAGCGGGCTGGTCTCCTCCAAGGCCACGTGGATCTTGGACACCCTGTTTTCAGGGCAAGCTTCACCAGCAGCCAGTGGTGGTGACTGGGGCAGGCGCCCCCTCACCCCCAGCCGCCTGGCTTTCCAGCCCAGGATCTGGGGGCCCCACTGCAGGCCGGGGGGTCTCCCAGGCTTGTTAGCGCAGAACCATCCCCGGGGCATGTGCCTGGGCTCTTGGGCCTCTCCCTGCTCGAGCAGGGGCCAGGGGAGAAGTCTCTTCCTCTGCTGCGTGCCCCCCGCAATGCCACAGGACTCCCCACGACATCCTTCCCGATGCTGTGGACTTGGGGCCAGCGAGGCCCTGCCTGGGGAAGAAGTAGAAAAGGACACGGGGCTGTGTTCTGCCAAGTCCGCCGCCTCTGGGGCTCGCGGAGTTCCGGGTTCTGGAGTTTAGAGTAAAAATCTACAATTTGGGATCCAAGACAGGACTGTTGTTAGAGCATCTGGACTGGCTACGTGGGGGCAGTTGACATTGGCTCCAGCTTCCATAAGCTGCCAATGTTTCTAAACTTAAAAATGGAGCGACAATGTCCGAACTTTTGGAGGGTGGCTCAATTGAGCACTCTAGATGTGTGTGTGTGCGCGTGTGTGCGTGTATGTATGCGTGTGTGTGTGTGTGCGCACATGTTGTGTATAGGAATGTTTGGTAGAAATGCTAACTTTACCTTCGAATACCTGGATCAAATCCTCAGAACTCAGCTATCAGCGGGGTGGATGGGTCCCAGGCTGGGTGGTGGGGGGTGGGGCGGGGGGGGGGGAGAAGGACTAATGTCAACAACAAGCAGAGGTCAGACAGCCCTCGAACCCCAACCCAGGAGTTTCCATGAGCCGCACTTCCTCTGTGCACAAACATCTTAATCACATTGTTGTCGGGTAATGTATTTTGATCAGAAGTGTTGACTGGGCAGTAACTCCTCTCCCAGTGCGTTCCAGCAGCCTCCCACGCTGTTTCCAGTTTCCTGTTGGACTGGACCGCATGCCCGGGTTCAGGGCACTCACTGTAAACAGCATGAAGCCTGAAGTTGCTCGGGGAGCTTTGAGGGGCCAGGAGAGTCCAGGAGGGGCCGGGGGTGGGGGGGCGGGCAGCCAGACCCCTGAGGCTTCTCTCCCAGAACTGGGTCGGGGACGAGGGTGGGAAGTGGCCAAGCCTCACGCAGGGGACTGGAGGCCGATTCCTCCATGACAGGGTTGGCTGTGCAGCGGGCACGATCTCACCGTTCGTTCCTACCCTTCCTTCCGGAACCTGACCAGCCGCAGAGGGAGACGCTGTCACCGTTGACGATGAGCACCCAGGGCCGAGGAAGGATGAAGGCCCTGATCGCGCGGCCCTAAGGCGCGATTCGGCGAGGCAGTGTCCCCGGGGCCGCGCGCTTCTCTGGGTCTCGGTGGCGGCCCGGCTGGCATGCCGTAGGCACTCAGTAAACGTTTGTCAGGGAGCTCGCGACGAGGGGCAGCACTGCCGAGGCGCCTGTGACTATAGTCCACGGGCCACCTTCTGGCGAGGATGACCCCTGACCTGTGGGGGCCGGGGTTCGGGCAGCTCCTGCAGAGGGAAGGACCTCGGGTGGCTCTGAGGCCCTCTGGCCGTCTGAGCTGTGCTGACCCTCGGCCTGGCTCCTGCTCCCCACCCCTCGGTCAACATGCTGAGGAAGACACACTCTCACGGTGGGAAACTGGCGGAAGCTGGGCGGGGACACCTTTTGGGAGGGTGTTGGGCATGTGTTTTTGAATTGGAGCGAGCAAACATGGGGAGCAAAGGGGGGGAGTTTCCCTCCCACCCCCGGCCGTGCTCATAGGCTCAGCGAGGCCTCCTGAGACCCAGGCAGTCCAAGCGGCGCTCAGGCTTCCAGCCCACGCCCCCGGGAAGGACTGCCCCAGGTGTGCCAGGCGCACCCAACCCCCAGGGGCACCCAATCCCCCAAGTGAACCCAACCCTCCAGGGACACCCAACCCCCAGGTGCACCCAACTCCCCAGGTGAACCCAACCCCCCAGGGGCACCCAACCCCCCAGGGACACCCAACCCCCAGGCGCACCCAACTCCCCAGGTGCACCCAACCCCCAGGGGCACCCAAACCCCCAAGGACACCCAACCCCCAGGGGCACCCAACCCCCAGGCGCACCCAACCCCCCAGGGGCACCCAACCCCCAGGTGCACCCAACCCCCAGGGGCACCCAACCCCCAGGTGAACCCAACCCCCAGGGACACCCAACCCCCAGGGGCACCCAACCCCCAGGTGAACCCAACCCCCAGGGGCACCCAACCCCCAGGGGCACCCAACCCCCAAGTGAACCCAACCCCCAGGGACACCCAACCCCCCAGGGGCACCCAACCCCCCAGGGGCACCCAACCCCCAGGGACACCCAACCCCCCAGGGGCACCCAACCCCCAGGGACACCCAACCCATGAGCCACAGGCAGGAACACAGCTGGGCATCTGGGCAATCTCTTCATATTCTTTTCTCCCTCCCTCTCCCCCCTTCTTTTTTAAAAAAATATATTTTTATTGATTTCAGAAAGGAAGGGAGAGGGAGAGAGACATAGAAACATCAATGATGCAAGATAGTCATTGATTGGCTGCCTCCTGCACGCCCCCTACTGGGGATTGGGGATCAAACCCCAATCTGGGCATGTGCCCCTGACTGGAATTGAACCTGGGACCCTTCAGTCTGCAGGCGGACACTCTATCCACTGAGCCACACCAGCCAGCTCTCTCTTCCTTAAACCTGTGTACCATCTTGAAAGGGTCGGTCCCCTCTTTGCTGCTGGGGGAAGGGAGAGAATGAGAGGCCCAGTGGGCCTTAGCCATCAGGAATCCCGCAGGCTGGCCCCGGTGCCCAGGCAGGAAGAGTGGCCAGCAGCAGCAGGGCGCTGTTCTCCAGGACCAGGACCAGGACCTAGGGGACGAAGGCCGGGTCAGCTCACGTCAGGAGCACGTGGCCTCACCGGTCTGCAGGACTTCCTTCCGTGTGGGAGGCTTGGTGCTGGTGGGGCTCCTGTTGACCCAGCCCTCCCGGAAACGGGGTCAAGGTACCAGAAACGGGGTCAAGGTCCCGGAAGCGGGTCAGGGTCCGAGGGCTTCCCTGCCGAGGGGCTTGTCCCTGACTTCAGTGCAGCTCATTGCAATATCTGCAGCACCCTGACCCACAGGACGGGCTCCTGCAGGTGAGTGGGGCGGGGCTGCGACAGGCTTTGTCTCCCACTGCATGTATTTCACACGCTTGTGTTAGCTGTGTGCACGTGTTAGCTTTGCTCACTGGGCCAGTCAATTCCAGCGAGCCAGAGTCGCAAGCTTTCAGAACAAACTTCACAACTTCCTTTACAGTGGTCGGCAAACTATGGCTGGCGAGCCACATGCAGCTTGAGAGCCGCGGTTTGCTGCTTTGTTGACTAATGAGTTTGCCGACCCCTGCTTTAGAAGTATTTGCCTCTTTAAAGGTAAATTTGGTCTGTGGCCACCAGGGGGCAGCAGGGGCATTACGCTCACAGCAGAACCCAGAGCCTCCTAGGTGACCCCATGTGGCAGGGGGTACAAAGGGCTTTGTCCCTCCCTCCCAGCAGCTTATTAACTTTGCTATCCAATTTTCAAATATAAAATTACATTTCTTAAAATAATTTAACTAGACATAATCCAAAGGTGATGTATCAAAATGCTGTCCCCTCCCCGCCCCTCCCTGTGCCCTCCGGGTGCCTGGAATTCCGCTGAGTGCTGGCGCATCGGCCAAGCCTTGAGGAGCCTTGTTGGGCTCTGCCTGCAGGGGAGGCCGTGGCCCTGCTGCCTGTGGCTCCTGCAGGGAAGGGCAGGCCCAGCACGCAGCTGCGGAGGGCAGAGCTTGTCCATAGTCTCTGACCTGGAGAAGCACTTGGGGACCTCAGGGCTGCAGGCAGCGGTGACAGGTGGCCGAGTGGGCGGAGCACTTGTATGAGGGGTGAGCGGAGCCCTGAGCCGGTCTCTCTGAAATCCTCCAGGAGCTCACCCGTTCCCCCTCTGCTGGCACCTCAAATCCACCCCATCTCTAGGTGGGTGGAAGTTAACCGAGGTTCCCACACGCGACAATAACGGCACGGGCAGGCAGCCTTTCGGGCGGTTACACATACACACGTACGGTGTGTGTGATGCAGTGTCTCTTTATGCGTGTGTCGTGTAAGGTAAGAGGTTTTGTTTCAGCGTGGTGAAGGTGAACTTGGGGTCTGTCACTCCCAAGGCAGGTACCGTATTTTTCCGTGTATAAGATGCCCCCCCCCCCCACTTTCCAGCCCCACACTAAGAATTCCGCATTTTACACGTAAAGCAGAACACGTTTCATTCAGTGACCACCGCAGGTCCTGTTCGCAGACCAGCGCTGTGATGTGATGCGGCGTCACGTTGTCCCGCCCCCGCTGCCTCCCTGCTCGCCTTCCTCACGTTAGTTCCAGACACACCACCTTCTCCAGCTTCCGTCTGTCACTGCCGTCTTCCGAGGCACGGGCCGTCCACGTGAGACCCTCCTCACAAACCGGTGGCGTTTTCTGAGCGAACGTGTTCGTGTTCCCGTGGCCAAGCCTTCTCCCCTCATGAAACGGAAGCACCGTTTTGCCTTTCCTGTACAGTCAGCCACGTCCATTTCGCTTGCAAACATCCCTGCCTGACACGGAGTGCGCGTGGCCGACACACGTAAGCGCCTGGCGCTGCTCCCTAAGCCGAGTCTTGAGCCTCTGCTCCACGTTAGCCCATTCGCTGCTTCTCCTCTCCGGCCTCCGTCTTTTCTGGCATCTTCAGGAGCTGTTCTTCCTGTTTTCTCCGCTGTCTGCTCACACCCTCCGCGGGAGGAGGTCCACGTGGTCTCTCTGCAGCTCGGTTTCCATGCTCTTTGGCAGAGCGGATTACATTCGGTTTGAATTTTGCAGAGTAAGACCATTGCTTACCGGTATTTATCTTTTTATTTCTGACATCGTTATGGGCTCAGAACGCTCCGGTCCCTGTTGCATTTGTGCACTGTCCACCTCCACCTCCTGTTACAGCATCAGGTGACCTCAGTAACAATAAGGCCGGTGACTGGAGGAAGCCTGTTTGACAAGGTCTGGGCAGCTAGGCACCCGCCGGGCTCCCTCCTCGGCTGACTTCTGTGTATAAAATGATCCTCAATCTTCAATCTAACGATTTTAGAAAAAAATAGTGCCTTATACGCGGAAAAATACGGTAATTATTCTGGGGCTTTTCAGGCTCAGCCCTGCATCAGGGGCCTCTGCAACCCCATAGTGTCCAGCTGCAGTGGGCCTGGCAGACAGAGTGACAGCGGTCAAGGATCTCCTGTCTCAGCGGCCGCAGCGCTGCGCCCACGCACAGGCGCCTGTCCCATGCCGACACCAGTCAGGGCACAGAATCACAAGGGCCAGATCACAGGGAGGCCAACACCCCCTAACCATCCTCCCTGCTGGGCAGGGCTCTTCCTTGTCCCTCCTGCGCCCTCCTGCTGCCCAGGACACATGAACCCCTTCCCACTGGCTCAGACACTGCTGTTTGTAAGGGGCCTTGTCAGCACAGGGTCCCCACGCGGCCCGCGGGGTTGCTTGGTCCCTCTTCTTCCCTGTGACTTGCTCTCTCTGTTCCCTCTGCTGGGGGACAGCCGCGGGACCAGGTCACCTGTCCCAGAGAACGTCTCCCATTCTGGGTTTGACCGATTGTGTCCCTGAGCTGTAGTTTTACTGGTTCCTGTAACTTCTGTATTTCCTGTAAAGTGTTAGACCTAGAGACTCAGTGAGTTTCAGGTTCAGCCAGACTTTGGGCTAGACTCTTTCCTGGGTGGTCCTGGGTGCATCCCACTGCATCCCACAGGGGATGCACCCCGAGTGGGGACAAGCCTGGTCTCAGAGCTGGACTGGGGCCAGTGCCCACCCTCTATTATCCAATCCTCCCTCCTCCCCACCCCCCTGGCTTTGCACAGAAGGGAGGTTTGCTTTGTTTTTATTAATCCTCACCAGAGGCTATTCTTCCATTGATTTTCTTTAGAGAGACATACACACACACACTCATACACATAGACACACACAGAGAGAGACAGAGAGAGAGAGAGCGAGACAGAGAGAGTTGAGAGAGACACATCATTTGGTTGCCTCCCCAACCCACCCAGACCTGGGCCAGCTAACCCAGGAACGTGTTGTCCTTGGCTGGGAATCGAACCCGTGACCCTTTGGTGTGAGGGCCGATGCTCACGAAGGGTGTTCAAGCAATCACTGAGCACTGTTTGGGGTCCGTGATGTCACTCAGGGGTTTTCTAATCCCACCTCCGCTGCTTCCTCCATCAGCTGGGATGTTCTAGAAGGAAGGTGTGTCCTTCATCAGCTATTATTTACGGGGGTGGGGGCATCCAGAGGTTGAGAGCATGCCTGCCTTTTCCTCTCAAGACAGAGTGGTCCCCAGGATAGCTTAGCTTTTTAATTTTTCCCAATTAAAATTATGTTATTAAAATTGTTTTCAGCTACAGTTTACATCCAATATTATTCTGTATTTGTGTCAGGTGTACTGCATAGCGGTTAGACAAGCCTATCCTTTACCCTGTGTCCCCGATATTTCCAGCCCCCGCCTGGCACTGTCCCTAGGACCCCGTAGCTTTCCCAGGGCAAGGAGAGGCCGTGGAGACCTCATGGGGCAGCTCAGTCTCCGAGACTGCCCGAGGGCAGGTGAACTGCCACCACCTGAACCAGCATTCCCTCTCTGCCTTCTGCCCCAACAGGGGGTGCTGTGTCTAAACTGACGAGGAGGGCGGGGTGAGGGCAAACATTTGTATGACAGTGGAAGTTCATTCATGCTTACGACCTAGCGATGCAGAGGGGGTCCTAGGGGACTGTGATGGGCCGCCAGCTGTGGGCGTGGATGGGAAGGAGGCTGCCTGCAGCCTGGTTGGTGCAGGAGGCGGCCATGAGGGGCGGTGAGGCAGGTGTGCTCTGAGGGATGGGGAACAGGTGGCGTGAGTGTGGGAGGGTCCACAGTCGTCCTGTGGGAGCCCAGACCTTAGGCCTGAAGAGTGAAATGGAAGAGGAGTGGCTTTATGTGTTTACTAGAGGCCTGGTGCATGAGATTTGTGTGTGTGGGGATCGGGGAGTTGTCCCTCAGCCCAGCCTGCACCCTCTCCAACAGGGACCCCTCGGGGATGTCTGACTGCCGGTTGGGGATTGAGCCTAAACTGGCAGTCTGACATCTCACAATCCGGGATTGCTGGCTGCCAACCGCTCACCTGCCTGCCAGCCTGATCACTCCCTAACCACTTCCCTGCCAGCCTGATCAACTCCAAACTGCTCCCCTGCCAGCCCAATCACCCCCAACTGCCCTCCCCTGCCGGCCATCTTGAGGTGGCCATCTTTAACCACATGGGGGCGGCCATGTTGTGCAAGGGTGTGAGGGACAATTTGCATATGACCTCTTTATTATATACTAGAAGCCCGGTGCACGAAATTCGTGCACGGCGGGGGGTTGTCCCTCAGCCCAGCCTGTACCCTCTCCAATCTGGGACTCCTGGAGGGATGTCCGACTGCCCGTTTAGGCCCGATCCTGGTGGAATTGGACCTAAACGGGCAGTCGGACATCCCTCTCACAATCCAGGACTGCTGGCTCCCAACTGCTTGCCTGCCTGCCTTCCTGATTGCCCCTCACCGCTTCTGCCTGCCAGCCTGATCACCCCCTAACCACTCTGCTGCCAGCCTGGTTGATGCTTAACTGCTCCCCTGCCAGCCTGTTTGCCCCCAACTTCCCTCCTCTGCCAGCCTGGTCACCCCTAACTGCCCTCTCCTGCAGGGTTGATCACCTCCAACTGCCCTCCCTTGCAAGCCTGGTCCCTCGCAACTGCCCTCCCTTGCAGGCCTGGTCCCTCACAACTGCCCTCCCTTGCAGGCCTGGTCCCTCACAACTGCCCTCCCTTGCAGGCTGGGGGCCTCCCAACTGCCCTCTCCTGCTGGCCATCTTGTGGTGGCCATCTTGTGTCCACATGGGGGCAGGATCTTTGACCACATGGGGGCAGCTATATTGTGTGTTGCAGTGATGATCAATCTGTATATTATTCTTTTATTAGATAGGATAGAGGCCTGGTACACGGGTGGGGGCCAGCTGGTTTGCCCTGAAGGGTGTCACAGGTAAGGGTGGGGGTTCCCTTGGGGTGTGGGGCGGCCTGAGAGAGGGGCCTGTGGTGGTTTGCAGGCCGGCCACGCCCCCTGGCAACCCAAGGGGAGGCCCTGGTATCTGGAATTTATTTTCCTTCTACAATTGAAACTTTGTAGCCTGGAGCAGAGCCAAGCCTGGGGCTCTGGCAGCCATTTCTGTGGCAGTTAATTCACCTTCTACAATTGAAACTTTGTAGCCTTAAGCGGGTGGGCCCGGCCAGGGTGTGCGGAAAGCTTTGCTTCCCCTGTTGCCGCCGGCAACCCTGGCCTGCTCTCTCAAGCTCCATTCTGCCGCCATTTGTTTGAATTTGTTTACCTTCTATAATTGAAACTTTGTAGCTTGAGTGGAGGCTTAGGCCTGCAATGGCTATGGAAAGCTTGGCTTCCTCTGTTACCTGGGAAACCTTGCTCTCTGTGGCTGTAGCCATCTTGGATTGGGGTTAATCTGCATACTCGCCCTGATTGGCTGGTGGGCGTGGCTTGTCTGGTGGGTGTGGCTTATGTAGCGGAGTGATGGTTAATTTGCATATTACCATTTTATTAGAGAGGATGATTTGTTATTATTATTTTTAAAATATTTTTCAAAGAGGAAGGGAAAGAGATATAGAAACATCAATGATGACGGAGAATCATTGATGGGCTGCCTCCTGCACGCCCCACACTGAGGATCGAGGCCACAACCCGGGCATGAACCCTGACTGGCAATCAAACAGTGACATCCTGCTTCATAGGTCGACGCTCAACCACTGTGCCACGCTGGCCTGGCGGAAGCAGAGTGGTTTTATAGTCCCACTGGACGCCCTCAAAAGCCAAGTTTGGCCAACACAGTGCCCCCGGCCTAGCATGCTACATGCATTGGATTTGGGGGAGACCCTGCTGGGCCCCGGAGGGGGGAAGTGGTGTCATTTGCCCCCTCGTCAGACACTCCTGATTGCGGGGGGACCCTCTGAACATCTCACACTGTGGATTGGTAATGAAGTGAGGAGGAGGTGACATGGCTATGGCCCTCAATCCTCCCACCCCTTTTCCTGGGCTTTCAGCTTTGGTGGCCTGGCCTGTCTCACTTCTTTTTTTGTTGTTAAAATCCTTTATGGTGGAAAGTATGACATATGTTCCCTATTCTCCCCCACTGACCCCCGGCCCCAGGCCCTCAGCGCCCCATTGTCTGTGTCCAGGGGCCATGCATCTCTGCATACACGGTCCTTGGTTGGTCACCTCCCACCCACGCAGCCTCTCCGCCTTCCCTCAGAGACTCCCCACTTGTTCCATGCTTCCATGGCTCTGGATCCACTCCGATCATCAGTTTATGTTGTTCACCAGACTCCACCTATGAGTGAGATCATGTGATGCTTGTCTTGCTCTGACTGGCTCAATTCACTTAGCAGGATTGTGTCCTTTGTAACCTGGCTTTCCTAACGTCTTCTCAAAGGAGACACAGGGTTCATGTGGGTCCGAAGGAGCCATGCTTTAAAATAAGGTTTTCTTTTAGGAAAACAAAGCTTACAAGTAGTTCCTGTGGCTTTGTCTCCCCCGTGGCTCCAGCTCAGATGCAGCACTTGGCCCTCGCTCTGTAGCAGTAGCCCAAGTGCTTGGTGTAGCGTGGGCATGGGGAGAAGTTGCACGTTCCCCCCTTTTTGGCGCATATGTATTCTGGAGTCCTGTGTAACAGACTCGCGAGGAGGCCAGCACCTGTGAGGAGGCAAAGAAGACACGTCAGGCTCCTGGCTCACAGCCAACGTGACTGCAGGACACTTGGTGACACAGGACACACAACCCTTCGCGGAGCACTGCAGAGACGGTGCCCTCCCAGGAACTTCGCCCCCACTGACCTCTGGGGCTGCTCATGTAAAAGGCTGTGCCTTCCGTCTGAGGTCTATGCCAGCTGCCTGAGGTCTGTGCCCACCATCTGAGGTCTATGTCCTCCGTCTGAGGTTGGTGACCACTGAGACTAAACCAAAGCTGAGGATGAGCAGCAGGGCTGTGAGTGGGTTTCCCTCTGCCCAGAGAGCTGTCCTGAGCACCCAGTTCCTCCCCAAATAAGGTTCCTCAGCTTCACCCTGTCTCCAGAACACACGTGCTCTGTTCCACAAATACTCATGTCTGTTTAAGAAATAATCTGTACTGAGGATATGTTTACTGATTTTAGAGAGGAAGGTAGAGACAGAGAGACACACAGAGAGAAAACATATCTGTGAGAGAGAAACATCAATCTGTTGCCTCCCGGACACAGCCCAAGTGGGGATGGAGCTGGAAACCTGTATGTGCCCTGACCGGGAATTGAACCCACAGCCTTTCCATGTTTGGGAGGATGCTCCAACCAAGTAGGCCGCCTGGCCAGGGCTACGTGTGTCTTAAAAAAACACACAAATTTCAATTCCTATTTTGTGAATTCTTGTTCCAAATTCTGCCACGTTTGGTCAATGTATTACTTTATTAACAATTAGCATCCTACATAGTTTAGGACGTATTCATCCATCCTTTTAAACCAACATGGTAATTTTCTAATGGGCTTTTCTGTCCATGCACACGTATTGTGTCCATTCTTAAGTGTCTCTCTAACCCAGGGGTCCTCAAACTTTTTAAACAGAGGCCAGTTCACTGTCCCTCAGACCGTTGGAGGGCCGGACTATAGTTTAAAAAAAGCTATGAATAAATTCCTATGCACACTGTACATATCTTATTTTGAAGTAAAAAAACAAAACGGCAAAAACACCTGCATGTGGCCCGCGGGCCGTAGTTTGAGGACGCCTGCTCTAACCAGTGAGCACAGCTGAAACGCTCCAGCTGTGTGCTACGCGTTCATGTGATCCCGGCAGCGCCCCTCCCCGCCCTGGGCCCGCTCCGCCCTGGCCCCACTTCTGCCAGGACCTGCCCTTCAGTGCCAGGTGGAAATGATGGCTACACCATGAGCTTCCATTGCTTTCTTTCTTTGTTTCTTTTTCTTTCTTTTCTTTCTAAATAAAAGCAAAAGGATGAAATATTTATTCATTTTATTTTTCTTTTTAAGTTTTTAAATGGAATTTATTGGGGTGAAATTGGCTAATGAAATTGTATGGGTTTCAGGTGTCCCTTTAACCTGCACATTGTGGTGCTCTCACTGCTCTCCGGTTGGAATGTATTCTGCCTTCCTCTCTGAAGCAGAGACTCTGCAAACAGAAGGCCCAGGACTGGCCGCCAACTCTCTGCGGGAGGGAACCAGGCTGCCCAGGATGTCCCTGGGAGTGGCTCTCAGGCCCTGGCTTTGCACTGATTGGAGTCCTGGATTGAATTGTGCCACCCTCTCCCACCCACACGCTGAGGCCCTGCCCAGCCAGGACCCATATTGAAAACACGTCACCCTTAGCTCCCTTCTCCCCCAGACACGGCTTAGACGCCCAGGTGTAAAAGGGGGAAAGCTCACAGGAGACACTCTCAAAGCTTTTCTTCATGTCTCTGGTTAGAAAGGATTTCCTACGATGCCCAAGAGCCTAAACCCTAAAGGAAAAGCTATGACACATTTACCAGCCTCATTAAAGCAACGATAAAACCCTCTCGGAAAGATTCCATTAAGATAGCGAAAAATCTAGGTACCAGGGAGAAGGTGTCTGCGGTGCATGACTGCCAAAGGTTTGTCTGCAGACGGTATAAAGAACTGCTACAAATCATGAAGGAAAGACGGATAATCTGATAGGAAATGTGGGCAGAAGACAAAGAGGCACTTCACAACAGGTGTCCCCGTGGCCAGGAACGACCTACAAACGTACCCACCGCGTTATTTACCAGGGAAACGCACATTAACCCTCCGGTGAGCACCCCACTGAGCAGATGGCTCACTTAAAATGGACTGACATTCGCAAGTGTTGGCATGAATGTGGGGCAACGGAACCTACATGCACTGACTGTGAGCGTGTGAACTAGCATACGCAGTTTCCTACCACAGTTTGACATTCTCCTTTACAATCAAATCCATACTTAGCCTACCAAACAGCCATACCACCTACTAATGGTCTCCAGCCACTTGAAATGCGCACACAAACCAAGCTGCATGATCAGCATGATAATCACAGTGGGAACGTCCAAGAAATAGCCCAGCAGCCATGGCTCAGTGTTAAGACCAAGCTGACATCATACTGGGACCCGGGTGGTGAGTAGTCTCCCTTTGTTCGCTCTGAGGAACAGTCTGTGCCGTGTCGACTCCTGGACCCATGAACCAGGAGGTCACGGTTTGGTTCCCAGTCAGGACAATGCCTGGTTTGTGGGCTTGATCCCCGATGGGGGCGTGCAGGAGGCAGCCAATCAATAATTCTCTCTCATCATTGTTTCTTTTTTCTTTTTTGTTAATTCTCACCTGAAGATATTTTCCCACTGATTTTTAGAGAGAGTGGAAGGGGCAGGGAGAGACAGAGAGAGAGAAACATCAATGTGAGAGAGACACATCGATTGGATGCTTCTGCTCAAGCCCAGGTGTGGCCGGGGATCAAGCCTGCAGCTGAGGTTATGTGGTCTTGACCGGAATTAAACCTGGGACCCTTAAGTCCGAAGGCTGACATTCCACCCACTGAGCCAAACCAGCTAGGCTCTCATTGATATTCCTCTCGCTCTATCCCTCTCCCATCCTCTCTCTGAAATCCATTAAAAATCTTTTATAAGAGACCACCCAGGACACAGGGAGCCATCTTTGGTCTTGAGAGAACCCTGTGAGGAGCGTGGGAGCCTTTCAAAGCTGAGATGAGGAGGGGAGAGACACAGGAGCCCAGGGTGCTGGCCAGGCTGCTGACAATGCAACCTGGTCTCTGTCATTCGACCTGAAGTGGGGCACCGAGGCTGGCCTCCTGCTACACAATGAGAGCAACGCCACCCCTCGGAACTGTGTGAGCAGGGAGCCCTGGGGAGCCGGGACTAGAATATAAATGTCGTGTTCGGAAGATCAGCGGGCTGAGGTGGGAGCCACCGGCCAAGGTGACATGGGTTTGGGGGAAGAACCAGGCCCAGACTGAACCACGGCCAGGAGCCATGCCCCCGCCTCCTCCCAGGACTTTGGGCAGAACCAATCACCATGAGAACTCAGGCTGGAGGGGCAGGGCCAGGACAGGGCTGCCCTGACCCAGCACTGGGTGGGAGGAGCAAACATAGATGCTGCTCAGTAGGAGCCTAAGAGGGCCAAGTGGGTGTAGGCCACCCCTGCTGCCAAGTCCCCTCCTGTGGGGATTGAGGGCCGGGCCTGGCCATGAGGTCACCCCCGGGCTGCTCAGAAGTGAGGAGCCTGCATTGCGCCCTGGCAAGTCTGAGGCTCTCTCCCTGGTCAGGACAAAGCGGTGCCTGGGCAGTCATCCCGGGAGGGGCTGCCTGAGGGTGGGTGCCCTCCCCCTGTGGTCACTGAGGGAGAGGCTGTATGTCAGCTAGGGCGGTGCCGTCCCACGAGGAGCAGAGGCCGGCGAGGATTGCCTCTGGTTCCTGGGGTCCTTCAGGCTACCTGGGGACACACTCACACAAGCCCTTCCTGCAAAGCAGCAACCCTGCAGAGCACAGGGGATGCACCCAAGATCCCAGCCTCCTCTGCAGGTGCAGCCCACGCAGCCCGCTCTCCCAGAGGCCTCCATGGCCGGACCGTCAGCAGTGCTTCTGGTTAAGCTCGGGACAGCTGTCACTCGGGTCTTGTCTAGATTGCCCCGAGTGCATGTGCGTGCCTGAGGCGGCTCCAGAGGCCGCGGGAAGGAGGGGGAGAAAGGTAGGGTTCAGGGTTCGAGCTGGATTCATGGGTTCGTCTTTCACTGGCATTGGAAGGGTAGACCCGTTGGGACTCTTAAACAACAGCCTGACGTCTGGCTGGCAAGGCCCAGGGGTTGAGCTTCGTCTCATCTCTTCTCATGAGCCAGGAGGTCATGGTTCAATTCCAAGTCAGGTCACAAGTCCGGGTTGCAGGTTTGATCCCCAGTAGGGGGTGGGCAGGAGGCAGCGGGTCCATGATTCTCGCTCATCATTGATGTTTCCCTCTCTCTCTCTCCCCTTCCTCTTTGACATCAATAACCATATATGTAAAAACACTGATAGAAAAAGAAAGAGAATGGCAGGGAAGGACCAATGCTTTCTCCTGGGAGCTGCTGGTCGCCCAGGAGACATGGGGACCGAGAAGGAGGTCTCTGTTTAGGGGAGCGCTGTCCGTGCTGCCTGCTCCCCACACTCATTTCCTCCGCCTCCACGCTGTAGCCACCGGCCTCTGAAGCCATTTCTGGTCTGTCCCTCTCCCAGTTTATAGACCCTCCGGGCTCACCCGAACCCAGATGCCCCCTAAGGCCTCGCTGGACCTGGCCGATGTCTGGCCCCACGACCCTGCCCGGCTCTGGGCTCACTCTGTGCCTGAGAGACATGGGGACGCCGCACTGACGGGACGCCCAGGCTCTGTCCTCAATCTGCCTGTGACCGACCACGTGCCTCTGGCTGTCATTTACCCACAGGAAGGAGATCAAGATGGTTCCTTCTCCCTAGAGGGCTGTGAGGTCGAAATTAAAAGTGAGCCCTGGCCGGTGTGGCTCAGTGAATAGAGCATCGGCCCAAGGACTGAGGGTCTCAGGTTGGATTCTGGTCAAGGGCATGTACCTGGGTTGCAGGCTGGATCCCGGCCCAGGGTGGGGTGCGGGCAGGAGGCAACCAATTGCTATGTCTCTCACATCCATGTGTCTCTCTCTGTCTCTCCCCCTCCCTTCCACTCTCCCTACAAATCAATGGAATACTATCCTTGGGTGAGGATTAACAACAAACAAACAACAATCAGAAAAGGGAGAGCTGTGGCTGTTTTTTTTCTCATCAGGCTGCCCCGCCGATGTCTCCGGATCTGATTGTCCCTGCCCCACCGCCCGCTCACTGACCGCCCTGAGGGCTGACCATTCCATCGCCCTCAGCACATGGCAGAGGGTGCACATCTGTGCCCTGGGCTGCGGAGAGGCGACAGGGAGTGGTGGGGCCTGAGGCGACCTGGGATCCAGCCTGGCTGGACGTGTAGCTGCAGCTCACTGTTGCCACATTTTCTGTGTTTGTAAGAGAAGATCAAAAAGTCCACATCGTCTGGGACAAATCCTGATGTTTAAATGTGCAGTGGAATTCAACTGTACTCTTTAAAAAATACCATGAGCACCAAAACGACCCCACCTCTCCTTGGCTTCTAAGCTTCCTCCGGGAACCCTTCCTGGGTGGCCAGGCCAGGTCACCTCCCGCCCCCAGTCACGTGCGCCCCAGCACCCTGCCCTGGCCGGCGTTTCACAACACGATGTCATTATGTAATTAATTACACACCCAGGCTCCTCCCGGCCCGGCTTCTACTATGCAGAGTCACCAGGTCAGGGCTGTGTTCTCCGGCGCCCCTCCCCAGGCAGGGCCTGCGCATAGGAGCTGCGAGCTAACGATTGGCCGAAGCAGAGAGTGGACAGCCACAGACTGCCCTTTTCTTTCTTTCTTTCTGCCTTTCTTTTTGTTAATCTTCCCCGAGCATATTTTTTCCATTGCTTCTCAGAGAGTGGAAGGAAGAGAGAGAGAAACATCGATGTGAGAGAGACCCATCAGCTGGTTGCCTCCCCAGCGGCCATTTCAGGGGCAGGGAGTGAACCTGCATCCCAGGTAAGGCTCTTGACCAGGAATCGAACCCACAACCCTGTGGAGTGCTGGCTGGTGCTCTAACCACTGAGTTACCAGCCAGGGCAGTCTCCAATGGCCTTAATGTGGAGACACCTGGGCTGGGTTCCTGAGTAGCCGATTCAGAGACCTGGGTCACCGTGTCATTCTGACAGCATTCTATCCTCACAGAAAGACCACTTGCGTGAAATAAATGTGGGCAATGCATTTTTTTTTTCTTCAGAGAGAGAGGAAAACTGTGAGCAGGCGTGTTGTGGTCTCCGGCTGTGACTGCAGCTCTCCTTCTCCCACTCCTGTATGCCTCAGTTTCTCCACGTGTGAACCCACCAGGTTGTACTAAATGACCTCTGATGGCGCGTCCAGGAGAGGGATGGGCTGAGCCCACGGGGCCGGAGGGGGGCCAAGTCAGCCAGGGGTGCGGCAGGGACCCCGCAGACCCAGAAACAGCAGGCTCCCTCTGTGCACTGAGCTCGGACCTGGTGATCACGCGGATCCCACAGCCGTCCATGCCCCCGTGGGCAGCGGCTGGAATGGGGGCAGCAGCCACCCTAACAGCCACACAGAGTCAGACCACGGCACCAACACCCACAGGAACACCCAGCCCCCGGCCCGGGGAGTCAAGCAGAGACCGTAGGGCTCGACAGGAACACAGGCAAAGGCACTGGGGGGGATCATTGTCCCCCACACTCCGCCCAACCTCGTCCGGACAGCACACACATTCCCGTGGAAGATATTTGTGTAGGTACGGCCTTTCCTGGGGCCCCGTCCCCAACGGGAACATGTCACACAGAGATCGTAGCGCAGGAGACGTGGTGCCTGCAGGGCCCCAAGGTGACCAGAGCCCCAGCCTCAGCCCAGTGGGCACAGCTCTTCCCCTTGCAGAGCGGCCGCTCCCCACAAGGCAGGGACCTTCCCGAGGTGTCCCGTCCCCATTCAGAGGGCCACGGACGGGCCAGTTTGGGCAGAAGGATTGACGTGTTGTCGGAGGAGAGAGCAGAGTAGCCTGCCTGGGAGTATCTGAGCTAATCCTGAGCTTACTACCTGCTCTACAGGGTCAGCTTCTGCTTTATTGATTTTCAAATCCTCAGCCAAGAATATGTTTCTGTTGATTTTTTGAGAGACAGAGAGATAAAGAGAGGGGAAAAGGGAGAGGGGGAGAGAGAGAAACATGGATCTCTTGCCTCCAGAATGCTCCCAGAGCAGGAATCAAACCTGCAACCTAGGTATGTGTCTTGCCAGGGAATCGAACCCACAACCTCACAACCTTTTGGTGCACAGGATGGTGCTCCAATCCACAGGCCACCCGGCAGGGCTCAGCTAGTGCTTCCATCAGAGTGCTGTGTGAGGTCACTGCTCCTGCATCGCGAGAGCACTGGTGTTTTCTGTGCTTTGCATGGGACGCTCCCAATCACCCCGAGACTTAATAGACGGCAAGTCCATCTGCACATTGACAACGCGGCATCTGGACTCTCTGAGTCTGAACTGAACTGCTGTGAGAGAGGCAGCACAGCTACTCCACACACACACACACACACACACACACACGTGTGCACACACACTCACACACATACAAACACGCACACACACTCACACACACTCTCACACACACATGCACACACGCGTGCGCACACACTCACACACATGCACGCACACTCATACACTCACACACGTGCACACACACGTGCACACACACTCACACACCCGTGCACACATTCACACACGCGCGTGCGCACACACATGAACACACACACACATGCATGCACCCATACACGCACACACACACGGAATTAGGGTGTCACAACACAGCACGCACGCTCATAAAGGGCCCACCCTGGCAGAACAGGAGAGAATGTTCTTTGGAGAAAACACAAGCCTCTAAATGGGTTTGCCACCTCTCCGAGGTTTCCAGCCAGCAACATTGAAACCTCTGCGTTAGAACACGTTCTACCCACTTTCCAGATGGGCACACCGAGGCGTAACTGGAGGAGAGTAGCCACATGTGTCTGACGAATTGACATCCTGGAGAGGCGGGATTGGATCTTCCGGAGCATTTCAGAGCTGGGGTACCTCAGAGCCCCCCTCGTTTCGCAGAGGAGGAGACCAACCCCAGAGAGTGCGCCTTGCTCCAGGCCCCGAGTGAGTGAGGGACAGGCCCGGCTGAAACGTGTTTGCGAATTTCTCCCGAAGGTCCCGCCTTGTCTGACTCAGGGTCCGGCTGCTTTGACCAGAGGAGCTGGCATCTCCCGGGGAGGTGTCCCAGCTGGCAGAGCGTGAGGGGCTACGCAGGGCAGGTCTCGTCCGCCCTTGGGCCCTGACGGCCCCCACAGGTGAGTCACTGGCCATGAGCTGCCTGTGGGCAGGGCAGGCAGCACCTGCTTACACCAGGGCACCTGGGAGGCCCCACCCAGTGACCCGGGAGAGCTGGGGCTGGCAGCCTGCGCCTCTGGCAGCAGCACAGGGAGCCGGCCGCACTGGGTGAGGGGCCGTCTGCAGGTGGAATCAGTGACCCCAGAGAGGGTCCTTCTGGATGCCCAAGACCTGATGGGGTTGGGAGGCACTGGCAGCTGCCAAGGCAGAGGGCACGGAGCCCTAGTGGTCGGACAGGGAGCTGGGCATGAGCCCTCATTCTGCAGCCAGGTCCAGCCCTCGGGCAATCGCCCGGTTGTGCTCCCAGCAGGCTCCCCACAGGAGGTCAGGAGCAGCAGGCAGACCCCAGGGGCAGCACACAGCCAGCCATCAGCCCTGGGCCTCGGGGATGCTGCCCAAAGCCTGTGCCCTCAGGGCACAGTGTCTCCAGGTCTCCTCACAGCTCCCTTCACCCGGTCCCGGCCCCGGGAAGAGTGCCCCCTGGTCCCCAGCTCACCTGGGCCCACCTGGGTGAAGAGCAGGCAGAGAGGCAGCAGCAGGATGTGGAAGAGCCTCATGCTGGCTGCCAGGCTGGGCAAGGGCAGGAGGAGGAGGAGGCTTGCAGGCGGAGCCACAGGCTTCCAGAGGCCAATGTGCCTCCCTATTTATAGGGGAGAGGGTTGTGCAACCTCAGGGACGGATCTTTGGGGCGTGACTCAGTCAGGGAAATGCTCACAAGCAGCCCCTCCTGTGGTTCACCTGAGTCTGCGGGTCAGGTGGACACACTCCGGTCCAGCTCGGGGTGAGCTCTGGCCCGGAACCCTAAGATGGCATCTCCACTGCTCTATCTGCCTTCCCCCCCCCCCCCCCCCCTGCCGCACCTCACCAGGCTGGGAGTTATGATGGGGTTCTGGAGAAGGGATCATGCTCAGGCCGCTGGTTCGAATGACTCAGATGCCCGTAACAAGGGGCCTCAGGCAGCAGAGACCAGCAAGCTGGCCTGGGAGTGCCCTCCTCCTGGGAAAAACCCAGCGGCTGTTTCATGGAACCTGAGGAAGCAGTTTCACCAGGGAAGGCTGCTCTGCCTCCCTCGCTTCTGCAGGAACTTTCTCCTCAATTGGCCAACACCAGCCTTTCTTTCTTTCTTTTCTTGTTTTAAGATTTATTTTTATTTATTCCAGAGAGGAAAGGAAAGGGAGACAGAGATAAAATCATCTATGATGAGACAGAATCATTGATCCTCTGCCTCCTGCACACCCCACACTGGAGATCCAGCCCACAACCCGGGCATGTGCCCTGACCGGGAATTGAACTGTGACCTCCTGGTTCATAGGTCGACACTCAACCACTGAGCAACACTGGCCGGGCTGGACTGGGCACTTGCTGTCCGGTTCCCGTCAGCTATGAGAGGAGGCCCTTCCCTGACCGTGACCGAGAAGGCAACAGGAGGGCTTGAGGACAGTGGAGAGGGTCGGACGTCCTGTGGGAAGAGGGAGTGGCAGAGGAGGGCGCCTGAACACGTGCTGGGCAGCGTCCAAGACCCGCTGGCACGTGTCTCCCCCTGGTACCATGTTCCAGGTGCACACGCTCACACGTGTGGTGCAGAGAAGCAGAGCCTGAAAGCACCTCGTGTGACCGCCTTCCCTCCGGGAACAGAGGGGGTGAGGGGCAGGCAGTGGACACCCTGTAGCTCCGTCCACTGGCCCATCATTTGTCTTTGTGACGCTTCCACTCCTGTGTTGTGTGGAGGCCGATATGCCCCAGAAAGACTGAGGGCGACTCTCACACGTTTCCCTGTTCTCTCACTCCCATTCGACCTTGGTGACCGCCTGTCGAGGTCACGTCCTCCGAGGCTGGGCTCCAGGTCACACAGGCCGCGTGGCCGTGCTGCCCGGAGGCAGGAGCTGTTTGTGTTGGGTGTTTATTGCAGCGTGAGTCCCGGGTGGAGAGGCTCGGTGGGCAGCACCTGCCTCGGGCCCCACCTCTTCCTTCAAGTGACATGTTCCTTTCCCTGGGGTCGGGCCAGGCCCAGGCCCAGGCCCAGGTCAGCCTGTTCCTAGAGCCCGTCTTGGGTCTGTGGACGAAAAAGGCCACCTGCTGCCCTGACCAGCTCAGGGGAGGCCTGCCTGGCAGCCTTGCAAACTCAGAGACCTAAAGTGACCACACAGGATGGTCTGAAATTAAAAACCTTTAATTAAAAAGCAGTTTATGGTGGGGAGTCACGTCCTAGGCCAGTATGTTCCCTGACAAGATCAACTTCCATCTTTACTGAGCCTGTTGTCTTTTGGCATCTAAGATAATGCACATGTGGGATGTGGGTCACTTGTAACTTCCCTTTTTCCAGACCCATCAGAGCACAAGCAATGTGCCTGGGCACCAGGAAGACCATAAATTCCTTCATTGTCATTGTCATCATGTGAACTGTTAACTGTTAACTGTCCTGCACCCACCTAAGTATGTGTCTATCCTTTTACTTTCTATCCAATCCCACGTGGTTCCCCAGTTTGCTTCCTCCTGCCTCTCTAATCCATCACCAATGGAGCCCCTGGAACCCACCTACGTCCCTTCCTTTGACTGTAATGTGTAAAACAAGGTGAAGAACCGCCAATCTCTGGAGCATTGTCCCAATCCGTTGAGACTCTGCTTCCTGGCAATTGTCCACAGTTTGGCTCAAATAAACTCACAGAGAATTCTTCCCAGGTTTGAATATTTTCTACGTTAACAGCTCTGTAGGTTGGGTCTGGCCCCTCTGTGCCAGGACAGAGGGGAAAGACGGGCACAGGTGGAATGGCACCTCCCCAGAGAGGGACTGTTGGGGTCTCACCCCCGGGCATGCATCCAGTCCCCAGATCGGTGAGAGGCCCCGGGAGGTGTGTCCCCCGAGTCAGACAGAGTGGACTGCACGTTGGTGCCTCCCCGTGGAAGGGTCTACCTGGACGTGGCATTTAACTGCCCTCTGGCTACGTGGGAAAGGTCAGGGGTCACAACCCCAGCGGGTTAGAGGGTTGAATATGTTCATGTCTAGAAAGGAATCAACAGACGGGAGGGTTACGCGGTGGTGCCCATTTCCACTGCTCTCATTGTTGTTCTTTTTCACAACCCGAGGGCATGGTTGTGATCGGGTCCCTGGGTGACACATCCATTGGCAGGAAATACCAAATGGGCCAGAGGGGTAGATCCCACTGGAACCCGAAGGGCGCGGTGACCACAGTCCTGTGTGACCTCAGCCCAGGAGACACCCACAGGCAGAAGCCAACTGAGCCAGAACACCTCTTAGGACTTCCCTGCTGTTGGCTTCATTCACAAAATCAATCATGTGCTGTAAACAACCGAGACCACACTGACCCCGACCCACGGAAATCCAGTCGCCTTGGACTCCACTTCCCCACAGGCGTAGGGATTGCTGACTGTTGGTTTTCTGTCGGCCGTTGTAACCACCCCTGCATTCCTTACCTTTGTTTCCATACAGAATGACTGGTAGCCTGGCCGGCATGGCTCAGCGCTTGAGCTTCGACCTATGAACCAGGAGGTCAGGGTTCCATTCCCGCTCAGGGAAAAGCCTGGGTTGTGGGCTCAATCCCCAGTGTGGGCGTGCAACAGGCAGCAGATCAAAGATTCTCTCTCAACAATGATGTTTCTATCTCTCTCTCCCCCTCTCCCTTCCTCTCTGAAATCAATAAATATATATATGAAAAAAAGAATGTCCACTAATTCACATGTAGCTACAGATAAACAGCCTGTGGCTTTAAGCAATGATTTTCAACTGGTGTGGCCACACAAATTCTTAAAACATGCAATGCTGACTCTTTAGCCAGGGGCACTGACCTCCTTTCCCTTTGATTGTCCAGTAAAACCATCACAGCCACCATCACAGCAATAGCTGTCTGATGCCCATGAATCAAAACTATGCCTATTTTTGTCAGATTGGCCCAATATGTATGTTTTGGTGTGCTGCAGAGGCTGAGTGGTTCGTGTGTGCCGTGAGATGAAAAGGTTGACAATCACGGGCCTAAAGGACTGCAGGAGCCAACCTCAAAGGAGGCCGACTCAGCCTGCAGGCGTTTGGGCTCCAGGGGAGTTGACCACCTTGGAGGAAAGCCAGAGCCTCCAGGACCGGGTCCCAGGTGTTTACCGGAGCAGACGGTGCTGACTGGCACACAGCACCCTGTGCTTCCCCTGGTTCTGCCTTCCTCTTCCCGCTCGTACACCCCTGCTGCCCGCACATGTTAGGATGGTCCTTGTGCCCTGGCCGGTGGCTCAGCTGCTTGGAGCCTGGTCCTGTGCTCCTAAGGTTCTGGTCTGATTCCCAGGCCGGGCATATCCCTGGGTGGCAGTTTCCATTCCTGGTCGGGGTGCATGTGGGAGGTGGCTGATGGATGTGTCTCCCTTTCTCTCTCCAGAATCAATGGAAATGTGTCCTGGGGTGCTGATTGAAAAACAAAAATCGTGCTTATTAAACACTCACTCCCCCCCCCCCCCCGCCGCCTCCTCCGTCCCCTTGCCCCCACCATTGCACTTTCTGTCTCTGAATTTGATGACAGTAAGAACATCATCTGTGTGGGATCCTACGGCGTGTGCTTTTGTGCCGGGCTTATTTCACTCCGCATGGTTCCTCCTGGCGGATCCGTGCTTCTGCCCGGGTCACAATTTCCCTCTTCCAAGGCCGAATAGCATTGCAGCGCACTTGGCAGAAACAAGGTCGGTGGTAATTCCACATTCAGGGCGATCTCTCCTGACTGACCGCCCTCGCTGCTCTCCATTCGCACCCTCTTTCTACTCTTAGGGCAGGTTTCCCCGTGTCTGTCTCCGTCTCCACTCTGTGCCTCACCTGTGCAGGCAACCTCCTACTGTAGGTCATGACCTGTTACAGAGTCCTGGCCTAATTGGCATATTACCTCTTTGTACAGATAGATACTGATAATAATTCTCATATTCTTATTTCAAGTACTAACTAATTATGTATTCAAGGTTACAACTGTCTGTAACTATAACTCACACAGAGCCTTCTGTAATATCTGCAAAGAGGCTTGAAAAGTATAAATACGGGAAACTTCCTGTATGTGTTGCTCAGAGATTTGGAATAGACACCTCCCTCTGGGCCACGCCTAATAAACGACTCCTAATTAATAGGGTCAGTAAGGGGTCTTACATCTCGCTCATTGATTTACAACACAACACTCCCACATGCAATAACAAGGGAATATGCTAATTGACTGCCCATCCTCAAGAATGGCGGTGCCCACAGCCACAACATGGCAGTGCCCAGTCCCCTCAGCTTCCCCGCTGCCCAGGGCCAGCCCAAGGCATAGGAAAGCCTTGGATGGTTGCTGTCCAGCCGTCCAGGGCACCCTGAGGCTCAGGTTCCCAGGACTGGCCGAGGCTTGCACTGCTGGCAGTGGCAGCAGCAGAGGTGTGATGGGGGCATTGCCTTCCCCTGATCTCCAGGTCGCCTCCCGCCCCTGAGGGCTCCCAGACTGTGAGAGGGGGCAGGCTGTGCTGAAGGACTCACCCCTACAGTGCATGAATTTCCATGCACCAGGCCTCTAGTCTCTCTCTATAAAACCCTAGTATGCAAATAGACCAAATGGCAGAACAACCAAACAACCAGTCGCTATAACATGCACTGATCAACAGGGGGCACGAGCAGAACATGGTGGGTGTCGGCTGAGATGGGAAGATGGGGCACCAACCAAAGTGGGTGCCGGTCGCTGTCATCGGGGTGAGCCTCTGGCAAAGAAAATTCTTTGCTCCCGCTCACCGTGATCCTGACCTGCACTCCCACCTGCTGTGGCACTGGCCCTGCTCACACAGCTGATAGTTGGAGCCACCCCTCACACCCGTAGCAGCGCCCGGCACAGACCCTGATTGCTTGGCGCCCTCAGGGGGTGCCAGCAGCAGCAGCCGGCCTCTATTGCCCATCAGGGCTTTTCCACCTCCCCCTGCTCCTGAGGGGCTATCAGGGCACAGCTACCACTCCCACCAGCTGATAGCGCCAGCCCCGCTCCCAACCCCTGCAGGCGCTGGCCCCTATCGCTGCATGCCATCAGCGGGTGCAAGTGAGGTCAGTGTCCTCAGCTTCTGGGAGTGGTGGGGGCAGGAGCTGGGCTTCGAGCAGACAGGGGACCAGAGGCCCCGGCAGGAGGTGGTGGGCAGGGGCAGGGAGAACAAACCAAGACACACCCCTGTGGCCACCACAGCCTCCCCGCCTACAGTTTCTTTCAAGGTGCACGAATTTCGTTCACTGGCTCCATAATATGCATATAAGTTCTGTGGTTTATCTCTTCCTGCAGACAATCTCCAGTCTAAATGAGGAAACTGATGAGCAGGGCCTGGAGGGACTCCCACCCACACGAGGAGCTAGTCCAGGCCATTTTCCCTGATTAACGGCAGCTGAGGTGGCCATGCCTTCCTCCAGGCAGCCCTCCAGCTTTCTTTTAGTTCTCAGAGTCTGTGCTTCCAGAAAAAGCTAGACAGACTGGATGCACCCCTTCCTGGGTCACCCCCTCCTACACCTGGTCTCGCCACCTCTAGCCAAGCCAAGCCCGCCCTCCCAGCCAGCCCACACCTGTGTGGGTTCATCAGTTGAGGGGATTGATGTGTCCAGAGGCGGGTTCTAGGGCTGATGGGGAGACTTAACACCCTTGGCTCTGAGGCTGGGGTTCCGTCCTCAGGACTTTTCACACCTGGGACAGTGGAGTGACCCTGAGAGGAGTCCAGGTGAGGGGTGCAGGGCTGGAAGGTGGGTGCCAGGAGGTCCGGTCATGCTCAATGACCTGCAAAATGGGCATCAGGCGATCTGGACATGTGAGTCCTTTGGGGGTAATCGGAGGGGCATTGAACTGGACAGGTGAGTCCTTCGGGGGTAATCAGAGGGCCATCTTGAGATGGGGTGCAGGTGCGGGAACTGATGGGAATCAGGGACTGACGCAGGGATGGAAAGTTCAAGCCTCCACGCTCCCAGGCTAGGTTACAGGAAGCGCAGAACCACGGCCTCCTGCAGCGACCTTCATCGCGTCAATAATTTTAGCAGCTTGCTCCTGTGTCCAGTTGGTACATTCTCTATCTTCACTCCTTCCTGATCTCCCCCTTTGACCAGGAAGTTTCTTTAAAAAAAAAATTATAGGTCAAACAAAACACTTAAAATATACATATTGATTTCAGTGACGAAGGGAGAGAGATAGAAATGTCAACAATGAGATAGAATTATCAACCCTCTGCTTCATGCACGTCCCACACTGGGGATGGAGCCCTCAACCCGGGCGTGTGCCCTGACCAGGAATTGAACCATGACCTCCTGGTTCATATGTCGATGTGCAACCACTGAGCAATGCCAGCAGGGCCAAACCAAACATTTCAATGTCCCTGGTTGCTGGGGTGACAACGCCTGACCTGGGCCCATTGTCTCCCTCGAGGGGAGATACGGGCTAGATACTCCCTCTCCCTCAGCGTTTCTAGAGCCAGCTCAATATTTGTGTGAACCTCTGGGCGGGAAGCCTTAGGACAGGGCCAGCTCAGGCGTGATTGTTCGGTATCCGGGGCAGAGGCAGTCTCACTCCTGTGCAGTTAGACATCGTCTCTCAATTTGCGAGGCGGTGACGCAGGTGCTGCCAGGAGAACAGGTTCTCATTGAACTTATGCAAATCACAATATTTCTGTGAAAATAAACACACTCACGGAGGCTTTCTGAATTCCGGAGGGATCACGTGCGGATAAAAAGATAAATGTTTCCGTTCTGCTCACAATAGAGGGACTTGCCAGAGGCTCTAAATCTCAGGTAGCTGAGGAAAAAGGCCCTAAACAAAATGGACGGACCAGCAATCTTCCAAACAAAGTGTCATTAAAATGGCAATCCACCTGCTCAGCTCCTGCAGTGCCATGTTGTTCCTTCTCGCTGGTCTCGGCCTCTTGTCAGCAGACGGATGGATCAGGTTCCCTTCGTTCTATGCTTCCCCACCCCGTTCAATGGAATAATTGCCAAGTTGACCAGAAACCTGAAGGGCAGAGGCAGCGTGAGAGGCTCCCCCTGACTCTCTGCACAGGACACGCTGGCCATTCCCGGGCACATTTCTGGCCCCACCTGCGGGGGTGTTGCTGGCAGGAGGACTCAGGGGCAAGGGTGCTGGTCGGGGGCCTGCGGTGCCCAGCCCAGCCCCACGCCCAGGACCCTCCGTCGGGCTCAGTGTCCATGACGCTGAGGCTGAGCAGCCCTTGGGGAGAAGGCAGGCCTCTCTGTTCTGATGTCGCTTCTCTTCCTGTCCCCGTGTGCCATCGTGTCACCTCCCCACCTGTCGTCCGAGGTGCATGCCTTGGGCCAAGGGCCACATGCACCGCATAGTCTGCGGGGCCGTGGGCATGGTGGGGGCTTGCCCTCATCAGAGCGACCACCGGGAGCCTAATGCATGAGGAGGTGTTCCTCTGACTCACTCAGCACACGTCCCAGAGCCGAGTGTGGGCCGGTCTGCGCTGTGCAGGCAGTCAGCCCTGAGAGCCAAAACCTGCAGGTGGCCAGGGCGGGAACAAGCCTGGCCTCAGGGGGACATGAGGGTTCCCTCTGCTGCTGAGTGAGGTCAACAACCAGGTGTCACCAATCAACCCACCAGGTCACACAGAGTGAGACAGAGGAGCTGCCGGACACGGGGCAGACGGTATTCACAGGGAGCATTTTTGTTTTAACGAACATGCCCCACGTGGCTCTTAACTAGCCAGACACACCTTTGAGTTGCTGGAAAGCGTATTCTTTAAGGTGCAAGAGCCTTGGGAATGTCTGAGTATCGCCGGCTCCTCCTTCGTTGGCCCCTTCATCCCAAGATGCCTATTGAGTGTGTAGAGAGCCTCCCTGTGGGGACCCCATGAGCAGGAGGGGGTGGCTGTCCGTGGCCCCCGCACTACACGCCTGTGCCCTTCACGGGTGGGTTTGTGGGGAGCCCGTGTGTTATTGGGGAGGGAGTAGTGACATCCAGGCCATACCTTTGGGGAGACGAGGAGGCCTCTCAGCCTCCAGGTGAGCTTCCGGGTGTCCCCACCCTCAGGGACGTGGCTGTGGTCTGGGCTGAGCCAGGCGGGGGGCATGTCTCCCTGTTCTCCCTATTCCCTCCAGCCCTGTCTGGGGAAGTCCACGTGTGTTGGTGGCTGTGTCTTTCTGATTCACCTCGGATAAATGGAGGGTGGTGTTGGTGATGGCCAATGGAGGAGAAAGTTCCTGCAGAAGCGAGGGAGGGAGAGCAGCCTTCCCTGGTGACACTGCTTCCTCAGGTTCCATGAAACAGCTGCTCGTCTTTTCCCCTGAGGAGGGCACTCCCAGGCCGGCTTGCTGGCAGCTGGCTGGCTGGTCTCTGCTGCCCCAGACCCCTTGTAACTGGCCCTCTGAGCCATTCCTACCCAGGGGCCTGGGCATGAGCCCCTTCTCCAGAACCCCATCAGAACTCCCAGCCTGGCAAGGAAGTGGGGGAACGGACAGATAGAGCAGCGGAGGCGCCAGCTCAGGGCTCCGGGCCAGCGCTCACCCCCCAGCTGGACAGGGAGTGTGTCCACCTGACCCGCAGACACAGGTGAACCACAGGAGGGGCTGCTAGTGAGCATTTCCCTGACTGAGTCACACCCCACAGATCCGTCCCTGAGGTTGCGCAACCCTCTCCCCTATAAATAGGGAGGCACATTGGCCTCTGGAAGCCTGTGGCTCCACCTGCAAGCCTCCTCCTCCTCCTGCCCTCGCCCAGCCTGGCAGCCAGCATGAGGCTCTTCCACACCCTGCTGCTGCCTCTCTTCCTGCTCTTCGCCCAGGTGGGCCCAGGTGAGCTGGGGACCAGGGGGCACTCTGCCCGGGGCCGGGACCAGGTGAAGGGAGCTGTGAGGAGAGCTAGAGACACTGTGCCCTGACCAGGCCGTCATTTTGTCAGACAGTTATGATGACTTGACTTCAGTTACCCCTCAGGGTGCCCATCTGGAAAGTGGGTTCAAAAGTTTTCTAATGCGAAGGTTTTAATGTGTGTGGTTGGAACCTGCTGTGTGCGGATTATTTCTTAAACAGACTCGAGTATTTGTGGAACAGAGCACGTATGTTCTGGTGACAGGGTGAAGCAGAGAAACCTTATTTGGGGACAAACTGTGTGCTTGGGACAGCTGTATGGGCAGAAGGAAACCCCACTCACAGCCCTGCTGGTCATCCTCAGCTTTGGTTTGGCCTCAGAGGGCACAGACCTCAGACAGAGGGCACAGACCTCAGGCAGCTGGCATAGACCTCAGACGGAGGGCACAGCCTTTGCATGAGCAGCCCCAGAGGTCAGTGGGGGCGCAGTTGCTGGGAGGACACCGTCTCTGCAGTGCTCTGGGAAGGGCTGTGTGTCTTGTGTCACCAAGTGTCCTGCAGTCACGTTGGCTGTGAGCCAGGAGCCTGACGTGTCTTCTCTGCCTCCTCACAGGTACTGGCCTCCTCGCGAGTATGACCCCTAGGGGACCCGAGTGTGTCCGCCTTGCGGGGAGCTGCTATTTCTCCAAATGCCCGGAACACACTCGGGAAGATGGAACTTGCTACAGGGGGAGGGCCAAGTGTTGCGTCTGAGCTGGAGCCACGGGAAAGAAAAATCCACAGGAAGTACTTGTAAGCATTGTTTTCCTAAAAGAAAACCTTATTTCAAAGCATGGCTCCTTCGGACCCATGGCTCCTTTGAACCCTGCTTCTCCTTTCTGAGGAGGTGAGGAAAGCCAGGTTCGAAGACAGACAGGCCAGGCTGCTCAGGCTGCAAGCTCAGGACGAGGGAGGTGAGCAGGGCTGGGGCCACGGCAACCCCCAACCCCCATTTCATTTCCAAACCAACATGTTTACAAGTAGTTCCTGTGGCTTCAAACCATGACCCAGGAAGTCACTGTTTGATTCTCGGTCAGGGCAATGCCCGGTTTGTGGGCTAGATCCCCTGTAGGCTCCCTGCAGGAGGCAGCAGATCAATGATTCACTCTCATCATTGATGTTTCCATCTCTCCCTCTCTGAGATAAATAAAAATATATTTTAAAAAGAAAGAATGACTTGCTAATTCAAATGTAGCTATGGATAAAGAGCCTGCTGGCTTCAAGCAATGATTTTCAACTGGTGTGGCTGCACGAATTCTTAAAACATGCAATGCTGACTCTTTAGCCAGGGGCACTGACCTCCTTTCCCTTTCATTGTCTAGTAAAACCATCACAGCCACCATCACCGCAATAGCTGTCTGATGCCCATGAATTAAACTATGCCTATTTTTGTCAGATTGGCCCAATATGTATGTTTTGGTGTGCTGCAGAGGCTGAGTGGTTCGTGTGTGCCGTGAGATGAAAAGGTTGACAATCACGGGCCTAAAGGACTGCAGGAGCCAACCTCAAAGGAGGCCGACTCAGCCTGCAGACATTTCTGCTCCAGGGGAGTTGACCACCTTGGAGGAAAGCCAGAGCCTCCTGGACTGGGTCCCCGGTGTTTACCGGAGCAGACGGTGCTGACTGGCACACAGCACCCTGTGCTTCCCCTGGTTCTGTCTTCCTCTGCCCGCTCGTACACCCCTGCTGCCCTCACATGTTAGGATGGTCCTTGTGCCCTGGCCGGTGGCTCAGCTGCTTGGAGCCTGGTCCTGTGCTCCTAAGGTTCTGGTCTGATTCCCAGGCCGGGCATATCCCTGGGTGGCAGTTTCCATTCCTGGTCGGGGTGCATGTGGGAGGTGGCTGATGGATGTGTCTCTCTCTCTCTAGTATCAATGGAAACATGTCCTGGGGTGAGGCATGAAAAACAAGAAGTAAAGATGAGCTTTGTGCTGAGGGTCCCCCATCTTCTCAAGCTGCTGGCTCTTGAATAAACCTGCTTTGCTCCATCACACCCTGTCCCTTGAGTACTGGCTCGTGAGTGGCAGGCAGCTGAGATGGGTTTGTGTCCCAGGACATTGTTCTGTCCCCATGTGCAGCATCTGTGCCTCGAGGTCTGTTCACAAAGGGTCATCTCCTTCGCATTGGGAAGTCTTTCCATGTCATTCGCTCAATGTCCGTTGCTGTCAGACAGACGGAACAAAATCCACTGATTTAACAGTCTTTAATGTGCAGCCAGTGGCATGGAGGGCATTCACATTGTTGCAGCCTTCACCACTGTCCATCTCCAGAACTTTGCATCTTTCAAAGAGCAACTCTGTGCTTATCAAACACTCACTCCCCCTCACCCGGCCCCTGACCACCACCATTGCACGTTCTGTCTCTGAATTTGATGACTGCAAGAACGTCTTCAGTGTGGAATCCTACTGCATTTGTGCTTCTGGGCCAGGCTTATTACACTGCGCCTGGTTCCTCTTGGCAGATCCGTGTTGTAGCACGGGTCAGAATTTCCCTCTTTTCCGAGGCTGAACCACATATCAAGGCTGAATAGGGGAGGCCCCGTCAAACAGGACCCTGGAGTTCAGTCACGGATCACTTAGCTGACAAGACAGCAGGTATTTCACCTGTCACACTCCAATATGCAACTTCCCCGCATGGGGTCCCTTCTCCTCCATCCCCTGCCCCATCGAGTCACACTGACAGGGTCCCTCCTGCGCCCTGCTGCTGCCCAGGGCACATGAACCCCTTCCCACTGGCTCAGACACTGGTGTTTGCAAGGGGCCTTGTCAGCACAGGGTCCCCACACGGCCCGCGGGGTTGCTTGGTCCCTCTTCTTCCCTGTGACTTGCTCTCTCTGTTCCCTCTGCTGGGGGACGGCCGCGGGACCAGGTCATCTGTCCCAGAGAACGTCTCCCATTCTGGGTTTGACAGATTGCGTCCCTGAGCTGTAGTTTTACTGGTTCCTCTAATTTCTGTATTTCCTGTAAGTGTTAGACCTAGAGACTCAGTGAGTTTCAGGTTCAGCCAGACTTTGGGCTAGACTCTTTCCTGGGTGGTCCTTGGTGCATCCCACTACATCCCACAGGGGATGCACCCCGAGTGGGGACAAGCCTGGTCTCAGAGCTGGGCTGAGGCCAGTGCCCACCCGCTATTATCCAACCCTTCCTCCTCCCCCTGATACTCCCAGGGCTTTTCACAGAAGGGAAGTTTGCTTTGTTTTTGTTAATCCTCACCAGAGGCTATTCTTCCATTGATTTTCTTTACAGAGACACACACACACACACTCATACACATAGACACACACAGAGAGAGACAGAGAGAGAGAGAGAGAGCGAGTGAGAGAGAAAGAGAGAGAGAGAGGAGAGAGAGGAGAGAGAGTTGAGAGAGACACATCATTTGGTTGCCTCCCCAACCCACCCAGACCTTGGCCAACTAACCCAGGAAAGTGTTGTCCTTGGCTGGGAATCGAACCCATGACCCTTTGGTGTGAGGGCCGATGCTCACGAAGGGTGTTCAAGCAATCACTGAGCACTGTTTGGGGTCCGTGATGTCACTCAGGGGTTTTCTAATCCCACCTCCGCTGCTTCCTCCATCAGCTGGGATGTTCTAGAAGGAAGGTGTGTCCTTCATCAGCTATTATTTACGGGGGTGGGGGCATCCAGAGGTTGAGAGCGTGCCTGCTGTTTCCTCACAAGACAGAGTGGACCCCAGGATAGCTTACCTTTTGAAATTTTTCCCAATTAAAATTATGTTATTAAAATTGTTTTCAGTTACATTTTACATCCAATATTATTCTGTATTTGTGTCAGGTGTACTGCATAGTGGTAAGACAATCCTATCCTTTACCCTGGGTCCCAGATATTTCCAGCCCCTCCTGGCACTGTCCCTAGGACCCCGTAGCTTTCCCAGGGCAGAGAGAGGCCGTGGAGACCTCATGGGGTAGCTCAGTCACTGAGGCTGCCTGAGGACAGGTGAACTGCCCCCACCTGAACCAGCATTTCCTCTCTGTCTTCTGCCCCAACAGGGGGTGCTATGTCTAAACTGATGAGGAGGGCAGGGTGAGGGCAACCATTTGTACAACAGTGGGAGTTCATTTGTGCTTATGACATAGCGGTGCAGAGGGGGTGCTGGGGGACTGTGGTGGGCCGCCAGCTGTGGACGTGGATGGGAAGGAGGCTGCCTGCAGGCTGGTTGGTGCAGGAGGCGGCCATGAGGGGCGGTGAGGCAGGTGTGCTCTGAGGGACGGGGAACAGGTGGCGTGAGTGTGGGAGGGTCCACAGTCGTTCTGCGGGAGCCCAGACCTTAGGCCTGGAGAGTGAAACGGGAGTGGCTTATGGGTTTTTCTTATTTTATAATTTTTTTTAATATATTTTTTTCAGAGACTAAGGTAGAGATAGAAACATCAACGATGAGAGAGAATCATTGATCTGCTGCCTCCTCCATGCCCTACACCGGGAATTGAGCGTGCCATCCGGATGTTCCCTGATGGAATGGAACCAGGAACTACAGGTTCACAGGTGATTGACGGGTGTCAGTGATGCTTGATTGCACTCGGACCCTCCGCATCACTCACATGTTGGTTTGGAAATGAAATGAGGAGGGGGTGACATGGCCCCAGCTCTGCTCAGCCCCCTCGTCTTGAGCTTGCTGGCTTCGCAGCCTGGCCTGTCTGGCTTCTAAGCTGGCTTCCTCACCTCCTCAGAAAGGAGACACAGGGTTCATGTGGGTCTGAAGGAGCCATGCTTTAAATAAGGTTTTCTTGTTGGAAAACAATGCTTACAAGTAGTTCCTGTGGTTTATCTCCCCAGGTCCTCCCAGTAGCAGCACTTGGCCTTCCCTCTGTAGCAGTAGCCATCGTGTGTCAGGAAGGTTGGGCACAGCTTGTAGTAGCAGCGCCCCCTCTTTTTGATGCACATGTGTTCTGGGCTCTTGGGGACCTCGAACCAAGAGGAGACCAGCACCTGTGAGGAAGCAAAGAAGACACGTCAGGCTCCTGGCTCACAGCCAACGTGACTGCAGGACACTTGGTGACACAGGACACACAGCCCTTAGCAGTGCAATGCAGACGGTGCCCTCCCAGCAACTTCGCCCCCATGACCTCTGGGGCTGCTCATGCAAAGGCCTGTGCCCTCCGTCTGAGGTCTGTGCCCTCTGCCTGAGGTCTATGCCAGCTGCCTGAGGTCTGTGCCCTCCGTCTGAGGTCTATGCCAGCTGCCTGAGGTCTGTGCCCTCCGTCCGAGGTCTATGCCAGCTGCCTGAGGTCTATGCCCTCCGTCTGAGGTCTGTGCCCTCTGCCTTAGGTCTATGCCAGCTGCCTGAGGTCTGTGCCCTCTGCGTGAGGTTGGTGCCCACTGAGGCCAAACCAAAGCTGAGGACGAGCAGCAGGGCTGTGCAGAGCACCCAGTTCATCCCCAAATAAGGTCCGTCCGCTTCACCCTGTCAGCAGAACACACGTGCTCTGTTCCAGCTCCCTTCACCTGGTCCCGGCCCCGGGAAGAGTGCCCCCTGGTCCCCAGCTCACCTGGGCCCACCTGGGTGAAGAGCAGGCAGAGAGGCAGCAGCAGGATGTAGAAGAGCCTCATGCTGGCTGCCAGGCTGGGCGAGGGCAGGAGGAGGAGGAGGCTTTCAGGTGGAGCGACAGGTTTCCAGAGGCCAATGTGCCTCCCTATTTATAGGGGAGAGGGTTGTGCAACCTCAGGGATGGATCTGCGGGGCGTGACTCAGTCAGGGAAATGCTCACAAGCAGCCCCTCCTGTGGTTCACCTGTGTCTGCGGGTCAGGTGGACACAGTCCTTGTCCAGCTGGGTGGTGACCTCTGGCCTGGAGCCCTGAGCTGGCGCCTCCGTTGCTCTATCTTCCTTGCCAGGCTGGGAGTTCTGATGGGGTTCTGGAGAAGTTCTGGAGAAGGGGCTCATGCCCAGGCCCCTGGGTAGGAATGGCTCAGAGGGCCAGTTACAAGGGGTCTGGGGAAGCAGAGACCAGCCAGGCAGCTGCCAGCCAGCCGGCCTGGGAGTGCCCTCCTCAGGGGAAAAGACGAGCAGCTGTTTCATGGAACCTGAGGAAGCAGTTTCACCAGGGAAGGCTGCTCTCCCTCCCTCGCTTCTGCAGGAACTTTCTCCTCCATTGGCCATCACCAACACCACCCTCCATTTATCCGAGGTGAATCAGAAAGACACAGCCACTAACACACGTGGACTTCCCCAGACAGGGCTGGAGGGAATAGGGAGGGCAGGGAGACATGCCCCCCGCCTGGCTCAGCCCAGACCACAGCCACGTCCCTGAGGGTGGGGACACCCGGAGGCTCACCTGGAGGCTGAGAGGCCTCCTCGTCCCCCCAAATTATGGCCTGGATGTCACTACTCCCTCCCCAATAACACACGGGCTCCCCACAAACCCACCCATGAAGGGCACAGGCGTGTGGTGCGGGGGCCACTGACAGCCACCCCCTCCTGCTCACGGGGTCCCCACAGGGAGGCTCTCTACACACTCAATAGGCATCTTGGGATGAAGGGGCCAACGAAGGAGGAGCCGGCGATACTCAGACATTCCCAAGGCTCTAGCACCTTAAAGAATACGCTTTCCAGCAACTCAAAGGTGTGTCTGGCTAGTTAAGAGCCACGTGGGGCATGTTCGTTAAAACAGAAACGCTCCCTGTGAACACCATCTGCCCTGTGTCCGGCAGCTCCTCTGTCTCACTCCGTGTGACCTGGTGGGTTGATTGGTGACACCTGGTTGTTGACCTCACTCAGCAGCAGAGGGACCCCGGTGCACGCACCTCCTGGCCTCATGTCCCCCTGAGGCCAGGCTTGTTCCCGCCCCGGCCACCTGCAGGTTTTGGCTCTCATGGCTGACTGCCTGCACAGCGCAGACCGGCCCACACACGACTCTGGGACGTGTGCTGAGTGAGTCAGAGGAACACCTCCGCATGCATTAGGCTCCCGGTGGTCGCTCTGATGAGGGCAAGCCCCCACCATGCCCACGGCCCCGCAGACTATGCGGTGCATGTGGCCCTCGGCCCAAGGCATGCACCTCGGACGACAGGTGGGGAGGTGACACGATGGCACACGGGGACAGGAAGAGAAGTGACATCAGAACAGAGAGGCCTGCCTTCTCCCCAAGGGCTGCTCAGCCTCAGCGTCGTGGACACTGAGCCCGACGGAGGTTCCTGGGCGTGGGGCTGGGCTGGGCACCGCAGGCCCCGGAGCAGCACCCTTGCCCCTGAGTCCTCCTGCCAGCAACACCCCCGCAGGTGGGGCCAGAAATGTGCCCGGGAATGGCCAGCGTGTCCTGTGCAGAGTCAGGGGGAGCCTCTCAAGCTGACTCTGCCCTTCAGGTTTCTGGTCAACTTGGCAATTATTCCATTGAACGGGGTGGGGAAGCATAGAACGAAGGGAACCTGATCCACCGTCTGCTGACAAGAGGCCAAGACCAGCGAGAAGGAACAACATGGCACTGCATGAGCTGAGCAGGTGGATTGCCATTTTAATGACACTTTGTTTGGAAGATTGCTGGTCCGTCCATTTTGTTTAGAGCCTTTTTCCTCAGCTACCTGAGATTTAGAGCCTCTGGCAAGTCGCACTGTTGTGAGCAGAACGGAGACATTTATCTTTTTATCCGCACGTGATCCCTCCGGAATTCAGAAAGCCTCCGTGAGTGTGTTTATTTTCACAGAAATATTGTGATTTGCATAAGTTCAATGAGAACCTGTTCTCCTGGCAGCACCTGCGTCACCGCCTCGCAAATTGAGAGACGATGTCTAACTGCACAGGAGTGAGACTGCCTCTGCCCCGGATACCGAACAATCACGCCTGAGCTGGCCCTGTCCTAAGGCTTCCTGCCCAGAGGTTCGCACAAATATTGAGCTGGCTCTAGAAACGCTGTAGGGAGAGGGTGTCTCTAGCCCGTATCTCCCCTCGAGGGACACATGGGCCCAGGTCAGGCGTTGCCACCCCAGCAACCAGGGACATTGAAATGTTTGGTTTGGCCCGGCTGGCGTGGCTCAGTTGTTGCACATCGACATATGAACCAGGAGGTCACGGTTCAATTCCTGGTCAGGGCACATGCCCGGGTTGCGGGCTCCATCCCCACTGTGTGGCATGCAGGAGGCACTGGATCAATAATTTTATCTCTTTGTTGATGTTTCTATCACTCTCTCCCTCTCCCTTCCTCTCTGAAATCAATATATATATTTTAAGTGTCTTGTTTGATCTATGATTTTTTTTAAAGAAACTTCCTGGTCAAAGGGGAGATGAGGAAGGAGTGAAGATAGAGAATGTACAAACTGGACACAGGAGCAAGCTGCTAAAATTATTGACGCGGTGAAGGTCGCGGCAGGAGGCCATGGTTCTGCACTTCCTGTAACCAGCCTGGGAGCGTGGAGGCTTGAACTTTCCAGCCCTGCGTCAGCGCCTGATTCCCATCAGTTCCTGCACCTGCACCCCATCTCCAGTTGACCCTCTGATTATCCCCGAAGGACTCACTGTCCAGACCGCCTGACGCCCATTATGCAGGTGATCAAACACGACGGGACCTCCTGGCACCCACCTTTCAGCCCTGCACCCCTCACCTGGACTCCTCTCAGGGTCACTCCACAGTCCCAGGTGTGAAAAGTGCTGAGGACGGAATCCCTGCCTCTCTCTCTCTCTCTCTCTCTCTCTCTCCTTTGCTGGACAACTTCTGCTCATCTGTTACACATCAGCCTCAAAATCCCAAGCAATGATGCGAGGGGACCTTGTCTCCGCGCATGTGCCCTCTTCCTGAGAAGACTGCTTGTGGGAAGAGTTAGTATGTGCATGCCGTGCTGAGCACCAAACTCACGGCAGTGATGTGTACCGTTTTGTTTGTTGTTTTATTTTTGGTGTCAGGCTCAGCACTGATGGAAAGCATTCCAAGCACATTGTTGGGAGAATAACGTGGGGACATACAGTTCGTGCCCCAGAGTCTGAACCCTTCTGTTGACGGCACCGACTCTGCTGAGTCCTGTGATGTGTGTGGTGCTGGGTGTAGAGCTAATGTGGGGGGTGGGCCCACTCCTCACCCCCAATCAGGCCGATCCTCTTTCCCACAGCGACACTGCAAGGGCCCCTGTCAGATCCAACCATGGCCTCGCAGTCCCGCTGAGCCTGTGCGCTCCACAGGACAGGGACCAGGCCCCTGTCCGGCTTTGCACCCCAAACCTCTCATGGGTGTTGTCGGTGGGACTTCTCATTCCCACTAGTTCCTGCCAGGAACGGGGCTTCTTGCAATGTCATGAGAAAGGAATTTTCTGAGACTCAGGTGGGAGGATGAGGCGTTGCAGGAAGCTCTATTTCTGTGGAATGCACCCTGGGTTTCCCACCAAGAAGAAGTCCCATTTTGCTCTCAGCAGAGCCAGGATGAGCGTTGCCAGCCTCTCTGTGCCATGTCTGTGCAGTCTCACCCGGCACCAGGCTGGCGTCCCCCCGCAGTCCATCAGTCCGTGCAGTGTGGGGTTCGCAGGGCCACCGGGCTCTCGATGGAGGAAACACAGGCCAGTGCCATGGAGCCACACCAGAGAGCCAGCCCCTTCACCTGAGGGTTATGTGTTCCCACATTTCCAGGGCTTACAGTGGCCCTGCTCCTTCTGGCCAATCATCTCTGCTCCCAGTTTTGACTGACAGGCCCCTTCTCCACATCGCCCCAGTGTCACTGTGCAAATGTCCATCTCCCCTTCGTTGGGCCCCTGTCCCCAGGGACCTGTGGGGATGGTCGGGTGCTACCTCGGGAGATTGGGGTGCAGCTTCCCTGTGATGCTGCCCAGATGGTGTGCCTGTGGTGTCGGGCCTCCCTTCGCTCCTAAAACCAGCGCCTGCAATGGAGTCCCGCGAAGATGCTTGCTGCTATTATTGGTTGAATAAATAAAGCAGGGCATGACCTGCTTCACCTGTTGGGCCTGCTTCTCCTGTGAAGAGGGAAATAGTGATGGAGAGGCTGCTACAGACATGGAAAGGAGGGCAGCTGTTTCCTTAACTTAGAGGTACCACCCAGGCCTGGCTTTCTCAGTGGTTCGAGCGTGACCAACGGACCGGAGGGTCTCAGGTTCAATTCCCCGTCACGGGCACATACCTTGGTAGCAGGTTCGATCCCCAGCCCCAATTGGGGCACTTGCAGGAGGAAACCAGTTGATGTGTCTCTCTCACATCAAGGTTTCTCTCTCCCCCTTCTCCTGCCCTTCCACACTCTCTAAAGCAGCAGTCGCCAACCTTGCGGACCTCATGGGCCACCAGTTGACGACCGCTGCTCTAAAGGTCAATGGAAAAAATATCCTCAGGTGAGGGTTAAAAGAGTAAATTAACAAAATAAAGAGGCCCTAACCAGAAGCCCCATGTCACACAGCAGCTTGTTGCCGAGGCCTGAGCCAGACCATGGACCCTCTGGGCTGCTGGGGGCGGGATTGGACTAAAGTCCTGCCTACATCCTGTTGGCACTTGGTAGAGGCCCCGAGTCTCCCCGAGACGCAGAAACCCTCCGGGGTAATTGCCGAGGCCCCTCCAGCTCAGATATCACCAGGCCCCAATCCTGAGTGGCAATTCTGGCACACCTGTGAGACCTTGCTTTTCAGCCAGGCGCCCGGACTCCCCAGCTGGCTCTCCTGAGTCCCTCGTGCAGAGCCCGGCTTGCAGCTGCCTCAGGCGAGGAAGTCGGTCATGACCCTCCATGTGACCTCATCGAGTCTCTAGGTCTAACACTTTACAGGAAATACCGAAGTTAGAAGAACCAGTAAAACTACAGCTCAGGGATGCAATGGGTCAAACCCAGAACGGGAAACATTCTCAAAGACAGGTGACCTGGTCCCGCGGCCGTCCCCCAGCAGAGGGAACAGAGAGAGCAAGTCACAGGGAAGGACAGAGGGACCAAGCAATCCCGCGGGCCGAGTGCAGACCCTGTGCTGACAAGGCCCCTTGCAAACAGCAGTGTCTGAGCCAGTGGGAAGGGGTTCATGTGCCCTGGGCAGCAGCAGGGCACAGGAGGGACCCTGTCAGGGTGACTCGATGGGGCAGGTGCTGGAGGAGAAGGGACCCCATGCGTGGAAACTACGCATTGGAGTGTGACAGGTGAAATACCTGCTGTCTTGTCAGCTAAATGATCCGTGACTGAGCTCCAGGGTCCCTTGTGACAGTGCCACCTTATTCAGCCTTGATATGTGGTTCAGCCTCAGAAAAGAGGGAAATTCCGACCTATGCTACAACACGGATCCACCAAGAGGAACCAGGCGCAGTGTAATAAGCCCGGCACAGAAGCACAAATGCCGTAGGATTCCACACAGAAGACGTTCTTGCGGTCATCAAATTCAGAGACAGAAAGTGCAATGGTGGGGGCCAGGGGCTGGGAGAGGGGGAGTGAGTATTTAATAAACACAGAGTTGCTGTTTGGAAGATGGAAAGTTCTGGAGATGCACAGTGGTGAAGGCTGCAACAATGTGAATGCCCTCCATACCACTGGCTGCACATTTAAAGACGGTTAAATCAACGGATTTTGTTCCGTCTGTCTGACCGCAACAGACATTGAGCCAATGACATGGAAAGATTTCCCAATGCGAAGGAGAAGTCCCTTTGTGAACAGACCTCCAGGCATAGATGCTGCACATGGGGACAGAACAATGTCCTGGGGCACCAACCCAGCTCAGCTGCCTGCCGCTCATGAGCCAGTACTCAAGGGACAGGGTGTGATGGAGCAAAGAAGGTTTATTCAAGAGCCAGCAGCTTGAGAAGATGGGGGACCCTCAGCACAAAGCTCATCTTTACTTCTTGTTTTTCAAGCCTCACCCCAGGACACCTTTCCTTTGATTCTAGAGAGAGAAAGGGAGACACATCCATCAGCCACCTCCCACATGCACCCCTGCCACCCAGGGATGTGTCTGGCCTGGGAATTAGACCAGAACCTTAGGAGGACAGGACCAGGCTCCAAGCAGCTGAGCCACCAGCCAGGGCACAAGGACCATCCTAACATGTGAGGGCAGCAGGGGTGTACGAGCGGGCAGAGGAAGGCAGAACCAGGGGAAGCACAGGGTGCTGTGTGCCAGTCAGCACCGTCTGCTCCAGTAAACACCGGGGACCTGGTCCAGGAGGCTCTGGCTTTCCTCCAAGGTGGTCAACTCCCCTGGAGCCGAAACGCCTGCAGGCCGAGTCGGCTTCCTTTGAGGTTGGGTCCTGCAGTCCTATAGGCCAGTGATTGTCAACGTTTTCATCTCACGGCACACACGAACCACTCAGCCTCTGCAGCACACCAAAACATACATATTGGGCCAACCTGACAAAAATAGGCATAGTTTAATTCATGGGCATCAGACAGCTATTGCGGTGATGGTGGCTGTGATGGTTTTACTGGACAATCGAAGGGAAAGGAGGTCAGTGCCCCTGGCTAAAGAGTCAGCATTGGCTGAAACCGGTTTGGCTCAGTGGATAGAGCATCGTCGGTCTGCGGACTGAAGGGTCCCGGGTTCGATTCCGGTCAAGGGCATGTACATTGGTTGCGGGCACATCCCTGGTGGGGGGTGTGCAGGAGGCAGCTGGTCGATGTTTCTCTCTCATCGATGTTTCTGACTCTCTATCCCTCTTCCTTCCTCTCTGTAAAAAATCAATAAAACATATTAAAATAAAAATAAAAAGTCAGCATTGCAGTCTTAACTGGTTTGGCTCAGTGGATAGAGTGTCGGCCTGCAGACTGAAAGGTCCCAGGTTCGATTCCCATCAAGGGCATGTACCTTGGTTGCAGACACATCCCCAGTAGTGGATGTGCAGGAGGCAGCTGATCGATGTTTCTCTCTCATCGATGTTTCTAACTCTATATCCCTCTCCCTTCCTCCCTGTTAAAAAATCAATAAAATATATTTAAAAAATATGAGTCAGCATTGCATGTTTTAAGAATTTGTGCAGCCACGCCAGTTAAAAATCATTGCTTGAAGCAGCAGGCTGTTTATCTGTAGCTACATATGAATTTAAGTCATTCTTTTACTTTTTAAAAATATTTTTATTGATTTCAGAGAGGGAGAGATAGAAACATCAATGATGAGAGAAAATCATTGATCTGCTGCCTCCTAAAAGGCCCCTACTGGGGATCTAGCCCACAAACTTGGCATATGCCCAGACCGAGAATCAAACAGTGACTTTCTGTGTCATGGGTTGAAGACATTGGACCTACTTCTAAGCATGTAGGTTTGATAATGAAAAGAGGCAATTGTGCGGTGGGGGGTGATGGGCTTTGACATGGCCTCAGCCCTGCTCATCACCTTCGGCCTGAGCTTGCAGGCTGAGCAGCCTGGCCTGTCTGGCTTCTAACCTGGCTTCCTCACCTCCTCAGAAAGGAGACAGAGGGTTCATGTGGGTCCGAAGGAGCCATGCTTTGAAAAAGCTTTTCTTGTGGGAAAACAACTCTTACAAGTAGTTCCTGTGGATTTGTCTCCCCCGTGGCTCCAGCTCAGACGCAACACCTGGCCCTCGCTCTGTAGCAGCTGCCATCTTCCCGAGTGCCTTCCGGGCAGTGGGAGAGGTAGCAGCTCCCCCCAAGGTGGGCGCACTTGGGACTCCTAGGGATCAGACTCGCGAGGAGGCCAGCACCTGTGAGGAGGCAGAGAAGACACGTCAGGCTCCTGGCTCACAGCCAACATGACTGCAGGACACTTGGTGACACAGGACACACAGCCCTTCCCAGAGCACTGCAGAGACGGTGCCCTCCCAGGAACTGTGCCCCCACTGACCTCTGGGGCTGCTCATGCAAAAGGCTGTGCCCTCCGTCTGAGGTCTATGCCAGCTGCCTGGGGTCTGTGCCCTCTGTCTGAGGTCTATGCCAGCTGCCTGGGGTCTGTGCCCTCTGTCTGAGGTCTATGCCCTGTGCCTGGGGTCTGTGCCCTCTGCCTGAGGTCTGTGCCCTCTGCCTGGGGTCTGTGCCCTCTGCCTGAGGTTGGTGCCCACTGAGGCCAAACCAAAGCTGAGGACGAGCAGCAGGGCTGTAAGTGGGGTTTCCTTCTGCCCATACAGCTGTGCAGAGCACCCAGTTGGTCCCCAAATAAGGTTCCTCAGCTTCAACCTGTCACCAGAAGACACGTGCTGTGTTCCAGCTCCCTTCACCTGCTCCCCAGACCCGGGCAGAGTGCCCCCTGGTCCCCAGCTCACCTGGGCCCACCTGGGCGAAGAGCAGGCAGAGAGGCAGCAGCAGGGTGTGGAAGAGCCTCATGCTGGCTGCCAGGCTGGGCGAGGGCAGGAGGAGGAGGAGGCTTGCAGGTGGAGCGACAGGTTTCCAGAGGCCAATGTGCCTCCCTATTTATAGGGGAGAGGGTTGTGCAACCTCAGGGATGGATCTGTGGGGCGTGACTCAGTTAGGGAAATGCTCACAAGCAGCCTCTCCTGTGCTTCACCTGTGTCTGCGGGTCAGGTGGACACACTCCCGGGCAGCTGAGGGGTGAGCTCTGGCCCAGAGCTCTGAGCTGGTGCCTCCGCTGCTCTATCACCCCTTCCCCACCTTCCCACCAGGTTGGGAGTTCTGATGGGGTTCTGGAGAAGTTCTGGAGAAGGGGCTCATGCCCAGGCCCCTGAGTGGGAATGGCTCAGAGGGCCCGTGACAAGGGGTCTGGGGCAGCAGAGACCAGCCAGCCAGCTGCCAGCAAGCCGGCCTGGGAGTGCCCTCCTCCCAGGAAAAGCCGAGCGGCTGTTTCATGGAACCTGAGGAAGCAGTTTCACCAGGGAAGGCTGCTCTCCCTCCCTTGCTTCTGCATGAACTTTCTCCTCCATTGGCCAACACTTTCCTTCCTTCTTTCCTTCCTTCCTTTTTTCCTTCCTTCCTTTTTTCCTTCCTTCCTTCCTTCCTTCCTTCCTTCCTTCCTTCCTTCCTTCCTTCCTTCCTTCCTTTTTCATTCTTTATTTCTCTTTTTTCTTCTCTCTTTCTCTCTTTCTTCTTGAAAAATATATTATTTTTAAATATATATATATATATATATATATATATATATATATATATATGAATAAACATATTTAGATTTCAGAGAGGGAGAGAGATAGAAACATCAATGATGAGAGAGAATCATTGGTCATCTGCCTCCAGCACGCTCCACACTGGGGATCCAGCACACAACCCGGGCATGTGCCCTGACCGTGAATGGAACCCTCAACTCCTGGTTCATGGGTCTATGCTCAACCACTGAGCCAAGCCGGCCGGGCAGGAATCATGAATTTAAACGTCACTGAGCAGACCAAAGCCTGGGAGAATCCTGAATACTCTTTTCTGCCCTGAGACTACATGGGAAACCTGCAGCCAATACTTGGAGTCGTCCTATTTCCCTGATTTATCTCCCTTTTCTCCCCCAGGTTCCCATCTATGTTCATGCTCTGGGCTCACTGCCCCTCTTCCTCTGCTTTTCCTGCCCTTTCTACCTCAGGGCTATTTCCTGGGCCTGGGGACCTTCTCCTGTGGCTCAGGGGGAAGGTCTGTGTGTTCGTTCAGGCCTGTGAGTCTGTCTTGACCTCCCAGTGACATTCTCCTCCCTTGGCCTTTACTGCAGTTTTCACTTCTCAGTGCTCCTGTGCCTCTGCCTGGAATGAGAGTTACTCATCTTTTTATCTCCTTCGTATCAGAACTCCTAGTCCTTGAGTTCAGATGAGCATGAGATCCTAGTAAGGACTTAATGGAAGCCCAGTGGCTGCTTGTTTCTTTGAAATGCATCCTCCTCCCCTGGTTCCTGTTGCTCCTGGAGCTGAAGGGTCCCTCTGTGCCAGGGCTCCTGCCGGGTGTAGGGTTACAACAATGAACAAGTGGTTCCAACTCTGGCTGGAAGGAAAACATCCCAGTATGTCACTGCCCATTATTTCTGGATGCCCCCTAACATCCCTCAGCCATCCCACGTCTCATTGACCATCCCCTGAGCCTGTGGGGTGAGGCTGGGAGCCCCATTTCCCCCAGGCCCCACTTTCCAACGAGGACGCTGAGGTGCAACAGTGGGAGGCGGCCTGTTTGTGGGCCGGGCTGGATGGGGCTGAGGCCTCTGTGTCCTGGTCCAGGGACCCTCCCCTGAGTGCAGGAGGCAGAGAGAGGACAGGTGGTGGCCAAGCAGGGCAGGTCTGGGCACAGCAAGTGGGGGGAAGGGGGCGCCAGGGAGAACAGGGAGGGAAGAAAGAATGGATGGGTTAGAGGGGTGTCCTTAGTGTGGGACAGGTGGGTTCTTGAGGTCCCGCCAGGTTGGCTGTGAAGGAAAAGTTCACCCTCAAGTCACAGGTGGCTTCTGGGCAGCGAGGCCCTCTGTGCTGGGCACCAGGACCAGGTGGGGGCAGGGTGACCTCTTCTCCGCCCATTGACCCTCCCCATCCCTCCCCTTCCTAGCCTTCCCTGACCTATTGTGTGTCCATGCGCTTTGCACATACGCATATAAGTCTGTGGTTCATCTCCTGCAGACAATCTCCAGTCTAAATGAGGAAACTGATGAGCAGGGTCTGGAGGGACTCCCACCCATACCAGGAGCCAGTCCAGGCCATTTCCCTGATTAAGGGCAGCTGAGGTGGCCATGCCTTCCTCCAGGCAGCCCTCCAGCTTTCTTTTAGTTCTCAGAGTCTGTGCTTCCAGAAAAAGCTAGACAGACTGGATGCAGCCCCTTCCTATGTTACCTACTCCTACACCTGGTCTCACCACCACCAGCCAAGCCCACCTTCTCAGCCAGCCCACACCTGTGTGGGTTCATCAGTTGAGGGGATTAACGTGTCTAGAGGCGGGTTCTGGGGCTGATGGGGAGACTTAATACCGTTGGCTCTGAGGCAGGAATTCCGTCCTCTGCAATTTTCACACCTGAGACTGTGGAGTGACTCTGAGAGGAGTCAGGTGAGGGGTGCAGGGCTGGAAGGTGGGTGCCAGGAGGTCCGGTCATGTTCGATGTCCTGCATAATGGGCGTCAGGCGGTCTGGACAGGTGAGTCCTTCAGGGGTAATCAGAGGGCCATCTGGAGATGGGGTGCAGGTGTGGGAACTGATGGGAATCAGGCGCTGACGCAGGGCTGGAAAGTTCAAGCCTCCACGCTCCCAGGCTGGTTACAGGAAGCGCAGAACCATGGCCTCCTGCTGAGACTTTCATTGCGTCAATAATTTTAGCAGCTTACTCCTGTGTCCAGTTTGTACATTCTCTATCTTCACTCCTTTCTCATCTCCCCTTTGACCAGGAAGTTTCTTTCAAAAAAAATAATGGGTCAAACAAGACACTTAAAATATATATATTGATTTCAGAGAGGAAGGGAGAAGGAGAGAGATAGAAATGTCAACGATGGAGATAGAAATGTCAACGATGATCCACTGCCTCCTGCACGCCCAACACTGGGGATGGAGCATGCATCCAGGGCATGTGCCCTGACCAAGAATTGAACCGTGACCCCCTGGTTCATACATACGTCAACACGCAACCACTGAACAGGCAGCTGGGCCAAACTAAACATTTTAATGTCCCTGGTTGCTGGGGTGGCAACACCTGACCTGGGCCCATTGTGTCCCTCAAGAAGAGATATGGGCTAGAGACTCCTCTCCATACAGCGTTTCTAGAGCCAGCTCAATATTTGTGTGAACCTCTGGGCGGGAAGTCTTCGGACAGGGCCAGCTGAGCCGTGATTGCTCTGCATCCGTGTCAGAAGCAGTCTCACTCCTGCCCAGTTAGACCTCAGCTCTCAGTTCGGGAGTTGGGGACGCAGGTGCTGCCAGGGGAGGCCTGGGAGCAAGCAGGCTGGCATTCAGTGAGAGGTGTTGCTATGGATACTGAGGGAATGAGAGGAAGTCAGGGCGAAGTGCAGGCCAGGCAGAAACCAAACCTCAATCAGCACCGCACAGTCCGCTGGGCCGTGGGCGTGGTGGGGCTTGCCCTCATCAGAGCGACCACCGGGATCCTAATGCACTCAAGGTGTTCCTCTGACTCACTCAGCACATGTCCCAGAGCTGCGTGTGGGCCCGGCTGTGCTGTGCAGGCAGTCAGCCCTGAGAGCCAAAACCTGCAGGTGGCCGGGGCAGGAACAAGCCTGGCCTCAGGGGGACATGAGGCCAGGAGGTGCGTGCACCGGGTTCCCTCTGCTGCTGAGTGAGGTCAACAACCAGGTGTCACCAGTCAACCCACCAGGTCACACAGAGTGAGACAGAGGAGCTGCCGGACACGGGGCAGACGGTGTTCACAGGGAGCGTTTCTGTTTTAACGAACATGCCCCACGTGGCTCTTAACTATCCAGACATACCTTTGAGTTGCTGGAAAGCGTATTCTTTCAGGTGCTAGAGCCTTGGGAATGTCTGAGTATCGCCGGCTCCTCCTTCGTTGGCCCCTTCATCCCAAGATGCCTATTGAGTGTGTAGAGAGCCTCCCTGTGGGGACCCAGTGAGCAGGAGGGGGTGGCTGTCCGTGGCCCCCGCACCACACGCCTGTGCCCTTCATGGGTGGGTTTGTGGGGAGCCCGTGTGCGGTTGGTGAGGTTCTAGTGATGTGGAGGCCATACCTCTGGGGCGACGGGGAGGCCTCTCTGCCTCCAGGTGAGCCTCCGGGTGTCCCCACCCTCAGGGACGTGGCTGTGGTTTGGGCTGTGTCAGGCGGGGGACACGCCTCCCTGTCCTCCCAATTCCCTCCAGCTTTGCCTGGTGTAGTCCACGTATGTTAGTGGCTGTGTCTTTCTGATTCACCTCGGATAAATGGAGGGTGGTGTTGGTGATGGCCAATGGAGGAGAAAGTTCCTGTAGAAGCGAGGGAGGGAGAGCAGCCTTCCCTGGTGAAACTGCTTCCTCAGGTTCCATGAAACAGCCGCTCGTCTTTTCCCAGGAGGAGGGCACTCCCAGGCCGGCTGGCTGGCAGCTGGCTTGCTGTTCTCTGCTGCCTGAGACCCCTTGTAACAGGCATCTGAGCCATTCCCACCCAGGGGCCTGGGCATGAGCCTCTTCTCCAGCCCCCATCAGAACTCCCAGCCTGGCAGGGAGAGGGGTAACGGACAGATAGAGCAGCGGAGGCGCCAGCTCAGGGCTCCGTGCCAGAGCTCACCCCCCAGCTGAATGGAAGTGTGTCCACCTGACGCACAGACGCAGGTGAACCACAGTAGGGGCTGCTTGAGAGCATTTCCCTGACTGAGTCACGCCCCACAGATCCGTCCCTGAGGTTGCACAACCCTCTCCCCTATAAATAGGGAGGCACATTGGCCTCTGGAAACCTGTGGCTCCGCCTGCAAGCCTCCTCCTCCTCCTTCCCTCGCCCAGCCTGGCAGCCAGCATGAGGCTCTTCCACATCCTGCTGCTGCCTCTCTGCCTGCTCTTCGCCCAGGTGGGCCCAGGTGAGCTGGGGACCAGGGGGCACTCTGCCCGGGGCCGGAACCAGGTGAAGGAAGCTGTGAGGAGAGCTGGAGACACTGTGCCCTGTCCAGGCCGTCATTTTGTCAGACAGATATGATGACTTGACTCCAGTAACGCTTCAGGGTGCCCATCTGGAAAGTGGGTTCAAAAGTTTTCTAATGCGGAGGTTTTAATGTGTGTGGTTGGAACCTGCTCGGTGCGGATTATTTCTTAAACAGAGTATTTGTGGAACAGAGCACATGTGTTCTGGTGACAGAGTGAAGGAGAGGAACCTTATTTGGGGACCAACTGGGTGCTCTGCACAGCTGTATGGGCAGAAGGAAAACCCACTTACAGCCCTGCTGCTCGTCCTCAGCTTTGGTTTGGCCTCAGTGGGCACCAACCTCACGCAGAGGGCACAGACCTCAGGCAGCTGGCATAGACCTCAGGCAGAGGGCACAGACCTCAGATGGAGGACATAGACCTCAGACGGAGGGCACAGACCTCAGGTAGCTGGCATAGACCTCAGACAGAGGGCACAGTTCTTTGCATGAGCAGCCCCAGAGGTCAGTGGGGGCACAGTTGCTGGGAGGACACCGTCTCTGCAGTGCTCTGGGAAGGGCTGTGTGTCCTGTGTCACCAAGTGTCCTGCAGTCACGTTGGCTGTGAGCCAGGAGCCTGACGTGTCTTCTTTGCCTTCTCACAGATGCCTACCTTCTTGCGAGTCTGATCCCTAAGAGTCCTGAATGCGACAGCCTTGGGGGGAGGTGCTACCTCTCCCACTGCCCGGAACGCACACGGGAAGATGGCAGCTGCCACAAAGCGAAGGGCAGGTGTTGTGTCTGAACTGGTGCCACGGGGTAGACAAATCCACCGGAACTACTTGTAAGCGTCGTTTTCCCACAAGGAAACCTTATTTAAAGCATGGCTCCTTCGGACCCACATGAACTCTGTGTCTCCTTTCTGAGGAGGTGAGGAAAGCCAGGTTAGAAGCCAGACAGGCCAGGCTGCTCAGGCTGCAAGCTCAGGACGAGGGAGGTGAGCAGGATGGGGCCACGGCAACCCCCCGACCCCCATTTCATTACCAAACCAACACGCTTACAACTAGGTTTTGTGGCTTCAACCCATGAGCCAGGAAGCCACCGTTTCATTCTCGGTCAGGGCAATGCCCGGATTGTGGGCTAGATCCCCTGTAGGGGACTTGTAGGAGGCACCAGATCAATGATTCTCTCTCATCATTGATGTTTCTATCTCTCCCTCTCTGAGATAAATAAAAATATATTTTAAAAAGAAAGAATGACTTGCTAATTCAAATGTAGCTATGCATAAGGAGCCTGCTGGCTTCAAGCAATGATTTTCAACTGGTGTGGCCACACAAATTCTTAAAACATGCAATGCTGACTCTTTAGCCAGGGGCACTGACCTCCTTTCCCTTCCATTGTCCAGTAAAACCATCACAGCCACCATCACCGCAATAGCTGTCTGATGCCCATGAATTAAACTATGCCTATTTTTGTCAGGTTGGCCCAATATGTATGTTTTGGTGTGCTGCAGAGGCTGAGTGGTTCGTGTGTGCCGTGAGATGAAAAGGTTGACAATCACGGGCCTAAAGGACTGCAGGAGCCAACCTCAAAGGAAGCCGACTCAGCCTGCAGGCGTTTCTGCTCCAGGGGAGTTGACCACCTTGGAGGAAAGCCAGAGCCTCCTGGACCGGGTCCCCGGTGTTTACCGGAGCAGACGGTGCTGACTGGCACACAGCACCCTGTGCTTCCCCTGGTTCTGCCTTCCTCTGCCCGCTCGTACACCTCTGCTGCCCTCACATGTTAGGATGGTCCTTGTGCCCTGGCCGGTGGCTCAGCTGCTTGGAGCCTGGTCCTGTGCTCCTAAGGTTCTGGTCTGAATCCCAGGCCGGGCATATCCCTGGGTGGCAGTTTCCATTCCTGGTCGGGGTGCATGTGGGAGGTGGCTGATGGATGTGTCTCTCTCCCTCTAGAATCAATGGAAACATGTCCTGGGGTGAGGCTTGAAAAACAAGAAGTAAAGATGAGCTTTGTGCTGAGGGTCCCCCATCTTCTCAAGCTGCTGGCTCTTGAATAAACCTGCTTTGCTCCATCATACCCTGTCCCTTGAGTACTGGCTCATGAGCGGCAGGCAGCTGAGCTGGGTTGGTGCCCCAGGACATTGTTCTGTCCCCATGTGCGGTATCTGTGCCTGGAGGTCTGTTCACAAAGAGACGTCTCCTTCGCATTGGGAAGTCTTTCCATGTCATTGGCTCAATGTCTGTTGCAGTCAGACAGACAGAACAAAATCCGTTGATTTAACCGTCTTTAAATGTGCAGCCAGTGGCATGGAGGGCATTCACATTGTTGCAGCCTTCACCACTGTCCATCTCCAGAACTTTCCATCTTTCAAAGAGAAACTCTGTGCTTATCAAACACTCACTCCCCCTCACCCGGCCCCTGACCACAACCATTGCACCTTCTGTCTCTGAATTTGATGACTTCAAGAACGTCTTCAGTGTGGATCCTATGGCATTTGTGCTTCTGTGCTGGTCTTATTACACTGCGCCTGGTTCCTCTTGGCGAATCCATGTTGTAGCACGGATTGGAATTTCCCTTTTTTTCTGAGGCTGAGCCACATTTCAAGGCTGAATAGGGAAGTCGCCATCACATGGGACCCTGGAGCTCAGTCACGGATCACTTAGCTGACAAGACAGCAGGTATTTCACCTGTCATACTCCAGTGCTCAGCTTCCACGCATGGGGTCCCTTCCCCTCCAGCCCCTGCCCCATCGAGTCACCCTGACAGGGTCCCTCCTGCGCCCTGCTGCTGCCCAGGGCACATTAACCCCTTCCCACTGGCTCAGAAACTGGTGTTTGCAAGGGGCCTTGTCAGCACAGGGTCTGCACTCGGCCCGCGGGATTGCTTGGTCCCTCTGGCCTTCTCTGTGACTTGCTCTCTCTGTTCCCTCTGCTGTGGGACGGCCGCGGGACCAGGTCATCTGTCCCAGAGAACATCTCCCATTCTGGGTTTGACAGATTGCGTCCCTGAGCTGTAGTTTTACTGGTTCCTCTAACTTCTGTATTTCCTGTAAAGTGTTAGACCTAGAGAGTCGGTGAGTTTCAGGTTCAGCCAGACATTGGGCCAGACTCTTTCCTGGGTGGTGCTGGGTGCATCCCACTACATCCCACAGGGGATGCACCCCGAGTGGGGACAAGCCTGGTCTCAGAGCTGGGCTGGGGCCAGCACCCACCCTCTATTATCCAATCCCCCCTCCCCCCGGCTTTTCTCAGAAGGGAGGTTTTTCTTTGTTTTTGTTAATCCTTACCAGAGTCTATTCTTCCATTGATTTTTTTTTTAGAGAGTAAGAGAGAGAGAGACAGAGAGAGACAGAGAGAGAGAGAGAGAGAAAGAGAGAGAGAGAGAGAAAACGAGAGAGAGAGAAAGAGAGAGAGAGAGATATAGAGAGTTGAGAGAGACACATCAATTGGTTGCCTCCCCAACCCACCCAGACCTGGGCCAGCTAACCCAGGAACGTGTTGTCCTTGGCTAGGAATCGAACCTGTGACCCTTTGGTGTGAGGGCCGATGCTGATGAAAGGTGTTAAAGCAACCAGTGAGCAGTTTGGGGTCCGTGATGTCACTCAGGAGTTTCTAATTCCACCTCCGCTGCTTCCTCTATCAGCTGGGATGTTCTAGAAGGAAAGTGTGTCCTCCATCAGCTATTATTTACGGGGGTGGGGGCATCTCAAGGTTGAGAGCGTGCCTGCAGTTTCCTCTCAAGACAGAGTGGTCCCCAGGATAGCTTAGCTTTTTAATTTTTCCCAATTAAAATTATGTTATTAAAATTGTTTTCAGTTACAGTTTACATCCAATATTATTCTGTATTTGTGTCAGGTGTACAGCATAGCGGTTAGACAAGCCTACACTTTACCCTGTGTCCCCGATATTTCCAGCCCCGCCTTGCCCTGTCCCTAGGACCCCGTAGCTTTCCCAGGGCAGAGAGAGGCCGTGGAGACCTCATGGGGCAGCTCAGTCTCCGAGGCTGCCCGAGGGAAGGTGAACTGCCACCACCTGAACCAGCATTCCCTCTCTGCCTTCTGCCCCAACAGGGGGTGCTGTGTCTAAACTGATGAGGAGGGCGGGGTGAGGGCTAACATTTGTAAGACAGAGGAAGTTTATTCGTGCTTACGACCTAGCGGTGCAGAGGGGGTGCTGGGGGACTGTGGTGGGCCGCCAGCTGTGGGCGTGGATGGGAAGGTGTGCTCTGAGGGATGGGAAACAGGTGGCGTGAGTGTGGGAGGGTCCACAGTCGTTCTGCGGGAGCCCAGACCTTAGGCCAGGAGAGTGAAACGGGAGTGGCTTATGGGTTTTTCTTATCTTATTAAATATACTAGAGGCCCAGTGCATGATTTAATCATGCACATGTAGGCTGTCTGTCCGCTCGCTGGTCGGGACCCGGTGTGGCCAGCAGCTCCTAAGTCCCTGGGCCCCTAGGGCGAGGCGGGGCTGGGGCGTGGTCCTCCTGCGGCCAGAGCTCAGGCAGGGGTCTTGCCTTCGCCTCCCGCCCAAAAAGGCTGGGGCCACCGCCGCCTCCTCTGCCTTCGTGGAAACCCGCGTCCTCTGTGGACACCGGGACACTGCCAAGTGCTCCTGAGGCCCAACTGCCGCCAGACTCCTCCCCCGGGAGCCACGCCGCCCGCCCACCCGCGCTGCCTCCAAACCTCCAAAGGCCTGGCTTGCTGCCCCAGAGGCCCGTCTGTGCTGCAGCACAGCCATGGCGCAGACGCTGAGCTCGTGCTGCCGCTGGCAACGCGAGCTCAGCGTCCTGCTGGCCCAATCACCACCCCAGCCACCCCGAGTCCCGCCCCCTGTGTCTCCCGCTGGCCCAATCATGGGCGTAGCGGAGTGATGGTAATTTACATACTACCTTTTTATTATGTAGGATTTTTTCAGAGACGAAGGGAGAAATAGAAACATCAATGATGAAAGAGAATCATTGATCTGCTGCCTCCTCCATGCCCCACACCGGGAATTGAGCCTGCCATCAAGATGTGCCCTGACGGAATGGAACCTGGAACTCCAGGTTCACAGGTGATTGACGGGTGTCAGTGATGCTTGATTGCATTTGGACCCTCCGCATCACTCACTGCACTGCGCCCTGACTTCCTCTCATTCCCTCAGTATCCATAGCAACGCCTCTCACTGAATGCCAGCCTGCTTGCTCCCAGGCATCCTCTAGCAGCACCTGCGTCCCCAACTCCCGAACTGAGAGCTGAGGTCTAACTGGGCAGGAGTGAGACTGCTTCTGACATGGATGCAGAGCAATCACGCCTCAGCTGGCCCTGTCCGAAGACTTCTGCCCAAAGGCTCCCAAAATATTGAGCTGGTTACAGGACCCGTGTATAGCGAGCATGTCTCCAGCCTGTGTCTCCCCTTGGAGGAACACCCTGGGCCAGGTAAGGCGTTGCCACTCCGCCAACCAGAGACTTTAAAATGTTTGGTTTATTCTGTGATGTTTTTGAAAGAAACTTCCTGGTCAAAGGGTAGATGAGGAAGGAGTGAAGATAGAGAATGTACAAACTGGACACAGGAGCAAGCTCTAAAATCATTGACCCGCTGAAGGTCGCGGCAGGAGGCCATGGTTCTGTGCTTCCTGTAACCCAGTGTGGGAGCATGGAGGCTTGAACTTTACAGCCCTGCGTCAGCGCCTGATTCCCATCACTTCCCGCACCTGCACCCCATCCCCAGATGGCCCTCTGATTACCCCCGAAGGACTCACCTGACCAGATCGCCTGACGCCCATTATGCAGGTCATCAAGCACGACCGGACCTCCTAGCACCCACCTTCCAGCCCTGCACCCCTCACCTGGACTCCTATGAGGGTCACTCCTCTGTCCCAGGTGTGAAAAGTGCTGAGGACAGAATCCCTGCCTCGGAGCAAACAGTGTTAAGTCTCCCCATCAGCCCCAGAACCCACCTCTGGACACGTCAATCCCCTCAACTGATGAACCCACACAGGTGTGGGCTGGCTGGGAAGGCAGGATTGGCTTGGCTGGAAGTGGCGAGACCAGGTGTAGGAGGGGGTGACCCAGGAAGGGGTACATCCAGTCTGTCTAGCTTTTTCTGGAAGCACAGACTCTGAGAACTAAAAGAAAGCTGGAGGGCTGCCTGGAGGAAGAACGGCCACCTCAGCTACCCTTAATCAGGGAAAATGGTCTGTACTGGCTCCTCGTGTGGGTGGGAGTCCCTCTGGGCCCTGCTGATCAGTTTCCTCATTTAGACTGGAGATTGTCTGCAGGAAGAGATGAACCACAGACCTTATATGCATACTATGGAGCCAGTGAATGAAATTCGTGCACCTTGAACCCACTGTGAGCCGGGAGGCTGTGGTGGGCACAGGGGCGTGTCTCAGCACATTCTCTGTTCCCCTTCCGGGCACCTCCTGCCGGGGCCTCTGGTCCCCTGTCTGCTCGAAGCCTAGCTCCTGCCCCCACCACTCCCAGGAGCTGAGGACACCAACCTTACACCCACCCGCTGATGGCACGCAGCGATAGGGGCCAGCGCCTGCAGTGGCTGGGAGCGGGGCTGGCGCTATCTGCAGGTGGGAGTGGTGGCTGCTGCCCTGATAGCCCCTCAGGAGCTGGGGGAGGTGGAGAAGCCCTGATGAGCAATAGGGGCCAGCTGCTGCCACTTGCACCTGCTGATGGCGCCAAGCAATCAGGGCCCGTGCCGGCTGCTGCAGAGTGTGTGAGGTTTTATAAAGAGAGACTAGAGGCCCAGTGCATGAAAATTCATGCACTGTAGGGACAGCTCCCTCAGCCTGGCCTGCCCCCTCTCACAGTCTGGGAGCCCTCAGGGGCAGGAGGTAACCTGGCGATCAGAGGAAGGCAGTGCCCCCATCACACCTCTGCTGCTGCCACTGCTGGCAGCACAAGCCTAGGGCCAGTCCTGGGAACCTGAGCCTTGGGCTGCACTGGGCAGCTGGACAGCAACCATCCAAGACTTTCCTATGCCTCTGGCTGGCCCTGGGCAGCGGGGAAGCTGAGGGGACTGGGCACCGCCATCTGTGGCTGTGGGCACCACCATTTATGAGGGTGGGCAGTCAATTAGCATATTCCTTCCTTATTGGCTGTGGGTGGGTTGTGTTGTAAATCAATGAGCGAGATGTAAGAGGCCTTAATGACCCAATTAATTAGGAGTCATTTATTAGCAGGGGCAGAGGGAGGTATGTCTTCCAAATCTCTGAGGAACACATACAGGAAGTTTCCCGTATTTATACGTTGGAGCCTCTTTGTTTGCAGATATTTCAAAAAGCTCTGTGTGAGTTATAGTTACAGACAGTTGTAACCTTGAATACATAATTAGTTAGTACTTGACATAAGAATATGAGAATTATTATCAGTATCTATCTACATAAAGAGGTAATATGCAAATTAGGCCAGGACTCCGTAATGGGTCATGACCATACAGGAGGAGCTTGCGCTCTGAGGTGAGGCCCAGAGCGGAGACGGAGACAGAGGCAGGGGGGCTTGACCAAGCTGGCAGGGTGCCTCCCTGTGGCCCAGGAGCAAACACAGGCAGGGGACCGGGGGACACTGGGAGTCAGGCTCGGGTCCCAGCCCCCACGGGGTGCCTCCTTGCTCGGCGTTAGGCGGGGCACCTCCTCATGCAATGTCAATCCTGTGCTGGGCCTCTAGTTAGTCTATATTAGTCTATTACCTTGGATGGCTAGGTTGCAAGGTCAGACAGTTAAGTTTATCTTTTTCTATTATTTGAACTAAAATCAAAGTCATTTTATAAAATAAGAGACTACCTTAAAGTGACCGAGTTCATAATGGCAGAGTTCACAGGAGTAGGGACTATCTGACAATAGCAGAGAATTCAAACAGCAGTTTTTTTATGCAAGATTGAGGTTACTATGCTTCGGTGCCTCCGTCTTTGTGAGGGTGTGATGGTCAATTAGCATATTCCCTCTTTATTAGATAGGATGTGCAAAGCCCATGGACACACAATAGTGCAGGAAAGGCTGGGAAGGGGAGGAATGGGGAGGGTCAATGGGCAGAGAAGGGGTTTCCCTGCCCCCACCTGGTCCTGGTGCCCAGCACAGAGGGCCTCGCTGCCCAGAAGCCACCTGTGACTTGAGGGTGTACTTCTCCTTCACAGCCAATCTGGCGGGACCTCAAGAACCCACCTGTCCCACACTAAGGACACCCCTCTAACCCGTCCATTCTTTCTTCCCTCCCTATTCTCCGTGGGGCCTCCCCCACACTTGCTGTGCCCAGACCTGCCCTGCTTGGCCACCACCTGACCTCCCTCTGCCTCCTGCACTCAGGGGAGGGTCCCTGGACCAGGACACAGAGGCCTCAGCCCCATCCAGCCCGGCCCACAAACAGACTGCCTCCCTCAGTGTCCTGGTCTGGAAAGTGGGGCCTGGGGGTAATGGGCTCCAGGCCTCACCCCACAGGCTCAGGAGATGGTCAATGAGACATGGGATGGACGAGGGCTGTTAGGGGGCATCCAGAAGTAATGGGCGGCGACATACCGGGATGTTTTCCTTCCAGCCAAAGTCAGAACCACTTGTTCATTGTTGTAACCCTACACCCGGCAGGAGCCCTGGCACAGACCGACCCTTCAGCTCCAGGAGCAACTGGAACCAGGGGAGGAGGATGCATTTCAAAGAAACAAGAAGCCACTGCACTTCTATTAAGTCCCAACTAGGATCCCGGGCTCCTCTGAACTCAAGGACTAAGTGTTCTGATACGAAGGAGATAAACAGATGAGTAACTCTCATTTGAGGCAGAGACACAGGAGCACCATGAGAGAAGAAAAGTACAGTAAAGCCTGGCCTGTGTGGCTCAGTGGTTGAGCTTTGACCTGTGTACTAGGAGGTCAGGGTTTGATTTCATGTCAGGGCATATGCCCAGGGTTGGAAGATCCATCTGCAGAAGGGGGCATTCAGGATGTAGCTGATCATTGATTCTCTCTCAACATTGATGTTCTCTCTCTCTCTTTCTCTCTCTGTCTCTCTCTCTACCTTCCTCTCTGAATTTAATAAAAGTATTTAAGGTTTAATCTCCAACATCCACAGGCAGCTTATACAACTTAATAAAAGGAAGATAAATGATCCAATAAAAAAAATGGGCAACAGACCTAAATAGAATCTTTTCAAAAGAAGACAGAAGGAAGGCCAAGAGACACATGTAAACATGCTCAACGTCACTAATTATCCGAGAGATGCAAATCAAAACAACAATGCGGTACCATCTCACACCTGTCAGAATGGCTATCATCAACAAATCAACAAACGACAAGTGTTGGCGAGGATGCGGAGAAAAAGGAACCCTCGTGCACTGCTGGTGGGAATGCAGACTGGTGCAGCCACTGTGGAGAACAGTATGGAGTTTCCTCAAAAAACTGAAAATGGAACTCCCATTTGACCCAGTAATCCCACTCCTGGGAATATATCCGAAGAAACTAGAAACACCAATCAGAAAGGATATATGCACCCCTATGTTCATAGCAGCACAATTCACCATAGCTAAGATTTGGAAACGGCCTAGGTGCCCGTCAGCAGATGACTGGATCAGAAAACTGTGGTACATCTACACAATGTAATACTATGCTGCCATAAAAAAGAAGGAATTCTCATCATTTGCATGCACATACCAACTCCTCCTGCAGGCGGTCCCTTCTCGGGAAGAGGCCCACATTTTGGGAGACAAGGTCTTCCCAGAAACCAAATGCCAGAGGACGACTCAAGGTCCCTGAGGTGCTTCTTGGTGGCAGAGAGGCTGGTGCCCCAGGCTCATGTCCACCCCATCGCTTAACGCCCAGGTGCTGCGGACAACATCTTCCAACGCCTCAGCACTCCCTGTGGCTGGCTTACTGAGGCGCAGGGGGACCTGGGAGCCAGCCCAGGCCAGGGACGTCCCCTGGTGCTGCTAGGACCTGCTCAGCTCCAGTGGGGCTACCTCTGCCTCCCGCCCCTGGGTGCAGAGCGGGATGACTTGCCGAGTGTCTTCTGAACATCTGGTCTGCATCATTGGTCAACAGGGTGAATCTGTGTAACCAATACTTTCCTACAATATATGTTTTTTAAAAAGGACTTTTACTGCTTTCCATTGTCCCTGGAATAAGATTCCAAATTCTACACAGGGCTCCCGGGCATGGAGACAGAGCCCTTCCTACCTGCCATGCTCATCTCTCCCAGCACCCCATCCCGCAGCCTGAGCTGTAATGCACTCTGTCCATCCTGTAAATGGAGCACTGGATTGGTCCTGTCCCACTGAGCGCTCTCTTCTCTCTCTCTCTCTCTCTCTCTCTCTCGTCTTTTTTTTTCTCTCTCTCCCCTTCCCGCTCCCACCTTTGCTGGACAACTTCTGCTCATCTGTTACACATCAGCCTCAAAATCCCAAGCAATGAGCAGAGAACCTTGTCTCCGTGCATGTGCCCTCTTCCCGAGAGGGACCACCTGTGGGAGGAGTTGGTATGCACATTCCTGGATTAGCTGGCCCAGGTCTGGGTGGGTTGGGGAGTCAACCAATTGATGTGTCTCTCTCAACTCTCTCTCTGTGTCTCTCTCTCTTTCTCTCTCTCTCTCTCTCTGCCTCCTTTCCACTCTCTATAAGGAAAATCAATGGAAGAATAGCCTCTGGTTAGGATTAATAAAAACAAAGCAAACCTCCCTTCAGTGAAAAGCCGGGTGTGTGTGTGTGTGGGGTCGTGTGGGGAGGAGGGAGGATTGGATAATAGAGGGTGGGTGCTGGCCCCAGTCCAGCTCTGAGACCAGGCTTGTCCCCACTCGGGGTGCATCCCCTGTGGAATGTAGTGGGATGCACCCAGGACCACCCAGGAAAGAGTCTGGCCCAATGTCTGGCTGAACCTGAAACTCACTGAGTCTCTAGGTCTAACACTTTACAGGAAATACAGAAGTTACAGGAACCAGTAAAACTACAGCTCAGGGACGCAATCTGTCAAACCCAGAATGGGAGATGTTCTCTGGGACAGATGACCAGGTCCCTAGGCCATCCCACAGCAGAGGGAACAGAGAGAGCAAGTCACAGGGAAGGACAGAGGGACCAAGCAATCCCGCGGGCCGAGTGCAGACCCTGTGCTGACAAGGCCCCTTGCAAACACCAGTGTCTGAGCCAGTGGGAAGGGGTTCATGTGCCCTGGGCAGCAGCAGGGCGCAGGAGGGACCCTGTCAGGATGACTCGATGGGGCAGGTACTGGAGGAGAAGGGACCCCATGCGGGGAAGTTGCATATTGGAGTGTGACAGGTGAAATACCTGCTGTCTTGCCAGCTAAGTGATCCTTGACTGACCTCCAGGATCCTGTTTGACGGGGCCTCCCCTATTCAGCCTTGATATGTGGTTCAGCCTCGGAAAAGAGGGAAATTCTGACCTATGCTACAACACGGATCCGCCAAGAGGAACCAGGCGCAGTGTAATAAGCCCGGCACAGAAGCACAAATGCAGTAGGATTCCACACAGAAGACGTTCTTGCAGTCATCAAATTCAGAGACAGAAAGTGCAATGGTGGGGGCCAGGGATCGAGGGAGGCGGGGGTAGTGAGTGTATAATAAGCATGATTTTTTTTTTCAATCAGCACCCCAGGACACCTTTCCTTTGATTCTAGAGAGAGAAAGGGAGACACATCCATCAGCCACCTCCCACATGCACCCCGACCAGGAATGAAAACTGCCACCCAGGGATGTGCCCGGCCTGGGAATCAGACCAGAACCTTAGGAGCACAGGACCAGGCTCCAAGCAGCTGAGCCACCGGCCAGGGTACAAGGACCATCCTAACATGTGCGGGCAGCAGGGGTGTACGAGCGGGAAGAGGAAGGCAGAACCAGGGCAAGCACAGGGTGCTGTGTGCCAGTCAGCACCGTCTGCTCCGGTAAACACCGGGGACCCAGTCCAGGAGGCTCTGGCTTTCCTCCAAGGTGGTCAACTCCCCTGGAGCAGAAACGCCTGCAGGCTGAGTCGGCTTCCTTTGAGGTTGGCTCCTGCAGTCCTTTAGGCCAGTGATTGTCAACCTTTTCATCTCACGGCACACACGAACCACTCAGCCTCTGCAGCACACCAAAACATACATATTGGGCCAATCTGACAAAAATAGGCATAGTTTTGATTCATGCGCAGCAGACAGCTATTGCTGTGATGGTTATTGTAATTGTTTTACTGCACAATCAAAGGGAAAGCTGGTCAGTGCCCCTGCCTAAAGAGTCAGCATTGCAGCCGTAACTGGTGTTGCTCAGTGAATAGAGCATTGGCCTGCAGACTGAAAGGTCCCAGGTTCGATTCCCATCAAGGGCATGTACCTTGGTTGCAGGCACATACACAGTAGGGGGTGTGCAGGAGGCAGCTGATCGATGTTTCTCTCTCATCGATGTTTCTAACTCTCTATCCCTCTCCCTTCCTCTCTGTAAAAAATTAATAAAATATATTTTTAAAAAAAGAGTCAGCATTGCATGTTTTAATAATTTGTGCAGCCCCACCATTTGGAAATCACTGTTTGAAGCAGCAGGCTCTTTATCCATAGCTACATATGAATTTTCAAGTTATTCTTTCTTTTTAAAAAATATTTTTATTGATTTCAGAGAGGGAGAGATAGAAACATCAATGATGAGAGAGAATCATTGATCTGCTGCCTCCTGCATGGCCCCTACTGGGGATCTACCACACAAAACAGGCATGTGCCCTGACCAAGAATCCAACAGTGACTTTCTGGGTCATGGGTTGTATCCACAGGAACTACTTGTAAACATGTTGGTTTGGTAATGAAAAGAGGCAATGGTTGGGTGTGGGGGTAGGGGGCTTTGACCTGGCCCCAGCTCTGCTCAGCCCCTCGTCCTGAGCTTGCTGGCTGAGCGGCCTGGCCTGTCTGGCTTCTAACCTGGCTTTCTCACCTCCTCAGAAAGGAGACACAGGGTTCATGTGGGTCCAAAGGAGCCATGCTTTAAAAAAAGATTTATTGTGGGAAAGCAACACTCACAAGAGGTCCCTGTGGTTTATCTCCCCCGGTCCACCCAGTAGCAGCACTTGGCCTTCCCTCTGTAGCAGTAGCCATCGTGTGTCAGGAAGGTTGGGCACGGGTTGAAGTAGCAGTGCCCCCTCTTTTTGATGCACATGTGTTCTGGGCTCTTGGGGACCTCGACCAAGAGGAGGCCAGCACCTGTGAGGAAGCAAAGAAGACACGTCAGGCTCCTGGCTCACAGCCAACATGACTGCAGGACACTTGGTGACACAGGACACACAGCCCTTAGCAGTGCAATGCAGACGGTGCCCTCCCAGGAACTTCGCCCCCACTGACCTCTGGGGCTGCTCATGCAAAGGCCTGTGCCCTCCGTCCGAGGTCTATGCCAGCTGCCTGAGATCTGTGCCCTCCATCTGAGGTCTGTGCCCTCTGCCTGAGGTCTGTGCCCTCTGAGGTCAAACCAAAGCTGAAGATGATCAGCAGGGCTGTGAGTGGGGTTTCCTTCTGCCCATACAGCTGTCCTGAGGCCCCAGTTCTTCCCCAAATAAGGTTCCTCTCCTTCACCCTGTCACCAGAACATACGTGCTCTGTTCCACAAATACTCGAGTCTGTTTAAGAAATAATCCGCACACAGCAGGTTCCAACCACACACATTAAAACCTCCGCATTAGAAAACTTTCGTACCCACTTTCCAGATGGGCACCCTGAGGCAAGTCACCATAACTGTCTGACAAAATGACGGCTTGGACAGGGCACAGTGTCTCCAGGTCTCCTCATAGCTCCCTTCACCTGGTCCCGGCCCCGGGAAGAGTGCCCCCTGGTCCCCAGCTCACCTGGGCCCACCTGGGCGAAGAGCAGGCAGAGAGGCAGCAGCAGGGTGTGGAAGAGCCTCATGCTGGCTGCCAGGCTGGGCGAGGGCAGGAGGAGGAGGAGGCTTGCAGGTGGAGCCACAGGTTTCCAGAGGCCAATGTGCCTCCCTATTTATAGGGGAGAGGGTTGTGCAACCTCAGGGACGGATCTGCGGGGCGTGACTCAGTCAGGGAAATGCTCACTAGCAGCCCCTCCTGTGGTTCACCTGTGTCTGCGGGTCAGGTGGACGCACTCCCTGTCCAACTGGGGGGTGAGCTCTGGCCCAGAGCTCTGAGCTGGCACCTCCGCTGCTCAATCTCCCCTTCCCCACCTTCCTACCAGGTTGGGAGTTCTGATGGGGTTCTGGAGAAGTTCTGGAGAAGGGGCTCATGCCCAGGCCCTTGGTTGGGAATGGCTCAGCGGGTCCTCTGACAGCAGCGACCAGCAAGCCAGCTTGAGCTCAGCCGGCCTCTGAGTGCCCTCCTCCCGGGAAAATCCGAGCTGCTGTTTCAGGAACTTTCTCCTCGCTTGGCCAACACCAGCCTTTCTTTGTTTCTTTTCTTTTTTAAAAATATCTTGTTATTAATTTCAGAGAAGAAAGGAAAGAGAGAGAAATAGAAACATCATTGATGAGAGAGAATCATTGATGAGCTGCCTCCTGCACACTCCACACGGAGTATTGAGCCTGCAACCCAGTCATGTGTACTGTCCTGGAATCAAACCTCAACCTCCTGGTTCATAGGTCAACGCTCTACCACTGAGCCCCCCTGGCTGGGCCCACAGGCTGCTTCTTGCCTGCATGTCACACAGACACCTATAGAGTTTGTGCAGTTGTTGTCTGTCTGTCCCACCAGGTCAATCTCATGTAATGGCACTTATGTTCTGGGAGGCAAGGAACCCTCCATTTATCCGAAGTGAATCAGAAAGACACAGCCACTAACATACGTGGACTTCACCAGGCAGGGCTGGAGGGAATTGGGAGGGCAGGGAGGCGTGTCCCCAGCCTGGCTCAGCCCAGACCACAGCCACGTCCCTGAGGGTGGGGACACCCGGAGGCTCACCTGGAGACAGAGAGGCCTCCTCGTCGCCCCAGAGGTATGGCCTGCACGTCACTGCCACCTCCCCAACCGCGCATGGGCTCCACACAAACCCACATGTGAAGGGCACATGCGTGTGGTGCGGGGGCCACGGACAGCCACCCCCTCCTGCTCACAGGGTCCCCACAGGGAGGCTCTCTACACACTCAATAGGCATCTTGGGGCCAATGAAAGAGGAGCCGGCGATACTCAGACATTCCCAAGGCTCTAGCACTTTAAAGAATACGCTTTCCAGCAACTCAAAGGAGAGTCTGGCTAGTTAAGAGCCACGTGGGGCATGTTCGTTAAAACAGAAACGCTCCCCGTGAACACCATCTGCCCCATGTCTGGCAGCTCCTCTGTCTCACTCTGTGTGACCTGGTGGGTTGATTGGTGACACCTGGTTGTTGACCTCACTCAGCAGCAGAGGGAACCCGGTGCATGCACCTCCTGGCCTCATGTCCCGCTGGGGCCAGGCTTGTTCCCGCCCCGGCCACCTGCAGGTTTTGGCTCTCAGGACTGACTGCCCCTACAGCACAGCCGGGCCCACACGCGGCTCTGGGACGTGTGCTGAGTGAGTCAGAGGAACACCTCCTCATGCATTAGGATCCCGGTGGTCGCTCTGATGAGGGCAAGCCCCACCACGCCCACGGCCCCGCGGACTGTGCAGTGCTGATTGAGGTTTGGTTTCTGCCTGGCCTGCACTTCGCCCTGACTTCCTCTCATTCCCCTAGTATCCATAGCAACGCCTCTCACTGAATGCCTGCCTGCTTGCTCCCAGGCCTCCCCTGGCAGCACCTGCGTCCCCAACTCCCAAACTGAGAGCTGAGGTCTAACTGGGCAGGAGTGAGACTGCTTCTGACACGGATGCAGAGCAATCACGCCTCAGCTGGCCCTGTCCAAAGACTTCCCACCCAAAGGCTCCCAAAATATTGAGCTGGTTACAGGACCTGTGTATAGCGAGCATGTCTCCAGCCTGTGTCTCCCCTTGGAGGAACACCCTGGGCTAGGTAAGGCGTTGCCACTCCGCCAACCAGAGACTTTAAAATGTTTGGTTTATTCTGTGATGTTTTTGAAAGAAACTTCCTGGTCAAAGGGTAGATGAGGAAGGAGTGAAGATAGAGAATGTACAAACTGGACACAGGAGCAAGCTGCTAAAATTATTGACCCGCTGAAGGTCGCGGCAGGAGGCCATGGTTCTGTACTTCCTGTAACCAGCCTGGGAGCGTGGAGGCTTGAACTTTCCAGCCCTGCATCAGCCCCTGATTCCCATCAGTTCCCGCACCTGCACCCCATCTCCAGATGGCCCTCTGATTACCCCCGAAGGACTCACCTGTCCAGACTGCCTGGCGCCCATTATGCAGGACAATGAGCATGACCGACCTCCTGGTACCCACCTTCCAGCCCTGCACCCCTCACTCCAGTCCATGAATTTCTATGTACTGGGCCTCTAGTCCCTCTATATAAAACCCTAATATGCAAATAGACCAAATGGCAGAACAACCAAACAACCAGTCACTATTCTTTACTAGTGGGAGCAAAGAATTGTCTTTATCTACCTGAGGCTCACCCCGATGACTCCTCTCCGGGTCACTCCCCTGTCCCAGGTGTGAAAAGTGCTGAGGACAGAATCCCTGCCTCGGAGCCAACGGTGTGATGTCTCCCCATCAGCCCCAGAATCTCCCTCTGGACGCGTCAATCCCCTCAAATGATGAACCCACACAGGTGTGGGCTGGCTGGGAAGGCGGGATTGGCTTGGCTGGAGGTGGCGAGACCAGGTGTAGGAGGGGGTGACCCAGGAAGGGGTACATCCAGTCTGTCTAGCTTTTTCTGGAAGCACAGACTCTGAGAACTAAAAGAAAGCTGGAGGGCTGCCTGGAGGAAGGCACGGCCACCTCAGCTGCCCTTAATCAGGGAAAATGACTTTGACTGGCTCCTTGTGTGGGTTGGAGTCCCCCTGGGCCCTGCTGATGAGGTTCCTCATTTAGACTGGAGATTGTCTGCAGGAAGAGATGAACCACAGACCTTATATGCATACTATGGAGCCAGTGAATGAAATTCGTGCACCTTGAACCCACTGTGAGCCGGGAGGCTGTGGTGGGTACAGGGACGTGTCTTGGCCCATTCTCCGTGCCCCTGCCCGGAACCTCCTGCCAGGGCCTCTGGTCTCCTGTCTTCTCGAAGCCCAGCTCCTGCCCCCACCACTCCCAGGAGCTGAGGACACCGACCTCACTTGTACCCGCTGATGACACGCAGTGATAGGGGCCAGCGCATGCAGTGGGGGGAGCGGGGCTGGCGCTATCAGTGGGTGGGAGTGGTGGCTGCTGCCCCAATAGCCCCTGAGGAGCAGGGGAGGTGGGGAAGCCCTAATTGTCTAGGGGCTGGTTGCTGCCACTTGCACCTGCTGATGGCGCCAAGCAATCAGGGCCCGTGCCGGGCGCTGCAGCCAGTGTGTCGGCGGCTCCAGCTATCAGCAGGTGTGAGCGGGCGGGTGCCACAGCCGGTGGGTGTGCAGGTCGTGAGTGGGAGCAAAGAATTGTCTTTATCTACCTGAGGCTCACCCCGATGACAGTGACCGGCGCCCACTTTGGTTGGTGCCCCCGCTCACCTGCTCCACCTTTCAGTCTCAGCTGACGCCCACCATGTTCTGCTCGTGGCCCCTGTTGATTAGTGCATGTCATAGTGACTGGTTGTTTGGTTGTTCTGCCATTTGGTCTATTTGCATATTAGGGTTTTATATAGAGGGACTAGAGGCCCAGTACATGGAAATTCATGGACTGGAGTGGGGGTCCTTCAGCCCGGCCTGCCCCTCTCACCGTCTGGGAGCCCTCAGGGGCGGGAGGCAACCCCGTGATCAAGGGAAGGCATCGCCCCCATCACACCTCTACTGCTGCCACTGCAAGCCTTGGCTGGCCTTGGTTACCTGAGCCTCAGGTGGCCCTCGGCTGCTGGACAGCCGCCATATGAGGCTTGCCTGTGCCTCGGGCCAGTCCTGGGCGGCTCGAGGGATGAGAGGACTGTGTGCCACCATCTTGTGGCTGTGGGCACCACCATCTTTGAGGGCGTGGAGGTCAATTAACATATTCCCTCCTTATTGGCTGTGGGCACCGCCATCTTTGTGATGCCGTGACGGTCAATGAGCATATTCCCACTTTATTAGATAGGATAATTTATACTTTTATAGTATTTTATAGTATTATTATTAATGATCAATAAGATTCTCCGCCACTTCAAATGAAGTGTGCACTGGCGACTCTAAGAGCTATGTACCACGTGTGAGAGCTGGGAGCACATGGCTGGGGTGCGTTGTGGCCACTCAAGGGACATGTTAGACAGATAGATTGCAAAGCCTCCCCCTTGGCAGCTCCCATCAGGGCTATTCTGAGAAGGTGGGTGCCCAGGGGGTCCTGATGGGCTGCCCACATTGGAAACGGGTCCTTAAGAACAAAGCAAACCAAGAGGCTCTTGGAAAACACCAAGGTCACGACAGACAGAGAGGCTTGGGGAAAATCCTCTAAGGACTAGAGAGAGACTGGGGACAGGCATGGACCTGTTTGGATGTGGCAGATTTTAAAAAGTTGTGAAGACATTGGGGGATAATATGTAAATGTGAACTTGAATGCACAATATTATTGGGTCCGTGTTCCATTTCTAAGGTGCCATGAGTGTTGTTTTTCGGGGGAGGGACTGTTGTGGATCCTGGTGGTGGTAGTTGCACAGATCTACGCAGGTGCTCAGCGGAACAGAGCTCTACACCAGTGGTCGGCAAACTGTGGCTCGCGAACCACGAGCCGTGGTTTGCCGCTCTGTTGACTAATGAGTTTGCCGACCACTGACCTAGACTCTCGATTTCAATAATTACAGGCTATTGTTGTTCCTTGTGATTAAGCCCCTATCCAGTGGTCGGCAAACTCATTAGTCAACAGAGCGGCAAACCGCGTCTCGCGAGCCGCAGTTTGCCTACCACTGCTCTTCACCAACAAGTTAATTTTACTGTGTGATAGTGTTTAAATAAAATGTGTAATGAGAAGAAACAAAAATAAAAATCGTAAAATGTCCCCTGTTCAAATACGAGAGAGAAACCGGGTGGCAGGTAGCCCGTGACTTGTCTGAGGTTGCACAGGGCCAGGGGCACGTGAGTCAGCCTTGGCCTCCGCCCCTTCCCGGGCCTTCCCACCAGACCCCTCCCCCACCCGAAGCCCCTCCAGTCCCGCCTTTCCCAGAGCCAGGTGACTGCCAGCCTCCAGCCTCCCTTGGCGGGCAGTGGGAGGGGCAGGGAGGTTCTAGCAGGAACTGGTTGGGGCTTGCTGATGGGATGGCCCTCAGGAACTGGTTTTTCTTCTTTAGGGTCAGGCACCTGCAGCTGCACACCCAGAAGGAGCAGGTACATGACTCATCGCCGTGAGTTTCTGGCACGTTTCCAGCTGCCTTGTTTCACGGCTCACACTAAAATTCACCCCACAGGCAACTACTGGGCAGGTGTGCTCTGCTCCAGGGGGCGGAAAGCAGGACCCTGAGTCCAGAGCCTCAGAGAGCCCGCGAGGCTTGGGTCTGAGGTTCTGGGAAATGAAGGCCAAGCTTTGGGCAGCACCACACCCCCTGGGCCCATGGGAGCGCCAGATCCCGGCACCTGGAGAGGTGGGGACGCGGTCAGTGAGCCCCGTCGACCCTTCGCCTTTTGCTTTGTGACTCCCAATCAACCCCTTCACTCTCTGATTTAGTGTCAGCATCTGATGTTCCTGTCAAACATGTGACTGTGTGGGGCTGGGCTGTCTGTCTCCGTTTCTCCCTCCCAGGAGCCCTGCGTCACACAGCAGCTTGTAGCTGAGGCCTGACCCAGATCATGGACCCTCTGGGCTGCTGGGGGGCGGGATCGGGCCAGGGACCTGCCCACATCCTGTTTTGCACTTGGTAGAGGCCCCGAGTCTCCCCGAGACGCAGAAACTCTCTGGGGTAATTGCCGAGGCCCCTCCAGCTCAGATATCACCAGGCCCCAATCCTGAGTGGCAATTCTGGCACACCTGTGAGACCTTGCTTTTCAGCCAGGCGCCCGGACTCCCAGCTGGCTCTCCTGAGTCCCTCGTGCAGAGCCCGGCTTGCAGCTGCCTCAGGCGAGGAAGTCGGTCATGACCCTCCATGTGACCTTTTCTGAGGGGTCACATTCCAGGGAGGAGCCCTGTCTGACCTCCAGGTCTGGGAAAGCAATCAGAGGCTTGTGGCACGCTCGGGAGGTGGGGTGGAAATACGCGCACCCGCTCACATCTTCATCTTCGCCATCTAGGAGACCTGCCCTACGAGTAGAAAGAGGGTGCGAATGGAGAGCAGCGAGGGCGGTCAGTCAGGAGTGATTGCCCTGAATGTGGAATTACCACCGACCTGGTTTCTGCCAAGTGCACTGCAATGCTATTCGGCCTTGGAAGAGGGAAATTGTGACCCGGGCAGCAGCACGGATCTGCCAGGAGGAACCATGCGGAGTGAAATAAGCCCGGCACAAAAGCACACGCTGTAGGATCCCACACAGATGACGTTCAAATTCAGAGACAGAAAGTGCAATGGTGGGGGCCAGGGGCCGGGGGAGGCGGGGGGGAGTGAGTGTTTAATAAGCACGATTTTTGTTTTTCAATCCGCACCCCAGGACACGTTTCCATTGATTCTGGAGAGAGAAAGGGAGACACATCCATCAGCCACCTCCCACATGCACCCCGACCAGGAATGGAAACTGCCACCTAGGGATGTGCCCGGCCAGGGAATCAGACCAGAACCTTAGGAGCACAGGACCAGGCTCCAAGCAGCTGAGCCACCGGCCAGGGCACAAGGACCATCCTAACATGTGAGGGCAGCAGGGGTGTACGAGCAGGCAGAGGAAGGCAGAACCAGGGAAGCACAGGGTGCTGTGTGCCAGTCAGCACCGTCTGCTCCGGTAAACACCGGGGACCTGGTCCAGGAGGCTCTGGCTTTCCTCCAAGGTGGTCAACTCCCCTGGAGCCGAAACGCCTGCAGGCCGAGTCGGCTTCCTTTGAGGTTGGCTCCTGCAGTCCTTTAGGCCAGTGATTGTCAACCTTTTCATCTCACGGCACACACGAACCACTCAGCCTCTGCAGCACACCAAAACATACATATTGGGCCAATCTGACAAAAATAGGCATAGTTTTGATTCATGCGCAGCAGACAGCTATTGCTGTGATGGTGGCTGTGATGGTTTTACTGGACAATGGAAGGGAAAGGAGGTCAGTGCCCCTGGCTAAAGAGTCAGCATTGCATGTTTTAAGAATTTGTGTGGCCACACCAGTTGAAAATCATTGCTTGAAGCCAGCAGGCTGTTCATCTTTAGCTACATGTGAATTAGCGGACATTCTTTTTTTTCATATATATATTTATTGATTTCAGAGAGGAAGGGAGAGGGGAAGAGAGATAGCAACATCAAAGTTGAGAGAGAATCATTGATCTGCTGCTTGCTGTAAACCCCCCCCCCCCCCCCCCCCCCGCCCCACTGGGGATTGAGCCCACAACCCAGGCTTTTCCCTGAGCGTGAATGGAACCCTGACCTCCTGGTTCATAGGTCGAAGCTCAAGCGCTGAGCCATGCCGGCAAGGCTACCAGTCATTGTGTATGGAAACAAAGGTAAGGAATGCAGGGGTGGTTACAACGGCCGACAGAAAACCAACAGTCAGCAATCCCTACGCCTGTGGGGAAGTGGAGTCCAAGGTGACTGTTTTTTTGTGGGTCGGGGTCAGTGTGGTCTCGGTTGTTTTAGAACATGATTGATTTTGTGAATGAAGCCAACAGCAGGGAAGGCCTAAGAGGTGCTCTGGCTCAGTTGGCTTCTGCATGTGGGTGTCTCCTGGGCTGAGGTCACACAGGACTGTGGTCACCGCGCCCCCTGGCGGTGACCATGCCCTGAGGGCCCTGGGTTCCAGTAGGGATCTACCCCTCTGGCCCATTTGGTATTTCCTGCCAATGGATGTGTCACCCAGGGACACGATCACAACCATGCCCTCGGGTTGTGAAAAAGAACAACAATGAGAGCAGTGGAAATGGGCACCACCGCACAACCCTCCCGTCTGTAGATTCCTTTCTAGACATGAACATATTCAACCCTCTAACCCGCTGGGGTTGTGACCCCTGACCTTTCCCACGTAGCCAGAGGGCAGTTAAATGCCACGTCCAGGTAGACCCTTCCACGGGGAGGCACCAACGTGCAGTCAACTCTGTCTGACTCGGGGGACACACCTCCCGGGGTCTCTTCCCGATCTGGGGACTGGATGCATGCCCGGGGGTGAGACCCCAACAGTCCCTCTCTGGGGAGGTGCCATTCCACCTGTGCCCGTCTTTCCCCTCTGTCCTGGCACAGAGGGGCCAGACCTAACCTACAGAGCTGATAACATAGAAAACATTCAAACCTGGGAAGAATTCTTTGTGAGTTTATTCGAGCCAAACTGTGGACAATTGCCAGGAAGCAGAGTCTCAACTGATTGGGACAATGCTCCAGAGATTGGCAGTTCTTCACCTTGTTTTACACATTACAGTCAAAGGAGGGGACGTAGGTGGGTTCCAGGGGCTCCATTGGTGATGGGTTAGAGAGGCAGGAGGAAGCAAACTGGGGAACCTCGTTGGAATGGATAAAAAGTAAAAGGGTAGACACATACTTAGGTGGGTGCAGGACAGTTAACAGTTCACATGATGACAATGACAATGAAGGAATTTATGGTCTTCCTGGTGCCCAGGCACATTGCTTGTGCTCTGACAGGTCTGGAAAAGCGAAGTTACAAGTGACCCACATCCCACAGGTGCATTATCTTAGATGCCAAAAGACAACAGGCTCAGTAAAGATGGAAGTTGATCTTGTCAGGGAACATACAGGCCTAGGATGTGACTCCCACCATAAACTGCTTTTTAATTAAAGGTTTTCAATTTCAGACCATCCTGTGTGGTCACTTTAGGTCTCTGAGTTTGCAAGGCTGCCAGGCAGGCCTCCCCTGAGCTGGTCAGGGCAGCAGGTGGCCTTTTTCTTCCACAGACCCAAGATGGGCTCTGAGAACAGGCTGACCTGGGCCTGGGCCTGGACCTGGCCCGACCCCAGGGAAAGGAACGTGTCATTTGAAGGAGCAGGTGGGGCCCGAGGCAGGTGTTGCCCACCGAGCCTCTCCACCCGGGACTCACGCTGCAATAAACACCCAACACAAACAGCTGCTGCCTCCGGGCAGCACGGCCACGCGGCCTGTGTGACCTGGAGCCCAGCCTCGGAGGACGTGACCTCGACAGGCGGTCACCAAGGTCGAGTGCGAGTGAGAGAACAGGGAAGCATGTGGGAGTTGCCCTCAGTCTTTCTGGGGCATGTCGGCCTCCACACAACACAGGAGCAGAAGCGTCACAAAGACAAACGATGGGCCAGTGGACGGAGCTATGGGGTGTCCGCTGCCTGTCACTCGTCCCCTCTGTTCCCGGAGGGAAGGCGGTCACACGAGGTGCTTTCAGGCTCTGCTTCTCTGCACCACACGTGTGAGCGTGTGCACCTGGAACATGGTACCAGGGGGAGACACGTGCCAGCGGGGCCTGGACGCTGCCCAGCACGTGTTCAGGCGCCCCCCTCGGTCACCCCCCACTTCCCACAGGACGTCCGACCCTCTCCACTGTCCTCAAGCCCTCCTGCTGCCTTCTCGGTCACGGTCAGGGAAGGGCCTCCTCTCATAGCTGAGGGGAACCGGACAGCAAGTGCGCAGTCCAGCCCGGCCAGTGTTGCTCAGTGGTTGAGTGTCGACCTATGAACCAGGAGGTCACAGTTCAATTCCCGGTCAGGGCACATGCCCGGGTTGTGGGCTGGATCTCCAGTGTGGGGTGTGCAGGAGGCAGAGGATCAATGATTCTGTCTCATCATAGATGATTTTATCTCTGTCTCCCTTTCCTTTCCTCTCTGGAATAAATAAAAATAAATCTTAAAACAAGAAAAGAAAGAAAGAAAGGCTGGTGTTGGCCAATTGAGGAGAAAGTTCCTGCAGAAGCAAGGGAGGCAGAGCAGCCTTCCCTGGTGAAACTGCTTCCCCAGGTTCCATGAAACAGCTGCTCAGCTTTTCCCGGGAGGAGGGCACTCCCAGGCTGGCTTGCTGGTCTCTGCAGTCTGAGACCCCTTGTTACGGGCATCTGAGGCATTCGAACCAGCGGCCTGAGCATGAGCCCCTTCTCCAGAACTTCTCCAGAACCCCATCATAACTCCTAGCCTGGTGAGGTGCGGCAGTGGGGGAGAGGGGGGGGGGCTGGAGGGAGGGGGAAGGGGAAGGGGGATAGAGCAGTGGAGATGCCAGCTTAGGGTTCCAGGCCAGAGCTCACGCCCGAGCTGGACCGGAGTGTGTCCACCTGACATGCAGACACAGGTGAACCACAGGAGGGGCTGCTTGTGAGCATTTCCCTGACTGAGTCACGCCCCGCAGATCCGTCCCTGAGGTTGCACAACCCTCTCCCCTATAAATAGGGAGGCACATTGGCCTCTGGAAGCCTGTGGCTCCGCCTGCAAGCCTCCTCCTCCTCCTGCCCTCGCCCAGCCTGGCAGCCAGCATGAGGCTCTTCCACATCCTACTGCTGCCTCTCTGCCTGCTCTTCGCCCAGGTGGGCCCAGGTGAGCTGGGGACCAGGGGGCACTCTTCCCGGGGCCGGGACCGGGTGAAGGGAGCTGTGAGGAGACCTGGAGACACTGTGCCCTGAGGGCACAGGCTTTGGGCAGCATCCCCGAGGCCCAGGACTGATGGCTGACTGTGTGCTGCCCCTGGGGTCTGCCTGCTGCTCCTGACCTCCTGTGGGGAGCCTGCGGGGAGCACAACCAGGCGATTGCCTGGGGGCTGGACCTGGCTGCAGAATGAGGGCTCATGCCCAGCTCCCTGTCCGACCACTAAGGCTCCGTGCCCTCTGCCTTGGCAGCTGCCAGTGCCTCCCGGCCCTATCAGGTCTTGGGCATCGAGAAGGACCCTCTCTGGGGTCACTGACTCCACCTGCAGACGGCCCCTCACCCAGTGCGGCCGGCTCCCTGTGCTGCTGCCAGAGGCGCAGGCTGCCAGCCCCAGGTCTCTTGGGTCACCGGGTGGGGCCTCCCAGGTGCCCTGGTGTAAGCAGGTGCTGCCTGCCCTGCCCACAGGCAGCTCATGGCCAGTGACTCACCTGTGGGGGCCGTCAGGGCCCAAGGGCGGCCGAGACCTGCCTTGCGTAGCCCCTGGGACACCTCCCCGGTCCCAGGGGCTACGCAAGGTGTCCCAGGGGCTCTGCCAGCTGGGACACCTCCCCGGGAGATGCCAGTTCCTCTGGTCAAAGCAACCGGACCCTGAGTCAGACAAGGCGGGACCTTCGGGAGGAATCCGAGAACACGTTTCAGCCGGGCCTGTCCCTCACTCACTCGGGGCCTGGAGCAAGGCGCACTCTCTGGGGTTGGTCTCCTCCTCTGCAAAACGAGGGGGGCTCTGAGGTACCCCAGCTCTGAAATGCTCCGGAAGATCCAATCCCGCCTCTCCAGGATGTCAATTCGTCAGACACATGTGGCTACTCTCCTCCAGTTACGCCTCGGTGTGCCCATCTGGAAAGTGGGTAGAACGTGTTCTAACGCAGAGGTTTCAATGTTGCTGGCTGGAAACCCTGGAGAGGTGGCAAACCCATTTAGAGGCTTGTGTTTTCTCGAAAGAACATTCTCTCCTGTTCTGCCAGGGTGGGCCCTGTATGAGCGGGTGTGCTGTGTGACACCCTGATTCCGTGTGTATGTGTGTGTGTGTGCGTGCACGAGTGTGTGAGTGCGTGTGTGAGAGTGTGTGTGTATGTGTGTGAGTGTGTGTGCGTGTGTGTGAGTGTGTGTGAGTGTGTGCGTGCGCGTGTTTGTATGTGTGTGTGAGTGAGTGTGTGTGTGTGTGTGTGTGTGTGTGTGTGTGTGTGGAGTAGCTGTGCTGCCTCTCTCACAACAGTTCAGTTCAGACTCAGAGAGTCCAGATGCCGCGTTGTCAATGTGCAGATGGACTTGCCGTCTATTAAGTCTCGGGGTGATTGGGAGCGTCCCATGCAAAGCATAGAAAACACCAGTGCTCTCGCGATGCAGGAGCAGTGACCTCACACAGCACTCTGATGGAAGCACTAGCTGAGCCCTGCCGGGTGGCCTGTGGATTGGAGCGCCGTCCTGTGCACCAAAAGGTTGTGAGGTTGTGGGTTTGATTCCCTGGCAGGACACATACCTAGGTTGCAGGTTTGATTCCTGCTCTGGGAGCATTCTGGAGGCAAGAGATCCATGTTTCTCTCTCTCCCCCTCTCCCTTTTCCCCTCTCTTTATCTCTCTGTCTCTCAAAAAATCAACAGAAACATATTCTTGGCTGAGGATTAGAAAATCAATAAAGAAGGAGCTGACCCTGTGGAGCAGGTAGTAAGCTCAGGATTAGCTCAGATACTCCCAGGCGGGCTACTCTGCTCTCTCCTCCGACAACACGTCAATCCTTCTGCCCAAACTGGCCCGTCCGTGGCCCTCTGAATGGGGACGGGACACCTCGGGAAGGTCCCTGCCTTGTGGGGAGCGGCCGCTCTGCAAGGGGAAGAGCTGTGCCCACTGGGCTGAGGCTGGGGCTCTGGTCACCTTGGGGCCCTGCAGGCACCACGTCTCCTGTGCTACGACCTCTGTGTGACATGTTCCCGTTGGGGTTGGGGCCCCAGGAAAGGCCGTACCTACGCAAATATCTTCCACGGGAATGTGTGTGCTGTCCGGACGAGGTTGGGAGGGGTGTGGGGGACAATGATCCCCACCCCCCCAGTGCCTTTGCCTGTGATCTTGTCGAGCCCCACGGTCTCTGCTTGACTCCCCAGGCCGGGGGCTGGGTGTTCCTGTGGGTGTTGGTGCCGTGGTCTGGCTGTGTGGCTGTTAGGGTGGCTGCTGCCCCCATTCCAGCTGCTGCCCACGGGGGCATGGACGGCTGTGGGATCCGCGTGATCACCAGGTCCGAGCTCAGTGCACAGAGGGAGCCTGCTGTTTCCGGGTCTGCGGGGTCCCTGCCGAACCCCTGGCTGACTTGGCCCCCCTCCGGCCCCGTGGGCTCAGCCCATCCCTCTCCTGGACCGGCCGTCAGAGGTCATTTAGTCTAACCTGGTGGGTTCACACGTGGGGAAACTGAGGCATACAGGAGTGGGCGAAGGAGAGCTGTGGTCACGGCCGGAGACCACAACACGCCTGTTCACAGTTTTCCTCTCTCTCTGAAGAAAAAAAAATGCATTGCCCACATTTATTTCATGCAAGTGGTCTTTCTGTGAGGATAGAATGATGTCAGAATGACATGGTGACCCAGGTCCCTGAATCGGCTACTCAGGAACCCAGCCCAGGTGTCTCCACATTAAGGCCATTGGAGACTGCCCTGGCTGGTAACTCAGTGGTGAGAGCGCCGGCCAGCACTCCACAGGGTTGTGGGTTCGATTCCTGGTCAAGAGCCTTACCTGGGATGCAGGTTCACTCCCTGCCCCTGAAATGGCCGCTGGGGAGGCAACCAGCTGATGGGTCTCTCTCACATCGATGTTTCTCTCTCTCTCCCTTCCACTCTCTGAGAAGCAATGAAAAAAATATGCTCGGGGAAGATTAACAAAAAGAAAGGCAGAAAGAAAGAAAGAAAAGGGCAGTCTGTGGCTGTCCACTCTCTGCTTCGGCCAATCGTTAGCTCGCAGCTCCTATGCGCAGGCCCTGCCTGGGGAGGGGCGCCGGAGAACACAGCCCTGACCTGGTGACTCTGCATAGTAGAAGCCGGGCCGGGAGGAGCCTGGGTGTGTAATTAATTACATAATGACATCGTGTTGTGAAACGCCGGCCAGGGCAGGGTGCTGGGGCGCACGTGACTGGGGGCGGGAGGTGACCTGGCCTGGCCACCCAGGAAGGCTTCCCGGAGGAAGTTTAGAAGCCAAGGAGAGGTGGGGTCGTTTTGGTGCTCATGGTATTTTTTAAAAAGTACAGTTGAATTCCACTCCACATTTAAACATCAGGATTTGTCCCAGACGATGTGGACTTTTTGATCTTCTCTTACAAACACAGAAAATGTGGCAACAGTGAGCTGCAGCTACACGTCCAGCCAGGCTGGATCCCAGGTCGCCACAGGCCCCACCACTCCCTGTCGCCTCTCCGCAGCCCAGGGCACAGATGTGCACCCTCTGCCATGTGCTGAGGGCGATGGAATGGACAGTCCTCAGGGCGGTCAGTGAGCGGGCGGTGGGGCAGGGACCATCAGATCCGGAGACATCGGTGGGGCAGCCTGAGGAGAAAAAAAACAACCACAGCTCTCCCTTTTCTGATTGTTGTTTGTTTGTTGTTAATCCTCACCCAAGGATAGTATTCCATTGATTTGTAGGGAGAGTGGAAGGGAGGGGGAGAGACAGAGAGAGACACATGGATGTGAGAGACATAGCAATTGGTTGCCTCCTGCCCGCACCCCACCCTGGGCCGGGATCCAGCCTGCAACCCAGGTACATGCCCTTGACCAGAATCCAACCTGAGACCCTCAGTCCTTGGGCCGATGCTCTATTCACTGAGCCACACCGGCCAGGGCTCACTTTTAATTTCGACCTCACAGCCATCTAGGGAGAAGGAATCATCTTGATCTCCTTTCTGTGAGTAAATGACAGCCAGAGGCACGTGGTCGGTCACAGGCAGAGTGAGGACGGAGCCTGGGCATCCCGTCAGTGCGGCGTCCCCATGTCTCTCAGGCACAGAGTGAGCCCAGAGCCAGGCGGGGTCATGGGTCAGACCTGGGCCAGGTCCAGCAGGCCTTAGGGGGCATCTGGGTTCGGGTGAGCCCGGAGGGTCTATAAACTGGGAGAGGGACAGACCAGAAATGGCTTCAGAGGCCGGTGGCTATGCTTGGAGGCGGAGGAGATGAGTGTGGGGAGGGGCCAGAGCGGACAGCGCTCCCCTAAACAGAGACCTCCCTCTCCAGCCCAACTTCTCCTGGGCAACCAGCAGCTCCTGGGAGGAAGGCATTGGTCCTTCTGTTGTGGAGTGAAGGCAAGTAAACGACCACTGGAGCCCAGACCAAATTAAAATTTAGGGAGTCTTTATTAGCCAGCTGACCGGCTGGCCAGCCAAGCAGCGACTGCTCTGCCTCTCTCCACGCAGGGAGACCAGAGAGCAGCAGCAACCCTTTGTGTAGAACCACTTTTAAGCACATTAACCACATCCTGTTTTTGCAGAACAAGTAACCCAAGACAAAACAGTTTTTCCTAAGTAACGTCAGGATTATGCCATTGAGGACCATGTTATTCACAGGGTCATCCTGTTCTCCAGAAGCTGACAGTGTTCTATGAAAGAAGGTCTACGTCCTGGGAAGGGGCCATGAGACCATATCTCAAGGCCTGGTCTGGTGTCAGCACTGACATCTCTATCTGGGGCATAGTCCACGGTCTGTCTGGAAGCATGCTCAGAAATTCCCACTCTCTAACATTCCCCACTGGTTTTATGTACATGAGTCAAATCATTGACTGTTTTGGGTCATTGTTGGCGAGGGAGATATATTGAACCATGAGGACTATAAGCTTGATAGAATTAATTCTCTGCTGAATAAAGTCAGTGGGCCTGTTAAAGATAAGGGCCTGGAATGAGGCTAGGACTAATCTTTACAGGGTCCGAAAAGTCCTGGACTCTCTATTTTGCCGGGCTGTCTTAAGCCAGGTGTGATGAAGCCATGTCGGGATCCCGTCGACCTTGACTGCTGTGGGGGTGGTCCTTTCCAGGTAGGAGTCAGTCCGTGTGTCACCAGGGTGGAAGGATGGACAGGATCAGACATGCTTCTGGACTGCTTTCTTGGTAGACTGTAAAGCCTGTAAGAAATTGAGTAAAGATTGGTTACGGATTTCAGCTTCTCTAGATGGGCGTTTTATGTAAGCTGGTGAGATGGGTAGGTCAGGGTTTGGAAGAGTCACTAGAATCTGTAGAGGCCCCACTGTTTTTAGGGCAACCTCCCAGGCTGCTTCATCTGCAGCCTCGTTCCCTCTTGCTTCTGGGGAGTCCCCTTGTCTCACATAGGTAGAGATGGAAAGACTTAATTACATCTGGTAGTGCTAGTTGGCCCATCGTCCTTGCTCTGCCCATATCTGTCTAACTGCCTAATACCTCAAGGATCCTGGCTCTGAATTCTTTTAGGGAAAATGGACGTTGGTGGGCTCTTCTAGCTACTTCCTGCTGAGGCGGGTCAGAAGTTTCTCTCAGAGCCAAGAGATCCTTGCTGTCTGTCAGAGGGACAATGAGGCTTGGGCACAGAAGGAGGTGGGCTTGTGACCTGGCGGAGACAAACTGTAACAAATGGTTCAGTGGAAGGGAAAGAAAACCTTTTAGTTTTTAATAACTTCTATTGAAATAGAATTTTTCTCCTCAAAATTACCCCCATGTTTATCAAAAGAGCCAAAACAAGACTAATTTATCTACTGTATTTAATTTGCCCTGATTGTTTGCATAAACATAACAAGAATGGTAACTGACTACCTTTGCCGGAATTTCATGATTGAATCTTAAAGTGCCCCGTAGGGCCAGGAAGCCAAGCCATCCAGCTGCTGTCAGGCCTGCCTGTAGTACCTGCTGAGTTAGGTGAATCCTCACCTGTAGTGGCTCTACCCAGGCCCATGCCCTAGGCTTCAAGGCCCATCTCAGCCCTTCTTCTCGTCACGGCTCAGAGTGCTTGGGGGTCCCGCAGGAACGCAGAGGCGCCCTTATTGCTCCCCTTCTACTCTGACCAACCGCCAGTGATGGCAGGGTTTGGGCCTGATGCTCCAGCACCAGCTATTTTCAGGGCTCCCAAGCAGGATACCAGACTTTCTCTATGGCATTCTTATTGGCTTCAAGTCTTTAGAGTTCAGGCAGGGCTCTTTAAAACATGATACTCCAGTCAAAGTTTCCAGTTAATAAAACCACTATTGGAAACCGGTCTTATTGAATTTATGCAAAGAAATGTATTAGCATGATTTATTTATTAAGTATTGCCAAATTTTGGAGGAATTGTATAAGAAGAAAAATATACTGACCTGCTTTAAGATAGAATTTTCCTTGCCAGTCCTTTTTATGGACTTTTCAAATTATAACAAACAGTAACTATTAGATTTCTTTTATCAGTCCCTCCCAAAGTACTTTGGCATAAGCTATTTATCCTATGTTTAGGAAGGCAAAATACAAATTATTTACTCTTCCTGGCTTACTGGCCTGTATTATTTGCTTTCTTTACAACATATCTCTTCTCCTTCTTACACCTACACAACCTTCTATTGAAATAGCCACTTCTAAATTAGCCTTTAAACCTTCTTTCTATGTCCTTTAAAAATGCATAACCATGCCTCAGACCTTCTACTTAGTATTCCTTATTCTTTGAAACCTCAATTTTTTAAACAGCCAGAATTTCTTTGATTAACATTTATGACTTAGACCTTCTGTGATAAAACTAAGAGCAAGTAAAAATATTTCTTTTTGAGAGACAGAGATTTTTAAAACTTAAACTAGTTGTAACATTATATCTTAAAGTTCCCTTGCTGAATATTCCAACACTGCCCAAGAAGTACCCAGTAACCCCACCCTGCCAGGCTCGGACAGTGAGAAAACGGGCAGAGGAAGATCCACTGTGTTTTGCCAGCAGAGTTCAGATAAGCAAGAAACCAAGGACGACAGCAGAGCTGCTTGTAGCCAGCAAAATCAACAAAAACCTATCTCTCCCTGCTCTCCCCCTTTTCTGCATTAACCATTTACTCTGTCCTTAGCAGGGGAAATAAGGCAAGCAGTCTGAGATCCTGTATAACCAGGCTTTTTACACTTAAGAAACTGCTGCTCTCCCTCCCAGATTTTCCTTCTTTAGTCCAAGGCCCCAGAAGATCTCAACCTTCACCACTTCTGATATCTCCAACCATCCCCTGTTCCCCAGCCTAGGGCTTCTCTTTCTCAGCAGGCTGAGAGTGAATTCCACCGCCTCTACCCTTTCTACACCTGCTCCGGAGAAGTTTTCGGCTCTCTTCCTCCTCCAGAGACCCACTGTAAATCTATCCGGAAGGGCAGGCAGGTCGCAGTTCTCGAGCTCTGTTTGCTAGCAGGGCTGAAAAAGGCAGTCTACAAAGCAGTTAATTATGACTAATCTTAACCCAACAAGCCTTTGTTTAAATTTCTCTGGATTGGCAACCTTCACATTAACCCTAGAATTCCAAAATTTTAAACTAACACAGCAAAATTATAAACCAAGAAAAAGCAATTAAAAGTTCTCTACTGTCTTCCCTCTAAGGCAGGGTTTGCACTATCTTTAAGCAAATTAAACAACAGAAAGAGATAACAAATACTCTCATGTGTGCAGCCAGACAGCACAAAGTAGCTTTCACTTCACACAGACTCTAACACTTACATTTATACACCAGACAGTCTGAGTTTTTTACCTCTGGGGAGGTTTTTGGCAGCGCCGGCTCACAAAATTTCTGTAAATCAAAAGTGTTAATGGAGGCTCCATAGTCATCTGCTCGCCACTTGATTTCCTGAAAAATTTTTAAAAAACATTGCAGGGGAGTACATACAGAAGCAGACTGACCTATTCTAATGATAGAGACAATTAAGACCACAATAACACAGAATAACAAAGACAATGACGACCAACTGAGGATCGCTCGGCACCGTCGTGCGCCAGGATCTGGTCTCGGACGTAGCGCTGCGTCCAGCCTTCCAGAGACCTCAGGTGGGTGCCCACAGAACAGAACCAGAAATAAGTTTCTTACCGGTAAGAACCAGATCCAGGCGGCTCCGATCAGAGTCAATCAGGAAATTTAGCAGGCGGGGTCTCTGACCTCTACCAGTCCCGGGGCTGAGGAACGTCTCTCAGAGATCTCCCCCTGGAGAGATCTGGTCTCTCTGCCTCTCTCCACGCAGGGAGACCAGAGAGCAGCAGCGACCCTTTGTGTAGGACCACTATTAAGCACATTAACCACATCCTGTTTTTGCAGAACAAGTAACCCAAGACAAAACAGTTTTTCCTAAGTAACGTCAGGATTATGCCATTGAGGACCATGTTAGTCACAGGGTCATCCTGTTCTTCAGAAAGCTGACAGTGTTCTATGAAAGAAGGCCTACGTGCTGGGAAGGGGCCATGAGACCCTATCTCAAGGCCTGGCCTGGTGTCAGCACTGACAACTCTATCTGGGGCACAGTCCACGGTCTCTCTGGAAGCATGCTCAAACATTCCTACTCTCTAACACTTCCCTGCTATTCTCTTTCTTTTTCTATCAGTGTTTTTAAATATATGGTTATTGATGTCAAAGAGGAAGGGTGAGAGAGAGAGAGAGGGAAACATCAATGATGAGAGAGAATCATGGACCCGCTGCCTAATTGGGATCGAGCCTGCAACCCGGACTTGTGACCTGACCTGGAATTGAACCATGACCTCCCAGGTCACAAGACGAGACGATGCTCAACCCCTGGGCCTCGCCAGTCAGATGTCAGGCTGTTGTTTAACAGAGTCTCAGCGGGTCTACCCTTCCAATGCCAGTGAACGACGAACCCCCAAATCCAGCTTGAACCCTGAACCCTTACTTTCTCCCCCTCCTTCCCGCAGCCTCTGGAGCTGCCCCAGGCACCCACATACTCGGGACAATCTAGACAGGACTGAGTGACAGCTGTCCCGAGCTTAACCAGAAGCGCTCCGGACAGTCCGGCCATGGAGGCCTCTGGGAGAGTGGGCTGCGTGGGCTGCACCTGCAGAGGAGGCTGGGATCTTGGGTGCATCCCATGTGCTCTGCAGGGTTGCTGCTTTGCAGGAGGGGCTTGTGTGTGAGTGTGTCCCCAGGTAGCCTGAAGGACTCCCAGGAACCAGAGGCAATCCTCGCCGGCCTCTGCTCCTCGTGGGCCGGCACCGCCCTAGCTGACAGACAGCCTCTCCCTCAGTGACCACAGGGGGAGGGCACCCACCCTCAGGCAGCCCCTCCTGGGATGACTGCCCAGGCACCGCTTTGTCCTGACCAGGGAGAGAGCCTCAGACTTGCCAGGGCGCAATGCAGGCTCCTCACTTCTGAGCAGCCCGGGGGTGACCCCATGGCCAGGCCCGGCCCTCAATCCCCACAGGAGGGGACTTGGCAGCAGGGGTGGCCAACACCAACTTGGCCCTCTTTGGCTCCCAAGGAGCAGCATCTGTGTTTGCTCTTCCCACCCACTGCTGGTTCAAGGCTGCCCTGTCCTGGCCCTGCCCCTCCAGCCTGAGTTCTCATGGTGATTGGTTCTACCCAAAGTCCTGGGAGGAGGCGGGGGCATGGCTCCTGGCCCTGATCCAGTCTGGGCCTCCTTCTTTCCCCAAACCCATGTAAGCTTGGCCAGTGGCTCCCGCCTCAGCCTGGTGATCTTTTAGAACATGACATTTATATTCTAGTCCCGGCTCCCCAGGGCTCCCTGCTCACACGGTTCCGAGGGGTGGCGTTGTTCTCATTGTGTAGCAGGAGGCCAGCCTCGGTGCCCCACTTCAGGTCGAATGACAGAGACCAGGTTGCATTGTCAGCAGCCTGGCCAGCACCCTGGGCTCCTGTGTCTCTCCCCTCCTCATCTCAGCTTTGAAAGGCTCCCACGCTCCTCACAGGGTTCTCTCAAGACCAAAGATGGCTCCCTGTGTCCTGGGTGGTCTCTTATAAAAGATTTTTAATGGATTTCAGAGAGAGGATGGGAGAGGGATAGAGCGAGAGGAATATCAATGAGAGCCTAGCTGGTTTGGCTCAGTGGGTGGAATGTCAGCCTTCGGACTTAAGGGTCCCAGGTTTAATTCCGGTCAAGGCCACATAACCTCAGCTGCAGGCTTGATCCCCGGCCACACCTGGGGCATGAGCAGAAGCATCCAATCGATGTGTCTCTCTCACATTGATGTTTCTCTCTCTCTGTCTCTCCCTGCCCCTTCCACTCTCTCTAAAAATCAGTGGGAAAATATCCTCAGATGAGAATTAACAAAAAATAAAAAAGAAACAATGATGAGAGAGAATTATTGATTGGCTGCCTCCTGCACACCCCCGCCGAGGATCATGCCCAAAACCAGGCATTGTCCTGACTGGGAACCAAACCGTGACCTCCTAGTTCATGGGTCGACGCTCAGCCACTGAGCCATGGTGGCTGGGCTATTTCTTGGACGTTCCCACTGTGTAATTATCATGCTGATCATGCAGCTTGGTTTGTGTGCGTATTTCAAGTGTCTGGAGACCAAGGGTGGTGGCATGGCAGCTTGGTAGGCTAAGTATGGATTTGATTGTAAAGGAGAATGTCAAACTGTGGTAGGAAACTGCGTATGCTAGTTCACACGCTCACAGTCAGTGCATGTAGGTTCCCGTTGCCCCACATTCATGCCAACACTTGCGAATATCAGTCCATTTTTAAGTGAGCCATTTGCCCAGTGGGGTGCTCACCGGTGGGTTAATGTGCGTTTCCCTGGTAAATAACGCGGTGGGTATGTTTGTAGGTCGTTCCTGGCCACGGGGACACCTGTTGTGAAGTGCCTCTTTGTCTTCTGCCCACATTTCCTATCAGATTATCCGTCTTTTCTTCGTGATTTGTGGCAGTTCTTTATACCATCTGCAGACAAGCCCTTTGGCAGTCATGCACCGCAGACACCTTCTCCCTGGTACCTAGATTTTTCGCTATCTTAATGGAATCTTTCCGAGAGGGTTTTATCGTTGCTTTAATGAGGCTGGTAAATGTGTCATAGCTTCTCCTTTAGGGTTTAGGCTCTTGGGCATCATAGGAAATCCTTTCTAACCAGAGACATGAAGAAAAGCTTTGAGAGTGTCTCATGTGAGCTTTCCCCCTTTTACACCTGGGCGTCTAAGCCGTGTCGGGGGGGGGGGGGGGCGAGGGGAGCTAAGGGTGAAGTGTTTTCAATATGGATATCCACTTGTCCAGCACCAACTCCTGAGAGGACCACATTCCCATCGTGGTGCTGAGCCCTGCTATTGCTATTCCCCAGCAACGCCCCCCCGCCCCCCCCCCCCCCCGTGTGCTGGTCCCTGTTGGCCTTTATTGCTTCCCCGTGTCTATTCGTCTGTCCTGCGTCTTTACCACGTAGTCTAATCGCAGTGGCTCTACAGTTGGCCCTGGAGGCCCTAAAGAGAGTCTCCCCCCTCTTCTCCAGAAAGGTATGGGATGTTCTTGGCCCTTTAACTTTCATATATAATTAAGATCTGCTGGTCACGTTGCACTGAAAGGATGTCTTGGGATTAGGGCTGAGTCTGTAGATTAATTTGGGGGAAATTCACATTTTTTCAAATAATCTTCCAGCACTTAAATAGCATTTAGGTTTTCTTTAACGTCACAAAAAATATTTTATTTCTGATAGGTAGAGGTAGTGCACGTATTTCGTGAGGTTTCCACGTAGAAATTGGCTGTGTTATTTGTTTCCAACACTTATACCTTTTACATATGTTTTCTTACCTTACTCCTCAAGCTAGAACCTCAAGGACAGCCTTGGATGGAATTAATGACAGCAGCTATGCTGGTCTTGCTGCCTATCTCAAATGGGAATTCCAGCGTTTGACCATTGGGGCTCCTGTTTGTGGCAGCTCCTGCAGGCATTCTGGCTCATATGAAGCCAGTTCCCTCTAGTTCTTTCTTGGTTGGGTTCTTTTGTTGTTGTTGTTGTTTTTACCATAGGTCCATGTTGGATATTTTCCCAGTGTTTTTCTTCATCTACTGGAGATAACCATATTATTTCCCTCCTTTATTCTTAATAGGCAGTGACTGATTTTCAAATGTTAAATAAAACCTGAGTTTGTGAAATAAGCGAAACTTGGTTTGACTTTTTACTGATATTTTATTTAGGATTTTTGACTCTGCTGGTCATTGGCCTGTAGTTTTCCCTTAGTTTCTTGCCATTACTGATCTTTTTAAAATCTTTATTGTTGACAGTATTACATATGTCCTCTCTTTCCCCATGGACCCCGCCCCACCCAACCTTCCCCACATCCGGCATTACTAATCGAGGTAGATATTGGTGTTAAGACCAAGCTGGCATCACACCGGGACCCTGGTGGTGAGTAGTCTCCCTTTGTTCGCTCTGAGGAACAGTCTGTGCCGTGTCAACTCTAGTCCTTGTTCGTTGCTGGGTAGACTTTGCTGATGAAGCCATCTTGTCTAGTTTCATCTATGGTGGTTTTGGGACTATTTAGATGGTCTAATTCTCATTTGTTTATTTTAGTAAATTGTATTTTTTCCGAGTATTTCTCTATCTCAACTAAATTTTCGTGTTCAAGTGAATATTCAAATTTTCTATATAAATGTATAAATAGAAAAATATCACTATTTCTACTAACTACTCAAGTTTTTAAATTCCTAACAAGTTTATTTTTTATACTAATAGAATATGCTGTGCTTCCCCTCATTCCTGTCTGCTCCCAAATCCTGACCCAGTAGTTCTTTGTTTTAATACATAACTTTTTTATTGTTGACATTATTACAGAAGTCCCCCATTTTCCGCTGCTTGCCCCGCTCCACCCAGCCACTCCCCCCTGGCTTTACCCCACTATTTTGACCCAGTAACCCTTTCGTTCTCTTTTCTGTTCATTCTATGACTAAAATTTCAACACCAGTTGTCCGGAAGTTCTCAGTTCTTGACTGCACACTTCCTGTGCCTAAGGACTTGTTTTAAATCCCAGTCCATACGTCCCACTCTGGCATGCTGCACCATATTGTTAAGTGCCTCCCGGTGGTGGTAAGGACTGTGCCATGTGAAGAACCACTGTTTGGGACCACGGTTACTCAGCCTCTCCCTGTTGCCATGCAGGGCCAGGCAGTTCTGGTGCCAGGGCTGCTCTGTGCCCTGTCTGCATCCAGCTGCCTCTCTGCCTCGACCCACAGGTTCCTGGAGCACCTCCATACACCCTCATGGTCCTGATAACCAACCATGACCCCAGACATGGCCAAAGGCCCAGACCCCAGATGCCCACAGTTCCCGGCTGGAGGCGGCAGCGGCACCAGGGCCCTGGATTCAGAGGGAGAACAATGTTGATCAGAATGAAACCCTGGTTCCGACGAGCAGGTCCACGGCCTCGAAGGCTCTGTTTGCCAGGGTGGCGTGGCCTATGGCGCTAGTGAGAGGGGCTGCCAGGCGAAACGCTGCCCAGGTCCCTTAACCACAGACATTGATTTCGTGGAGTTCTAGGCTAGGAGCTCAGACCCAGGGTTGAGACCGCCCTCCTGGGCTTGCAGGGGCCGCCCTCGCTGGGCCCACGCGCCCCACATGTCTCTTTGTGCGTCCCAATCTCCACTTCGTATCAGAACACCAGTCACATTGGATTGGGACGACGCCTATGACCTTATTTCACTGAAATCACCTTTTCACACAGCCTCCATGTACAGCCACCTTCGGGTCCTGGCTGGGCAGGGCCTCAGCGTGTGGGTGGGAGAGGGTGGCACAATTCAATCCAGAACTCCAATCAGTGCAAAGCCAGGGCCTGAGAGCCACTCCCAGGGACATCCTGGGCAGGCTGGTTCTCTCCGACAGAGAGTTGGTGGCCAGTCCTGGGCCTTCAGTTTGGAGAGTCTCTGCTTCAGAGAGGAAGGCAGAATACATTCCAACCGGAGAGCAGTGAGAGCACCACAATGTACAGGTTAAAGGGACACCTGAAACCCATACAATTTCATTAGCCAATTTCACCCCAATAAATTCCATTAAAAAAACTTAAAAAGAAAGAGAAAATGAATATATAAGTATTTTATCCTTTTGCTTTTGTTTAGAAAGAAAAGAAAGAAAGAGAAACAAAGAAAGAAAACAATGAATGGAAGCTCATGGTGTAGTAATCATTTCCACCTGGCCCTGAAGGCCAGGACCCAGCAGAAGTGGGGCCGGGAAGGGGGCAGGGAGGGGCGCTGCCAGGATCACATGAACGCGTAGCACACAGCCGGAGTGTTTAAGGTGTGCTCACTGGTTAGAGAGACACTTAAGCATGGACACAAAACGTGTGCATGGACAGAAAACCCCAGTAGAAAATTACCATGTTGGTTTAAAAACAAGGGTGGATGAATACGTCCTAAATTATGTAGGGTACTAATGGTGAATAAAATAATACATTGACCAAAGGTGGCGGAATTTGGAACATGGATATGCAAAATAGGAGTTGAAATTTGTTACGGTTTTTTTTTTTTTTTTTTTTTTAAAGACACACGTAGACCTGGCTGGGTGGCCTAATTGGTTGGAGAATCCTCCCATACATGGAAAGGCTGTGGGTTCAATTCCCGGTCAGGGCACATATAGGTTTCCAGCTCCATCCCCACTTGGGGTGTGTCCAGGAGGCAACAGATTGATATTTCTCTTTCACAGATATGTTTTCTCTCTCTCTGTCTCTACCTTCCTCTCTAAAATCAGTAAACATATTCTCAGTACAGATTATTTCTTAAACAGACATGAGTATTTGTGGAACAGAGCACGTGTGTTCTGGAGACAGGGTGAAGCTGAGGAACCTTATTTGGGGAGGAACTGGGTGCTCAGGACAGCTGTCTGGGCAGAGGGAAACCCACTCACAGCCCTGCTGCTCATCCTCAGCTTTGGTTTAGCCACAGTGGTCACCAACCTCAGACAGAGGATATAGACCTCAGACAGTGGGCACAGACCTCAGGCAGCTGGCATAGACCTCAGACGGAGGGCACAGACCTGAAATAGAGGGCACAGGCCTCAGATGGAGGACATAGACCTCAGACGGTGGGCACAGACCTCAGGCAGCTGGCATAGACCTCAGACAAAAGGCACAGCCTTTTGCATGAGCAGCCCCAGAGGCCAGTGGGGGCGAAGTTCCTGGGAGGGCACCGTCTCTGCAGTGCTCTGGGAAGGGCTGTGTGTCCTGTGTCACCAAGTGTCCTGCAGTCACGTTGGCTGTGAGCCAGGAGCCTGACGTGTCTTCTCTGCCTCCTCACAGGTGCTGGCCTCCTCGCGAGTCTATTACACAGGACTCCAGAATACATATGCGCCAAAAAGGGGGGGACCTGCAACTTCTCCCCATGCCCACTCTACACCCAGCACTTGGGCTACTGCTACAGAGCGAGGGCCAAGTGCTGCATCTGAGCTGGAGCCACGGGGGAGACAAAGCCACAGGAACTACTTGTAAGCTTTGTTTTCCTAAAAGAAAACCTTATTTTAAAGCATGGCTCCTTCGGACCCACATGAACCCTGTGTCTCCTTTGAGAAGACGTTAGGAAAGCCAGGTTACAAAGGACACAATCCTGCTAAGTGAATTGAGCCAGTCAGAGCAAGACAAGCATCACATGATCTCACTCATAGGTGGAGTCTGGTGAACAACATAAACTGATGATCGGAGTGGATCCAAAGCCATGGAAGCATGGAACAAGTGGGGAGTCTCTGAGGGAAGGCGGAGAGGCTGCGTGGGTGGGAGGTGACCAACCAAGGACCGTGTATGCAGAGATGCATGGCCCCTGGACACAGACAATGGGGCGCTGAGGGCCTGGGGCTGGGGGTTAGTGGGGGAAAATAGGGGACGTATGTAATACTTTCCACAATAAAGGATTTTAACAACAAAAAAAGAAGTGAGACAGGACAGGCCACCAAAGCTGAAAGCCCAGGAAAGGGGGGTGGGAGGAGTGAGGGCCACAGCCATGTCACCTCCTCCTCTCTTCATTACCAATCCACCGTGTGAGATGTTCAGAGGGTCCCGCCGCAATCAGGAGTGCCTGACGAGGGGGCAAATGACACCACTTCCCCCCTCAGGGGCCCATCAGGGTCTCACCCCAAATCCATTGCTGTAGCATGCCAGGCCGTGGGCACTGTGTTGGCCAAACTTGGCTTTTGAGGACGTTGGTGGGACTATAAAACCACTCCGCTTCCGCCAGGCCAGTGTGGCACAGTGGTTGAGCGTTGACCTATGAAGCAGGAGGTCACTGTTTGATTGCAAGTCAGGGCTCATGCCCGGGTTGTGGCCTCGATCCTCAGTGTGGGGCGTGCAGGGGGCAGCCCATCAATGACTTTTTCTCATTATTGATGTTTCCATATCTCTTTCCCTTCTTCTCTGAAAAATATTAAAAAAACAATAATAATCGTATATTATAAATAGGTCATATGCAAATTGACTCTCACACCCTTGCACAACATGGCTGCCTCTAGTGATCAAAGATGGCCGCCACAAGATGGCCAACAGGGAGGGCAGTTGGGGGCGACCAGATTGCAGGGGAGGGCAGTTGAGGGTGATTAGGCCAGCAGGGGTGCAGTTTGTCATTGATCAGGCTGGCAGAGGAGTGGTTAGGGGGTGATCAGGCTGGTAGGCAGGCGAGCGGTTGGAAGCCAGCCATCCCAGATTGTGAGAGAGATGTCAGACTGCCATTTTAGGCCCGATCCACAACCGGCAATTGGAAATCCCCCGAGGGGTCCCAGTTGGAGAGGGTGCAGGTTGGGCTGAAGGACAACCCCCGCCATACACACACGAATCTCATGCACCAGGCCTCTAGTAAACACATAAAGCCACTCCTCTTCCATTTCACTCTTCAGGCCTAAGGTCTGGGATCCCGAAGGACGACTGTGGACCCTCCCACACTCACGCCACCTGTTCCCCATCCCTCAGAGCACACCTGCCTCACCGCCCCTCATGGCTTGCCTCCTGCACCAACCAGGCTGCAGGCAGCCTCCTTTCCATCCACGCCCACAGCTGGTGGCCCATCACAGTCCCCTAGGACCCCCTCTGCATTGCTAGGTCGTAAGCATGAATGAACTTCCACTGTCATACAAATGTTTGCCCTCACCCCGCCCTCCTCATCAGTTTAGACACAGCACCCCCATTTGGGGCAGAAGGCAGAGAGGGAATGCTGGTTCAGGTGGTGGCAGTTCACCTGCCCTCGGGCAGCCTCGGAGACTGAGCTACCCCATGAGGTCTCCACGGCCTCTCCCTGCCCTGGGAAAGCTACGGGGTCCTAGGGACAGTGCCAGGCGGGGGCTGGAAATATCTGGGACCCAGGGTAAAGGATAGGCTTGTCTAATCACTATGCTGTACACCTGACACAAATACAGAATAATATTGGATATAAACTGTAGCTGAAAACAATTTTAATAACATAATTTTAATTGGGAAAAATGTTAAAAACTTAGCTATCCTGGGGACCACTCTGTCTTGAAAGGAAATAGCAGGCATGCTCTCAACCTCTGGATGCCCCCACCCCGTAAATAATAGCTGATGAAGGACACACCTTCCTTTTAGAACATCCCAGCTGATGGAGGAAGCAGAAGAGGTGGGATTGGAAAACTCCTGAGTGACATCACAGACCCCAAACAGTGTTCAGTGGTTGCTTGAATACCCTTGGTGAGCATAGGCCTTCACATCAAAGGGTCACGAGTTCGATTCCCAGCCAAGAACAATATGTTCCTGGGTTAGCTGGCCCAGGTCTGGGTGGGTTGGGGAGGCAACCAATTGATGTGTCTCTCTCAACTCTCTCTCTCTCTCTCTCTCTCTCTCTCTCTCTCTCTCTCTCTGTGTGTGTGTGTGTGTGTGTCTCAAAAGAAAATCAATGGAAGAATAGCCTCTGGTGAAGATTAACAAAAACAAAGCAAACCCCCTTCTGTGAAAAGCCCTGGGAGGAGCAGGGGAAGGGAGTGTTGGAGAATAGAGTGGGGGGGGGGGGGGTGGTGCCAGCCCAGCTCTGAGACCACGCTTGTCCTCACTCAGGGTGCATCCCCTGTGGGATGTAGAGGGATGCACCCAGGACCACCCAGGAAAGAGTCTGGCCCAATATCTTGCTGAACCTGAAACTCATCGAGTCTCTAGGTCTAACATTTTACAGGAGATACAGAAGTTAGAGGGACCAGTAAAACTATAGCTCAGGAACCAGTAAAACTATAGCTCGGGTAGTGTGTCACTTTGAGGAAAAAACATTATTTCGTGATATTTATAGTTTAAATAGCATAAATGTATAATTGTTATATATAATTGTATTTAATAAACCAAAAACTAAATATTTAACTTACCTGCTTAGTGACTTCTTTGTTCATTCGTCAGTCAGTTTCTTTTGTTGGTCTTGATATTATTTAGCTTGTGTGGGGTGCCGTGAACTAAGATAAGTGAGGGGGAGGGTGAATTCTTTAACTAACCTGCCTATTAGGAACTTTTTTGTTGCTGAATTTCATTGGCTAAATCTTCAATTGAAGGTTGGTATTTTGTACACTTCAGGCCCAAGCAAGCGCTACTAACTTCATCTGTCAATCTGTTTCTTTTGTTGGTTTTGATATTATTTAACGCCGAGAATAAGGCCTCACAAAAGTATGTAGAGGGAAAAATTGTGAGTAAAGCCATTGCTATATTTTTCAGAGTGCTAAAAGTGTCTGGTAGTCGGTTCCAGGCACTCCAAATTTCCTGTTCGTAGTGGCACTCCTCTTGATTCTCCAAGTGGCACGTTTCCAGATTCTCAAGCTTTGACCTCAAGTCGACAAACACCTGAGCCCAGATACTGTCTTGAAATTCTGCAAGTTGCATCTCCAAATCATCAATTTGCATCCATTGGAAACCATTTAATTCCAAACTACTGTAGACTACTACATCAGGATACTTAATTATTTTCATGGTCTGTTCTAGACTTCTAAATGGACTAAATCTATCACTGAACAGGTCAAGTAACGAGTCTAAAACATGCTGGTACTTCATATGCAAGAGTTCCATTTCATTTTGTACAGCTGCACTGGCCTTCTCAAAATACTTTGTTACTCGAGGAAAATACTTATAAGTTTTAGTTTCTACATCTCGCTTGAAAATGTTAACTTTACTTTCAAAAGCTTTTATGTATCCAAACATAACGTCAATACTTTTGCCAAAACCTTGTAACTTTAAGTTCAGTTCATTAATATGAACAGAGAGATCTGTAGAAAACATCAGGGTGTTGACCCACTTATCATCATTAAGCTGAGGAAAGTTTCCCAGATTCTTATCGTCAAGAAATACCTTAATTTCTTCAAAGCACTCCACAAAGCGCTCAAGAACTTTGCGTCGGCTGAGCCAGCTTACATTGTTGTACATCAGCAGTCCACTGTAGGTGAAATCAAACTCCAGTAAAAGTACAGAAAATTCTCGCTTGTGAAGGGGGCGAGCAGCTATTAAATTAACTATTTTTGTAACAACTGACATTAAGTCCTTTAAGTCGGTGAATCCTGCCTGGGTACATAAAGACTCCTGATGGATAATACAATGAAAAGGCACAATCGGATGTCCAATAGCTTCTGTAAACAATTTGACAAATCCGACTTTTTACCCCACCATATTTGGTGCCCCATCTGTCGTCACTGACACAACTTTAGAGATATCAATGCTTAGGTCACGAAATGTTTGTATAACAACTTTATATATTTCGCTTCCTGATTTACTTGTTGACACTGATACTAACTTTATCAACTCTTCTTTCATTATGAGACCATCAGAATATCGACCAATAATGGCCAACTGAGCATGTGATGTGACATCAGTAGTTTCATCAAGAGAGATCGAAAAATATTTACACTTCCTTATGTCTCTCTTTAATTGATGTTGTACGTTTGTGTTCAGTCTCATTATTTGATCTTTTATGATATTTCTACTGAGTGGTAACTCAGATATTCTCTTAATAATTGCATCTTTATTCTGCATATCATCAAATAGAACTGGTGCACATCTTAGGAGAGTTTCTTTAATAAATTCTCCCTCACTGAGCGCTTTTCCATGCTGAGCTATAGAGTGAGCAATGCTCAAACTTGCAGATGTTAAATTTGTAGAGCCTTTCATCAATTTAAGGATGGAATTAGATTGGCTCTTATAAAAGTGTAGCTGCCTGGAAATGTATTCCTTCCTTTCATCCTCACTTTTTTTTCCAAGAGCTGGGAATGATTAGTTTCAAAATGTCTATTTATATTCCACGTTCTGCCTACTGCCGTTTCAGTACGTAGAACGCAAAATGATCTGCCATTATTTTCTATAAAGCCATACATCTCTGTCCATGTCTCTTGAAAGGGTCGGCCACTGCTACTACCGCTTCCTTTACTTAACCTTAGTTTTTTATTTTTTGGGTTCTCCATCAGGGGGGCAGTGACAGAAGATAGAATTATAGATAGCTTGTTAGGCCTGCAGGCAATTAGGGATTAACTAGCCTAACTAACCACAAAATGGTGCATATAACTGTCTTTTAGGAAAGGGCAGGGTTAATAAGCAGAAATAGGGGTTAATAAGGATGCACAACAGTAATAGTGGTGAAATGGAGTCTGCACTATGGAGCAACATGGTGTTCCTTATGTGAATTAAAATGGCTGCCACTATTTCTAATGGTGGGAAATGGCACCCATAGCACGCCACAAACTCTTGCCTCTCCCAGCCTCCCCCTCACTTATCTCAGTAATGATGGTTTAGAAATCCATGACACCCCAGAACAGTAGATAATGGTTGCTGTGATTAACTGTTATTTGGTTACTGGTAATGGCAGGGCCCCCAGAGATGTGTCCCCCGCTGTGTTCAGATGCTCCCTGCTCTGCCGGCTGAAGTGAGGGCAAAGATTCCGGCTTAACTGGAAGTCCCAGAACTAGACGCTCTGTGCCGGACTTCTGTTGTTTTGGCCTACAGACCTCCGGCACAGAGTGTCTAATAGGGGAGGATGAATCACTTGCGACTAGAGTCTAACTCCAAGACTCTAGTCGCAAATGTTTCATCCTCAGGAGCAGCAAATGTTTCATCCTCAGCGGCCGCGTGTCATCAGAAATGGCTACGCATGTCAGTGCTGACACGTGTGTCATAGGTTCGCCATCACTGCCCCAGGACATGTTTCCATTAGAGAGAGAGAGAGAGAGAGAGAGAGAGAGAGAGAGAGAAAGGGAGACACATCCATCAGCCACCTCCCACATGCACCCCGACCAGGAATGGAAACTGCCACCCAGGGATGTGCCCGGCCTGGGAATCAGACCAGAACCTTAGGAGCACAGGACCAGGCTCCAAGCAGCTGAGCCACCGGCCAGGGCACAAGGACCATCCTAACATGTGAGGGCAGCAGGGGTGTACGAGCGGGCAGAGGAAGACAGAACCAGGGGAAGCACAGGGTGCTGTGTGCCAGTCAGCACCGTCTGCTCCGGTAAACACCTGGGACCCAGTCCAGGAGGTTCTGGCTTTCATCTAAGGTGGTCAACTCCCCTGGAGTCAAAACGCCTGCAGGCTGAGTCGGCCTCCTTTGAGGTTGGCTCCTGCAGTCCTTTAGGCCCGTGATTGTCAACCTTTTCATCTCATGACACACAGGAACCACTCAGCCTCTGCAGCACACCAAAACATACATATTGGGCCAATCTGACAAAAATAGGCATAGTTTAATTCATGGGCATCAGACAGCTATTGCTGTGATGGTGGCTGTGATTGTTTTACTGGACAATCGAAGGGAAAGGAGGTCAGTGACCCTGGCTAAAGACTCAGCATTGCTTTAAGAATTCGTGCAGCCACACCAGTTGAAAATCATTGCTTGAAGCCAGCAGGCTGTTTATCCATAGCTTTATTTTAATTAGCAAGTCATTCTTTCTTTTTAAAATATATTTTTATTGATTTCAGAGAGGGAGAGACAGAAACATCAATGATGAGAGAGAATCATTGATCTGCTGCCTCCTGCAGAGAGCCTACAGGGGATATAGCTCAAAAACCGGGCCTGTGCCCTGACCAAAAATCAAACAGTGACCTCCTGGGTCATGGGCTGAAGCCACAGGACCTAGTTGTAAGTGTGTTGGTTTGGTAATGAAATGGGCGTTGGGGGGTTGCTGTGGCCCCAGCTCAAACGCAACACTTGGACCTTGCTTGGAAGCATGTGCCATCTTCCCGAGTGCCTTCCGGACAGCGGTAGAGGTGGCAGTTACCCCCAATGCGGATGCACCTGGGACTCCAATGAGTCAGAGTCGTGAGAATGCCTGCACCTGTGAGGAGGCAAAGAAGACACATCAGGGTCCTGGTTTGCAGCCAACGTGACTGCAGGACACTTGGTGACACAGGACACACAGCCCTTCCCAGAGCACTGCAGAGACGGTGTCCTCCCAGCAACTGCGCCCCCACTGACCTCTGGGCTGCTCATGCAAAGAACTGTGCCCTCCGTCTGAGGTCTATGCCAGCTGCCTGAGGTCTGTGCCCTCCGTCTGAGGTCTATGCCAGCTGCCTGAGGTCTGTGCCCTCTGCCTGAGGTCTGTGCCCACTGAGGCCAAACCAAAGCTGAGGATGAGCAGCAGGGCTGTGAGTGGGGTTTCCTTCTGCCCATACAGCTGTCCCAAGCACACAGTTCATCCCCAAATACGGTTCCTCCGCTTCATCCAGTCACCAGAACACACGTGCTCTGTTCCACAAATACTCACGTCTGTTAAAGAAATAATCCGCACACAGCAGGTTCCAACCACACACATTAAAACCTCCGCATTAGAAAACTTTCGTACCCACTTTCCAGATGGGCACCCTGAGGCGTAACTGAAGTCAAGTCATCATATCTGTCTGACAAAATGACGGCTTGGACAGGGCACAGTGTCTCCAGCTCTCCTCACAGCTCCCTTCACCCGGTCCCGACCCCGGGCAGAGTGCCCCCTGGTCCCCAGCTCACCTGGGCCCACCTGGGTGAAGAGCAGGCAGAGAGGCAGCAGCAGGATGTGGAAGAGCCTCATGCTGGCTGCCAGGCTGGGCGAGGGCAGGAGGAGGAGGAGGCTTGCAGGTGGAGCCACAGGCTTCCAGAGGCCAATGTGCCTCCCTATTTATAGGGGAGATAGTTGTGCAACCTCAGGGACGGATCTGTGGGGCGTGACTCAGTCAGGGAAATGCTCACTAGCAGCCCCTCCTGTGGTTCACCTGTGTCTGCGGGTCAGGTGGATGCACTCCCTGTCCAGCTGGGGGTGAGCTCTGGCCTGGAGCCCTGAGCTGGCGTCTCCGCTGCTCTATATCCCCATTTCCCGTTCTTATGGGGTTCTGGAGAAGTTCTGGAGAAGGGGCTCATGCCCAGGACCCTGAGTCGGAATGGCTCAGAGGGCCAGTGCCAAGGGTTCTGGGGCAGTAGCGAGCAGCAAGCTAGCTGCCAGCAAGCCGGCCCGGGAGTCCCCTCCTCCCAGGAAAAGCCGAGTGGCTGTTTCATGGAACTTGTAGAATCAGTTTCACCAGGGAAGGCTGCTCTCCCTCCTTTGCTTCTGCAGGAACTTTCTCCTCAATTGGGAACACCAACCTTTATTTCTTTCTTCTTTCTTTCTTTCTTTCTCTTTCTTTCTTTCTTTTTCTTTCTTTGTTTCATTCTTTTTCTTTCTTTCTGAAAAATTTATTGTTATTAATTTCAGAGAGAAAGGGAGAGGGAGAGAGATAGAAACATCAATGATGAGAGAGAATCATTGGTCATCTGCCTCCTGCATGCTCCAAACTGGGGATCCAGCACAAAACCAGGGCATGTGCCCTGACCGAGAATCAAACCCTCACCTCCTGGTTCATGCGTCCATGCTCAACCACTGAGGCAGGCCGGCCGGGCAGGAATCATGAATTTAAATATCACTGAACAGACCAAAGCCTGAAAGAACCCTGAATACTCTTTCCTGCCCTGAGACTACATGGAAAACTTACAGCTAATACTTGGAGTCGTCCTATTTCCCTGGTTTATCTCCCTTTTCTCCCCCAGGTTCCCATCTATGTTCATGCTCTGGGCTCTCTGCCCCTCTTCCTGTGCTTTTCCTGCCCTTTCTACCTCAGGGCTATTTCCTGGGCCTGGGGACCTTCTCCTGTGGCTCAGGGGGAAGGTCTGTGTGTTCGTTCAGGCCTGTGAGCCTGTCTTGACCTCCCAGTGACATTCTCCTCCCTTGGCCTTTACTGCAGTTTTTACTTCTCAGTGCTCCTGTGTCTCTGCCTGGAATGAGAGTTACTCATCTTTTTATCTCCTTCGTATCAGAACGCTTAGTCCTTGAGTTCAGACGAGCATGAGATCCTAGTAAGGACTTAATGGAAGCCCAGTGGCTGCTTGTTTCTTTGAAATGCATCCTCCTCCCCTGGTTCAGGTTGCTCCTGGAGCTGAAGGGTAGGTCTGTGCCAGGGCTCCTGCCGGGTGTAGGGTTACAACAATGAACAAGTGGTTCTGACTATGGCTGAAAGGAAACATCCCAGTACGTCACTGCCCATTATTTCTGGATGCCCCCTAACAGCCCTCGGCCATCCCATGTCTCATTGACCATCCCCTGAGAGAGAGAAACATCCATCAGCCGGCTCCCATATATACACCCCAACCAGGAATGGAAACTGCCACCCATGGATGTGTCTGTGCCTGTGGGGTGAGGCCCGGAGCCCATTTTCCCCAGGCCCCACTTTCCAGACCAGGACACTGAGGGAGGCAGCCTGTTTGTGGGCCGGGCTGGATGGGGCTGAGGCCTCCGTGTCCTGGTCCAGGGACCCTCCTCTGAATGTAGGAGGCAGAGGGAGGACAGGTGAGGGCCAAGCAGGACAGGTTTGGGCACAGCCAATGGGGTGGAGGCACCAGGGAGAATAGGGAGGGAAGAAAGAATGGATGGGTTAGAGGGGTGTCCTTAGTGTGGGACAGGTGGGTTCTGGAGGTCCCGCCAGGTTGGCTGTGAAGGAGAAGTTCACCCTCAAGTCACAGGTAGCTTCTTGGCAGCGAGGCCCTCTGTGCTGGGCACCAGGACCAGGTGGGGGCCATTCTCTGTCCATTGACCCCTGCACCTCATTCATCCCCTTCCCAGCCTTCCCTGCACTATTGTGTATCCATGGGCTTTGCACATCCTATCTAATAAAGAGGGAATATGCTAATTGACCATCACACCCTCACAAAGACAGAGGCACCTGAAGCATAGTAACCTCAATCTTGCATAAAAAAACTGCTGTTTGAATTCTCTGCTATTGTCAGATAGTCCCTACTCCTGTGAACTCTGCCATTGTGAACTCTGTCACTTTAAGGTAGTCTCTTATTTTATAAAATGACTTTGATTTTAGTTCAAATAATAGAAAAAGATAAACTTAACTGTCTGACCTTGCAACGTAGCCATCTAATGTAATAGACTAATATAGACTAACTAGAGGCCCAGCGCAGGATTGACATTGCATGAGGGGGTGTCCCGCCTAACGCCGAGCAAGGAGGCACCCCGTGGGGGCTGGGACCCGAGCCTGACTCCCAGTGTCCCCTGGTCCCCTGCATGTGTTTGCTCCTGGGCCACAGGGAGGCACCCTGCCCGCTTGGTCAGGCCCCCCTGCCTCTGTCTCCATCTCTGCTCTGGGCCTCACCTCAGAGCGCAAGCTCCTCCTGTATGGTCATGACCCATTACGGAGTCCTGGCCTAATTTGCATATTACCTCTTTATGTAGATACTGATAATAATTCTCATATTCTCATGTCAAGTACTAACTAATTATGTATTCAAGGTTACAACTGTCTGTAACTATAACTCACACAGAGCCTTTTGTAATATCTGCAAACAAAGAGGCTCCAACGTATAAATACGGGAAACTTCCTGTATGTGTTCCTCAGAGATTTGGAAGACATACCTCCCTCTGCCCCTGCTAATAAATGACTCCTAATTAATTGGGTCATTAAGGCCTCTTACATCTCGCTCATTGATTTACAACACAACCCACCCACAGCCAATAAGGAAGGAATATGCTAATTGACTGCCATGCTCTCAAATATGGCGGTGCCCACAGCCACAAGATGGCAGTGCCCAGTCCCCTCAGCTTCCCTGCTGCCCAGGGCCAGCCCGAAGCATAGGAAAGCCTTGGATGGTTGCTGTCCAGCCGCCCAGGGCTGCCTGAGGCTCAGTTTCCCAGGACTGGCAGAGGCTTGTGCTGCCGGCAGTGGAAGCAGCAAAGGTATGATGGGGGCATTGCCTTCCCCTGATCTCCAGGTTGCCTCCTGCCCCTGAGGGCTCCCAGACTGTGAGAGGGGGCAGGCTGGGCTGAAGGACCCACCCCTACAGTGCATGAATTTCCATGCACCAGGCCTCTATCTCTTTATATAAAACCCTAGTATGCAAATAGACCAAATGGCAGAACAACCAAACAACCAGTCGCTATGACATATGCTGATCAACAGGGGCCGTGAGCAGAACATGGTGGGCGTCAACTGAGATTGGAAGGTGGAGCAGGTGAGTGGGGGCACCAACCAAAGTGGGCGCCGGTCGCTGTGATCAGGGTGAGCCTCTGGTAGATAAAGACAATTCTTTGCTTCCTTTCACTGTGATCCTGCCCTGCACTCCCACCTGCTGTGGCACCAGCCCTGCTTGAAACTGCTGATACCTGGAGTCGCCGCTCACACCTGCTGCAGCGCCCGGCACGGGCCCTGATTGCATGGCGCCATCAGTGGATGCAAGCGGCAGCAGCCGGCCCCTATTCCCCATCAGGGCTTCTCCACCTCCCCCTGCTCCTGAGGAGCTATCAGGGCAGCAGCCACCACTCCCACACGCTGATAGCGCCAGCCCCGCTCCCAGCCACTGCAGGCGCTGGCCCTTATTGCTGCGTGCCATCAGCGAGTGCGAGTGAGGTCGGTGTCCTCAGCTCCTGGGAGTGGTGAGGGAAGGAGCTGGGCTTTGAGCAGACAAGGGACCAGAGGCCCTGGCAGGAGGTGCCAGGCAGAGGCATGGAGAATGGTCCAAGACACGCCCCTGTGCCCACCACAGACTCCCGGTCCACAGCTCCTTTCAAGGTGCACGAATTTCGTTCACTGGCTCCATAGTATGCATATAACGTCTGTGGTTCATCTCTTCCTGCAGATAATCTCCAGTCTAAATGAGGAAACTGATCAGCAGGGCCTGGAGGGACTCCCACCCACATGAGGAGCCAGTCCAGGTCATTTTCCCTGATTAAGGAGAACTAAGGTGCCCATGCCTTCCTCCAGACAGCCCTCCAGCTTTCTTTTAGTTCTCAGAGTCTGTGCTTCCAGAAAAAGCTAGACAGACTGGATGCAGCCCCTTCCTATGTTACCTACTCCTACACCTGGTCTCACCACCACCAGCCAAGCCAAGCCAACTATCCCGGCCAGCCCACGCCTGTGTGGGTTCATCAGTTGAGGGCATTGACGTGTCCAGAGACGGGTTCTGGGGCTGATGGGGAGACTTAACACCCTTGGCTCTGAGGCAGGGATTCCGTCCTCAGCACTTTTCACACCTGGGACTGTGGAGTGACCCCGAGAGGAGTCCAGGTGAGGGGTGCAGGGCTGGAAGGTGGGTGCCAGGAGGTCCAGTCGTGCTCGATGACCTGCATAATGGGCGTCATGCGGTCTGGACAGTGAGTCCTTCGGGGGTAATCGGAGGGCCATCTGGAGATGGGGTGCAGGTGCGGGAACTGATGGGAATCAGGCGCTGACGCAGGGCTGGAAAGTTCAAGCCTCCATGCTCCCACACTGGGTTACAGGAAGCACAGAACCATGGCCTCCTGCCGCGACCTTCAGCGCGTCAATGCTTTCAGAGCTTGCTCCTGTGTCCAGTTTGTACACTCTCTATCTTCACTTCTTCCTCATCTCCCCTTTGACCAGGAAGTTTCTTTCAAAAACATCACAGAATAAACCAAACATTTTAAAGTCTCTGGTTGGCAGAGTGGCAACGCCTTACCTGGCTCAGGGTGTTCCTCCGAGGGGAGACACAGGGTGGAGACATGCTCGCTATCTACGGGTCCTGTAACCAGCTCAATATTTTGGGAGCCTTTGGGCGGGAAGTCTTTGGACAGGGCCAGCTGAGGCGTGATTGCTCTGCATCCGTGTCAGAAGCAGTCTCACTCCTGCCCAGTTAGACCTCAGCTCTCAGTTCGGGAGTTGGAGGCTCAGGTGCTGCCCGGGGAGGCCTGGGAGCAAGCAGACTGGCTTTCAGTGAGAGGCGTTGCTATGGAAACAAAAGAGAACGAGGGTGGAGATCGGAAGTGCCTGTCACCCCAGGGTCTAGTGGAGGAGGCTTCTAGATGCTGGCGGGGGGCACCCCCCAGACAGGGTGGAGTTAGGAAGTTACCCCAATGCGCTCTCCTGGGCTGCCGGGGCGTCTCTGGTTTTTCTGGCGTGTGAAGACGGTCCATGGATGGGCTATGGTGACGTCTTTGAAGTTGTATCAACTTGTCCCACTTCCGTTTGCATTGCTTTGGGAAAAGGGCTGGTTCAGTTCTCAGTGACCCCGGAACCAAGGAAGGGAGGACAACTGGAGCACTGGTTTTGAGACTCACAGCCAGATATGAGGGGAATGGGAGGAAGTCAGGGCGCAGAGCAGTCCAGGCAGAAACCAAACTTCAATCAGGACAGCACAGTCCGAGGGGCCGTGGGCGTGGTGGGGGCTTGCCCTCATCAGAGCGACCACCGGGTGTTCCTCTAACTCAGCACACGTCCCAGAGTCGTGTGTGCCCGGCTGTGCTGTAGGGGCGGTCAGTCCTGAGAGCCAAAACCTGCAGGTGGCCGGGCGGGAACAAGCCTGGCCTCAGGGGGACATGAGGCCAGGAGGTGCGTGCACCGGGTTCCCTCTGCTGCTGAGTGAGGTCAACAACCAGGTGTCACCAATCAACCCACCAGGTCACACAGAGTGAGACAGAGGAGCTGCCGGACATGGGGCAGATGGCGTTCACGGGGAGCGTTTCTGTTTTAACGAACATGCCCACGTGGCTCTTAACTAGCCAGACACACCTTTGAGTTGCTGGAAAGCGTATTCTTTAAAGTGCTAGAGCCTTGGGAATGTCTGAGTATCGCCGGCTCCTCTTTCATTGGCCCCAAGATGCCTATTGAGTGTGTAGAGAGCCTCCCTGTGGGGACCCCATGAGCAGGAGGGGGTGGCTGTCCGTGGCCCCCACACCACACGCCTGTGCCCTTCACATGTGGGTTTGTGTGGAGCCCGTGTGCGGTTGGGGAGGTGGTAGTGACGTGCAGGCCATACCTCTGGGGCGACGAGGAGGCCTCTCTGCCTCCAGGTGAGCCTCCGGGTGTCCCCACCCTCAGGGACTTGGCTGTGGTCTGGGCTGAGCCAGGCTGGGGACACGCCTCCCTGCCCTCCCTATTCCCTCCAGCTTTGCCTGGTGAAGTCCACGTATGTTAGTGGCTGTGTCTTTCTGATTCACCTCGGATAAATCGGAGGGTTCCTTGCCTCCTAGAACATAAGTGCCATTAGATGAGATTGACCTCGTGGGACAGACAGACAACAACCGCACAAACTCTGCAGCTGTCTGTGTGACCTGCAGGCAAGATGCAGCCTACGGGCCCAGCCCAAGTGGGTCAGTGGTTGACCTTTGACCTATGAACCAGAAGGTCGAGGTTCAATTCCTGGTCAGTGCAAATACCCAGGTTGTAGGCTGGATCCCAGTGTGGGGCAGGCAGGATGTAGCTGAGCAATGATTCTCTCTCATCACTAATGTTTCTATTTCTCTCCCTTGCCTTTCCTCTCTGAAATCAATAATATATTTTACAAAGAGAGAAGAAGAAAAAAAGAAAAGAAAGAGGAAGGAAAGAAGGAAGGAAGGAAGGAAGGAAGGAAGGAAGGAAGAAAGAAAGGCTGATGTTGGCCAATTGAGGAGAAAAGTCCTGCAGTAGCAAGGAAGGGAGAGCAGACTTCCCTGGTGAAACTGCTCTCTCAGGTTCCATAAAACAGCCCATTGGCTTTTCCCGGGAGGAGGGGACTCTCAGGCTGGCTTGTTGGCTGCTGTTCTGCTGGTCGCTGCTGCCCAAGGCCCCTTGTCACTGGCCCTCTGAGCCATTCCCACCCAGGGGCCTGGGCATGAGTCCCTTCTCCAGAACTTCTCCAGAAATTCTAGAGAACCCCATCAGAAGTCCCAGCCTGGTGGGACGAGGGTAACGGACAGATAGAGCAGCAGAGGCGCCAGCTCAGGGCTCCAAGCCAGAGCTCACCCCTCAGCTGCCCGGGAGTGTGTCCACCTGACCCGCAGACACAGGTGAACCACAGGAGGGGCTGCTTGTGAGCATTTCCCTAACTGATTCACGCCCCACAGATCCGTCCCTGAGGTTGCATAACCCTCTCCCCTATAAATAGGGAGGCACATTGGCCTCTGGAAGCCTGTGGCTCCACCTGCAAGCCTCCTCCTCCTCCTGCCCTCGCCCAGCCTGGCAGCCAGCATGAGGCTCTTCCACATCCTGCTGCTGCCTCTCTGCCTGCTCTTCACCCAGGTGGGCCCAGGTGAGCTGGGGACCAGGGGACACTCTGCCCGGGGCCGGGACCAGGTGAAGGGAGCTGTGAGGAGAGCTAGAGACACTGTGCCCTGTCCAGGCCGTCATTTTGTCAGATAGTTATGATGACTTGACCACAGTTACGCCTCAGGGTGCCCACCTGGAAAGCGAGTACGAAAGTTTTCTAATGCAGAGGTTTTAATGTGTGTGGTTGGAACCTGCTCGGTGCGGATTATTTCTTAAACAGACTCGAGTATTTGTGGAACAGAGCATGTGTGTTCTGGTGACAGGGTGAAGCAGAGGAACCTTATTTGGGGACAAACTGGGTGCTCAGCACAGCTGTATGGGCAGAAGGAAAACCCACTCACAGCCCTGCTGATCATCCTCAGTTTGGGTTTAGCCACAGTGGTCACCAACCTCAGACGGAAAACACAGACCTCAGTCGTAAAACACAGACCACAGAAGGAGGGAACAGACCTCAGATTGAGGAATAGACCTCAGAGGGAGAACACAGGCCTCAGACGGAGGACATAGACCCCAGACGGAGAACACAGACCCCAGTCAAGGGCACAGGCCTTTGCATGAGCAGCCCCAGAGGTCAGTGGGGGCGAAGTTCCTGGGAGGACACTGTCTCTGCAGTGCTCCGCGAAGGGCTGTGTGTCCTGTGTCACCAAGTGTCCTGCAGTCACGTTGGCTGTGAGCCAGGAGCCTGACGTGTCTTCTCTGCCTCCTCACAGGTGCTGGCCTCCTCGCGAGTCTATTACACAGGACTCCAGAATACATATGTGCCAAAAAGGGGGGAACCTGCAACTTCTCCCCATGCCCACGCTACACCAAGCACTTGGGCTACTGCTACAGAGCGAGGGCCAAGTGCTGCATCTGAGCTGGAGCCACGGGGGAGACAAAGCCACAGGAACTACTTGTAAGCATTGTTTTCCTAAAAGAAAACCTTTTTTTTTTTTAAAAAAAAAAAAGAACATGCCTCCTGAGGACCCACATGAACCCTGTGTCTCCTTTGGGAAGACGTTAGGAAAGCCAGGTTACAAAGGACACAATCCTGCTAAGTGAATTGAGCCAGTCAGAGCAAGACAAGCATCACATGATCTCACTCATAGGTGGAGTCTGGTGAACAACATAAACGGATGATCGGAGTGGATCCAGAGCCATGGAAGCATGGAACAAGTGGGGAGTCTCTGAGGGAAGGCGGAGAGGCTGCGTGGGTGGGAGGTGACCAACCAAGGACCGTGTATGCAGAGATGCATGGCCCCTGGACACAGACAATGGGGCGCTGAGGGCCTGGGGCTGGGGGTTAGTGGGGAAAATAGGAGACATATGTAATACTTTCCACCATAAAGGATTTTAACAACAAAAAAAGAAGTGAGACAGGACAGGCCACCAAAGCTGAAAGCCCAGGAAAGGGGGGTGGGAGGAGTGAGGGCCACAGCCATGTCACCTCCTCCTCTCTTCATTACCAATCCACAGTGTGAGATGTTCAGAGGATCCCCCCGCAATCAGGAGTGCCTGACGAGGGGGCAAATGACTTCCCCCCTCCGGGGCCCATCAGGGTCTCACCCCAAATCCAGTGCATGTAGCATGCCAGGCCGTGGGCACTGTGTTGGCCAAACTTGGCTTTTGAGGGCATCCAATGGGACTATAAAACCACTCCGCTTCCGCCAGGCCAGTGTGGCACAGTGATTGAGCGTCGACCTATGAAGCAGGAGGTCACTGTTTGATTGCCAGTCAGGGCTCATGCCTGGCTTGTGGCCTCGATCCTCAGTGTGGGGCGTGCAGGAGGCAGCCCGTCAATGATTCTCTCTCATTATTGATATTTCTATATCTCTTTCCTTTCCTCTCTGAAAAATATTTTTTAAAAAACAATAATCATATATAACAAAGAGGTCATATGCAAATTGACTCTCACACCCTTGCACAACAAGGCCGCCTCTAGTGATCAAAGATGGCCGTCATAAGATGGCCAGCAGGGGAGGGCAGTTGGGGACAACCAGGCCAGCAAGGGAACAGTTTGGCATTGATCAGGCTGGCAGGGGAGTGGTTAAGGGGTGATCAGGCTGGCAGGCAGGCAAGCGGTTGGCAGCCAGTAATCCCAGATTTTGAGAGGGATGTCAGACTGCCATTTTAGGCCTGATCACCAACCGGCAGTCTGACATCCCCCGACGGGTCCTAGTGGAACAGGGTGCAGGCTGGGCTGAGGGACAACTCTCCAATCCCCACACACACAAATCTCATGCACCAGGCCTCTAGTAAACACATAAAGCCACTCCTCTTCCATTTCACTCTTTAGGTCTAAGGTCTGGGCTCCCGAAGGACGACTATGCACCCTCCTATACTCACACCACCTGTTTTCTGTCCCTCAGAGCACACCTGCTGCACCGCCGCTCATGGCCCACCTCCTGTGCCAACCAGCCTGCAGGCAGCCTCCTTCCCATCCACGCCCACAGCTGGCGGCCCATCACAGTCCCCCAGCACCCCCTCTTCATCGCTTGGTAGTAAGCACGAATGAACTACCACTGTCGTACTAATGTTTGCCCTCACCCCGCCCTCCTCATCAGTTTAGACACAGCACCCCCATTTGGGGCAGAAGGCAGAGAGGGAATGCTGGTTCAGGTGGTAGCAGTTCACCTGCCCTTGGGCAGCCTCGGAGACTGAGCTACCCCATGAGGTCTCCACAGCCTCTCCCTGCCCTGGGAAAGCTACAGGGTCCTAGGTACAGTGCCAGGTGGGGGCTGGAAATATCTGGGACCCAGGGTAAAGGATAGGCTTGTCTAACCACTATGCTATACACCTGATACAAATACAGAATAATATTGGATATAAACTGTAGCTGAAAACAATTTTAATAATACAATTGTAATTGGGAAAAACTAAAAAACTACGCTATACTGGGGACCACTCTATCTTGAGAGGAAATAGCAGGCACACTCTCAACATTTAGATGCCCCCAACCCTGTAAATAATAGCTGATGAAGGACACACCTTCCTTCTAGAACATCCCAGCTGATGGAGGAAGCAGCGGAGGTGGGATTAGAAAACCCCTGAGTGACATCACAAACCCCACCAGTGCTCAGTGGTTGCTTGAACACCCTTTCTGAGCATCAGCCCTCACACCAAAGGGTCACGAGTTCGATTCCCAGCCAAGGACAACATGTTCCTAGGTTAGCTGGCCCAGGTCTGGGTGGGTTGGGGAGGCAACCAAATGATGTGTCTCTCTCAACTCTCTGTCTCTGTCTCTGTCTCTCTCTCTCTCTCTCTCTCTCTCTCTCTCTCTCTCCCTCTCTCTCGAAAATCAATGGAAGAATAAACTCTGGTGAGGATTAACAAAAACAATGCAAAACTCCTTTCAGTGAAAATCCATGGGGGTGGGGAGGAGGGAGGATTGGATAATAATGGGGTGGACTGGCCCAAGCCCAGCTCTGAGACCAGGCTTGTCCCCACTCGGGGTGCATCCCCTGTGGAATGTAGTGGGATGCACCCAGGACCACCCAGGAAAGAGTCTGGCCCAATGTCTGGCTGAACCTGAAACTCACTGAGTCTCTAGGTCTAACACTTACAGGAAATACAGAAGTTAGAGGAACCAGTAAAACTACAGCTCAGGGACGCAATTGGTCAAACCCAGAATGGGAGACTTTCTCTGGGACAGATGACCTGGTCCCGCGGCCGTCCCCCAGCAGAGGGAACAGAGAGAGCAAGTCACAGAGAAGGCCAGAGGGACCAAGCAATCCCGCGGGCCGAGTGCAGACCCTGTGCTGACAAGGCCCCTTGCAAACACCAGTTTCTGAGCCAGTGGGAAGGGGTTCATGTGCCCTGGGCAGCAGCAGGGCGCAGGAGGGACCCTGTCAGGGTGACTCGATGGGGCAGGGGCTGGAGGAGAAGGGACCCCATGCGTGGAAGCTGAGCACTGGAGTATGACAGGTGAAATACCTGCTGTCTTGTCAGCTAAGTGATCCGTGACTGAGCTCCAGGGTCCCATGTGATGGCGACTTCCCTATTCAGCCTTGAAATGTGGTTCAGCCTCAGAAAAGAGGGAAATTCCGACCTATGCTAAAACACGGATCTGCCAAGAGGAACCAGACGCAGTGTAATAAGCCCAGCACAGAAGGTCAAATGCAGTAGGATTCCACACTGAAGACGGTCTTGTGGTCTTCAAATTCAGAGTCAGAACGTGCAAAGGTGGTGGCCAGGGGGCCAGCGAGGGAGAGTGTTTAATAAGCACAGAGTTGCTCTTTGGAAGATGGAAAGTTCTGGAGATGGACAGTGGTGAAGGCTGCAACAATGTGAATGCCCTCCATGCCAGCGGCTGCACATTTAAAGGCGGTTAAATCAGTGGATTTTGTTTTGTCTAGCTGACCGCAAGGGACATTGAGCCAATGACATGGAAAGACTTCCCAATGCTAAGGAGATGACCCTTTGTGTACAGACCTCGAGGCACAGATGCTGCACATGGGGACAGAACAATATCCTGGGACACCAACCCAGCTCAGCTGCCTGCTGCTCATGAGCCAGTACTCAAGGGACAGGGTGTGATGGAGCAAAGAAGGTTTATTCAAGAGCCAGCAGCTTGAGAAGATGGGGGACCCTCAGCACAAAGCTCATCTTTACTTCTTGTTTTTCAATCCGCACCCCTGGACATGTTTCCATTGTTTCTAGAGAGAGAGAGAGAAACATCCATCAGCCACCTCCCACATGCACCCCAACCAGGAATGGAAACTGCCACCCAGGGATGTGTCCGGCCAGGGAATCAGACCAGAACCTTAGGAGCACAGGACCAGGCTCCAAGCAGCTGAGCCACCGGCCAGGGCACAAGGACCATCCTAACATGTGAGGGCAGCAGGGGTGTACGAGCGGGCAGAGGAAGGCAGAACCAGGGGAAGCACAGGGTGCTGTATGCCAGTCAGCACCGTCTGCTCCGGTAAACACCTGGGACCCAGTCCAGGAGGTTCTGGCTTTCATCTAAGGTGGTCAACTCCCCTGGAGCCCAAACGCCTGCAGGCTGAGTCGGCTTCCTTTGAGGTTGGCTCCTGCAGTCCTATAGGCCAGTGATTGTCAACCTTTTCATCTCATGGCACACAGGAACCACTCAGCCTCTGCAGCACACCAAAACATACATATTGGGCCAATCTGACAAAAATAGGCATAGTTTTGATTCATGCACAGCAGACAGCTATTGCTGTGATGGTGGCTGTGATGGTTTTACTGCACAATCGAAGGGAAAGGAGGTCAGTGCCCCTGGCTAAAGAGTCAGCATTGCATGTTTTAAGAATTGGTGCAGCCACACCAGTTGAAAATTGCTTGAAGCCAGCAGGCTCTTTATCCTTAGCTACATGTGAATTAGCAAGTCATCTTTTCTTTTTAAAATATATTTTTATTTATCTCAGAGAGGGAGAGATGGAAACATCAATGATGAGAGAGAATCATTGATCTGCTGCCTCCTGCAGGGAGCCTATAGGGGATCTAGCCCAAAAACTGAGCATGTGCCCTGACCGAGAATCAAACAGTGACTTCCTGGGTCATGGGTTGAAGCCACAGGAACTACTTGTAAACATGTTGGTTTGGAAATGAAATGGGGGTTGGAGGTTGCCGTGGCCCCAGCCCTGTTCACCACCCGCGTCCTGAGCTTTCAGGCTGAGCGGCCTGGCCTGTCTGGCTTCTAACATGGCTTTCCTCACCTCCTCAGAAAGGAGACACAGGGTTCATGTGGGTCCGAAGGAGCCATGCTTTGAAAAAAGGTTTTCTTGTTGGAAAACAACGCTTACATGTAGTTCCTGTGGCTTTGTCTGCTTCGTGGCTCCCGGTCAGACGCAGCAATTGGCCTTCCCTCTATAGCAGTGGCCATTGCTCTCAGTGGGTTGCGGGCATTGGGAGGAGTAACAGAACCCCTCCTTGAGGGCACATTTGTAGTCGTCCATCTTGGGGCCCAGATTTGCGAGGAGGCCAGCACCTGTGAGGAGGCAGAGAAGTCATGTCAGGTTCCTGGCTCACAGCCAACGTAACTGCAGGACACTTGGTGACACAGGACACACAGCCCTTCCAGAGCACTGCAGAGATGGTGCCCTCCAGCAACTGCGCCCCCACTGACCTCTGGGATGCTCATGCAAAGGCCTGTGCCCTTGACTGGGTCTGTGTCCTCCGTCTGAGGTCTATGTCCTCCGTCTGTGGTCTATGTCCTCCGTCTGATGTCTATGTCCTCGGTCTGAGGTTTGTGTCCTCTATCTGAGGTCTATCCCCTCCATCTGAGGCCTGTGTTCTCCGTCTGAGGTCTATTCCTCAATCTGAGGTCTGTGCCCTCCTTCTGTGGTCTGTGTTTTACGACTGAGGTCTGTGTTTTCTGTCTGAGGTTGGTGACCACTGTGGCTAAACCCAAACTGAGGATGATCAGCAGGGCTGTGAGTGGGTTTTCCTTCTGCCCATACAGCTGTGCTGAGCACCCAGTTTGTCCCCAAATAAGGTTCCTCTCCTTCACCCTGTCACCAGAACATACGTGCTCTGTTCCACAAATACTCGAGTCTGTTTAAGAAATAATCCGCACCGAGCAGGTTCCAACCACACACATTAAAACCTCTGCATTAGAAAACTTTCGTACTCGCTTTCCAGGTGGGCACCCTGAGGCGTAACTGGAGTCAAGTCATCATAACTATCTGACAAAATGACGGCCTGGATAGGGCACAGTGTCTCCAGCTCTCCTCACAGCTTCCTTCACCTGGTTCCGGCCCCGGGCAGAGTGCCCCCTGGTCCCCAGCTCACCTGGGCCCACCTGGGCGAAGAGCAGGCAGAGAGGCAGCAGCAGGATGTGGAAGAGCCTCATGCTGGCTGCCAGGCTGGGCGAGGGCAGGAGGAGGAGGAGGCTTGCAGGTGGAGCCACAGGTTTCCAGAGGCCAATGTGCCTCCCTATTTATAGGGGAGAGGGTTGTGCAACCTCAGGGATGGATCTGCGGGGCGTGACTCAGTCAGGGAAATGCTCTCAAGCAGCCCCTCCTGTGGTTCACCTGCGTCTGTGCAGCAGGTGGACACACTCCCTGTCCAACTCGGGGGTGAGCTCTGGCCTGGAGCCCTGAGCTGGCGCCTCTGCTGCTCTATCTGTCCGTTACCCCACTCCCTGCCAGGCTGGGAGTTGTGATGGGGTTCTGGAGAAGAGGCTCATGCCCAGGCCCCTAAGTCGGAATGGCTCAGAGGGCCCGTGACAAGGGTCTTGGGCTGCAGAGACCAGCAAGCCAGCCTGGGAGTCCCGTCCTCCTGGGAAAAGCCAAGGGGCTGTTTCATGGAACCTGAGGAAGCAGTTTTACCAGGGAAGACTGCTCTCCCTCCCTTGCTTCTGCAGGAACTTTCTCCTTAATTGGCCAACACCAGCCTTTCTTTCTTCTTTCTTTCTCATTCTTTCTTCTTTTCTTCTTTCTTTTTCTTTCTTTCTTTCTTTCTTTCTTTCTTTCTTTCTTTCTTTCTTTCTTTCTTTCTTCTTTCTTTCTTTCTTCTTTCTTCCTTTCTTTCTTTCTTCTTTCTTTCTTTCTTTCTTTTTCTTTCTCTTTCTTTCTTTCTTTTTTCTTTCTTTCTTCTTTCTTTCTTTTTCTTTCTTTCTTCCTTTCTTTCTTTCTTTTTTCCTTCCTTCCTTCCTTCCTTCCTTCCTTCCTTCCTTCCTTCCTTCCTTCCTTCCTTCCTTCCTTCTTTTTTCTTTCTTTCTTTCTTTCTTTCTTTCTTTCTTTCTTTCTTTCTTTCTTTCTTTCTTTCTTTTTCTTTCTTTCTTCTTTCTTTCATCTTTCTTTCTTCTTTCTTTTTCTTTCTTTCTCTTTCTTTCTTTTTTTCCTTTCTTCCTTCCTTTCTTTTTCTTTCTTTCTTTCTTTCTTTCTTTCTTTCTTTCTTTCTTTCTTTCTTTCTTTCTTTCTTTCTTTCTTTCTTTCTTTCTTTCTTTCTTTCTTTCTTTCTTTCTTTCTTTCTTTCTTTTCTTTCTTTCTTTTTCTCCTTCCTTCCTTTTTCTTTCTTTCTTTGTTTCTTTGTTTCTTTCTTTCTTTGTTTGTTTCTTTCTTTCTTTCATTCTTTTTCTTTCTTTCTGAAAAAATATATTATTTATTAATTTCAGAGAGAAAGGGAGAGGGAGAGAGATAGAAACATTGATGATGAGAGAGAATCATTGATCATCTACCTCCTGCATGCTCCACACTGGGGATCCAGCACAAAACCAGGGCATGTGCCCTGACCGAGAATCAAACCCTCACCTCCTGGTTCATGGGTCCATGCTCAACCACTGAGCCAGGTCGGCCGGGCAGGAATCATGAATTAAAACATCACTGAGCAGACCAATGCCTGGGAGAACCCTGAATACTCTTTCCTGCCCAGAGACTACATGAAAAACCTGCAGCCAATACATGAAGTTGTCCTATTTCCCTGGTTTATCTCCCTTTTCTCCCCCAGGTTCCCATCTATGTTCATGCTCTGGGCTCTCTGCCCCTCTTCCTCTGCTTTTCCTGCCCTTTCTACCTCAGGGCTATTTCCTGGGCCTGGGGACCCTCTCCTGTGGCTCAGGGGCAGGTCTGTGTGTTCATTCAGGCCTGTGAGCCTGTCTTGACCTCCCAGTGACATTCTCCTCCCTTGGCCTTACTGCAGTTTTTACTTCTCGGTGCTCCTGTGTCTCTGCCTGGAATGAGAGTTACTCATCTTTTTATCTCCTTCGTATCAGAACGCTTAGTCCTTGAGTTCAGACGGCCCGTGATCCTTGTTGGGACTTAATGGAAGCCCAGTGGCTGCCTGTTTCTTTGGAATGCATCCTCCTCCCCTGGTTCCAGTTGCTCATGGACGTAGCGACTGATGGGACGCAGTAGCTTAAGGGGGGACCTTTATATAGGACTGGTGGCTTCTGGAGGTTCTGCCATGTTGGCTGTGAAGGTGGGGTTCCCTCTCAAGTTACATGGGGAACCAGGACCAGGCAGGGGCAGATCATCCTTTTCCCCCCATTGGCCTCCCCCCGCCCCACAATGCCTCCCTTCCCAGCCTTCCCTGCCCCATTGTGTGTCCATGGGCTTTGCACATACCTGTATAAGTTCTGTGGTTCATCTCTTCCTGCAGACAATCTCCAGTCTAAATGAGTAAACTGATCAGCAGGGCCTGGAGGGACTCCCACCCACACCAGGAGCCAGTCCAGGCCATTTTACCTGATTAAGGAGACCTAAGGTGCCCGTGCCTTCCTCCAGGCAGCCCTCCAGCTTTCTTTTAGTTCTCAGAGTCTGTGCTTCCAGAAAAAGCTAGACAGACTGGATGCACCCCTTCCTGGGTCACCGTCTCTAACACCTGGTCTCGCCACCTCTAGCCAAGCTAAGCCCACCTTCCCGGCCAGCCCACACCTGTGTGGGTTCATCAGTTGAGGGGATTGACATGTCCAGAGGCGGGTTCTGGGGCTGATGGGGAGACTTAACACCATTGGCTCTGAGGCAGGGATTCCGTCCTCAGCACTTTTCACACCTGGGACTGTGGAGTGACCCTGAGAGGAGTCCAGGTGAGGGGTGCAGGGCTGGAAGGTGGGTGCCAGGAGGTCCGTGGGTGCTCGATGACATTCATAATGGGTGTTATGCGGTCTGGACAGGTGAGTCCTTTGGGGGTAATCGGAGGGCCATCTGGAGATGGGGTGCAGGTGTGGGAACTGATGGGAATCAGGGGCTGACACAGGGCTGGAAAGATCAAGCCTCCATGTTCCCAGGCTGGTTACAGGAAGCGCAGAACCATGGCCACCTGCCTAGACCTTCACCGCGTCAATAATTTTAGCAGCTTGCTCCTGTGTCCAGTTTGTACATTCTCTATCTTCACTCCTTCCTCATCTCCCCTTTGACCAGGAAGTTTCTTTGAAAAAAAAATCATAGGTCAAACAAGACACTTAAAAAATATATTTTGATTTCAGAGAGGAAAGGAGAGGGAGAGAGAGATAGAAACGTCAACGATGAGAGAGAATTATTGATCAGCTGCCTTCTGCACGCCCCACACTGGGGATGGAGCCTGCAACCTGGGCATGTGCCCTGACCAGGAATTGAACCATGACCTCCTGGTTCATTGGTCGATGCTCAACCAGTGAGTCACGCCAGCCGGGCCAAACCAAAAATTTCAATGTCCCTGGTTGCTGGGGTGGCAATGCCTGACCTGGGCCCATGGTGTCCCTCGAGGGGAGAAACGGGCTAGATACTCCCTCTCCCTCAGCGTTTCTAGAGCCAGCTCAATATTTGTGCGAACCTCTGGGCGGGAAGCCTTAGGACAGGGCCAGCTCAGGCGTGATTGTTCGGTATCCGTGGCAGAGGCAGTCTCACTCCTGTGCAGTTAGACGTCGTCTCTCAATTTGCGAGGCGGTGACGCAGGTGCTGCCAGGAGAAGAGGTTCTCATTGAACTTATGCAAATCACAATATTTCTGTGAAAATAAACACACTCACGGAGGCTTTCTGAATTCCGGAGGGATCACGTGCGGATAAAAAGATAAATGTCTCCGTTCTGCTCACAATAGAGGGACTTGCCAGAGGCTCTAAATCTCAGGTAGCTGAGGAAAAAGGCTCTAAACAAAATGGACGGACCAGCAATCTTCCAAACAAAGTGTCATTAAAATGGCAATCCACCTGCTCAGCTCCTGCAGTGCCATGTTGTTCCTTCTCGCTGGTCTTGGCCTCTTGTCAGCAGACGGTGGATCAGGTCCCCTTCGTTCTATGCTTCCCCACCCCGTTCAATGGAATAATTGCCAAGTTGACCAGAAACCTGAAGGGCAGAGGCAGCGTGAGAGGCTCCCCCTGACTCTGCACAGGACACGCTGGCCATTCCCGGGCACGTTTCTGGCCCCACCTGCGGGGATGTTGCTGGCAGGAGGACTCAGGGGCAAGGCTGCTGGTCCGGGGCCTGCGGTGCCCAGCCCAGCCCCACGCCCAGGACCCTCCGTCGGGCTCAGTGTCCACGACGCTGAGGCTGAGCAGCTCTTGGGGAGAAGGCAGGCCTCTCGGTTCTGATGTCACTTCTCTTCCTGTCCCCTTGTGCCATCGTGTCACTTCCCCACCTGCCGTCCAAGGTGCATTCCTTGGGCCGAGGGCCACATGCACCACACAGTTCGCGGGGCCGTGGGCGTAGTGGGGGCTTGCCCTCATCAGTGCGACCACCAGGAGCCTAATGCATGAGGAGGTGTTCCTCTGACTCACCCAGCACACGTCCCAGAGCCGTGTGTGGGCCGGGCTGCGCTGTGTGGGCAGTCAGTCCTGAGAGCCAAAACCTGCAGGTGGCCGGGGCGGGAACAAGCCAGGCCCCAGGGGGACATGAGGGTTCCCTCTGCTGCTGAGTGAGGTCAACAACCAGGTGTCACCAATCAACCCAGCAGGTCACACAGAGTGAGACAGAGGAGCTGCCAGACATGGGGCAGACAGTGTTCCAGGTTCTAGTGATCCGGCGAGAGGGGTGGGGCCTGGAGCAGTTCCTCTAGTTGGCTAAGTTCCAGGAGAAGTCTGAGCAGAGTAAGCAACAGGGAAATGGCCTGATTTGACTTGAGCCGAGCAAGGATGATGGGCCAGGTGCAGAAGCTCACCTGGGCAGAAGCCCCGATGCCTAGCAAGGAGCAAAACTAGGACAACAAGTACCTCGCCCCAGGGTGACCTTTCCACCCCTCGCACATTGCTGGTCATGGGGTTTGGACCCCTGACCTTTCCTCCCTGAAAATAACACCTAAGCCTCAGTTGTATGTCAGCTCCAGTTCCAGAGAAGAAGCAAAACCAGAGAATTAATGCCATGGCTGCTTCAGGACCAGCTGCCGTGACTGACGGTCCCTGACCCTGGTGCCCACCAGTCATCGGAGAAATGACCCTGAAAGAGCACCCCTGGGAAGCAGGTGAATCTCCTATTGAGACCCTCCCCTGAGACCTCCCCTAAGAATCCCACCTGCAAGAGAAATAAGTGCCCTCAACACAAAGAACCAGGGAGCCCACCCACACCATTCCCTTCCTCCTTCCTTTAAGGTTCCCCGGGAGACTTGCAGCCAGGGGAGAGCAGTGGGCAGCGGCAGCTCATCCTGGGCTCACTCCCTGACCCCCTTATCTCTGACTTCCCAGTGAGCCAGAGCAGCCCAGCCTGGGCTCTCTTGTTGCTTCTCCTAAGCCTCCCTTGTTGCCTGCCCTAAGTATGTTTGTGGTGCAGCCAGTACATTCTTGCTCAGTTTGCCGCATTTGGCTCTTGATTGAGGTCTTTCCTTCAAGAAGACAAGGACCATGGTCTCGTTGTCTCATCGGTCACATAAGGACTTGATTTCCCCTGTTTTCTCCTAGACTGATTTCTCTTTAGTGGGGACAGTGGTAAAAAACTCAGAATTCCTAGCATGGTGCATAGAAGGACCATCTCCACAGCAAGCAAAGTTGTCCTTGCTGGACAGGGCCTGGGCACCGGCTGGGCTCACTGTCACCCTCTGGTGGCTGAACAGAGAGCTGCGCACACTCCTCCACCAGGTGACTGGAATGGCTCTCATTGTTCTTCAGACGTGAAAACCTCCCATCCCTTTAATGAACATGGAAATCCCACAGTGACATCCTCCCATCTTCTACCCAGAGATTCTTAGGGGTGCCTCAATTTGCTGTATATTTTCTTTGTATTTTTTAAAAATTTGGTTTTTGTTTTTTAGAGAAGAAAGAGGAGGAGGAGGAAGCGGAGGAGGAAGCGGAGGAGGAAGCGGAGGAGGAGGAGGAGGAGGAGGAGGAGGAGGAGGAGAGAGAGAGAGAGAGAGAGAGAGAGAGAGAGAGAAAGAGAGAGGGAGAGAAGCATTGATCTGAGAGAGAACATTGATTGATCGGTTGCCTCTTGTATGTGCCTTGACCCTGAGTCGAACATGCAACTTACTCAGGTACCCTGGCCAGAACCCGTGGCCCTCCTGTGCACGGGGTGGCACTCCAGCCAACTGAGCCACACCAGATCAGTCTTGGTCCAGTCTTGCTTGAAGCTTGTAAAGAAAAGTGTTGTTTTCCATTTGTCAGAGCCATCTTGAATATGCCTACATTAGCAATCACTCTCCCCCTGGGAGGTTCAGGAGCCCAGTCAGAGGTCCTTCAGGGCCCTGGGTCCATCCCCATGGGGGTGGTGTGGGCGTCAGCCTCCTCCCCATCACTTACTCAGGTTTGGGGATATATCCGTTAGCGTTCTCCAGAGAAACGAAACCGAATCCTTCATTGTCAGGAATTGGCTTGTGTGATTGTGGAGGCTTGGCAAGTAAAAAAAACACACCAAAAAACAAAAAAACCCGAGAGGGGGTAGAGCCATAGGCTGGAGACCCAAGGAAGAGCTGATGTTGTAGTTCAAGTCCAAAGGTCAACAGCTGGCAGATCCCTCTTGGCTCTGGGAAGTCCGTCTTGGTTCTGGTCGGGCTTTCAACTGATTGGATGAGGGAAATCTGATTTACTCGAAGTTCACTGATATAAATGTCCAGCTCTCCCAAAACACCCTCACAGAAACATCTGGAATGGCGTTTGATGAAATACCTGGGCACGTTGACACCTACAATTAACCATCACAAGATGTTCCTTGGGCTTACGTGTTCCTTGTCATCTGACCACTTACAGCTATGCTTGCTCTCTTTTCCCTAAAGCGTGGGTGTCCAGCCATTCGAAGCCCTGAGCTGGAAACACCCTGGGGCCCTGGCCTCATGCCTGGACTCCGGGTCCTGGTCACACAGAGGCTTGGCCACCTGGGGACAGCACGTCCCTCTCCCAAGCCTGTTTGGAAACGAGGAGTAGGGGCATTTCTCTCCGGGCTTGTGCGGAGGCGGCGATGAGATACCACACAGGAGAGAGCTTTGCAAGTGGCGAAGCACTGTGTGGTGGAGCACACACCTGTGTTTGTTCAGGGGTGTCGGCCTCCGAGGGGGTGGGGTGTCCTAGGAGGTGACCTCTGCCCCACCCACTCCGTCCTGGCCTCTGGGGGCAAACTCCATGCTGGACACCTCTGGCAGGCAGGTTGAGACAAACGCCGCTGTGCTCTCCTCCATCCTTGTTCTCGGGGTGTTCCTGGGGTTTGGGAGCGGACACCTGGCTCCGTCAGTGACCTGAGTTCATGCCCAGGTGAGCAGGAAGTGGCACCCACTGGATGGTCCTTTCTTCTCAGATGAGAGGCTGAGCAGCTCTGCGGCTGCGGCGCGTCCCGCCAGCGAGCGGAGCCCAATGACCTCCCGTGTCCAGGGCCCTTCCAGGAGTCCCGCGATTCCCGAAAGCATCAGTGAGAGGTCACGCAGAGGTCATCCCAACCCCTCCTCCCCCTTTGGCCTCGTTATTTATTCACGTTCAATTTCTAGACCTAATTCCGGCGTTTGCAAAGCTGACACTTGGTATTCGGCAGGTTCTCATGGAAGGGCATGCAGTGGGACGGTGTGAGAAGCACAGTCCTGAGTGTCCAGTCCCAGGACTTCTGACAAACGCGTCCCCACCAAGATAGGGGGTGCTTCCTCCTGCCCCGAGGCTCCATGTTCCCTCCCCACCACCCGCCCCTCCAGCTCTTCCCCACCTGGCACAACTTGGCTCCGAATCTGGGCAGCGAGGTCATGACCAGTTTCTGCTGGGGCAGGACCCAGGCTCTGTGTGCTAACAGTTCAATGCACACAGCTTGTTAATGAGTTGATTTTAAAGTGATGCTTCTGCCCAGCCAGTGTGGCTCAGTGGTTGAGCATCGATCTATGAACCAGGAGGTCACGGTTTGATTCCTGGTCAGGGCACATGGCCGGGTTACAGGTTTGATTCCCAATGTGGGGTGTGCAGGAGGCAGCTGATCCATGACTCTCTCTCATCATTGATGTTTCTACCTCTCTCTGCCTCTCCCTTCCTCTCTGACATAAATAAAAATATATTTAAAAGAAAAATAAAGTGGCGCTTCCTCGGGACCTTCAGCTGAACATCCGGCACCAGGCCCCTGGAGGTAAGAGTGCTTTTCTCTTGCAGCTCAAGGGTGAGGGGAACAGGGCCCGGGACCTAGCCTGGCCCAGAGCAGGAACTGAGTAACTTTTGTTGAATCGGTGACCCAAGAGACCCCTCGGGGAGCAAAGGAGGCTGCCTGAGTAGGTGTCACCTCTGGGAGTGAGCTGGGGCAGAGGCATCGCCTGGGTGGCAAACAGATGTCTGGGGAGCTGTGCACCTGGAGTGTGGAGTGTGGGGAGGAGAAGCGGTGACGGGCAGCTGAGGAAGGCCTGCCCATCCTGACACGGGGAGGAGCCTGCTTTCCCCACGGGTTTGAAATGGGTTGTGACCGACCATGTCCCCACCCAGCGGGACCTCCAGCCTGCACTCAGATGTCCTGCACTTGGGTGGGCCCAGGTCCTGGCCATGCTGGACCCGCCTCGGGATTCGGATGAAATTCACAGAAAGGCCAGCCTGCTCTCTGCAATCAGAAGCTGTTAGACCGATGCGAGTCCAGAAACGCCAGCCAGCCCCGGGGTGAGGGCGGGGAGGGAGGAGGGGGCATGGCCACACGAGAGATGGGCCTGGACACAGGCGCGTTCACACTGGAGCTGCAGACAGAGGGGAGGTGGATGTCTCCTTCAGGCTGTGGACCCACTGAGGCTGAGTTTGGGGTGATTCCTGCACCCGCTCACATGTGGGAGGCTGTATTTGGAAGGAAGACTTGGGTTGTCATGATTTGAATCAGAGGGGTCCTGACAAGTCAAACATCAGAAAAGCACAAACGCAGAGAACTGGCCCCCAGGACTGTGGTTGGGACGAACGGGAAACCAGAACAAAGTACCAGGAGTGAGAGCATCCCTGGGGGTCTGCAGAGGACATGTGAGGGCTCTCGCGCCTCCCACACTAAGTGGGAGCAGAGGGGCCTGTGAAACCCGGAGAGGGGGAAGGTCGCCCGGGACATCAGACACAATTATCCACACAAGGGCCCGCAGGAATATGCCATGCAAAACGCAAAGTAAAACCAAACACACACAAAAGAGCCAGCCGGCGAGCTCGATGCTAGAGGTTTATTTTGGAGAAAGCAGAAAGGGCACAGGTGCGAAGACTAAAACCCATTTCCGGGTCTTCAGGGGCATCTCGCGGTGCTTCGGGACCCGGTCCACAAAGCTCATTTGCAGCACAGCTTGCGGCGACGACCCAAGACTTTGCACACGCCAGAGACACGCTCCAGCAACTCGCCCAAGAGGGAGACTCGACATTGGCGTCGGCAGTGGCAGCCCTTTATTTTTATCTTCCGAGGTTCTGTGGAGAGAGGAGGAGGGTCAGGCACAGCGGGGAGAGGGCTGGGAGGAGATCTTCTGAGAGATGAACTCGCTTCTCACCGTGGCAACACCTGCCCGGTGGGGCTGAAAGGATTCACGTGTTTCTCTTAAATCATAAGGAATCTTACTGGCTCTGTGTGGTCATGCAGGATCATGAATTTTCTCTGATCCTAGTCTCTGATGCACATGCTTATTTCCTTCCCTCGCTACTCCCCCAACCCCCATCCTCACACCCAATTTTGAGCCCAGACACCTTGCCCTTCTAACAAGCCCCCTAAAGGGCCACAGGCCCCAATTGCACAGAACCCAGTGGGCTGGCATCTCACCTGCAGCTCGAGCGAGGCGTTCCTCTCCGGTGAAGGAGATGGCCACGTCCTGGTCACCGTCCTCAGCCTGGTCCTGGTCCTCGGCCCAAAGCTCGCCCTGGTCCTTGGCTTCTGGCTGGTCCTGGGCAGGAACCTGGTCAGCTGTCTCTTGGAGGGTCCCAGCCTGGGCCTGGAGGGCCAAGAGGAGAAGGGCAGTGAGGAGAGTGAGGGTCCTCATGGCTGAGAGTCACCTGGAGCTGAGGGTCAGGTTACAAGACAGGAGTGAGTTGTGTGGAGGGCACAGCCAGCCTGTACTTATAGGGCGGAGGGGAGGAGGCTCAGAGACACACAATGCAGGAGAGAAGCTGTGCCTTTGGCTGGGGTAGGGCCAAGGCCGCTGTCACCCTCAAAGCCCCTTTGATGCCCCTGTTCCTGCCCCTTCATCACAGCATGTGTTCGTGTGCTGAGTGTCCACACTTGTTTCAAGGTGATAACGATGATAAGGACCTGGCATGTTTTCTGTTTCCCATCTGCTTGGATATTGACCTTCTGATGTTCACAACACAGGGAACTGTGCTCTCATTGAGTAAGTCAGGGAGCAGAGGCCTCAGCTTTCTGATGTGGGCCCTGCTCACCTCTGAGTTCCTGCCCCTGAGACTGGACCTTCCCCGATCAAGTGGAGGGTCCATCCTGTAGGTTCAGGGCATCACTCCCTGTGGGGGAGCTTGTCAGGTCCTGGGGGGTAGGCTCCTATGGTGGAGAGGACAGTGACTCAGGCTCAGGTGGAGTGAGTGCCAGGAGACCTGGGGCAGGAGTTGGTCAGAGTTAACATTTATTATTGATCATTAAATTCTAACAATTCGCTTGTTTCCGAATGTTCACAGTTATAAGGATAATGCCAATGAGTATCTTTTTGCATACATCATCTTGTTTATGTGTGACCGTCTTTTAGATAAATCTTTAGAAGTGGATTGTGGGGTCAAGAACACGTCATTGAACAGACATTAATTTACTGTCCTCTGCAGAGGTTGTCCCGACATCACTCATTGAATTATAGGAATGAGTGTAACTGCTCCCCACGCACAGTGGGATTTACATAGTGATTCCCCAACCTCATCATCATCTTCCCTCCTGGCACCTGACAGTGATGTGCGTTGTTAACAAAACACTTGAGGTCCCAGACTCTCTTGCAGGTCAGAGTGGCCAATAAACACAGTCCCAGTGAAATGTAAACCCTAGAAGGGCCACTTTTTGAACAATAAAATGAATAACTGTTACTGCTTCACATTTGCAGTTACTTTCTTTCTTGGTTCTGTCAAATTTTTTTTCCCTTTATTTTTATTGATGACCCTATTATCCAGGTCCCCTTTGCCCTCCCCCGCCCACTTGGCCCACCTCCACCCAGTTCCCTCCACCCTCTTCCCTCTGGCCATCTCCACATGGTGAGTGTGTCCATGAGTTATGCATATGTTCTCTGGCTGATCCCTTCACTTCTTTCATCCATCCCCTGCCCCTCCCTTCTGACAGTGTTCCATGTATCCATGCTTCTGTTTCTATTATATTTGTCAGATTGTTTTATTCATTATATTCCACATGTAAGTGAAGTTATACAGTATTTGTCTTTCTCTAACTGGCTTACTTCACTTAGTATAATAATCTCTAGGTCCGTCCATGCTGTGGCAAAAAGTAAGATTTCCTTCTTTGTTATGGCCACGTAGCATTCCATTGTGTAAATGTGCCAGTTTTTTTTTTATCCACTCATCTCCTCATGGGCACTTGGGCTGTTTCCAGATCTTGGCTATTGTAAAGGACCCTTCACTGAATATAGGGGTGCATATGTTCTTTTGAATTAGAATTTTGGGATTGTTAGGATATATTCCTAGAAATGGGATCGCTGGGTCGACAGACAGTTCCACTTTTAATTGTTTGAGGAACCTCCATACTGTTTTCCACAGTGGCTGCACCAGTCTGCATTGCCACCAGCAGTGCACTAGAGCTCCCTTCTCTCCACACCCTCTCCAGCACTTCCTGTTTGTTGATTTATTGCTAGTAGCCATTCTGGCAGGTGTGAGGTGATATCTCATTGTGGTTTTAATTTTTTTCTCTCTGATCTTTTTATGTCTACTGGCCACTTGTGTGTCCTCTTTGGAGAAGTGTCTATTTAGGTCCTTTGCCCATTTTTAATTGAATTGTTTATCTTCCTGGTATTGAGTTTTATAAGTCTTTTAGATATTTTGAAAATTAACCCTTTATCAGATGTGTCGTTGGCAAATCTATTCTCCCATACAGTGGGTTCCCTTTTCCTTTTGTTAATGCTTCTTTGCTGTTAGAAGCTTTTAAGTTTGGTCTAGTCCCATTTGTTTATTTTTTCCTGTTTCCCTTGCCCTAGGAGATATATCAGCAAAAATATTGCTATGAGAGATGTCTGAGATTTTACTGCCTATGTTTTCTTCTAGGATTTTTATGGTTTCATGACTTACATTTAAGTCTTTTATTTATTTTGAGTTTATTCTTGTGTATGGTATAAGTTGGTGGTCTAGGTTTTTTTGTTTTTGTTTTTTCATGTACCTGTTAAAATATCCCAACACCATTTGTTGAAGAGACAGCCTAACCCATTGTTATGCTCTTACTTTTTAAAATCAAGTATTAATTGACCACACGGGCATAGGTGTATTTCTGAACTCTCTGTTCTGTTCCATTGATCTATTGCCTGATCTTATGTCAGTACCAGTCTGTTTTGATTACAATGCCCTTGTATTATAGTTTGATATCAGGTATTGTAATACCTCCAACTTTGTTCTTCTGTCTCAATATTGTTGGTTGTCTTTTTGTTCCATATACATTTTTGGAGTATTTGTTCTAGACTGTGAATTATGCCATTGGTATTTTAATAGGACTTTCATTGAATCTGTAGATTGCTTTGGGTAGTATCATTCTTTTAATGAAGTTAATTTTTCCAACCCATGAACACGATATATGCTTCCACTTATTTGTATCATCCTCATTTTTAATTCTTTAATGTCCTATAGTTTTTCAAGAACAGGTCTTTTACCACCTTGGTTAAATTTATTCTTAGGTATTTTATTTTTGCAATAGTAAATGGGATTGTTTTCTTAATTTCTCTTTTAGATTGTTCATTATTGGTGTGTAAAAATGCCATGGATTTCTGAATATGAATGTTGTATCCTGCTACATTGCCGAATTCATCGTTTAAATCTAGTAGTTCTTTGTTGGAGTTTTTAGGGTTTTCTATGTGCAATATGTCATATGCAAATAATTCCATTTTATTTCCTCCATTCCAATTTGGATGCCATTTATGTTTTCTTCTTGTCTGATTGATGTGGCTAAGACTTCCGGAATTATGTAGAATAAGAGTGGTGAAAGCAGAAATCCCTGTCTTGTTCCTGATTTTAAGGGAAACATATTTAGTTTTTGCCCATTGAGTATGATGTTGGCTGTGGGTTTGTCATATATGGTCTTCATTATATTAAGGCTTGATCCCTCTATTTCCACTTTGATGAGAGCTTTTATCATAAATGGGTACTGGATTTTATCAAATGCTTTTTCTTCTTCTATGATATGATCACTTAATTTTTACCTTTCATTTTGTTTATGTGATGTATCATATTTATTGGTTTTCGAATTTTGTACCAACCTTGCATGCTGGAATAAATCCCACTGGATCGTGGTGTAGGAGTTTTAAAAATATATTGCTGGATCCCGTTTGTTAATATTGTGTGGAGAATTTAGCATCTTTGTTCATCAGGGATATTGGCCTTTAATTTTCTTTCTTTGTAGTGTCTAGATATTGTTTTGAAATGCGGATAATGCTGGTCTCATAAAAAAAGCTTGGAAGACTTTCCTCCTTTTGAAATTTTTTGGAATAGTTTGAGGAAGATAAGTGTTAATTCTTCTGTAAAGGTTTGGTAAAATTTGCCTGTGTAGCCATCTGGACCTGGGCTTTGTATGCTGGGAGCTTTTGAAATGATCGCTTCAATTTCATCAGTTGTAAACCATCTGTTCAGGTTTTCTAATTATTTCTGATGCACTTATGGAAGATGTTCACCTCTAGGAATTTATCCATTTCACCCAGGTTGTCCAGGTTGTTGGCATATCATTGTTCATAGTATTTTCTTACAGTCATTTGTATTTGTGTGATGTCAGTTGTTACTTCTCCACTTTCATTTCTGACTTCATTGATTTGTGTCCTCTCTTTGTCTTTTCCTTATGAGTTTGGGGAAGGTATTTAAAAGGCCCTGTGATTCCCCAATTTCATCATCCTTCCTTCCTGCTCAATCTGGATAGCAATGTGCTTTGTTAAAAACACTTGATGTCCCAACTTTCTGGCAGCTCAGAGTGGCCAGTAAATAGGGTTCTGAACAATAAAATGAACTCCCTGGGAAGGGTCCATTTTAAAATGATAAAATGAATTACTGCTCCTTATTTGTGCTATGCTGCTGTTTCATATATTCCTCCCTATCTCTGCATGGAGGCAAGGAGCCATGGACTTGTGGCAGCTGGATTTTGACCATGAAGAGGACACTTACTCCATGTGAATGGTGGAGCAGGAGGATGTGAGAAGCCCATCCTTGAGGCCCAGGTTGAGCCACGTCACCCACCTCCCGGGCTGCCCATGACAGACTGTTGTGACTTGGGAAAAACAAGCTCCTTACTTTCTTAAGCGGCTGGTGGCAGGGATGCTGGGGTCCTGGTGTTGGCTGCAAGCAGTGTGACACTTGGACAGGGAGGGTTGGCATCTTCCCCTCTGACAGGTAAGAACTGCCATCCCAGGGAGTCCTGGCTTTGCTTCTCTCAGGAGTCAGGGGCCACACTTACCTGTACTTGTTTTCTGTGAAAAGTTTTCTAATAATAGGCATCTCTTTTAGGAAATGGAATAGCTGGCTGATTTATTTCTATAAATTTTCAAATTCATTTTTAAATTCCGGAGATGAGTTCTTTGTCCCAAAAGCTGCAAATAATTTTCAGAAATTGTCACTTCTCTTTCCCACTTTTCTCTGGTCTACAGAGATACCTTGGATTTTTATGTACTTCTTAAAATACTTTTTGGGGGGAATTTCTGAGTTTTGCATCTTTCCTACCGAAGTTTGTAAAGCCCAGTCTTCCACATGTCAGGGCTTTCATGTGCTGTTGGTGGAAGCGGAGAGTGTCATGCAGAATAATATTAAAGCTAAATGTAAAACTGTTCCTCCTTCTCAGTCTTTTCTGGGGAAAAATTCTCAAAATAGAAGTGGTCACAGTGCAAAGGTGAAAGCGAAGGTTCTATCAGTACAACATAGGTCCAGGGAAGAACACAGGTTGTGGCTGTAAGGACGTCTGTGGCAACCTGGGAAAAGGGAACAGAGGGCGGAGAGGACTTTTCTTCTAGAAACAAGGCCTCTGTTACACTGAGTGGTTTCTTAGAAGCCTCCTTTTCAAATCAGGAGTGAAGGGACTATCATTGGCAATAATAAGGATGTATTATTTCTTGCCAGAATTTTATTAAAATTTGTACAGGTTTATTATAACTAGTAGAGTCAATCTCTTGAGATAGAGACGAGAGAGAGAGAGAGAGAGAGAGAGAGAGAGAGAGAGAGAGAGAGAGAGGAGAGAGAAGATCACTCCATCATTAGACATTGGAATAATCTACCATTTGGGGCTCAAAAAGGGACCCTTTCTTTCAGTGGTCATTCAGTGTGACCACATATAGGGCCTGGCTTCTGTGCTCCCCTTTCTCTGGTCATTATTTGAGACATTGATGCTGGTCAGTATACTCTCTTTTTGGTGTAGTTCTTACATCTTCTTGTTGGTGGCACAATGAACCTTTAGTTCACTCTAGTTGATATGTCTCAGAAAAATATACGGGTAACTAAAATGCCTGCTTGTCCTAGATATATATATATATATATATATATATATATATATATATATATATATATATATATATATATATCATTGCCCCCTTGCATCTTAAAATCAAAGAACAAGTAACATAGTCTTTTGGATCTGCCTGTCCTCAAATCAACACCTTCTGGACACTTTGTGGAAACCTCCCTCTTTTGAGTTAATTATGAATGGGATTGATTTTGTAGATCCAAATTGTCTTTTAAGAATTATGTTCACTTTTGCTGGTTTGTAATTACCGTGTGATGCTCAAGCTATGTATCACAGAGATGCAAAGACAAGTTAACTTGATTGTTGAGCACAGAATTCTCTACACAAGGGAACCACGTGCATGAATCTTATGGAAGAGGGGAAAAAAGCCAGACGGTGGGCTTAATGATTAAATTTATTATTGAGAGAGAAAGAGAAAAGGCACAGGTACAAAGACTAAACCCTTTTCCATGTCTTCAGGGGCATCTCACGGTGCTTCGGGTCTCAGTCACAAAGCTCAGCGACAGCACAGCTTGCTTCGAACACCAAAGATGTTACACACCCCAGAGAAACGCTCAGAAAACTTGGGTAAGATGGAAAATCGGCACTTGCGTCGGCAGTGGCAGACCTTCTTTATGGTTATTTTGGGAGGTCCTGCAGAGGGAGTAATAGGATCAGATTCAGTGGGGAAGGAACAGGGAGGAGGGGCACAGCCGGCCTCATGAAGACCTACTAAGAAAGGATGTGTCTACTCATTATAGACAATACCTGCCAGGTTAGGGTGAAAGGATTCTCCTGTTTGTCATAAATCACAAGGAATTTTACTGGCTTTGTGTGGTCATGCAGGATCATGAATTTTCTCTGATCCTAGTCTAGGATTGCCAGGACTGACCAGCAAAACCTGAGCGACGGATGAATGCATTACTCTGACACACGTTTCTGTGAAAGAGAGGGCTTAGGATCTGCTTGGCTCTGGGATTCAAACAGCCCCGCTTGCCTGCCTCCTTACGCTTTTATTGTCACAACAGCTTGAACTAAAATTAACCTCTAGACACAATCAAAAGGGAAAGTATCCTTGAGAAAGCACAAGCTTCTATAAGGTTGGGTCTAAAGACTAAACTTAGAGATTCCAGTAAAACACCTGGGGGCTTGGACTTGTTTGGAAAAGTCAAGACAGGGGCTGCCGCCTTCAGCAAGATCCCTCTACAGGCCCCCGACCTTTCGGAGAATCCTCCTCACAGACTTACCAACCAAGTCCTATGCTTCCCCACATCTGAAGCACATGCTTATGTCCTTCCCAATTCCAACAGACTTCCTCTCCAACACAGAGTTGCTACTCCTCAACGCCGCCTCATCCTCACACCGAACTTTGAGCCCAGACTCCTTGCGTCTTCTAACAAGCCCCCCTAATGGGCCACAGACTCCAAATGCACAGAACCCAGATGGCTGGCGTTTCACCTGCGGCTTGAGCGAGGCGTTCCTCTCCGGTGAAGGAGATGGCCACGTCCTGGTCACCGTCCTCAGCCAGGTCCTGGTCCTCAGCCAAAAGCTCACCCTGGTCCTTGGCTTCTGGCTGGTCCAGGGCCAGAACCTGGTCAGCTCTCTCTTGGAGGGTCCGAGCCTGGGCCTGGAGGGCCAAGAGGAGAAGGACAGCGAGGAGAGCAAGGGTCCTCATGGCTGAGAGTCACCTGGAGCTGAGGGTCAGGTTACAAGACAGGAGTGAGTTGTGTGGAGGGCACAGTCAGCCTGTACTTATAGGGCGGAGGGGAGGAGGCTCAGAGACACACAATGCAGGAGAGAAGCTGTGCCTTTGGCTGGGCTCCAGCCAAGGCCGCTGTCGCCCTCAAAGCCCCTTTGATGCCCCTGTTCCTGCCCCTTCATCACAGCACGTGTCCGTGTGCTGAGTGTCCACACTGGTTTCAAGGTGATAACATAACAAGAATTATGTTCACTTTTTATTCAAGATGATAAGGACCTGACATGTTTTCTGTTTCCCATCTGCTTGGATATTGATCCTCTAATGTTAAAAAAAAACAGGGAACTGTGCTCTCATTGAGGAAGTCAGGGAACAGAGGCCTCAGGTTTCTGATGTGGGCCCTGCTCACCTCTGAGTCCTGTGCCCTGGGATCGGACCTTCCCCGATGGATTCGAGGTTCCATCCTGTAGGTTCAGGGCATCACTCTCTGTGGGGGAGCTTGTCAGGTCCTGGGGGGTAGGCTCCTGTGGTGGAGGGGCCAGTGACTCAGGCTCAGGTAGGGTGAGGGCAGGGGACCCGAGGCAGGAGTTGGTCAGAGTGAAGCCAAAGGACAAATTTATTTTAGGACGTCAGTGTGGTCTGTACACATTGCTGAAATGACTCCCCAGTTACTTGTATCTTTTTTTGAGAAACAGTAAGTGCAATGAATTTCGTGTTCTCTCCTCAAAATTTTTTGATCTTTTAAAATAAAAAAATCTTAATTCTTACACAAAGGATAAAATTCAAAAGGTGAAAGAGAGATGAATGCAGCCTAACAGTCTCCCCACCCAGCATCAGTCTCCACCCTTTCTGCAGGACCTGTAACTGGAGAATAAAACAGAGGTGTGTATACCTGTGGTAATGAAAGCCGAAGGCCTGAGGCAGGTGCTTGTACACAAGGAAAGAGGTTTATTCAGGTGCTGAGCGACCTGAGAGAATGGTGGACTCCCCTCTTAAAGGTCACATCCCCTTCCTGCTCAAGCCAGCAGTTTTTATGGTGTTAAAGAGGGGAGGACGTGTTTTTTATACAAATATCTTGCCAGCTTTTGGCACGCTAGGGTCCTGTACATTCATCTTGCAGTGTGTTTGGGCCATATCCATTTATCTTTCTAGCTTTTCGCACGCTCAGTGTAAGAAGGTCTCCCTGCGCCATCTTGGCATTTGGGGAGATGCCCTGGTGCTCTGAGTGACTATGTCCCTTCAAAACTCTGGACACTTGTCATCTTACAATGATAAATGGATGCAGTTCACATCTTCTGCATTTTCTTCCTGCTGTCAAAGGGTGAATTCTTACCTATCGCTGGACCCAGAGATTCTTACTGTCTTTTAAAAGAAGAGGGGGTCAGGAATGGAGGGAAGCCTGTACGGGAGGGAGGAGGGTTGCTGTCTTTGGAAGGCGGCATAGGTGGTGTCTAGAGGATGGCACTGCTGAGCAAGTGAAGCTGGTAGATTCATTCATATTTCAAGAACCTGTGTTGTCAATGGGCTTCAAAATGAGTCCTAATGTGCAGACAAACAAGTGTTTAGTGAGGGGCATGCCTAGTAGTGCAGGGCGAGTTGTAGTGAAATCTGAGACTTCAGAGACTTCAAAGGATCCTCATGATTTAATCCTGAGCTGGGCTTTGGATGGCACACCTAACAGTGGGATAAATTTCTGAGGAAGCCACTGTCCAGGAAATGCAGAAGAAAATGGAAAGTAACATTGTCACTCAGCTTTGGGAAGTGCTGTCCTTTACTGAGAGAGGAATTTTCAGTCTCCTTCGGGAATACAGGTCCAGCTTTCCCTTGCAGTATCAACAGCAGCAGCCAGATCCGGGTCCTCCTCAGTCAGCACCGCTTTAAACGTGTGGTGGATGAAACATTTGCTTCCCTTGAGCTTTAGGTGAAGAGTGTGTTGTCAGCATGTTGCCCTAGAGACTGGCCCATTGCTCAGCTAGCTGCTGTTTAGGACTGTGATTCTTCTGGGTGTTTAATAAGACTTGGTTGCCCTAGCTGGTTTGGCTCAGTAGATAGAGCATCAGACTGCTGACTGAAGGGTCCCAGGTTCAATTCCGGTCAAGGGCACATGCCTAGATTGAAGGCTCAATCCCCAGTAGGGGACATGCAGGAGGCAGCTGAACAATGATTCTCTCTCATCATTGATCTTTCTCTCTCTCTCTTTCTCTCCCTTCCTCTCTGAAATCAATAAAAATATATATTAAAAAAAAAAAAAAGACTTGGTCTCGTGGCTGGAGTGGGAGTCAGTCAGGTGGAAAGACCTGCAATGAGCAAACTTGTGCACAATAGTTAGTGTTTGCCCTAAACGTTGTCCATAGTGTTTGCTTTTACATTCATGTTCTCAATCTAAACGGGGTCTTGAGAACTTGGCAGAGTCTCACATAAACTATTTCAGAAGGGCTTCATTTAAGCCTGCTTCGGGGCACTACCCTCATTGGAAGCAAGGCAAGAGGTAGTTTCTGGTCTCATTTCAAATGTGTTTCCGGGCATATTTTTGCCAGGGTCATCTTTTTTCAGTCTTCCCCATAGATTGGGGTCTCCCAGATGTCTCCATGAACCTGCAGTGCCTTTCCTGTATTCTGGGAGATTTCAAGAGAATGATGACCTTTGAGGCTTTTTGACTGGCAAATGGGGCTGTTGTAGGAAGGCTGGCATAGCCGAACTAATCCTGATTTTAAGATTCTCTGCAGTAAAGATGTGAATTCCACCCAAAGCTCACTTCTCAAGGAGGCGTTTTTTGTTCCTTGGGATCTGCGCCTCTTCTTTCAGGTTAATTTTGATGGGTTGGATGTTAACCTCCCAATCTGGGGTTCCGGGGGCCCAAAGGGCTCAGTCAATCTGCTCATAGACCTTGGATAGGAAGAGTTCACTTCCAGGTCAAGTCAGGAGCACCTGGAGCTGGAGACCACGTTCCAGCAAGACTCCGCAAAATAGTTGCTGCTTCTCAGGGTTACGAGTTATTTGTGCATGCAATTTACTAAGTCAGTCTATGCCCAACAATGAGAAGGAGCTGTCTGGCAAGGAGAGAAAACGATGGGTAAGTGTTTGATCCCCAAGCTGGCATGCTAGAGATTGAGGGAATGCCTGTTTTTGTAATTATCTGGTCACTCCCGTAACTGTCACCACAGCTGAACTTTGGTTGGTCAGTTTTGTATTTAGCAGTGAGTGAGTATGTAGCTCCAGTATCTACAAGGAACTCAATGACCTTGTTCCCCACTGTCCATTGTACCCAGGGCTCCTATGGGGAAACGGTAATAGGTCAGAGGGTGTCTGTGGGAGCTCCTAGGCCTCCTCATTCATCATCAGATTCGTCATTCCTTTCTAACATTTCTTGTGAGGTTTCCTATCCTTTTTATTTTTCTTCTGGGGTTCCAGGCAGTCCTTTCTCCAATGGCCTTCCTTTTTGCCTACTGAGTCTTTCCCTTTCGTTTCAGATCCCGCCTCTCCTTTTGGTTTCCTGCACTATGTCTAAGAAAATGGTGGCCTGCTGTAATGTGCTTGTCTCCAGGCACGGTAAATGTTGAAGTTTCTGTCCACCAGCTGGGAGCGATTCATGCCCAACACTCTGTCAAAATGTGTGAGCTTCCTTCTGATATCTGGGGCACTTTGCCCAATAAAAGTTGTGTTATTCCCTGGTTGGTGGGGATCGGGCGTTTGGGGGTCATGCAGTGCATCAAAGGGTTTGTTGGTGCAATTACCAGCCAGGGCACATGCCAGAGTTGCAGGCTCGATCCCCAGTAGGGGACATGCGGGAGGCAGCCAATCAATGTTTCCCTCTCCAAACAATGCTGATGTTTCTCTCTCTCACTCTCCCATCCTCTCTCTCTCCAAATCAATTTAAAAACTTTTTTTTTTTTAGTTTTCGGGTTTACCATCCTGATGTTTTCTGGTGCCCATGAGTCAGCATCAGTGTGCTTTCAATAGGTCTGATAGAGCCTTTCTAAAAATTCAGAAGGATCTGTGTTTGGTCTCTGTTGAATGACCTGAATCATACTCAGGCTCTTTTGTTTAGATACCTTTTTCTTAAGCCTTTCCTCTATGCACCTTTTGTAATGTTCTAGGAAGGCAAGGTCCCCACTATTTGGGTCCAAGTTGGGCTCTGCCAAGGGAATTGCCCCAGCTAAGTTTGGGGTCAGTTAGGATTGTCTTGATGGAGGCGATGAGGCTCTTCGTTAGCCTTATTTATAACCAGGTGTCTTCCATCTGCCATTAGCAGGATGTTAAGGAGAGCCAGCACGTCTGCCCACTTTGAATGGTGAGTGGCAATATTGGAAGTGATATGATCTGCCATGTTCTGAGTGTCCTCCCTATAGGAGGGGTTGGAAAGCTTCCCATTCAATGAATCTGAAGTGGGAAATGGAATATGGGCCCAATAGCAGCCAGTGTGTTGGCCTCCTGGGGTATCCCACCTACAGGGCAGGGCCTCTAACAGAATTGCCCTGCCCTGGATTGGATGCTCCCTGGCCAAATGGGGTGCCCTGCCAGGTGTTGAGGGGAGACCACTCCTCTGTGCCCTATCTTAGGGTACCGAGCAGCTGGCTGCGGAGATCCTCCTGCTGCTGATCCTGGGTCCCTGTCCCCTCATTTCCCTTTTCTTCCTGTGTCTCATTATCAGGGAGCAGTTTTGAGACCAAATTCCTTCTCTGCACCATTAGGTTTCTCCCTTTCTCTGCCAAATCTTTACTGTGTGAAGACATAACACCCAGACATAAGGGATCTCATCCCATTTTCCTGGCAAACAATTCTTACTGTATGAGGTTGTAGTCATTAAGGGAACCATTTAGGGGCCATTCTTGCCCATAGACTAAAGTACACACAGGCCAAGCAGTGTTACAATAGAAAACCAGATTCTCGGGCTCCCTTCAGGAGTTGAAACAGAACAACCTTCAGGGCTTGAAAGTGCAAACTCAAATCCACAATAACAACACCTTCTAAATATCCATAAAAAATTCCTTCTTTTGAGTTTCATTGTGAAAAGTATTGATTTTGTAGGTTGAAATCGTCTGAGTTAACAATTATGCTCATTTTTGCTGGTTTTGTTGCCGAGTGATGCTTAAGCTGTGCATCACTGAAATGAAAGGCAGGTTAACTTACTGTAGAACCATCAGGACAGAATTCTGTACACAAGGTAACCACACGCATGAGTCTTAAAGAAAGGAAATAAAAAGCCAAACAGTGAGTTTAATGCTTGAAGTTTATTATGAAGAGAGAAAGAATAAAGGTATAGGTTCAAAGATTAAACCATTGCCCAGGTCTTCAGTGAAATCTCATAGTACTGGGGTCTCGATCCAGGAAGCTCATCTACAGCAAAGGTTGTATATAAGGCCATTGACCTTACAGCTTCCACTGAGACGCTCACCAGAATAGCAGAGGCCGCTTCTGCATGTGCAGACGATTGGTTTCCGAAGGTCTGTGGTGGAAAGAGGAGGGTCAGGCACAGTGGGGAAGGGAATTGGGGGGAGAGGTGCAGCAGCCTCATGGAGATCTTCTGAGAGACAACAAGTCTACTCACCATAGACAACACCTGCCAGGTGGGGCTGAAAGGATTCACGTGTTTCTCATAAATCACAAGGAATCTTACTGGCTCTGGGCGGTCATGCAGGATCATGAATTTTCTCTGATCCTAGTCTCTGATGCACATGCTTATTTCCTTCCCCTTGCTCCACAAACTTCCTCTGCAACACGAGGTACCTACTCCTCATCCCCCCTCATCATCACACCTAAGTTTGAGCCCAGACTCCTTGCCCCTTCTAACAAGCCCCCCTAAAGGGCCACAGGCCCGAATTGCACAGAACCCAGTTGGCTGGCGTCTCACCTGCAGCTCGAGCGAGGCGTTCCTCTCCGGTGAAGGAGATGGCCACGTCCTGGTCACTGTCCCCAGCCTGGTCCTGGTCCTTGGACCAAAGCTCGCCCTGGTCCTTGGCTTCTGGCTGGTTCTGGGCAGGAACCTGGTCAGCTGTCTCTTGGAGGGTCCGAGCCTGGGCCTGGAGGGCCAAGAGGAGAAGGGCAGTGAGGAGAGCGAGGGTCCTCATGGCTGAGAGTCACCTGGAGCTGAGGGTCAGGTTACAAGACAGGAGTGAGTTGTGTGGAGGGCACAGTCAGCCTGTACTTATAGATCGGAGGGGAGGAGGCTCAGAGACACACGATGCAGGAGAGAAGCTGTGCCTTTGGCTGGGCTCGAGCCAAGGCCGCTGTCGCCCTCAAAGCCCCTTTGATGCCCCTGTTCCTGCCCCTTCATCACAGCACGTGTCCGTGTGCTGAGTGTCCACACTGGTTTCAAGGTGATAACGATGATAAGGACCTGACATGTTTTCTGTTTCCCATCTGCTTGGATATTGATCCTCTAATGTTAAAAAAAAAAAACACAGGGAACTGTGCTCTCATTGAGGAAGTCAGGGAGCAGAGGCCTCAGTTTTCTGATGTGGGTCCTGCTCACCTCTGAGTCCTGTGCCCTGGGATCGGACCTTCCCCGAAGGATTCGAGGGTCCATCCTGTAGGTTCAGGGCATCACTCCCTGTGGGGGAGCTTGTCAGGTCCTGGGGGGTAGGCTCCTGTGGTGGAGGGGCCAGTGACTCAGGCTCAGGTAGGGTGAGGGCAGGGGACCCGAGGCAGGAGTTGGTCAGAGTGAAGCCAAAGGACAAATTTATTTTAGGACGTCAGTGTGGTCTGTACACATTGCTGAAATGACTCCCCAGTTACTTGTATCTTTTTTTTGAGAAACAGTAAGTGCAATGAATTTCGTGTTGCTCTCCTCAAAATTTTCTGATCTTTTAAAATAAAAAAATCTTAATTCTTACACAAAGGATAAAATTCAAAAGGTGAAAGAGAGATGAATGCAGCCTAACAGTCTCCCCACCCAGCATCGGTCTCCACCCTTTCTGCAGGACCTGTAACTGGAGAATAAAAGAGAAGTGTGTATAACTGTGGCAATGAAAGCCGAACGCCTGAGGCAGGTGCTTGTACACAAGGAAAGAGGTTTATTCAGGTGCTGAGCGACCTGAGAGAATGGTGGACTCCCCTCTTAAAGGTCACATCCCCTTCCTGCTCAAGCCAGCAGTTTTTATGGCGTTAAAGAGGGGAGGACGTGTTTTTTATACAAATATCTTGCCAGCTTTTGGCACGCTAGGGTCCTGTACATTCATCTTGCAGTGTGTTTGGGCCATATCCATTTATCTTTCTAGCTTTTCGCACGCTCAGTGTAAGAAGGTCTCCCTGCGCCATCTTGGCTTTTGGGGGAGATGCCCTGGTGCTCTGAGTGACTATGTCCCTTCAAAACTCTGGACCCTTGTCATCTTACAATGATAAATGGATGCAGTTCACATCTTCTGCATTTTCTTCCTGCTGTCAAAGGGTGAATTCTTACCTATCCCTGGACCCAGAGATTCTGACTGTCTTTTAAAAGAAGAGGGGGTCAGGAATGGAGGGAAGCCTGTACGGGAGGGAGGAGGGTTGCTGTCTTTGGAAGGCGGCATAGGTGGTGTCTAGAGGATGGCACTGCTGAGCAAGTGAAGCTGGTAGATTCATTCATATTTCAAGAACCTGTGTTGTCAATGGGCTTCAAAATGAGTCCTAATGTGCAGACAAACAAGTGTTTAGTGAGGGGCATGCCTAGTAGTGCAGGGCGAGTTGTAGTGAAATCTGAGACTTCAGAGACTAAAGGATCCTCATGATTTAATCCTGAGCTGGGCTTTGGATGGCACACCTAACAGTGGGATAAATTTCTGAGGAAGCCACTGTCCAGGAAATGCAGAAGGAAATGGAAAGTAACATTGTCACTCAGCCTTGGGAAGTGCTGTCCCTTTCTGAGAGAGGAATTTTCAGTCTCCTTCGGGAATGCAGGTCCAGCTTTCCCTTGCAGTATCAACAGCAGCAGCCAGATCCGGGTCCTCCTCAGTCAGCACCGCTTTAAACGTGTGGTGGATGAAACGTTTGCTTCCCTTGAGCTTTAGGTGAAGAGTGTGTTGTCAGCATGTTGCCCTAGGGTCTGGCCCATTGCTCATCTAGCTGCTGTTTAGGACTGTGATTCTTCTGGGTGTTTAATAAGACTTGGTTGCCCTAGCTGGTTTGGCTCAGTAGAAAGAGCATCAGACTGCTGACTGAAGGGTCCCAGGTTCAATTCCGGTCAAGGGCACATGCCTAGGTTGAAGGCTCGATCCCCAGTAGGGGACATGCAGGAGGCAGCTGATCAATGATTCTCTCTCATCATTGATGTTTCTCTCTCTCTCTTTCTCTCCCTTCCTCTCTGAAATCAATAATATATATATATATATATATATATATATATATATATATATTTTTTTTTTTTTTTTTTTTTAAAGACTTGGTCTCGTGGCTGGAGTGGGAGTCAGTCAGGTGGAAAGACCTGCAATGAGCAAACTTGTGCACAATAGTTAGTGTTTGCCCTAAACGTTGTCCATAGTGTTTGCTTTTACATTCATGTTCTCAATCTAAACGGGGTCTTGAGAACTTGGCAGAGTCTCACATAAACTATTTCAGAAGGGCTTCATTTAAGCCTGCTTCGGGGCACTACCCTCATTGGAAGCAAGGCAAGAGGCAGTTTCTGGTCTCATTTCAAATGTGTTTCCGGGCATATTTTTGCCAGGGTCATCTTTTTTCAGTCTTCCCCATAGATTGGGGTCTCCCAGATGTCTCCATGAACCTGCAGTGCCTTTCCTGTATTCTGGGAGATTTCAAGAGAATGATGACCTTTGAGGCTTTTTGACTGGCAAATGGGGCTGTTGTAGGAAGGCTGGCATAGCCGAACTAATCCTGATTTTAAGATTCTCTGCAGTAAAGATGTGAATTCCACCCAAAGCTCACTTCTCAAGGAGGCGTTTTTTGTTCCTTGGGATCTGCGCCTCTTCTTTCAGGTTAATTTTGATGGGTTGGATGTTAACCTCCCAATCTGGGGTTCCGGGGGCCCAAAGGGCTCAGTCAATCTGCTCATAGACCTTGGATAGGAAGAGTTCACTTCCAGGTCAAGTCAGGAGCACCTGGAGCTGGAGACCACGTTCCAGCAAGACTCCGCAAAATAGTTGCTGCTTCTCAGGGTTACGAGTTATTTGTGCATGCAATTTACTAAGTCAGTCTATGCCCAACAATGAGAAGGAGCTGTCTGGCAAGGAGAGAAAACGATGGGTAAGTGTTTGATCCCCAAGCTGGCATGCTAGAGATTGAGGGAATGCCTGTTTTTGTAATTATCTGGTCACTCCCGTAACTGTCACCACAGCTGAACTTTGGTTGGTCAGTTTTGTATTTAGCAGTGAGTGAGTATGTAGCTCCAGTATCTACAAGGAACTCAATGACCTTGTTCCCCACTGTCCATTGTACCCAGGGCTCCTATGGGGAAACGGTAATAGGTCAGAGGGTGTCTGTGGGAGCTCCTAGGCCTCCTCATTCATCATCAGATTCGTCATTCCTTTCTAACATTTCTTGTGAGGTTTCCTATCCTTTTTATTTTTCTTCTGGGGTTCCAGGCAGTCCTTTCTCCAATGGCCTTCCTTTTTGCCTACTGAGTCTTTCCCTTTCGTTTCAGATCCCGCCTCTCCTTTTGGTTTCCTGCACTATTTCTAAGAAAATGGTGGCCTGCTGTAATGTGCTTGTCTCCAGGCACGGTAAATGTTGAAGTTTCTGTCCACCAGCTGGGAGCGATTCATGCCCAACACTCTGTCAAAATGTGTGAGCTTCCTTCTGATATCTGGGGCACTTTGCCCAATAAAAGTTGTGTTATTCCCTGGTTGGTGGGGATCGGGCGTTTGGGGGTCATGCAGTGCATCAAAGGGTTGTTGGTGCAATTACCAGCCAGGGCACATGCCAGAGTTGCAGGCTCGATCCCCAGTAGGGGACATGCGGGAGGCAGCCAATCAATGTTTCCCTCTCCAAACAATGCTGATGTTTCTCTCTCTCACTCTCCCATCCTCTCTCTCTCCAAATCAATTTAAAAACTTTTTTTTTTTTAGTTTTCGGGTTTACCATCCTGATGTTTTCTGGTGCCCATGAGTCAGCATCAGTGTGCTTTCAATAGGTCTGATAGAGCCTTTCTAAAAATTCAGAAGGATCTGTGTTTGGTCTCTGTTGAATGACCTGAATCATACTCAGGCTCTTTTGTTTAGATACCTTTTTCTTAAGCCTTTCCTCTAGGCACCTTTTGTAATGTTCTAGGAAGGCAAGGTCCCCACTATTTGGGTCCAAGTTGGGCTCTGCCAAGGGAATTGCCCCAGCTAAGTTTGGGGTCAGTTAGGATTGTCTTGATGGAGGCGATGAGGCTCTTCGTTAGCCTTATTTATAACCAGGTGTCTTCCATCTGCCATTAGCAGGATGTTAAGGAGAGCCAGCACGTCTGCCCACTTTGAATGGTGAGTGGCAATATTGGAAGTGATATGATCTGCCATGTTCTGAGTGTCCTCCCTATAGGAGGGGTTGGAAAGCTTCCCATTCAATGAATCTGAAGTGGGAAATGGAATATGGGCCCAATAGCAGCCAGTGTGTTGGCCTCCTGGGGTATCCCACCTACAGGGCAGGGCCTCTAACAGAATTGCCCTGCCCTGGATTGGATGCTCCCTGGCCAAATGGGGTGCCCTGCCAGGTGTTGAGGGGAGACCACTCCTCTGTGCCCTATCTTAGGGTACCGAGCAGCTGGCTGCGGAGATCCTCCTGCTGCTGATCCTGGGTCCCTGTCCCCTCATTTCCCTTTTCTTCCTGTGTCTCATTATCAGGGAGCAGTTTTGAGACCAATTTCCTTCTCTGCACCATTAGGTTTCTCCCTTTCTCTGCCAAATCTTTACTGTGTGAAGACATAACACCCAGACATAAGGGATCTCATCCCATTTTCCTGGCAAACAATTCTTACTGTATGAGGTTGTAGTCATTAAGGGAACCATTTAGGGGCCATTCTTGCCCATAGACTAAAGTACACACAGGCCAAGCAGTGTTACAATAGAAAACCAGATTCTCGGGCTCCCTTCAGGAGTTGAAACAGAACAACCTTCAGGGCTTGAAAGTGCAAACTCAAATCCACAATAACAACACCTTCTAAATATCCATAAAAAATTCCTTCTTTTGAGTTTCATTGTGAATAGTATTGATTTTGTAGGTTGAAATCGTCTGAGTTAACAATTATGCTCATTTTTGCTGGTTTTGTTGCCGAGTGATGCTTAAGCTGTGCATCACGGAAATGAAAGGCAGGTTAACTCACTGTAGAACCATCAGGACAGAATTCTGTACACAAGGTAACCACACGCATGAGTCTTAAAGAAAGGAAATAAAAAGCCAAACAGTGAGTTTAATGCTTGAAGTTTATTATGAAGAGAGAAAGAATAAAGGTATAGGTTCAAAGATTAAACCATTGCCCAGGTCTTCAGTGAAATCTCATAGTACTGGGGTCTCGATCCAGGAAGCTCATCTACAGCAAAGGTTGTATATACGGCCATTGACCTTACAGCTTCCACTGAGAAGCTCACCAGAATAGCAGAGGCCGCTTCGGCAGGTGCAGACGATTGTTTTCCGAAGGTCTGTGGTGGAAAGAGGAGGGTCAGGCACAGTGGGGAAGGGAATTGGGAGGAGAGGTGCAGCAGCCTCATGGAGATCTTCTGAGAGACAACAAGTCTACTCACCATAGACAACACCTGCCAGGTGGGGCTGAAAGGATTCACGTGTTTCTCATAAATCACAAGGAATCTTACTGGCTCTGGGCGGTCATGCAGGATCATGAATTTTCTCTGATCCTAGTCTCTGATGCACATGCTTATTTCCTTCCCCTTGCTCCACAAACTTCCTCTGCAACACGAGGTACCTACTCCTCATCCCCCCCTCATCATCACACCTAAGTTTGAGCCCAGACTCCTTGCCCCTTCTAACAAGCCCGCCTAAAGGGCCACAGGCCCGAATTGCACAGAACCCAGTTGGCTGGCGTCTCACCTGCAGCTCGAGCGAGGCGTTCCTCTCCGGTGAAGGAGATGGCCACGTCCTGGTCACTGTCCCCAGCCTGGTCCTGGTCCTTGGACCAAAGCTCGCCCTGGTCCTTGGCTTCTGGCTGGTTCTGGGCAGGAACCTGGTCAGCTGTCTCTTGGAGGGTCCGAGCCTGGGCCTGGAGGGCCAAGAGGAGAAGGGCAGCGAGGAGAGCGAGGGTCCTCATGGCTGAGAGTCACCTGGAACTGAGGGTCAGGTTACAAGACAGGAGTGAGTTGTGTGGAGGGCACAGTCAGCCTGTACTTATAGGTCGGAGGAGAGGAGGCTCAGAGACACACGATGCAGGAGAGAAGCTGTGCCTTTGGCTGGGCTCGAGCCAAGGCCGCTGTCGCCCTCAAAGCCCCTTTGATGCCCCTGTTCCTGCCCCTTCATCACAGCACGTGTCCGTGTGCTGAGTGTCCACACTGGTTTCAAGGTGATAACGATGATAAGGACCTGACATGTTTTCTGTTTCCCATCTGCTTGGATATTGATCCTCTAATGTTAAAAAAAAAAACAACAGGGAACTGTGCTCTCATTGAGGAAGTCAGGGAGCAGAGGCCTCAGTTTTCTGATGTGGGTCCTGCTCACCTCTGAGTCCTGTGCCCTGGGATCGGACCTTCCCCGATGGATTCGAGGGTCCATCCTGTAGGTTCAGGGCATCACTCCCTGTGGGGGAGCTTGTCAGGTCCTGGGGGGTAGGCTCCTGTGGTGGAGGGGCCAGTGACTCAGGCTCAGGTAGGGTGAGGGCAGGGGACCCGAGGCAGGAGTTGGTCAGAGTGAAGCCAAAGGACAAATTTATTTTAGGACGTCAGTGTGGTCTGTACACATTGCTGAAATGACTCCCCAGTTACTTGTATCTTTTTTTTGAGAAACAGTAAGTGCAATGAATTTCGTGTTGCTCTCCTCAAAATTTTCTGATCTTTTAAAATAAAAAAATCTTAATTCTTACACAAAGGATAAAATTCAAAAGGTGAAAGAGAGATGAATGCAGCCTAACAGTCTCCCCACCCAGCATCGGTCTCCACCCTTTCTGCAGGACCTGTAACTGGAGAATAAAACAGAAGTGTGTATAACTGTGGCAATGAAAGCCGAACGCCTGAGGCAGGTGCTTGTACACAAGGAAAGAGGTTTATTCAGGTGCTGAGCGACCTGAGAGAATGGTGGACTCCCCTCTTAAAGGTCACATCCCCTTCCTGCTCAAGCCAGCAGTTTTTATGGCGTTAAAGAGGGGAGGACGTGTTTTTTATACAAATATCTTGCCAGCTTTTGGCACGCTAGGGTCCTGTACATTCATCTTGCAGTGTGTTTGGGCCATATCCATTTATCTTTCTAGCTTTTCGCACGCTCAGTGTAAGAAGGTCTCCCTGCGCCATCTTGGCTTTTGGGGGAGATGCCCTGGTGCTCTGAGTGACTATGTCCCTTCAAAACTCTGGACCCTTGTCATCTTACAATGATAAATGGATGCAGTTCACATCTTCTGCATTTTCTTCCTGCTGTCAAAGGGTGAATTCTTACCTATCCCTGGACCCAGAGATTCTGACTGTCTTTTAAAAGAAGAGGGGGTCAGGAATGGAGGGAAGCCTGTACGGGAGGGAGGAGGGTTGCTGTCTTTGGAAGGCGGCATAGGTGGTGTCTAGAGGATGGCACTGCTGAGCAAGTGAAGCTGGTAGATTCATTCATATTTCAAGAACCTGTGTTGTCAATGGGCTTCAAAATGAGTCCTAATGTGCAGACAAACAAGTGTTTAGTGAGGGGCATGCCTAGTAGTGCAGGGCGAGTTGTAGTGAAATCTGAGACTTCAGAGACTAAAGGATCCTCATGATTTAATCCTGAGCAGAGCTTTGGATGGCACACCTAACAGTGGGATAAATTTCTGAGGAAGCCACTGTCCAGGAAATGCAGAAGGAAATGGAAAGTAACATTGTCACTCAGCCTTGGGAAGTGCTGTCCCTTTCTGAGAGAGGAATTTTCAGTCTCCTTCGGGAATGCAGGTCCAGCTTTCCCTTGCAGTATCAACAGCAGCAGCCAGATCCGGGTCCTCCTCAGTCAGCACCGCTTTAAACGTGTGGTGGATGAAACGTTTGCTTCCCTTGAGCTTTAGGTGAAGAGTGTGTTGTCAGCATGTTGCCCTAGGGTCTGGCCCATTGCTCAGCTAGCTGCTGTTTAGGACTGTGATTCTTCTGGGTGTTTAATAAGACTTGGTTGCCCTAGCTGGTTTGGCTCAGTAGAAAGAGCATCAGACTGCTGACTGAAGGGTCCCAGGTTCAATTCCGGTCAAGGGCACATGCCTAGGTTGAAGGCTCGATCCCCAGTAGGGGACATGCAGGAGGCAGCTGATCAATGATTCTCTCTCATCATTGATGTTTCTCTCTCTCTCTTTCTCTCCCTTCCTCTCTGAAATCAATAATATATATATATATATATATATATATATATATATATATATTTTTTTTTTTAAAGACTTGGTCTCGTGGCTGGAGTGGGAGTCAGTCAGGTGGAAAGACCTGCAATGAGCAAACTTGTGCACAATAGTTAGTGTTTGCCCTAAACGTTGTCCATAGTGTTTGCTTTTACATTCATGTTCTCAATCTAAACGGGGTCTTGAGAACTTGGCAGAGTCTCACATAAACTATTTCAGAAGGGCTTCATTTAAGCCTGCTTCGGGGCACTACCCTCATTGGAAGCAAGGCAAGAGGCAGTTTCTGGTCTCATTTCAAATGTGTTTCCGGGCATATTTTTGCCAGGGTCATCTTTTTTCAGTCTTCCCCATAGATTGGGGTCTCCCAGATGTCTCCATGAACCTGCAGTGCCTTTCCTGTATTCTGGGAGATTTCAAGAGAATGATGACCTTTGAGGCTTTTTGACTGGCAAATGGGGCTGTTGTAGGAAGGCTGGCATAGCCGAACTAATCCTGATTTTAAGATTCTCTGCAGTAAAGATGTGAATTCCACCCAAAGCTCACTTCTCAAGGAGGCGTTTTTTGTTCCTTGGGATCTGCGCCTCTTCTTTCAGGTTAATTTTGATGGGTTGGATGTTAACCTCCCAATCTGGGGTTCCGGGGGCCCAAAGGGCTCAGTCAATCTGCTCATAGACCTTGGATAGGAAGAGTTCACTTCCAGGTCAAGTCAGGAGCACCTGGAGCTGGAGACCACGTTCCAGCAAGACTCCGCAAAATAGTTGCTGCTTCTCAGGGTTACGAGTTATTTGTGCATGCAATTTACTAAGTCAGTCTATGCCCAACAATGAGAAGGAGCTGTCTGGCAAGGAGAGAAAACGATGGGTAAGTGTTTGATCCCCAAGCTGGCATGCTAGAGATTGAGGGAATGCCTGTTTTTGTAATTATCTGGTCACTCCCGTAACTGTCACCACAGCTGAACTTTGGTTGGTCAGTTTTGTATTTAGCAGTGAGTGAGTATGTAGCTCCAGTATCTACAAGGAACTCAATGACCTTGTTCCCCACTGTCCATTGTACCCAGGGCTCCTATGGGGAAACGGTAATAGGTCAGAGGGTGTCTGTGGGAGCTCCTAGGCCTCCTCATTCATCATCAGATTCGTCATTCCTTTCTAACATTTCTTGTGAGGTTTCCTATCCTTTTTATTTTTCTTCTGGGGTTCCAGGCAGTCCTTTCTCCAATGGCCTTCCTTTTTGCCTACTGAGTCTTTCCCTTTCGTTTCAGATCCCGCCTCTCCTTTTGGTTTCCTGCACTATTTCTAAGAAAATGGTGGCCTGCTGTAATGTGCTTGTCTCCAGGCACGGTAAATGTTGAAGTTTCTGTCCACCAGCTGGGAGCGATTCATGCCCAACACTCTGTCAAAATGTGTGAGCTTCCTTCTGATATCTGGGGCACTTTGCCCAATAAAAGTTGTGTTATTCCCTGGTTGGTGGGGATCGGGCGTTTGGGGGTCATGCAGTGCATCAAAGGGTTGTTGGTGCAATTACCAGCCAGGGCACATGCCAGAGTTGCAGGCTCGATCCCCAGTAGGGGACATGCGGGAGGCAGCCAATCAATGTTTCCCTCTCCAAACAATGCTGATGTTTCTCTCTCTCACTCTCCCATCCTCTCTCTCTCCAAATCAATTTAAAAACTTTTTTTTTTTTAGTTTTCGGGTTTACCATCCTGATGTTTTCTGGTGCCCATGAGTCAGCATCAGTGTGCTTTCAATAGGTCTGATAGAGCCTTTCTAAAAATTCAGAAGGATCTGTGTTTGGTCTCTGTTGAATGACCTGAATCATACTCAGGCTCTTTTGTTTAGATACCTTTTTCTTAAGCCTTTCCTCTAGGCACCTTTTGTAATGTTCTAGGAAGGCAAGGTCCCCACTATTTGGGTCCAAGTTGGGCTCTGCCAAGGGAATTGCCCCAGCTAAGTTTGGGGTCAGTTAGGATTGTCTTGATGGAGGCGATGAGGCTCTTCGTTAGCCTTATTTATAACCAGGTGTCTTCCATCTGCCATTAGCAGGATGTTAAGGAGAGCCAGCACGTCTGCCCACTTTGAATGGTGAGTGGCAATATTGGAAGTGATATGATCTGCCATGTTCTGAGTGTCCTCCCTATAGGAGGGGTTGGAAAGCTTCCCATTCAATGAATCTGAAGTGGGAAATGGAATATGGGCCCAATAGCAGCCAGTGTGTTGGCCTCCTGGGGTATCCCACCTACAGGGCAGGGCCTCTAACAGAATTGCCCTGCCCTGGATTGGATGCTCCCTGGCCAAATGGGGTGCCCTGCCAGGTGTTGAGGGGAGACCACTCCTCTGTGCCCTATCTTAGGGTACCGAGCAGCTGGCTGCGGAGATCCTCCTGCTGCTGATCCTGGGTCCCTGTCCCCTCATTTCCCTTTTCTTCCTGTGTCTCATTATCAGGGAGCAGTTTTGAGACCAATTTCCTTCTCTGCACCATTAGGTTTCTCCCTTTCTCTGCCAAATCTTTACTGTGTGAAGACATAACACCCAGACATAAGGGATCTCATCCCATTTTCCTGGCAAACAATTCTTACTGTATGAGGTTGTAGTCATTAAGGGAACCATTTAGGGGCCATTCTTGCCCATAGACTAAAGTACACACAGGCCAAGCAGTGTTACAATAGAAAACCAGATTCTCGGGCTCCCTTCAGGAGTTGAAACAGAACAACCTTCAGGGCTTGAAAGTGCAAACTCAAATCCACAATAACAACACCTTCTAAATATCCATAAAAAATTCCTTCTTTTGAGTTTCATTGTGAAAAGTATTGATTTTGTAGGTTGAAATCGTCTGAGTTAACAATTATGCTCATTTTTGCTGGTTTTGTTGCCGAGTGATGCTTAAGCTGTGCATCACTGAAATGAAAGGCAGGTTAACTTACTGTAGAACCATCAGGACAGAATTCTGTACACAAGGTAACCACACGCATGAGTCTTAAAGAAAGGAAATAAAAAGCCAAACAGTGAGTTTAATGCTTGAAGTTTATTATGAAGAGAGAAAGAATAAAGGTATAGGTTCAAAGATTAAACCATTGCCCAGGTCTTCAGTGAAATCTCATAGTACTGGGGTCTCGATCCAGGAAGCTCATCTACAGCAAAGGTTGTATATAAGGCCATTGACCTTACAGCTTCCACTGAGACGCTCACCAGAATAGCAGAGGCCGCTTCTGCATGTGCAGACGATTGGTTTCCGAAGGTCTGTGGTGGAAAGAGGAGGGTCAGGCACAGTGGGGAAGGGAATTGGGGGGAGAGGTGCAGCAGCCTCATGGAGATCTTCTGAGAGACAACAAGTCTACTCACCATAGACAACACCTGCCAGGTGGGGCTGAAAGGATTCACGTGTTTCTCATAAATCACAAGGAATCTTACTGGCTCTGGGCGGTCATGCAGGATCATGAATTTTCTCTGATCCTAGTCTCTGATGCACATGCTTATTTCCTTCCCCTTGCTCCACAAACTTCCTCTGCAACACGAGGTACCTACTCCTCATCCCCCCTCATCATCACACCTAAGTTTGAGCCCAGACTCCTTGCCCCTTCTAACAAGCCCCCCTAAAGGGCCACAGGCCCGAATTGCACAGAACCCAGTTGGCTGGCGTCTCACCTGCAGCTCGAGCGAGGCGTTCCTCTCCGGTGAAGGAGATGGCCACGTCCTGGTCACTGTCCCCAGCCTGGTCCTGGTCCTTGGACCAAAGCTCGCCCTGGTCCTTGGCTTCTGGCTGGTTCTGGGCAGGAACCTGGTCAGCTGTCTCTTGGAGGGTCCGAGCCTGGGCCTGGAGGGCCAAGAGGAGAAGGGCAGTGAGGAGAGCGAGGGTCCTCATGGCTGAGAGTCACCTGGAGCTGAGGGTCAGGTTACAAGACAGGAGTGAGTTGTGTGGAGGGCACAGTCAGCCTGTACTTATAGATCGGAGGGGAGGAGGCTCAGAGACACACGATGCAGGAGAGAAGCTGTGCCTTTGGCTGGGCTCGAGCCAAGGCCGCTGTCGCCCTCAAAGCCCCTTTGATGCCCCTGTTCCTGCCCCTTCATCACAGCACGTGTCCGTGTGCTGAGTGTCCACACTGGTTTCAAGGTGATAACGATGATAAGGACCTGACATGTTTTCTGTTTCCCATCTGCTTGGATATTGATCCTCTAATGTTAAAAAAAAAAACACAGGGAACTGTGCTCTCATTGAGGAAGTCAGGGAGCAGAGGCCTCAGTTTTCTGATGTGGGTCCTGCTCACCTCTGAGTCCTGTGCCCTGGGATCGGACCTTCCCCGAAGGATTCGAGGGTCCATCCTGTAAGTTCAGGGCATCACTCCCTGTGGGGGAGCTTGTCAGGTCCTGGGGGGTAGGCTCCTGTGGTGGAGGGGCCAGTGACTCAGGCTCAGGTAGGGTGAGGGCAGGGGACCCGAGGCAGGAGTTGGTCAGAGTGAAGCCAAAGGACAAATTTATTTTAGGACGTCAGTGTGGTCTGTACACATTGCTGAAATGACTCCCCAGTTACTTGTATCTTTTTTTTGAGAAACAGTAAGTGCAATGAATTTCGTGTTGCTCTCCTCAAAATTTTCTGATCTTTTAAAATAAAAAAATCTTAATTCTTACACAAAGGATAAAATTCAAAAGGTGAAAGAGAGATGAATGCAGCCTAACAGTCTCCCCACCCAGCATCGGTCTCCACCCTTTCTGCAGGACCTGTAACTGGAGAATAAAACAGAAGTGTGTATAACTGTGGCAATGAAAGCCGAACGCCTGAGGCAGGTGCTTGTACACAAGGAAAGAGGTTTATTCAGGTGCTGAGCGACCTGAGAGAATGGTGGACTCCCCTCTTAAAGGTCACATCCCCTTCCTGCTCAAGCCAGCAGTTTTTATGGCGTTAAAGAGGGGAGGACGTGTTTTTTATACAAATATCTTGCCAGCTTTTGGCACGCTAGGGTCCTGTACATTCATCTTGCAGTGTGTTTGGGCCATATCCATTTATCTTTCTAGCTTTTCGCACGCTCAGTGTAAGAAGGTCTCCCTGCGCCATCTTGGCTTTTGGGGGAGATGCCCTGGTGCTCTGAGTGACTATGTCCCTTCAAAACTCTGGACCCTTGTCATCTTACAATGATAAATGGATGCAGTTCACATCTTCTGCATTTTCTTCCTGCTGTCAAAGGGTGAATTCTTACCTATCCCTGGACCCAGAGATTCTGACTGTCTTTTAAAAGAAGAGGGGGTCAGGAATGGAGGGAAGCCTGTACGGGAGGGAGGAGGGTTGCTGTCTTTGGAAGGCGGCATAGGTGGTGTCTAGAGGATGGCACTGCTGAGCAAGTGAAGCTGGTAGATTCATTCATATTTCAAGAACCTGTGTTGTCAATGGGCTTCAAAATGAGTCCTAATGTGCAGACAAACAAGTGTTTAGTGAGGGGCATGCCTAGTAGTGCAGGGCGAGTTGTAGTGAAATCTGAGACTTCAGAGACTAAAGGATCCTCATGATTTAATCCTGAGCAGAGCTTTGGATGGCACACCTAACAGTGGGATAAATTTCTGAGGAAGCCACTGTCCAGGAAATGCAGAAGGAAATGGAAAGTAACATTGTCACTCAGCCTTGGGAAGTGCTGTCCCTTTCTGAGAGAGGAATTTTCAGTCTCCTTCGGGAATGCAGGTCCAGCTTTCCCTTGCAGTATCAACAGCAGCAGCCAGATCCGGGTCCTCCTCAGTCAGCACCGCTTTAAACGTGTGGTGGATGAAACGTTTGCTTCCCTTGAGCTTTAGGTGAAGAGTGTGTTGTCAGCATGTTGCCCTAGGGTCTGGCCCATTGCTCAGCTAGCTGCTGTTTAGGACTGTGATTCTTCTGGGTGTTTAATAAGACTTGGTTGCCCTAGCTGGTTTGGCTCAGTAGAAAGAGCATCAGACTGCTGACTGAAGGGTCCCAGGTTCAATTCCGGTCAAGGGCACATGCCTAGGTTGAAGGCTCGATCCCCAGTAGGGGACATGCAGGAGGCAGCTGATCAATGATTCTCTCTCATCATTGATGTTTCTCTCTCTCTCTTTCTCTCCCTTCCTCTCTGAAATCAATAATATATATATATATATATATATATATATATATATATATATATATTTTTTTTTTTTTTTTTTTTTAAAGACTTGGTCTCGTGGCTGGAGTGGGAGTCAGTCAGGTGGAAAGACCTGCAATGAGCAAACTTGTGCACAATAGTTAGTGTTTGCCCTAAACGTTGTCCATAGTGTTTGCTTTTACATTCATGTTCTCAATCTAAACGGGGTCTTGAGAACTTGGCAGAGTCTCACATAAACTATTTCAGAAGGGCTTCATTTAAGCCTGCTTCGGGGCACTACCCTCATTGGAAGCAAGGCAAGAGGCAGTTTCTGGTCTCATTTCAAATGTGTTTCCGGGCATATTTTTGCCAGGGTCATCTTTTTTCAGTCTTCCCCATAGATTGGGGTCTCCCAGATGTCTCCATGAACCTGCAGTGCCTTTCCTGTATTCTGGGAGATTTCAAGAGAATGATGACCTTTGAGGCTTTTTGACTGGCAAAATGGGGCTGTTGTAGGAAGGCTGGCATAGCCGAACTAATCCTGATTTTAAGATTCTCTGCAGTAAAGATGTGAATTCCACCCAAAGCTCACTTCTCAAGGAGGCGTTTTTTGTTCCTTGGGATCTGCGCCTCTTCTTTCAGGTTAATTTTGATGGGTTGGATGTTAACCTCCCAATCTGGGGTTCCGGGGGCCCAAAGGGCTCAGTCAATCTGCTCATAGACCTTGGATAGGAAGAGTTCACTTCCAGGTGAAGTCAGGAGCACCTGGAGCTGGAGACCACGTTCCAGCAAGACTCCGCAAAATAGTTGCTGCTTCTCAGGGTTACGAGTTATTTGTGCATGCAATTTACTAAGTCAGTCTATGCCCAACAATGAGAAGGAGCTGTCTGGCAAGGAGAGAAAACGATGGGTAAGTGTTTGATCCCCAAGCTGGCATGCTAGAGATTGAGGGAATGCCTGTTTTTGTAATTATCTGGTCACTCCCGTAACTGTCACCACAACTGAACTTTGGTTGGTCAGTTTTGTATTTAGCAGTGAGTGAGTATGTAGCTCCAGTATCTACAAGGAACTCAATGACCTTGTTCCCCACTGTCCATTGTACCCAGGGCTCCTATGGGGAAACGGTAATAGGTCAGAGGGTGTCTGTGGGAGCTCCTAGGCCTCCTCATTCATCATCAGATTCGTCATTCCTTTCTAACATTTCTTGTGAGGTTTCCTATCCTTTTTATTTTTCTTCTGGGGTTCCAGGCAGTCCTTTCTCCAATGGCCTTCCTTTTTGCCTACTGAGTCTTTCCCTTTCGTTTCAGATCCCGCCTCTCCTTTTGGTTTCCTGCACTATTTCTAAGAAAATGGTGGCCTGCTGTAATGTGCTTGTCTCCAGGCACGGTAAATGTTGAAGTTTCTGTCCACCAGCTGGGAGCGATTCATGCCCAACACTCTGTCAAAATGTGTGAGCTTCCTTCTGATATCTGGGGCACTTTGCCCAATAAAAGTTGTGTTATTCCCTGGTTGGTGGGGATCGGGTGTTTGGGGGTCATGCAGTGCATCAAAGGGTTGTTGGCGCAATTACCAGCCAGGGCACATGCCAGAGTTGCAGGCTCGATCCCCAGTAGGGGACATGCGGGAGGCAGCCAATCAATGTTTCCCTCTCCAAACAATGCTGATGTTTCTCTCTCTCACTCTCCCATCCTCTCTCTCTCTCCAAATCAATTTAAAAACTTTTTTTTTTTTAGTTTTCGGGTTTACCATCCTGATGTTTTCTGGTGCCCATGAGTCAGCATCAGTGTGCTTTCAATAGGTCTGATAGAGCCTTTCTAAAAATTCAGAAGGATCTGTGTTTGGTCTCTGTTGAATGACCTGAATCATACTCAGGCTCTTTTGTTTAGATACCTTTTTCTTAAGCCTTTCCTCTAGGCACCTTTTGTAATGTTCTAGGAAGGCAAGGTCCCCACTATTTGGGTCCAAGTTGGGCTCTGCCAAGGGAATTGCCCCAGCTAAGTTTGGGGTCAGTTAGGATTGTCTTGATGGAGGCGATGAGGCTCTTCGTTAGCCTTATTTATAACCAGGTGTCTTCCATCTGCCATTAGCAGGATGTTAAGGAGAGCCAGCACGTCTGCCCACTTTGAATGGTGAGTGGCAATATTGGAAGTGATATGATCTGCCATGTTCTGAGTGTCCTCCCTATAGGAGGGGTTGGAAAGCTTCCCATTCAATGAATCTGAAGTGGGAAATGGAATATGGGCCCAATAGCAGCCAGTGTGTTGGCCTCCTGGGGTATCCCACCTACAGGGCAGGGCCTCTAACAGAATTGCCCTGCCCTGGATTGGATGCTCCCTGGCCAAATGGGGTGCCCTGCCAGGTGTTGAGGGGAGACCACTCCTCTGTGCCCTATCTTAGGGTACCGAGCAGCTGGCTGCGGAGATCCTCCTGCTACTGATCCTGGGTCCCTGTCCCCTCATTTCCCTTTTCTTCCTGTGTCTCATTATCAGGGAGCAGTTTTGAGACCAATTTCCTTCTCTGCACCATTAGGTTTCTCCCTTTCTCTGCCAAATCTTTACTGTGTGAAGACATAACACCCAGACATAAGGGATCTCATCCCATTTTCCTGGCAAACAATTCTTACTGTATGAGGTTGTAGTCATTAAGGGAACCATTTAGGGGCCATTCTTGCCCATAGACTAAAGTACACACAGGCCAAGCAGTGTTACAATAGAAAACCAGATTCTCGGGCTCCCTTCAGGAGTTGAAACAGAACAACCTTCAGGGCTTGAAAGTGCAAACTCAAATCCACAATAACAACACCTTCTAAATATCCATAAAAAATTCCTTCTTTTGAGTTTCATTGTGAATAGTATTGATTTTGTAGGTTGAAATCGTCTGAGTTAACAATTATGCTCATTTTTGCTGGTTTTGTTGCCGAGTGATGCTTAAGCTGTGCATCACGGAAATGAAAGGCAGGTTAACTCACTGTAGAACCATCAGGACAGAATTCTGTACACAAGGTAACCACACGCATGAGTCTTAAAGAAAGGAAATAAAAAGCCAAACAGTGAGTTTAATGCTTGAAGTTTATTATGAAGAGAGAAAGAATAAAGGTATAGGTTCAAAGATTAAACCATTGCCCAGGTCTTCAGTGAAATCTCATAGTACTGGGGTCTCCATCCAGGAAGCTCATCTACAGCAAAGGTTGTATATACGGCCATTGACCTTACAGCTTCCACTGAGAAGCTCACCAGAATAGCAGAGGCCGCTTCGGCAGGTGCAGACGATTGTTTTCCGAAGGTCTGTGGTGGAAAGAGGAGGGTCAGGCACAGTGGGGAAGGGAATTGGGAGGAGAGGTGCAGCAGCCTCATGGAGATCTTCTGAGAGACAACAAGTCTACTCACCATAGACAACACCTGCCAGGTGGGGCTGAAAGGATTCACGTGTTTCTCATAAATCACAAGGAATCTTACTGGCTCTGGGCGGTCATGCAGGATCATGAATTTTCTCTGATCCTAGTCTCTGATGCACATGCTTATTTCCTTCCCCTTGCTCCACAAACTTCCTCTGCAACACGAGGTACCTACTCCTCATCCCCCCCTCATCATCACACCTAAGTTTGAGCCCAGACTCCTTGCCCCTTCTAACAAGCCCGCCTAAAGGGCCACAGGCCCGAATTGCACAGAACCCAGTTGGCTGGCGTCTCACCTGCAGCTCGAGCGAGGCGTTCCTCTCCGGTGAAGGAGATGGCCACGTCCTGGTCACTGTCCCCAGCCTGGTCCTGGTCCTTGGACCAAAGCTCGCCCTGGTCCTTGGCTTCTGGCTGGTTCTGGGCAGGAACCTGGTCAGCTGTCTCTTGGAGGGTCCGAGCCTGGGCCTGGAGGGCCAAGAGGAGAAGGGCAGCGAGGAGAGCGAGGGTCCTCATGGCTGAGAGTCACCTGGAACTGAGGGTCAGGTTACAAGACAGGAGTGAGTTATGTGGAGGGCACAGTCAGCCTGTACTTATAGGTCGGAGGGGAGGAGGCTCAGAGACACACGATGCAGGAGAGAAGCTGTGCCTTTGGCTGGGCTCGAGCCAAGGCCGCTGTCGCCCTCAAAGCCCCTTTGATGCCCCTGTTCCTGCCCCTTCATCACAGCACGTGTCCGTGTGCTGAGTGTCCACACTGGTTTCAAGGTGATAACGATGATAAGGACCTGACATGTTTTCTGTTTCCCATCTGCTTGGATATTGATCCTCTAATGTTAAAAAAAAAAACAACAGGGAACTGTGCTCTCATTGAGGAAGTCAGGGAGCAGAGGCCTCAGTTTTCTGATGTGGGTCCTGCTCACCTCTGAGTCCTGTGCCCTGGGATCGGACCTTCCCTGATGGATTCGAGGGTCCATCCTGTAGGTTCAGGGCATCACTCCCTGTGGGGGAGCTTGTCAGGTCCTGGGGGGTAGGCTCCTGTGGTGGAGGGGCCAGTGACTCAGGCTCAGGTAGGGTGAGGGCAGGGGACCCGAGGCAGGAGTTGGTCAGAGTGAAGCCAAAGGACAAATTTATTTTAGGACGTCAGTGTGGTCTGTACACATTGCTGAAATGACTCCCCAGTTACTTGTATCTTTTTTTTGAGAAACAGTAAGTGCAATGAATTTCGTGTTGCTCTCCTCAAAATTTTCTGATCTTTTAAAATAAAAAAATCTTAATTCTTACACAAAGGATAAAATTCAAAAGGTGAAAGAGAGATGAATGCAGCCTAACAGTCTCCCCACCCAGCATCGGTCTCCACCCTTTCTGCAGGACCTGTAACTGGAGAATAAAACAGAAGTGTGTATAACTGTGGCAATGAAAGCCGAACGCCTGAGGCAGGTGCTTGTACACAAGGAAAGAGGTTTATTCAGGTGCTGAGCGACCTGAGAGAATGGTGGACTCCCCTCTTAAAGGTCACATCCCCTTCCTGCTCAAGCCAGCAGTTTTTATGGCGTTAAAGAGGGGAGGACGTGTTTTTTATACAAATATCTTGCCAGCTTTTGGCACGCTAGGGTCCTGTACATTCATCTTGCAGTGTGTTTGGGCCATATCCATTTATCTTTCTAGCTTTTCGCACGCTCAGTGTAAGAAGGTCTCCCTGCGCCATCTTGGCTTTTGGGGGAGATGCCCTGGTGCTCTGAGTGACTATGTCCCTTCAAAACTCTGGACCCTTGTCATCTTACAATGATAAATGGATGCAGTTCACATCTTCTGCATTTTCTTCCTGCTGTCAAAGGGTGAATTCTTACCTATCCCTGGACCCAGAGATTCTGACTGTCTTTTAAAAGAAGAGGGGGTCAGGAATGGAGGGAAGCCTGTACGGGAGGGAGGAGGGTTGCTGTCTTTGGAAGGCGGCATAGGTGGTGTCTAGAGGATGGCACTGCTGAGCAAGTGAAGCTGGTAGATTCATTCATATTTCAAGAACCTGTGTTGTCAATGGGCTTCAAAATGAGTCCTAATGTGCAGACAAACAAGTGTTTAGTGAGGGGCATGCCTAGTAGTGCAGGGCGAGTTGTAGTGAAATCTGAGACTTCAGAGACTAAAGGATCCTCATGATTTAATCCTGAGCAGAGCTTTGGATGGCACACCTAACAGTGGGATAAATTTCTGAGGAAGCCACTGTCCAGGAAATGCAGAAGGAAATGGAAAGTAACATTGTCACTCAGCCTTGGGAAGTGCTGTCCCTTTCTGAGAGAGGAATTTTCAGTCTCCTTCGGGAATGCAGGTCCAGCTTTCCCTTGCAGTATCAACAGCAGCAGCCAGATCCGGGTCCTCCTCAGTCAGCACCGCTTTAAACGTGTGGTGGATGAAACGTTTGCTTCCCTTGAGCTTTAGGTGAAGAGTGTGTTGTCAGCATGTTGCCCTAGGGTCTGGCCCATTGCTCAGCTAGCTGCTGTTTAGGACTGTGATTCTTCTGGGTGTTTAATAAGACTTGGTTGCCCTAGCTGGTTTGGCTCAGTAGAAAGAGCATCAGACTGCTGACTGAAGGGTCCCAGGTTCAATTCCGGTCAAGGGCACATGCCTAGGTTGAAGGCTCGATCCCCAGTAGGGGACATGCAGGAGGCAGCTGATCAATGATTCTCTCTCATCATTGATGTTTCTCTCTCTCTCTTTCTCTCCCTTCCTCTCTGAAATCAATAATATATATATATATATATATATATATATATATATATATATTTTTTTTTTTTTTTAAAGACTTGGTCTCGTGGCTGGAGTGGGAGTCAGTCAGGTGGAAAGACCTGCAATGAGCAAACTTGTGCACAATAGTTAGTGTTTGCCCTAAACGTTGTCCATAGTGTTTGCTTTTACATTCATGTTCTCAATCTAAACGGGGTCTTGAGAACTTGGCAGAGTCTCACATAAACTATTTCAGAAGGGCTTCATTTAAGCCTGCTTCGGGGCACTACCCTCATTGGAAGCAAGGCAAGAGGCAGTTTCTGGTCTCATTTCAAATGTGTTTCCGGGCATATTTTTGCCAGGGTCATCTTTTTTCAGTCTTCCCCATAGATTGGGGTCTCCCAGATGTCTCCATGAACCTGCAGTGCCTTTCCTGTATTCTGGGAGATTTCAAGAGAATGATGACCTTTGAGGCTTTTTGACTGGCAAATGGGGCTGTTGTAGGAAGGCTGGCATAGCCGAACTAATCCTGATTTTAAGATTCTCTGCAGTAAAGATGTGAATTCCACCCAAAGCTCACTTCTCAAGGAGGCGTTTTTTGTTCCTTGGGATCTGCGCCTCTTCTTTCAGGTTAATTTTGATGGGTTGGATGTTAACCTCCCAATCTGGGGTTCCGGGGGCCCAAAGGGCTCAGTCAATCTGCTCATAGACCTTGGATAGGAAGAGTTCACTTCCAGGTGAAGTCAGGAGCACCTGGAGCTGGAGACCACGTTCCAGCAAGACTCCGCAAAATAGTTGCTGCTTCTCAGGGTTACGAGTTATTTGTGCATGCAATTTACTAAGTCAGTCTATGCCCAACAATGAGAAGGAGCTGTCTGGCAAGGAGAGAAAACGATGGGTAAGTGTTTGATCCCCAAGCTGGCATGCTAGAGATTGAGGGAATGCCTGTTTTTGTAATTATCTGGTCACTCCCGTAACTGTCACCACAGCTGAACTTTGGTTGGTCAGTTTTGTATTTAGCAGTGAGTGAGTATGTAGCTCCAGTATCTACAAGGAACTCAATGACCTTGTTCCCCACTGTCCATTGTACCCAGGGCTCCTATGGGGAAACGGTAATAGGTCAGAGGGTGTCTGTGGGAGCTCCTAGGCCTCCTCATTCATCATCAGATTCGTCATTCCTTTCTAACATTTCTTGTGAGGTTTCCTATCCTTTTTATTTTTCTTCTGGGGTTCCAGGCAGTCCTTTCTCCAATGGCCTTCCTTTTTGCCTACTGAGTCTTTCCCTTTCGTTTCAGATCCCGCCTCTCCTTTTGGTTTCCTGCACTATTTCTAAGAAAATGGTGGCCTGCTGTAATGTGCTTGTCTCCAGGCACGGTAAATGTTGAAGTTTCTGTCCACCAGCTGGGAGCGATTCATGCCCAACACTCTGTCAAAATGTGTGAGCTTCCTTCTGATATCTGGGGCACTTTGCCCAATAAAAGTTGTGTTATTCCCTGGTTGGTGGGGATCGGGTGTTTGGGAGTCATGCAGTGCATCAAAGGGTTGTTGGCGCAATTACCAGCCAGGGCACATGCCAGAGTTGCAGGCTCGATCCCCAGTAGGGGACATGCGGGAGGCAGCCAATCAATGTTTCCCTCTCCAAACAATGCTGATGTTTCTCTCTCTCACTCTCCCATCCTCTCTCTCTCCAAATCAATTTAAAAACTTTTTTTTTTTTAGTTTTCGGGTTTACCATCCTGATGTTTTCTGGTGCCCATGAGTCAGCATCAGTGTGCTTTCAATAGGTCTGATAGAGCCTTTCTAAAAATTCAGAAGGATCTGTGTTTGGTCTCTGTTGAATGACCTGAATCATACTCAGGCTCTTTTGTTTAGATACCTTTTTCTTAAGCCTTTCCTCTATGCACCTTTTGTAATGTTCTAGGAAGGCAAGGTCCCCACTATTTGGGTCCAAGTTGGGCTCTGCCAAGGGAATTGCCCCAGCTAAGTTTGGGGTCAGTTAGGATTGTCTTGATGGAGGCGATGAGGCTCTTCGTTAGCCTTATTTATAACCAGGTGTCTTCCATCTGCCATTAGCAGGATGTTAAGGAGAGCCAGCACGTCTGCCCACTTTGAATGGTGAGTGGCAATATTGGAAGTGATATGATCTGCCATGTTCTGAGTGTCCTCCCTATAGGAGGGGTTGGAAAGCTTCCCATTCAATGAATCTGAAGTGGGAAATGGAATATGGGCCCAATAGCAGCCAGTGTGTTGGCCTCCTGGGGTATCCCACCTACAGGGCAGGGCCTCTAACAGAATTGCCCTGCCCTGGATTGGATGCTCCCTGGCCAAATGGGGTGCCCTGCCAGGTGTTGAGGGGAGACCACTCCTCTGTGCCCTATCTTAGGGTACCGAGCAGCTGACTGCGGAGATCCTCCTGCTGCTGATCCTGGGTCCCTGTCTCCTCATTTCCCTTTTCTTCCTGTGTCTCATTATCAGGGAGCAGTTTTGAGACCAATTTCCTTCTCTGCACCATTAGGTTTCTCCCTTTCTCTGCCAAATCTTTACTGTGTGAAGACATAACACCCAGACATAAGGGATCTCATCCCATTTTCCTGGCAAACAATTCTTACTGTATGAGGTTGTAGTCATTAAGGGAACCATTTAGGGGCCATTCTTGCCCATAGACTAAAGTACACACAGGCCAAGCAGTGTTACAATAGAAAACCAGATTCTCGGGCTCCCTTCAGGAGTTGAAACAGAACAACCTTCAGGGCTTGAAAGTGCAAACTCAAATCCACAATAACAACACCTTCTAAATATCCATAAAAAATTCCTTCTTTTGAGTTTCATTGTGAATAGTATTGATTTTGTAGGTTGAAATCGTCTGAGTTAACAATTATGCTCATTTTTGCTGGTTTTGTTGCCGAGTGATGCTTAAGCTGTGCATCACTGAAATGAAAGGCAGGTTAACTCACTGTAGAACCATCAGGACAGAATTCTGTACACAAGGTAACCACACGCATGAGTCTTAAAGAAAGGAAATAAAAAGCCAAACAGTGAGTTTAATGCTTGAAGTTTATTATGAAGAGAGAAAGAATAAAGGTATAGGTTCAAAGATTAAACCATTGCCCAGGTCTTCAGTGAAATCTCATAGTATTGGGGTCTCGATCCAGGAAGCTCATTTACAGCAAAGGTTGTATATACGGGCAATGACCTTACAGCTTCCACTGAGATGCTCACCAGAATAGCAGAGGCCTCTTCGGCATGTGCAGACGATTGGTTTCCGAAGGTCTGTGGTGGAAAGAGGAGGGTCAGGCACAGTGGGGAAGGGAATTGGGGGGAGAGGTGCAGCAGCCTCATGGAGATCTTCTGAGAGACAACAAGTCTACTCACCATAGACAACACCTGCCAGGTGGGGCTGAAAGGATTCACGTGTTTCTCATAAATCACGAGGAATCTTACTGGCTCTGGGCGGTCATGCAGGATCATGAATTTTCTCTGATCCTAGTCTCTGATGCACATGCTTATTTCCTTCCCCTTGCTCCACAAACTTCCTCTGCAACACGAGGTACCTACTCCTCATCCCCCCTCATCATCACACCTAAGTTTGAGCCCAGACTCCTTGCCCCTTCTACTAAGTCAGTCTATGCCCAACAATGAGAAGGAGCTGTCTAGCAAGGAGAGAAAACGATGGGTAAATGTTTGATCCCCAAGCTGGCATGCTAGAGATTGAGGGAATGCCTGTTTTGTAATTATCTGGTCACTCCCGTAACTGTCACCACAGCTGAACTTTGGTTGGTCAGTTTTGTATTTAGCAGTGAGTGAGTATGTAGCTCCAGTATCTACAAGGAACTCAATGACCTTGTTCCCCACTGTCCATTGTACCCAGGGCTCCTATGGGGAAACGGTAATAGGTCAGAGGGTGTCTGTGGGAGCTCCTAGGCCTCCTCATTCATCATCAGATTCGTCATTCCTTTCTAACATTTCTTGTGAGGTTTCCTATCCTTTTTATTTTTCTTCTGGGGTTCCAGGCAGTCCTTTCTCCAATGGCCTTCCTTTTTGCCTACTGAGTCTTTCCCTTTCGTTTCAGATCCCGCCTCTCCTTTTGGTTTCCTGCACTATTTCTAAGAAAATGGTGGCCTGCTGTAATGTGCTTGTCTCCAGGCATGGTAAATGTTGAAGTTTCTGTCCACCAGCTGGGAGCGATTCATGCCCAACACTCTGTCAAAATGTGTGAGCTTCCTTCTGATATCTGGGGCACGTTGCCCAATAAAAGTTGTGTTATTCCCTGGTTGGTGGGGATCGGGTGTTTGGGGGTCATGCAGTGCATCAAAGGGTTGTTGGTGCAATTACCAGCCAGGGCACATGCCAGAGTTGCAGGCTCGATCCCCAGTAGGGGACATGCGGGAGGCAGCCAATCAATGTTTCCCTCTCCAAACAATGCTGATGTTTCTCTCTCTCACTCTCCCATCCTCTCTCTCTCCAAATCAATTTAAAAACTTTTTTTTTAGTTTTCGGGTTTACCATCCTGATGTTTTCTGGTGCCCATGAGTCAGCATCAGTGTGCTTTCAATAGGTCTGATAGAGCCTTTCTAAAAATTCAGTAGGATCTGTGTTTGGTCTCTGTTGAATGACCTGTATCATACTCAGGCTCTTTTGTTTAGATACCTTTTTCTTAAGCCTTTCCTCTAGGCACCTTTTGTAATGTTCTAGGAAGGCAAGGTCCCCACTATTTGGGTCCAAGTTGGGCTCTGTCAAGGGAATTGCCCCAGCTAAGTTGGGGGTCCCATTAGGATTGTCTTGATGGAGGCGATGAGGCTCTTCATTAGCCTTATTTATAACCAGCTGCCTTTCATCTGCCATTAGCAGAATGTTAAGGAGAGCCAGCATGTCTGCCCAGTTTGAATGGTCAGTGCCAATATTGGAAGTGATATGACGTGCCATGTTGTGAGGATCCTTCCTATATGAGGGGTTGGAAAGCTTCCAATTCAATGAATCTGAAGTGGGAAATGGAATATGGGCCCAATACCAGCCAATGTTCTGGACTTCCTGTGGTATCCCACCTACAGGGCATGGCCTCTAACAGAATTGCCCTGCCCTGGATTGGATGCTCCCTGGCCAAAAGGGGTTTCCTGCCAGGTGTTGAGGGGAGACCACTCCTTTGGACCCTATCTCAGGGTACCTCTCAGCTGGCGGGGGAGATCCTCCTGCTGCTGATCCTGGGTCCCCGTCTCCTCATTTCCCTTTTCTTCCTGTGTCTCATTACCAGGGAGTGGTTTTGAGACCAATTTCCTTCTGTGCTCCATTAGGTTCTCCCTTTCTCTGCCAAATCATTACTGTGTGAAGACATAGCACCAAGACATAAGGGATCTCATCCCATTTCCCTGGCAAACAATTCCTACTGTATGAGGGTGTAGTTATTAAGGGAACCATTAGGGGCCATTCTTGCCCATAGTCTAAAGTACACACAGGCTAAGCAGTGTTACAATAGAAAACCAGTTCCTCCTTAGTCGTTGGGTTGCAGCTGTACCTGGACCAATCTTGAAATGTGGACTCCCTTCAGGAGTTGAAACAGAACAACCCTCATGGCTCCAAAGTACAAACCCAAAAACCATATCATCAACACCTTCTATATATTCTATAAAAACTTCTTCTTTTGAGTTTCATTATGAATGGTATTGATTTTGTAGGTTGAAATAGTCTTAATTAACAATTACGCTCATTTTTGCTGGTTTGTCACCATGTGATGCTTAAGTTGTACATCACTGAAATGAAAGGCAGGTTAACTTACTGTAGGACCATCAGGACAGAATTCTGTACACAACGTAACCACACACATGAGTCTTAAAGAAAGGAAATAAAAGCCAAACAGTGAGTTTAATGCTTGAAGTTTATTATGAAGAGAGAAGAAAAGGTATAGGTACAAAGATTAAACCATTGTCCAGGTCTTCAGTGAAATCTCCTAGTTATCAGGGTCTTGGTCCACGAAGCTCATTTACAGCAAAGCCTGTATCTACGGCCATTGATCTTACAGTTTCCATTGGGACGCTCATAGAACTTGCAGAAGAGTCTGCGTCGGCATGTGCAGATGCTGGTGTTCTGAAGGTCTATGATGGGAAGAGGAGGGTCAGGCACAGTTGGGAAGGGAAGAGGGAGGAGAGGCCAGCAGCCTCATGGAGATCTTCTGAGAGACATGTCTACTCACCATAGACAACACCTGTCAGGTGGGGCTAGAAGGATTGACGTGTTTGTCATAAATCACAAAGAATCTTACTGGCTCTGTGTGGTCATGCAGGATCATGAATATTCTCTGATCCTAGCCTCTGATGCACATGCTTATTTCCTTCCCTTGCTACTCCTCACTCCCACTCATCCTCACACCCAATTTTGAGCCGAGACTCCTCGCCCCTTCTAATAAGCTCCTCCAATTGCACAGAACCCAGTTGGCTGGCCTCTTACCTGCAGCTCGAGTGTGGCGTTCCTCTCCTGTGAAGGAGATGGCCACATCCTGGTCACTGTCCCCAGCCTGGTCCTGGACCTCGGACCAAAGCACGCCCTGGTCCTTGGCTTCTGGCTGGTCCTGGGCGGGAACCTGGTCAGCGGTCTCTTGGAGGGTCCCAGCCTGGGCCTGGAGGGCCAAGAGAAGAAGGGCAGCAAGGAGAGCGAGGGTCCTCATGGCTGAGAGTCACCTGGAGCTGAGGGTCAGGTGAGAGGACAGGAGTGAGTTGTGTGGAGGGCACAGCCAGCCTGTACTTATAGGTCGGAGGGGAGGAGGCTCAGAGACACACGATGCAGGAGAGAAGCTGTGCCTTTGGCTGGCCTCAGGCCAAGGCTGCTGTTGCCTTCAAAGCCCCTTTGATGCCCCTGTTCCTGCCCCTTCATCACAGCACGTGTCCGTGTGCTGAGTGTCCACACTGGTTTCAAGGTGATAACAATGATAAGGACACTGATATGTTTTCTATTTCCCATCTGCTTGGATATTGACCTTCTGATGTTCACAAAACAGGGAACTGTGCTCTCATTGAGTAAGTCAGGCACCAGAGGCCTCTGCTTTCCGGTGTGGGCCCTGCTCACCTCTGAGTCCCTGGCTCTCGGGCCAGACATACCCGATGGAATGGAGAGTCCATCCTACAGGTTCAGGGCATCACTCCCTGTGGGGGAGCTTGTAAGGTCCTGGGGGGTAGGCTCCTGTGGTGGAGGGGCCAGTGACTCAGACTCAGGTGGAGTGAGGGCAGTGGGACATGAGTGAAGGAGTTGGTCAGAGCCAAGCCGAAGGACAAATTTATTTCAGGACGTCAGTAAGATCTATATGTATTGCATAAACTGTTTACCAGTTACTTGTGACATTTTTGTGGAAATAGCAAACACAAAGAAGTTTCTGTAGCTCTCCTGTATATTTTCTGATCTTTTAAAATATTAATTCTTGCACAAAGAATAAAATTCATAACTAGAAGAGAGATGAGTGAAATAGCAGTCTCCCCTTCCTGGATCAGTCTTCCATTCTTTCTGCAGGAACTCTAACCAAACAAAAAAAAAATGCCACTTCAGCTGACTATGGCAGCAAAAGCCAAAGTTGTGAGGCAGGTGGTAGTTCAAAAGGAAAGTGGTTTATTCAGGTGCTGTGGACCGGGGAGGATGGTGGACTCCTGCCTCAAAACCATCTCCCTTCCCTGCTGAAGCCTTCTTCTTTTAGGGATAGGGAGGAGGGGGGTGTTATTTCCTATCCAATTATCTCACTAGCTTTTGGGGCAGGGAGTGTAAAAATCTCCCCCTGCATCATCTTGGACAATGGGGGAGACTCCTCAGGGCTCCAACTGGCTGTCTATATCTCTGGACTCTTGTCATCTTACAAGAGTAAATGAAGGTAGGTTTCATCTTCTGTAGTTTCTTGTTGTCAAAGGGCATAATCTTTCCTATCTCTGGGTCCTAGATTCTTACTATCTACTAAAAGAAGAGGGGGTCAGGAATGGAGGGAAGCCTGTACGGGAGGGAGGAGGGTTGCTGTCTTTGGAAGGCGGCATAGGTGGTGTCTAGAGGATGGCACTGCTGAGCAAGTGAAGCTGGTAGACTCCTTCATATTTCAAGAGCTGTTGTTGCCAATGGGCTTCAAAATGAGACCTATTGTGCAGACAAACAAGTGTTTAGTGAGGAGCATGCCTAGTAGTGCAGGGCGAGTTTTAGTGACATCAGAGACTGGAGAGACTAGAGTATCTCATGATCTAATCCTGAGCAGGGCGTTGGGTAGCACACCAAACAGTGGGATAAATTTGCTGAGGAAGCCAATGTCTGGGAAATGCAAAATAAATTTAAAAGTAACATTGTCACTTAGCTTTGGGAGGTGCTACCCCTTTCTGAGAGAGGAATTTTCCATCTCCTTCAGCAGTGAGGCCCAGCTTTCTCTTGCAGTAACAACAGCAGCAGGGAGATGAGTGTCCTCCTCAGGCGACACATTCACTGGTGCCCAGTAGGTCTTTCCCTTTTCCTTTCGGATCCTGCCTCTCCTTCTGATTCCTAAGAAAACGGTGGCCTGCTATAATGAGCTTGTCTCCAAGCACAGTAAACTTGAAAGGCTCTGTCCACCAGCTGGGAGGAATTCATTCCCAATCCCCTACCTAAATATTTGCACTTCCTTTTGATATCTGGGGCACTTTGCCCAATAAAAGTCATGTTTACTGCCCTGGCTGGTGTGGCTAATTTGGCTGGGCATCAACCCATGCACCAAAAGGTTGTTGCTTCAATTTCCATGCCCAGGTTCTGGGCTTGATGCCCAGTAGGGGTCGTGAGGAAGGCAGCCATTCAATGTTTCTCTCTCCCTCTCACTTCCTCTCTTTCTGAAAATCAATTTTAACAATTCATGTTTACCATCCTGATATTTTCTGGTGCCCATGGGTCAGCATCAGTGTGCTTTCAATAGGTCTGACAGAGCCTTTCTAAAAATTCAGAAGGATCTGTGTTTGATTCTGTTGAACAGCACATACCATATCAAGCTCTTTTGTTTAGGTATCTTTTTCTTAAGCCTTTCCTCTATGCACCTTTTGTAATGTTCTAGGAAGGCAAGGTCCCCACTATTTGGGTCCAAGTTGGGCTTTGCCAAGGGAATTGCCCCCGCTATGTTGGGGGTCCCGTTAGGATTGTCTTGATGGAGGCGATGAGGCTCTTCATTAGCCTTATTTATAACCAGCTGCCTTTCATCTGCCATTAGCAGGATGTCAAGGAGAGCCAGCATGTCTGCCCACTTTGAATGGTCAGTGGCAGTATTGGAAGTGATAAGATCTGCCATGTTCTGAGTGTCCTCCCTATATGAGGGGTTAGAAAGCTTCCAATTCAATGAATCTGAAGTGGGAAATGGAATATGGGCCCAATAGCAGCCAGTGGGCTGACCTCCTGGGGTATCCCACCTACAGGGCAGGGCCTCCAACGGAATTGCCCTGCCTTGTATAGGATGCTCCCTGGCCAAATGCGGTGCCCTGCCAGGTGTTGAGGGGAGACCACTCCTCTGGGCCCTATCTTAGGGTACCTAGCAACTGGCATAGTGGCAGGGGAAATCCTCCTGCTGCTTATCCTGGGTCCCCGTCTCCTCATTTCCCTTTTCGTCCTGTGTCTCACTAACAGGGAGCCATTTTGAGGCCAATTTCCTTCTCTGCACCATTCGGTTTCTCCCTTTCTCTGCCAAATCCTTACTGTATGAAGACATAGCACCCAGACATAAGGGATCTCATCCCATTTCCCTGGCAAACAATTCCTACTGTATGAGGTGTAGTCATTAAGGGAACCATTTAGGGGCCATTCTTGCCCATAGTCTAAAGTACACACAGGCCAAGCAGTGTTACAATAGAAAACCAGTTCCTCCTTAGTCGTTGGGTCGCAGCTGTACCTGGACCAATCTTGAAATTTAGGCCTTGTGTGCTCCCTTCAGGAGTTGAAACAGAACAACCCTCATGGCTCGAAAGTACAAACCCAAATCCATAACCATAACATGAACCAAGACCAAGTGGGGACCTATGAACAAAACTTGGATGTATAAATCCATTATCTCTATATATAAAAGCCTAAGAGACAGTTTGACCATTCGACCGCTTGACCATTGGACCAATAGGTATGACACCCACTGATCACCAGGGGGCAGACACTCAAGGCACAGGCAAGAAAACATGGAACAGACTGATGAATCTCAGAGGGAAGTGGGGAGGGGGAATGTTGGAAGTGTTTAACCAAAGATCTTATATTCATACTAGAGGCCTGGTGCATGGATTTGTGCACTGGTGGGATCCCTCAGCCTGGCCTGCAGATATCAGGCCAAATCCATGTACCAGGCCTCTGACATCCCCCAAGGAATCCTGGATTGTGAAAGGATGCAGGCCAGGCCGAGAGCCCCCACCAGGGTACAAATTCATGCACCAGGCCTCTAGTTACAAATAAGAACTCAGAAGTTGGTTTTTGCATCTTATCTCCTGTCAATCAATACCGTAAGTGGTCCTAACTGGGCACACATGGCATGACTCAGGAACAGGTGACCCTTGATGTGCATACTGGTTTGACTTATCTAGTCATGGAGTTCATTTGCTCCCCCAAGACATGTTACCTTTCACCAGCCAAGAGTTTTAGGAGGCTGATGTCTTGAGAAGGAATGTAGGAAAATGCCCCAAGAAAAGCTCTCAGTAGCTGATGGAAAATCCCTACAGTCCCACACTCTCTGGATCAGCCTGCCACATGTCCAGCCTGAAACCTCCAGGACTTACCAAGGTCCATATTGACCTGCATAATCACACACACACACACAAAAAGTAACCAAAAAATGCCCCCCCCCCCCCCCACACACACACAACAAAACAAAAACTCCACGGAAGTTTGGCTGCCAGTGGCAATAAAGGCCAAACTTGTGAGGTAGGTGCTGGTGCCAAAGGAAAGTGGTTTAGTCAGGTGCTGCATGACCTGGGAGAATGGTGGACTTACATCTCAAAAACCATCTCCCCTTCCTTCTCAAGCCTGCCATTCTTAGAGGGTTAGGTAGGGGAGATGGTTTGTTTGTTTTTTTAATGCAATTATCTTAATAGCTTTTGGCATACTCATATCCTATCCTTTCATCCTTCTAGCTTTTGGTGTTCTCAGTGTAAGAACCTCCCTCTGCACCATCTTGCCAATGGGGGAGACTGCTTGATGCTCTGTCTGTGGTAAAAGAACCACCATGGTCCATGGATTCTGTGTTTGTCTTACTTAGCCCAGTTTTAACTCAGACACTGTCTGATATTTCAGACTCTCTTGCAGATCAAAGCAGCCAATAGACAGAGTTCTGGCCAATAAAATGTACCCCCTGGGAAGAGGGTACATTTAAAAATTTGAAAATTACAAAATGAATTACTGTTACTGCTCCACATTTGTGCTATGCTACTGTTACATATATTCCTCCCTAACTCTGCTTGGAGGCAAAGAGCCGTGGACCTGTGGCAGCTGGATTTTGACCGTGAAGAGGATACTTACTCCATGTGGATGGTAGAGCAGGAGGATGTGAGAAGCCCATCCTTGAGGCCCAGGTTGAGCCATGTCACCCACCTCCCGGGCTGCCCACGACCGACTGTTGTGACTTGGGAAAAACACGCTCCTTACTTTCTGCAGCCACTGGTGGCTGGGATGTTGGTTGTTGTTTGCAAGCAGTGTGACACCTGGACTGGAAGGGTTGGCGTCTTCCCCTCTGACAGGTAAGAACTGCCATCCCAGGGGAGTCTTGGCTTTGCTTCTCTCAGTAGTCAGGGGCCACATGTATCCACATCTAACCAATACCTGTACTTGTTTTCTCTGAATGTCCTTTCTTTTTTGGCATCTGTTTTGGGAAATGCAATAGCTGGCCCATTTATTTCTGTAGAAATTTAGGATTTATTTTTAAATTCAGGATATTAGCTCTTTGTCTGAAATCCTGCAAATCATTTCCAGAGTCTGTCATTTCTTTTTTGGCTTTTTCTCTTGTCTACACAGATACTTGGATTTTTATGTAGTTTTTTGTTTGTTTGTTTGTTTTGGGTGTTTTTTTTTGTAATTCTTGTGTTTTGTTCCTCCACCCCTCCCCACTAAAGTTTGTAAAAGTTTGTGCTTTTGTATCTTGTTGGTGGAAGTTGAGAGTCTCAGGGAGAATGCTAGTAAAGGTTTGAATAACACTGTTCATTATTTTGAGTCTTTTCAGGGGAAAAATTTTGGAATAGAAGTGGCCACAGAGCAAAGATGAATTAGAAGTTTCTATCAGTTCAACCTACATCCAGGGTAGAATTTGAAACCTTGGTTTAGGATGTCTGTGGCAACGGTGAAAAAGAGAAAGGAAGATAGAGTGATGCTTGTCTACTTGAAAGAAGGCTTTTATGCATCTCAATGGGTTCACAGCAGCCTGCCTGGCTGAAGGTCCTATCATTGGGATTATTAAAAACATTATTTCTTGCCAGAATTTTATTAAAATTTGTACGGGTTTAGTATAATTAGTAGACTCAATCTCATTAACAAGAGCGAGTTGAGACCAACTCTTCCATTGGATATTGGAGTATTCTACCCTTTGAGGTTCAGAGGGGGGCCATCTATTTCACTGCTCATTGGGCATGACCACCTACACTGATTACTCTGGTCATTACTTGAGACATTGATGCTGGTCAGTACTCAGTCTTTGGTATAGTGCTTCCTTTTCTCTGTTGGTGACACACAGAACCACTAGTTCACTCTACCTTTACACAGCTGAGAAAAATGTGAATGTAACTAAAATGCCTGCTAATCATGAGAAAATATCCATACACATAAATGCTCTCCCGGTTCTTAAAATTAATGAACAAGTAACAGCCCATTGGGTCCACCTGTCATGTAGTCGACAATACCTTCTGGACACTCTGCAGAACATTCCTCGTGTGTTCATTGTGAATGGATTGATTTCGTAGGTTGAAATGGTTTAACCAGGAATTATGTCCAGTTTTGCTGGTTTGTTATTGCCAGCAGTGATGCTCTAGCTGTGCATCGCTGTGATGCAAAGGCAGGTGGATTTTCTTCAGGCCATTCAGGACAGAACTCTCAGCACAAGGGAATTATGCAAATGAGTCTTATGGGAAGGAAATAAAAAGCCAGTGAGTTTAATGCTTGAGGTTTATTATAGAGAAAGAAAGAGGAAAAGGCACAGATAAAATGACTAAATGCTTTTCCAAGTCTTCATGGAATCTCCCAGTGGTTTGGGACTTGCTCTACTCGGCTCAGCGACAGCAACGCTTATATCTATAGCCATTGATGGTACAGGTCCCAGAAGGACTCTCAAAGGACTTGCAGAAGCGGTTGGGTCGGCACGTGCAGCGTCTTAGTTTCCAAAAGCCTGTGGTGGGAAGAGGAGGGTCAGGCAGCATGGGGAATGGACAGGGAGGAGAAATATAGCTGGCCTCATGGAGATCTTCTGAGTCACCAGGTGTCTACTCACCATAGACAATACCTGCCAGGTTAGGGTGAGCAGATTCACGTATTTGTCATAAACCACAAGAAATCTTACTGGCTCTGTGTTGGTCTGATCCTAGACTCTGATGTAGATGCTTATGTCCGGTCCCTGCCCCACAACCCTCCTCCAAATTGGAATACCTACTCTTCACCCCACCTCATCCTCTCACCCAATTTTGAGCTCTAACTCTGCTACTCTCTCACAAGCCCCTTCAATGGGCCACAGACCCCAAAAGCACATTGGCTGTTGTCTCACCTGGTGCCTCTCGAGCGAGGCGTTCCTCTCCTGTGATAGAGATGGCCACATCCTGGTCATCATTGCCAGCCTGGTCCTGGTCCTCAGACCAAAGCTCGCCCTGGTCCTTGGCTTCAGGCTGGTCCTGGGTGGGAACCTGGTCAGCTGTCTCTTGGAGGGTCCGAGCCTGGGCCTGGAGGGCCAAGAGGAGAAGGGCAGCGAGGAGAGCGAGGGTCCTCATGGCTGAGGGTCACCTGGAGCTGAGGGTCAGGTGAGAGGACAGGAGTGAGAGGACAGGTGTGGAGGGCACAGTCAGCCTGTACTTATAGATTGGAGGGGAGGAGGCTCAGAGATGCACGATGCAGGAGAGAAGCTGTGCCTTTGGCTGGCCTCAGGCCAAGGCCACTGTCGCCCTCAAAGCCTCTTTGATGCTCCTGTTCCTGCCCCTACATCACAGCACGTGTCCGTGTGCTGAGTTCCACACTTGTTTCAAGGTGATAACGATGATAAGGACCTGGCATATTTTCTGTTACCCATCTGCTTGGATATTGACCTTCTGATGTTCACAACACAGGGAACTGTGCTCTCATTGAGTAAGTCAGGGACCAGAGGCCTCTGCTTTCCGATGTGGGCCCTGCTCACCTCTGAGTCCTTGGCCCTGGGGCCAGACCTTCCCCAATGGAGTGGAGGGTCCATCCTGCAGGTTCAGGGCATCACTCCCTGTGAGGGAGCTTGTCAGGTTCTGGGGGGTAGGCTGCTGTGGTGGAGGGGCCAGTGACTCAGGCTTAGGTGGAGTGAGCACTGAAGACACGAAGGAAGGAGTTGGTCAGAGTGAAGCTGAAGGAGAGATTTATTTCAGGACATCAGTGTGATCTACACACATGGCACATACTGCTCACCACTTACTTGTGCCTTTTTGGAGAAATAGCAAATAAGAGGTTCCCAAAGTCAACTTCTAAAATTTTTGATGTTTAAAAATGAAAATATATATATTTTGCACAAAGAACAAAATTCAAAAGGTAGAAGATAAGTGAGTGAAAAATAACTGTCTCTCCTCCCAGAGCCAGCCCTTCGTCCTTTCTACAGGAACTGTAACTGAACAAGAAAATGGACGTTTGGCTGCCTGTGTCAATGAAAACCAAACTTGTGAGGCAGGTGCTGATGCAAAAGGAAAGAGGTTTATTCATGTGCTGTATGACCTGGAAGGATGTTGGACTCTCGTCTCTAAGACCATCTCCCCTTCTTGCTCATGCCCAGAGTTCTCATAGAAATACTATTTTCTATCCAATTATCTTGCTAGCTTTTGGTATGCTGGGGTCCTGTCCATTCATCTTCCTATATTTTCATGCAATCATGTCCTGTCCATTCATACTTCTAGCTTTTGGTGTTCTCAGTGTACGAACCTCCCCCTGCACCATCTTGGCCAATGGCGGTGACTCCCTGGTGCTCTGATTCTCAGTCTATGGTAATAGAACCACCACAGTCCAAATAGTCTGTGTTTGCCTTTCTCTGTCCAGGCTTAACTTGAACACTGTTATATCAACAGGTACAGTGTGACACCTGGACTGTGAGGGTTGGTATCTTTCCCATTTGACAGATAAGAACTGCCATCCCAGGGGAGTCCTGGCCAACTGGGTTCTGTGCAATTGGGGTCTGTGGCCCATTCGGGGGTCTTGTTAGAAGGGACGAGGAGTCATGACTTTGCTTCTCTCAAGAGTCAGGGGCCACGTGTGTCCATGTCTAACAAGTACCTGTACTTGTTTTCTCTGAGATTTTTTTTTGACATCTGTTTTGGAAAATGAACTAATGGGCCCATTTATTTTTATTGAATAGTATAGTATATTTACAAATTCAGGAAATTAGCTCTTTGTTCCAAGAACTGCAAATCATTTCCAGAGTTTGTCCTTTTTCTTTTAGCCTTTTCTCCTATGTACAGGATTTTCATGTAGTTTAAAAAAATTATTTTTTGGTAATTGCTGAATTTTGTGTTTTTCCCACTGATGTTTGTAGAGTGCAGTCTTCCATGTGGTAGTGCTTCTGTGTCCTGGTAGTGGAAGCTGAGAGGGGTCCATGGAGATTGATAATAAAGGTTGAAAATAAAATTGTTTCTCATTTTCAGTCTTTACAGGAAAAAAATTTCTCTAAATGTAAGTGGCCACAGGGCAAAGAAGAAATCAAAGGTACTATCAGTACAACACAGGTTCAGAGTAGAATACAGGTTATGGCTGTAAGGACGTCTGTGGCAACTCGAAAAGGGGAAAAGAAGGGCAAAACGATTTGCTTTCCTTCTAGAAAAATGTCTTCTATGAATCTCAATGGCTTGACAGCAGCCTGTCTTTTGGGAGTGAAAGGCCTGTCAATGGTACTATGAAAAACATATTGTTTCTAGGTAGAATTTTATTAAAATTATTACTGGTTTATTATAACTAGTAGACTCGATCTCTTTAAAGAGAGAGAGAGAGAGTTGAGACCAATTCTTTCTTTGGACATTGGAATAATCTAGCTTTTTTATTTAAAGGAGGACCCTTTCTTTCACTGGTCATTCAACAAGACCATCTATACTGACCGGTTTCTGCACTCCCCTTTCTCTGGTCATTATTTGAGACAACTGATGCTTGTCAGTACCCTTGGTTTTTGGTGTACTAAACCACTGGTTCACTGAACCACTAGTTCACTCTGTCTTGCAGATACAGCTAGGAAAAATGTGTATGCTTATCATCAGAAAATATCCATACACATCAATGTCCTTCCACTTCTTAAAATTAAAGAACAAGTGACATAGCCCAATGGATCCACCTAACCTGGAGTCAACAACACTTTCTGGACACTCCATAGAAATGTTTCACTTTTGAGTTCCATTACGAATGGATTGAATCTTGTAGGTTCAAATTGTCTTAATTAAGAATTATGGTGCTGACCAGGTAGCTCAGTTGGTTAGAGCATAGTTCTGATACATCAAGCTTGTGGGTTTGTTTCCCTGTCAGGGCACATATAAGAAGCAACCAACAAATGTATAATAAGTGGAACAACAAATCGTTGTTTCTCTCAAAAATCAATAAAAAAGAATTATGCTCATTTTTGCTGGTTGTTGCCGTGTGATGCTGTAGTTGTACACCACTGAGATGCAAAGGCTGATCAACTTACTATAGACCACTCAGGACAGAATTCTCTACATAAGTGAACCACACACACGAGTCTTATGGGAAAGAAAAGAAAAGCCAAACAGTGAGTTTAATGCTTGGAGTTTATTATGGCGAGAGAAAGAAGAAAAGGCACAGGTACAAAGACAAAACGCTGCTTCAGGTCTGCAGTGGCATCTCGCAGGGCTTCAGGTCTCTGTCCAAAAGCCTAGCGACAGCAAAGCGTGCTTCGACGGCCATACAACTTGCAGGACCCAGCTTTTTTTTCAGGGAAATTGCAGAATTTTTTGACTGTGCAATAGCAATAGGTTCCTGTCCCAGGTTCTATGGAGGGAAGAGGAGGGTCAGGCAAAGTGGGGAAGGGACAGGGAGGAGAGGCACAGCCAGCCTCATGGAAATCTTCTGAGAGACAAATTCTCTACTTACCGCAGACAATACCTGCCAGGTTAGGGTGAAAGGATTCACGTGTTTGTCATAAATCACAAGGAATCTCACTGACTCTGTGTGGTCATGGAGGATCATGAATTTACTCTGATCCTAGTCTCTGATATACATGTTTATGTACTGTCCCTTGACTCACGACCCTCCTCTCTAACTCAAGGTACTTACTCCTCATCCCCCCTCATCCTCACACCCAATTTTAAGCCCAGACTCCCCATCCCCTCTCACAAGCCCCTCTAATGGGCCACAGACCCCAATTGCACGTTAGCTGATGTCTCACCTACAGCTCGAGCAAAGCGTTCCTCTCCTGTGAGGGAGATGGCCACGTCCTGGTCACTGTCCCCAGCCTGGTCCTGGTCCTCAGCCCAAAGCTGGTCCTGGGCAGGAACCTGGTCAGCTGTCTCTTGGAGGGTCCCAGCCTTGGCCTGGAGGGTCAAGAAGAGAAGAGTAGCCAGGAGAGCGAGGGTCCTCATTGCTGAGGGTCACCTGGAGCTGAGGGTCAGGTGAGAGGACAGGAGTGAGTGATGTGGAGGGCACAGCCAGCCTGTACTTATAGGGCGGAGGGGAGGAGGCTCAGAGATGCACGATGCAGGAGAGAAGCTGTGCCTTTGGCTGGCCTCGGGCCAAGGCTGCTGTCGCCCTCAAAGCCCCTTTGATGCCCCTGTTCCTGCCCCTTCATCACAGTACGTGTCCGTGTGCTGAGTGTCCACACTGGTTTCAAGTTGATAACAATGATAAGGACACTGACATGTTTTCTCTTTCCCATCTGCTTGGACACTTACCTTCTAATGTTCAGAAAAGACAGGGAGCCGAGCTTTCATTGCGTAAGTCAGGGACCAGAGGCCTCTGCTGTCTGATGTTGGGCCCTGCTCTCTTATCTATACAGATACTTTGCATTATTTTATATTTTATAAAAAAATCTGTCCTTTGGCTTGGCTCTGACCAACTCCTCCCTCGTGTCCCACTGCCCTCACTCCACCTGAGCTGAGTCACTGTCCCCTCTTCCCCGCGAGGAGCCTACCCCCAGGACCTGACAAGCTCCCCACAGGGAGTGATGCCCTGAACCCTCAGGGTGGACCCTCCATTCTCAAGACCTGTACCTTGCACCCCAATGACGTGTGTCTACAGCCCCGTTGTGCACTGTGGGCTGCACCCTCCTCTTCATTAGAGAGCACACAGCACATGGCTTGCAAAACTGTGTCCAGGTGTAGCCCCAAGAAAGAGGGAGTCTAAGACCCTGATGTCTTGTCAGAGTGATGAAGCTGTGATTAATATTAAGGGCCTTGTCAGATGCCTTTGATGTGGACATGCATCACAAGCATGGTGGCCGTCGCACAGAGAGCACTGTGGGGCACAGCAGTTGCATAGAACACCCTGTCACTGGCCTCCTTCCCATGCACACCCCAGCCTCCCAGTCCAGCCTCCATGCCCACCGCCCTCAGGAGAACTAATGTTTTTAAGCACCTGCTTTTCGCAGCATGTATCAGTGGGCTTAACCCCTCTACTTGTTCCATTAACCTGGTGAAGTAGGTTCTGTCATGTATTTTACAAGTGAAGGCGAAGCACAGGATGGTTGCATAACTTGTGTGTGGCCACAAGGCTGGTTAGAGGCAGCCTGGGGGTTCAGAGCCCACAGTGCTAACCCCTGGGCTTCGAGCCTGTGTGAGTTTACCTCCTGCCCCACAGAGCTTCAAGGAGCCTTCTTACACTAAGGTGACCAGATCGTCCCGCTTTTGGCGGGACAGTCAATAGGGACTTTTTTAAAATGCCGTGGGACGCGGGACAAATTGTTAAAAATCGGGACTGTCCCGCCAAAAGCGGGACGATCTGGTCACCTTATCTTACACCCTTCTGTGAGGTGTGTTTTCATTGTGTGGGGAAGTACTTATGGGGGACTCGCCTAATAATGACACTCTTTCCTAGAGTTTTGATGAAGAATGAGAAGAAAAATTAGAAAATAGGAGACAAAAATGTGAATTGAGGGAGTCGTGTGATCATTTATTTTTGAGCACTTTTTAATAATATTTTCAAGTGTTATTTATTTGCTGTTTCCAACCCAAGCCACGTTCAACCCACTTGTTTCAAACTTGTTCACCATCAGAGCCCTAACGAAGTGCCCCAATTTAATAGAAACACATGTTCCCTGTCTCCCCATCTTTTCCATGTCTTCCAGCTCTCATGGTCTCAATCTCCCCTGGTGACACAAACAGTCCCCAGCCTGGGCACTCGCTAAGGCGGCACCAGATGCTCTGAGACACCCGTGTGCCCGCTGAGCTCTCGGTGGGAGAGTCACTTCCCTGTCACCTCCCTGAGGAGCAGGACGGTGCTGACTTCCAGCATCTCTGGGGCTCCTGTCCCTGAAGACATTTGCTGGCTAGCCAAGCCCACTTGCCAGCGCCGAAGGGGTGCCTGTCCTTGTCCCTGGGCAGCTGCCAGGACCATGCAGCTCAGCTGGGAATTGCCTGCTCAGTGGTTTCTCCGGTTCGCTTGCTGCAGTGTGAGCAGAACACCAACAGGCCACTTGCCTCACCTTCAGGAACAATGACCTGAGAATGAAGAATCAGCTGAGCGAACGGCCTGCTGCCTACAGGAGGGAGAAGAGGTGAGTGCAGACTGGGCAGGGTTTGGGACTGGCTGGAGGTCAAGGCTGGCTGTGTTGAGTCCCTATAGTGTTAGGCAATACATCCCATTACACTGAGGCCAACATCTCATTCCCACCCCTTTCACTCCTCTGCCCTTCGCCACCTGCACCCTGTCAGCAGCACCTGGAGCCATGGGTCCCGGAACTGAGGAGGGGACTTGGGATGTTGCTGAGGAGGGATCTGAGGCCCAGACAGGTGGTGTGACTTGTAAGTCAGGGGCAGAGCCAGAACCTAGGAATCCAAAATCTTAGTGCACCTTTCCTTTTTTCTTTTCTGTATCATGTTCTCAAGCTCCCTGAGCTATTTCTGTGGCCAGGTCCAGGCTGCATGAAGCAAGGAGGTAGGTGGCTGTGTGCTTAGGTGGGACTCACGGGAGTTAGGGTCCCGCGTGCGTGACCACCATCGGTCCTGTGGCCTCGTTCATAGAACACCGTCCTTCTACGACGTTTTTAGGATGAAATGACCACCCAGGGCACCTGGCACGATGCTGTGCTGGTGGTGAGGGCTCAATGGCACTTAACTTTGGGCACTTTTTGAAAAATACATTTTTATTGATTTCAGAGAGAAAGGGAGAGGGAGAGAGATAGAAGCATCAATGACGAGAAAGAATCATTGATCAGCTACCTCCTGTATGCCCCCTACTGGGGATCAAGCTCCCCCTGGGCATGTGCCCTTGACTGGGAATTGAACTGTGACCTCCCGGTTCATAGGTCGATGCTCAACCACTGAGCCACACTGTCTGGGGATGCTGATCCTGGGATTCATGGCTGGGCCACTGGCCTCCATATGCAGATGACCTGTTTCACTTTAACTGACATAAAGTAAACTACTGGGAGCTTGCGATGTCATTTGTTGGGTTCTCACGTGAAGCAGGATGGTGGCAAGTTGGCATGTGCTCAGCAGTGGACAACCGCCTCTGAGGGACCCAGGTTCCCGGTGAGAAGCAGCTCTGGGGCTCAGGGCGGAGAAGGAGGCCTCGGCCAGCTCGGTCAGGGCTTCTGGAATCCTGGGCTCCATGGTTTTTTGAACAGTGTTTCCTGGTTTTAGGCTAAAGTTGTTCCGTCTGGTTCATGCCAAAGGGCTCAGCACCAAGGAGACAAAGCCTAAACACACCCAGGCTGGGGCTTTCAGAACCTTGTCATCTCATGGTGACCAGTGGGTCAGCAGGGACAGAGCACCAGCTGGTCCTAATGGCGAGGGGATGGCTCTGTCTTTGCATCAGAGAAGTGGTTCCTCCTGTACACGTGGCCTGTCTAGTCAGGGTAAGGCCTCCTCGGTCAGAGAGTGGGGAGCACGGAACAGCCTGCCCTGTTTTCTCATCAGGAAGAAGAGAAGTGACACTAAGGCAGGGCCACCTGCTTGGGGTCGTTGCCCTTCTGGTTAGGCCCTCACAGGGGAGCAGGTGGGGGGCCTTTATTGTCCCCAAAAGTGAGGAGAATTTTTGTAAGAGTTTCACATTATCTCCCCCACTTTACTCTCTCTCCTCCCTCTCTCCCCCCCCTCTCTCCCTCCTACCCCTTCTTCCCTTCCTCCCTTCATTACTATTTTCTTTCTTTAAAAATATCAGCCATTCTTACCTTTGACAATTTCTTTCACCTTCCCTACATGTTCCAGAGCTTTCTCTCAGGGCTTATGAACAGTAGTGGCCCAAATTCCTGCACCCAAAGTGGATTTTCTCAGGCTCTACCTTGTCAATAAAAAATCTCAACTTGAACTCAGTTGACTCGATTTTGGGTCCTAAAAGAGCGGCGGACTCAGTCCGAGGGTCACAGATGTGGGGTTTTGTGTTGTCATTAAAATTCTCCCGGGTCCTTCACTGGACGCTGCCCCGTTTCTGAGCCCCCAAGACATGGGCTGACACTACAGCCTGTACTTCATGCATGAGTTGAAAGTCTTCATCACGTCCTGGAAGAACAATCAAAGGTTTTTTCCGAAGAAATCACATTAACAAAAAACGACTGAAGCATTTGTTTAAAAAAACACACACACACAAAACTTTCTTTTTAAAAAACTATGTTTGATAAAATCTTGCTTGGTTTTTGGATATTAAGGAAGTCAATCTTTGACATGAGAAGGGAGGAGTAAGAGAAACAAGAGAGTAGAAGCTGGGGGATGGGACAGACAGGGAATTTTTTATTGTGGTCCCAGAGTTCTGCAAAGTCAGGGGCCTTGGCCACAGGCTGACCGCGTGACATGACCATGACCTCTGTGGTTTGGCCGTGGCCTCTTCCTCCGTGAAGTGAAAGGTGGGTTATGTGGTCACCAAAGGCCAGAGGTTGTTAGTCACTGCGATTCGATGAGAAGAAAACTGCAGTCCTCTATGCTATGGTCAGGAGGTTGACGAATCATTATTACAGAGTTGTGACTTGATCGAAAAGCCATTGAGAAGTAACTACACAAAAATCAAAAATAAGAGTTTAGCCCATGGGCAAGTGACAAAATTATTACACAAAATCTTTCTCTATGCAAATTGTAGCCAATTATAAAGTATAATGAGAGAAGAATGTGACTCAAATAGAAAGAAAAGCACAAACTATCAAGGAAAGTTGTTACAAAACACACCCCGAGCTGCCATGAAGAGCTTCCTAAAGGAATAGCCACGTGACATGAAAAGAGGACAAAAACATGGAAGGTGAGATTTTATTTTTACAAAGACTTCATCATCGGTGGCATTTTTCTTAAATAAAACCTGGAACGTCTATGCAATGTTAGTAAAGCAATAGAATTGGTTTTGACATGATGAAGGAACCAGAAGTTGCTTTGTAAGAGTGAAGCATCGAGAGTGGCCATGGTGAATGTGGAGAATGGCTGAGAGGGAGCTCCCACCACCAGGAGTACCAGGAGCTGGGAGCATGGGTGAGACCAGAATCCACGCTGTGACCCAGGACACCTGGGCATTGCAACCTGACAGGTTGGGTCTCAGGTGCTCTGAGTGTGCAAAAGTCCCATCTTTCTCTCCAGATGCCCCACTGTTCTCAAAACATCAGGGTAGCTTGGCTTGCATGGCTCAGTGTTTGAGGGTCGACCTATGAACTAGGAGGTCATGGTTCGATTCCTGGTCAGGAAACATGCCTGGGTTGTGGGCTTGATCCCCAATAGGGGACGTGCAGGAGGCAGCTGATCCATGATTCTCTCTCATCATTGATGTTCCTCTCTTTTCCTCTCTGAAATCAATAAAAATATATTTTAAAAAGCACATAAAACATCAGGATGGCCCTGCTCATCTTCCAATTTCTTCCAATTGTATGATTTTGTCTCTCTTCTGTGTAAAACTCAATTTTTTAAGGGAACAGGGCCATGCACTCAGCTGTTGCCTGTTATGAGAGACTGTGGGCTGGGAGAGCGCTGCATTCCTGTGGGCTCAGCAGGCTCCTATTTCTGGGCAAGAAAACGTTTTCCTGTCACTGCTGGGAGCTCAAGTCCATCACAGCTTTTCAGAACAGGCTCCATCCCAGGAGTGAAAGGGTAAAGGACAAAACTGGTCTGGAATAGAGACAGAATTAGGTAAATACAGACAAAACAAATATTTATAGTGAGAACCAAACATGAACAGAGTAAAAAATGATCATTTAGGGTCGCTGTAAATTTGGGCAATTAGATGAGTGAGCATTAAGTAAAAGCAAACCAGAAGCAATCCTTGTAATGACCTGACATGTGCTTGGAGTTCTTAGGAATCAGTAGGAAAAGATGAGTAGGAAAATAGAAAAATGGGTAAAGTGCATGGATAGGTAAGAGATAAAAGTAACTAATGAACACTTTAAGAATGCTCAACCTCAGTAATAATGTTTAAAAGAGATATTGAAGCAAACAGAAAGTATTTTACTCACTTATATGATTTTCAAAGATTAAAACAATTGACAATAACCAGAACTGATGGACTATCGACAGTCAAAGGATGCTTTTGTGCATTGTCGCTCAGATGATCAAGTGGCCCAGCCGTTTCTGGAGTGGGGAGTTGGGCAAATGACCATTGCAACTTGCAGTCTGCATATATGTGCCCATTCCCTTCCTAGGGATTTATGCATCATTGCTACACAAACTTCTAAAGATATAGGGATAGTCATGCAAATATATGGGGCAAGTATATCTGAATGGATAGATACTCAAGAATTCCCAAGATAATATTTAAGTGGGGGGAAAATGCAATAGAACTGGCTATAAAGTGTGATTCTATATTTAAAATAAATATTTACATAGTTTTATTTGTAAAGTCATAGAACTGAAATACCTTGAATTGGAAATTGTGGCTATAACTAGAGGGGGGGTTTAATCTATCTTTTACATTTCTTCATTATTTGGAATTTCTCAATGTGGAAATATTATCAGAAAAATAATAGATTTAAATGAAAGTAAATTCTACAGATGATTAGGTACATTTTCCACTCATCTTTAACCGCTGTGGACTCGCTCCCTTTAACATGGGTTCTCCAGGGAGGTTAGAGCTGACCCTGACGTTCTGGATCTTTCTTGTAAGGAGCCCTGGCCTCGGAATCTTCTCTGAGGACCTTCCTCGCCTGTGAAGGACTGTCCTTTTCTCCTTTTGTGACAGCCTGGCTCTCGGCTCCCACTCACCTTCAGACGCCTCTGCTGCACCTGTCACCATCCCTGTGCTGGGGCCTCTCAGGGGCCTCAGGGCAAGGCTGGTGCCCGGGGCGCAGGGAGTGAGAGCACCGTGCTGTTGGGAGGAGCAGGGCCTTGGGCAGGGAGACGCTCATCTCCATGTTCATCCCTGGCAGCTGTGAGTTCCTGGGACAGAGAACCCGGGCACTGACCTTGTCCTCTGACCCTTCCCCAGGTCTCGGGCACCACGGCAAGTGACAATGAGACTCCTGCACATCCTCCTCACTGCTCTCCTTACCATCCTCCAGGTACTGCCCGGTAAATACCAGCCCTGCTGCCCTTTCCTACCACCCGTTTGCTGTTTCCTTCCCCTCAGTCAGAGCTGGTAGCACAGCCTCACGGAGCTGCCAGCAGGCACCTCCACCCGCTCTCCTAGGGAAGTTAGAAGAGCTCTGAGCTGGTGGTGTGTCCTTATGCTACTGCAAGTCCTGCGGGTAGTGATCGACTGCCTCCCCTTCCTGCAAGTGACCTGGATGGCTGAGAACCCGATCAGTTATTCGAATCACTTGGTTAGTGTAATCTGGAGTGGAGACAAAGATTAGATGGACCCTGACTAGAGACCTCGTGCCGCTCATATCACAGGAGTGACCGAGAGGGTAGCTGGGCAAGGCTTCTGTCCCTTGAGACTGTGAGAGTTGGGATGGGTTTTGTGTGGTGGGACAGGTGAGATAACTGGTGAACAGGTGGGCAATTGTTACAGACTCAGCACACCTCCCTGCCTAGTTCATGCCCAGGGGTTCCCGTGGCAGGAAGGACAGTTTGGCCAGAGGTTGTATCAGTATCAGTGGGATCTTGAGGAAGGATGTGAGGTGACGAGAAGAGGGACTACGGTTGGTGTTCTGCTGGGAGGGATGGGCCTGTCTGATGGGGAAGCAGATCTCAGCTCTCCCGGGATGACAGCCTCACACAGACTTCACTTCCTTCTTGCAGACAGCACCGGGGCTCTCAATTTTGAAAGGCCCTGCTACCTTCGGGGCGGGGTCTGCCTGAAGCGGGGCACCCCAAACTGTGAGCCCTTCCAGGGACCCTGCCGAGCTTTCACCATCTGCTGCCGCATAAAGAGGAACCGATGAGAGCGCCCTGGGGAGGGACTCTGGCCCCGGGACCTGGCACGTGGCTCCCCGGGGCAAAATAAAAGTGCACAACACTCACGTCTGTCCACGGATCATATTGTCTTCAGGGTTGATTAGAACATCGTCTTCCCAGAACGGGTGGTCGGGAGGGAATCAATGGTAAGAATTAAGTGCATGTTCCACTTTCAGTTCTGCAGGCATTTTCATGAGAACCACGCTGGGTTAGCAGCCCCACGCCACAGACGTAGAAACTGAAACCCAGCCAGGTGCAACAGCTCACCCATGTGAGGAGCCAGCACGAGAAGCAGCGCCACCAAAGGCTGGAACAAAGGCTGCAGTTGGTTCCAGAACTCTCTGTCTGCCTGGAGGGAAGTAGTGGTTTCCTCTGAAACCTCCGGGAGTGTGCACATGAGAGAGTTCTCTGTAGTGGGCGAGCGATGTGAGGACAGGGCTTGGTCCTGGGCCTGCCGCTGCCATGGGGAAGGAGCTGGGGGCAGCACAGGGCTCGGGTGGTGTTGGGGACACGCAGGACGAAAGCACAGTGTACAGAGACTATCCAGAAAGGAGTCTCAGTGGCAGGTCAGAAGGCACCAGCTCCGAGGCGGAGACTGGGTTAGGGTGACTGTTTCCTGTCTTCCTGCTCACTGTTCCTGTCCAGGCCACGAACGCACTGCGGCATCGTGAGTAAGTGATCTCTCCATTACGCCACATCCTGCCTCTGGTGAGGAGCCAGCCTGGGGGTCAGCATTGCCGCCTGCAATTTACAGCACAAGTTGGGGGAGGCGAGGGAGGAGGCAGCAGGTGCCCAAGGTGTCCAGGAAGTTGGGAGACAGAGAAAAGATAAGTTATACATGCCTTCTTCCAAAACCTAAACAGTCCATGGAAAAGAATGGAGCTTGGTTGGCACTGTGATGAGTAACAGTCCGGGCCGACTGCATGGCTGGGTCCCATCAATGAGTAACCACTAGGACTCAGCTCAGTGTGCGGACGCACAATGGGCTGTCCCTGCTGTCAGTCAGTGTGGGTGAAGACTTTGGATGGACACAGACGAGTGTGATTCCCCACGTCCCTGATCAGCACCAGCCTCCTCACAGTCTGTGGACAGGGGTCATCGCAGGGTTTGCTGTGCCCAGTGTCTGTGGGGAGCATCCACGGTGGGCCCTGTCCTTGAGTGGGACAGTCTACCATCGCCAGGAGAACTTAGGAGCCTATGTGTGATTTAAAAATAATTCATTTTCTATTTTTTGTTTCTTCACTATGAAGTCGAAACCTTCTTTGCTTTGTCACATAATTCTCCCAGCATTCACAGAGTCACTGACATCTCTCTGTTCCAAAGTCTCTGGACAGCCCCAGGTAGCCCATGCCTCTGTGCTTCCCTCTTCCTTCTGTTTCTTCTTCCTTTTTTAAAAAATATGTTTTTATTGATTTTTAGAGAGAGAGGAAGGGAGAGAGAGAGAAACATCAATGATGAGAGAGAACCATTTATCAGCTGCCTCCTGCATGCCCCACACTGGGGATCGAGCCCGCAACCCAGGCATGTGTCCTGACTGGGAATCAAACCATGACCTCCTGGTTCATAGGTTGATGCTCAACCACTGAGCCACGCTGGCTGGGCCTCCCATTTCTTTTTGATTCAAGCTCAGAGGCCTGGCTTGGAAAAGCAGAGAAGAACTCCAAGGCGAAATGGAGGGCAGGGACCCTGGTGGGCATGCTGGGAGTCATGGTCATGGGTGGAGAAAGAGCAGAGGTGGGAGCACCAGGAGTGAACACTGTTGGTGCTTGTGGTCCCAGCTCCAACAACCTCTGTCACGGCCCGTCAGTAGAGTGACATGTGACCCGGATTTGACTGCCCCTGTTGCTTGACTGATTATGTCAACTTTCATGCATTCATTTTTCTCAACAATTTATTTTTAATTTAAAAAAAGTTTAAATATATTTTTATTGATTTCAGAGAGGAAAGGAGAGGGAGAGATATAGAAACATCAATTATGAGACAGAATCATTGATTGGCTGCCTCCTGCTGCACGACTCCCACTGGGGATCGAGCTTACAACCGGGGCCTGTGCCTTGACCAGAACAGAACTGTGACCTCCTGGTTCATAGGTCAACACTCAACCACTGAACCACGCCAGGCAACAATTCATTTATTGAGCAGTGAACAAAACAGAAGAAACATATTTTTACCTTCATGGTGCATATATCCTAATGGAAGAAAAGACAATAGAAATAAATAACATTTAATACACTAAATATTGATAAGTGCAAAATGCAAACTACAGATGGTGTATTATAGAACTGTAGACTTGAAACTTACCTTGTTAACCAGTGTCACCACCATAAATTTAATAAAAATTCAAAAATGGGAAGCAAAGGTACTGAGCAGAGGCTCTGCAGCACCGAGCGGTGTGGGCAGGGGGTCCGGCCGAGGCCTCACGTGAGTGACAAAGGCCTTTCAGACTCTGGCCGTCTGTCTGTCTTGTCTGTCGGTCCGTGTGGATTAGTGTTTTGAGCCTCAGGCTGTGCTCACTCTTGAGCATCCTGGGAACTGTTAGAACAAAGAGCTGACTCTGAGGGTGTGGACCCCAGGTCCTGCCCAGTTCCTCTTGGCCCAATTTGGAAAACACTCCTGCTGCCCCCACCTTTTATTTATTTGTTTATTTTTGTTAATCCTCACCAGAGGATATTTTTTCCAATGCTTTTCAGAGAGAGTGGAAGGGAGGCATGGGGGAGGAGGGGAGAGAGAGAGTGAGAGAGGGGAGGGGGGAAAGAGATACATCAACTGGTTGCCTCCTGAATGCGCCTGGGGCGGGGGGGGGGGGGGCGGTGTAGGGGGGTATGGATGGGAAGCAAACTGCAACCCCGGCATGTGCCCTTGACTGGGAATCGAACCTTCGACCGCTCGGTGTGCAGGCTGATGCTCTAACCATTGAGTCATACCAGCCAGGCCGTTCCCACCTTTCACCTAGCTCTACTTACTTATTAACTAGAAACATGTACAGTAGCTCAAAGGCACGATTTCCTACTGTAAGAGTTGTATACATCTTCAGTCTCAGAGGCCATTGCTTAAAAGAATTCACTAAAGCCCTGCTCCCTGAGTTCGTTTCACCCTCTATTTCCCAGCTTCTAGAACCTGCTGGAACCCATCGACACATCGAGCCACTCAGAAGGATCCACGGTGAGTCCTCGCATGCAGCAGAGATGACCAGGGGCCACCTCAGCTGCCATACTGCTCTGGGGCAGTGTCCAGTGAAAGTACTAGCCTGCCTTGCCCTGGGACAGTCCCTACGATCCCTCCCGTGGCTCCCGAGTTCCAGTAAGAGACGCTTCAAGGAGACTGAGCCACCCATGAGTCTGGTTCAGGTCATGCACCAACTTCAGTTATGCTAAAGCAAACCCTCAGCAGAACCAGAAGCAAGGGTACAAGCACAGACATCCCTTGCCTCATGAGGACCAACGTCACTAGAACCCGGGGGGCAGGGCAGGCAGGACCTAGAGGGACAGTTATAGAATGTACCCCTCCCCCCGGAACGCTCCAATTCTGCCCCAGGGATGCCTGTGGGAACGCAGGCCCACAAGAAACAGGGCCGAGAGCTGGGCTTTCAGACGTGCCAGGTGTTAACTGGCTCTGCAAGCACCTGTTAAGGAACTCAGTACTTTTCTGTTGTTAATCCTCACCCGAGGATATTTTTCATTGATTTTTAGAGAGAGTGGAAGGAAGGGGGAGAGACACAGAGAGGGAAACATTGATGTGAGAGAGACACATTGACTGGTTGCCTCCTGCACGCTCCCTGACCAGGGCCGGGTGTCGAGCCTGCAATGGAGGTACGTGCCCTTGACGGGAATCGGACCCAGGACCCTTCAGTCCATGGACTGTCGCTCTATCTACTGAGCCAATCCGGCTAGGGCAGGAACCCGGTACTTTTTTCTCTTCCTGGGCCAATGCCACATGTTACAAGTCTCAGCATCATTGTATATTATTATACCTCGTGGTGGAAGTCACAATTTGTTTCTCTTTATAAAAATAATCTTGTTTATTCTTGCACCTTTCCCCATTACAGTGAATTTTTAAATCTGCTCGTTAATATTACAAAAACCTTTATTTTGAACCTCAAATTTCTAAATTCTCATGAGTCAATGGAACATTATCAACCAATTTATTCTTCTTAGATATGAACTGATAGCCATCGTGGTCTGAAGCTGATCCCCGTGTGAGGGACTAGGAGTCCCCTCCGCAGGGGACCAGGCTAGAGCTTGGGTCTGGGGCCTGGTTCCTGATTCTAATGTGGGCTTTGCCACATGCAAACTTTACCACCACACAAGGGTCTCCAGTCTTCCCTTCCTCACGTGTACACTTGGGAATGGCGTGGGCGCCTGAGTGAAGCAGATGGTGGGCCTCTGGCTGCAGGAAGGCAGACTCCCCTCCGTGTGCTCATCTCAGTCGGCCTCTTATTACAGAAACACACGTCAGACATCAACCATTACCTGGAAATGAGAAGGAAAGGCACAGAATGCCTGCACTGGCCACTTCTGAAGATGCTTGCTGTGGACGAGTTCAAGGTTCCTTCAGAAAGAGGGGTGTCATCTCTCATGAGGAGCCCAGAATTTTCTGGTTAAAAACAAGAGAAATCTCACCTCCAACTCCCTGGGTCTCTAAGGTAGGGTCGGCGGGCACACCTGGGACAGAGAACAGACACAGCAGATGAAGTCAGATGAGGGGCCTGCAGACCAGGGCCTGGCGTGGGAGGAGGCCTGGGTTTGACTCTGCCTCTGGGTCAGGAGGAAAGCCCCTTTGCCTGCACCTCCCCAGAGCTAAGCCAGGCATCCCACACAAGGGACATGGCCACGAGGTTGGTGGGTCATGAGATCTCATGGTGGCCTAGACACGACCTGAGTCAGCAGGGTCAACCTGGGACGGAAGGCCGATCTCATTGGTCAGACTGGGCAGGACTAGGCCCCCGTCAGAACACATGACCCAGTGGCACGGCCTCTCTGTGTATACAAGAGGCTGCAGGGATCTGAGGAGGGAGTGGAGCTGGGAGGTGAGTCTGAGAAGTGAGTGACGGCTTCGTTCTGCCAAGTGCCAGAGCCCTTAGTGGGAAGATGGGAGGTGGCATGGGCACTGTGTGTGCCCAAGTTCACTCAACAGATCTTCCAAGCTCCAGGAGAGTAAATGGGGAGAAAGCCATGTACTCGTCAGCGCATTCATGGCAACGTCCACCACTGCAGCCATTCTTTCACCTCCATGACCACTGCTGCGCTTGCCAGGTCCTTGGCGGGAACAGAGGGCAGCGCCCAGCTCTGCGTGGAACTTGCTCACCATTTTGCCCGTTCATTTCACAGGCTTCGCTGCTCACTGCATTCAGCAAGTGCTCTGGCCAGAACCGGGCATTCTCTCCCGCAGTGAGTCGCCCTGGTCGGATCTGTTCGGGGAAGCTTTGAGCTACTTTTTATCTGATAGCATGGTTATGCTTCTGTTTTCTCCTCCCAGGAGTTCCGAAAGCGGTCCCCACGGAACCGGCCCCATGAAGCTGGTTTATGTCCTCATCTTCACTGTCTTCTTCCTGTCTCAGGTGATACCAGGTAAGCCCTCGCTGGCACCTCCTTCTCATATCTGAATCCCATGTCCTTCCTCCCACCACTCCACTCCCAGAAGGACCCGGGCCCTGGAGCCAGCGTAGGGATGCTCACACAGGAACAGCGAGGAAAGGGCAGCCTCTCAAGGGAGTGGCCGGGTTAGCACCTTCAGGCCCACACCTGGCCGCCTGTCAGTGAGGTCCACACCTGGGTCCACATCTGATGGCGCCCTTACATACACACTCTCTTCAGCTTCTGCCTCCGCTATGGGTGTCGTGTTGGCTGGATGGCTGCAGGAGCAGAAAGAGAAGCTTAGAGGTTTTGCAAAAGCAGGCAGTTCGCATACTTAGAACTGTGGCACTGGGAGAAACGGGGTTATAGGTTGCTCTGTATCATGCTCCAGGGCTGGAGAGATGAGCAGAGAGGGAGGCTGGGGTCTGCCCCTTGCCTGTCCGTTCCCTGCAGCACAGAAGTGCCGAGTGTCAGGCGGCCCAGGGTTGGAGTGTGAGCACACCTGGATCTGGAGAGAAAGGTGGCTTGTGAGGGGTTCAGCCCATGGGGTCAGGCAGGGCACTGAGGGCTGATGTGCGCTGTGCTCACCCCCTAGTCCTTGTCCCCCCGATTCTGTTCCTCCCCTGTGTGCTGCACTAATAGAAACCTATTCATCTAATCACACGTTTCACTCCTCATCTCAGGGCTCACGGCTCCATGTGCTAATTCACTTTGACAGACAGGAGCTGACAGGAGCTGAAGGGAGGGACCTGTCCCTGGCCACATCCTCTCGGCTTTGGGTTAACAGCCTGTTCATTGTGACCCCCTGAGAGTTGTGATGGGTTTTGTTGTGACACTCAGAATAGTACCCCATCAACTTCCTCGCTGGGCTGCCTTTCAATCAAAGAGAGGGGAGGTTGATTGTGGGGGGCAGGCAGGGGCCCTTTGGGGAAGCACAGGGAAAGAGCTGGCAGGTTGGTCCTTTCCTGGCAGCTTCCGGGGGGAAGATGGGCTACAAGGACCACTGACAAGTACGTCCTGAAGTTCTGCTAAAGCCTGGCCCTCACACTCCCTGGCAGCATGTGGGTGGAACAGGGCAAGTGCCATCAAGGACACCGGTCTGAGGTCTGTGAGTGGGTGAAGTCAGGGAGCAAGAGCCTCTAGCCCTATGGCCAGTCGGAGGCCAACAAGAGTCACCCCGGGACCTCTGACGCCTGGGTCCCAAAGGTGGTGACTTCTGCTGATGCCTGTAGCAGGCAGGCTGGACAGGGGACTGCTGAGACCCTTCCTCCTTGGGGCCGAGTACAGCCCTCTCACCTTTTAAGAGGCAGGAAAAGGAGTCTTTTCCAGGAGGCTTTGAGTCAAGTGCAGTGTTTTTCTCTCTTTTAGAAACCTCTGACCTCGGCTCCTGCCCCCAATTCCTCTGGGTCTTTTTCTTTAGAGACGTGAATTTTAAGTCTTTAATTTCATTTTTAAGGCATATCTGTTACATCCTGAAGGCAGGGGGGGGGGGCGTTTCTATGCTTAGGAACATGGGTGAACTTCAGAGGGTGGCTGACATGCCTCACATGCTCTGGGGCGTGTCATGTGTGTTTACATGTTGAAATGAACACTCCTGTAGCTCCTCCTTTCCCAGAGGAGGGGTTGTAGTGTTGTCTTATTCTCAGTGGGATTCTCGCCAGGAAGTTAAGACACCGATGTTCGTGTTTGCATCTAAAGGACATGGCTGACCACTCCACAGTGACAGCCGCCAGGGCACATCAGGGTCTGGGACTATCGGGAGCAGTGCCTCCTCCCAGATCCCATGGCAGCACAAACATTTCTGTCATGGCCAACAAACATGAGGAAAGGGCAGATGGGAAGAGGGGGTGCCTCGGACAGAATGGTGAGCAGTCAAGTTTGGGGTTTTCTGGTTGGACTGAATGGTTCCTTCCCCTGCACAGGAGCTCTGCCTCCCCACATTTTGGTTCTTTCTTCAGGCTGTGGGTATAGCGACATGCACGGGTTCTGCGACTCCAGAATAAGCGTGTGCCTGAGGAGGAAGAAAAGTTGCATTTTCCGAATGCGAGGGCTCTGCCCCGGGAGGAGCTTCTGCTGCATCCGAGTGAAGTGAGCCTAAGGGTCCGCCTGCGATGTGTGGGCCCTGCGTTAAATAAACGGAGACTTCACCGTAACCTTCTGCTCTGAGTAATTCGAAAGGCTGAGACCTGATAGCGTTTTCTTCACTCGTTGGTTCATTTACTTTGTTGCTACCCAATGACTGCCTGCTTCTGTAGGTAGCTGGGGACATGGGTTTGAGGTCTCCTCTGCTGAGACACTCACAGCCATGGAAGTCTTATCCGAGTTGGGTGGGTCAAGAATGTTCCCAACAAGGTGACTAGGAGCTGGATCTTAAAAAAAATGGATAAGAATTAGGCAGAGAAAATTGAAGGAGAAGTGGCATAAGTTCCAAGATGGAGAGAACAAAATGTGCAAGGGCAAGGCGCTGGAGATGTGCCCCCAGTTAGGAGTGGGTTCGAACCAGAATATGGTAAGAGATGAAACTAGAGAAAGTGTGGCCAATGGATGGGGGACTCTAAAGACAATTTTTACTTTTTAAGATGCAGGGAAACATGGGAGAATTTTAAATGAGGGTGTGGAGAGGAGATGGAGAAATGAGAAATCCATAGGCCACATAGGATATTATACAACAGTAGGAGTGGAAATATTGGAGGTGAAGGGTAGGAATTAAGACATTGCCAGCGATAAGCAGGGGAGGTCAGTTATGGACAAGATACTCGGGAGTAGAAGTGTGAGGAGTTGGTCCTTGGAGGTAGAGAGGGAGGGATAAGAGGTTGTTGTTATATTTGACTCATTGGATGTCGAGGGTTTCCAGGAGTCTGCAGATCAAGAATGGAGATCGTGGTTTAGGAGACATGAGGAGGGATTGGGTGGTGGTTGTGGCCCCAGAGGCCAGGCTTCCAGCAGAGAATGAGGGGGATCTGAGATGAGAGAGGCTAGAAGGTGGATATTCCAAGGAAGCCTGGGGCTTGGGATACAACCTATGGGCACCTCCTCTGCAGCCATCTAGTAAACTGCCCTCCTAGTTCCACACCGGCAACACCCTCATCTGTTCAAAATTGCCAAAGGTCTCTGGGATTCAAGCCATTCTGATCACCATTCCAACCCTAAAGTCTATTACAAGGATCACGTCTAAGCTAATAATTAGAATAGACTTTTTAACTCCATAATTAATTAGACTCAGAGTGTACATTATCTGGGCCATTACATATTGTCCTTTGGCCTCTGATAGTCTAACCTCCTCAATGACATCAGTGGTGGGATTTCCCCGTGTCCCATGATTCTAGAGGACAAGCACTATAGACTTTTTCTCATGAACGAGTTGCTGATGCCTTTGTGAAGGGAACGTCCTTGGGGCTCTCTCAGGGCCAGCCAGAGCGTGCTCCGTGGTCACACATATCAATTTCCACGTTCCTCCCTAGGTCCTGGGTTCCTTTCTCTATGGTGTATTTAAGATGTCCTGACACCCCAACTTTCTTTAATGTGTCACTAAGTTAGGGTTTCAGTCAACTAAGCATCTCTTCTAGCCACTCTGAGCAGCCTGAACCAGATTGTTTAAGCCAGAATCACTGATCACCCTACATATACCCATTAGTGTCTCCTTGTTGGCAATTATGAAAAGGCTTCCATGAGCGTTTCTCACAGGTTTTGAGTCAGAGCACACACTTCACTTCTCCAGGGTAATACCCAGGAGGGGTGAATGAGCCCTGTGGTCAGCATGTTTCACTTGCCAGCCGTCTTCCAAAGCAGCCTTTCCATTTCGCATTCCGAGAGCGTGAAATGTGTGAGAGGTTGATTCGTTAAAAAAACGAATTCACAAGAATAACTGTTGCCAAGAAACTATGTCCCCACCATTTCAAAACGGGGGACACCCTGTCTCCGTGGGCGGAAGATTGTGTTTCCCAGTATGAGCAGCAGGCTCTCCTTTACAATTCAGATCCCATCCGGCCTAGAGATGATTTCTTGGGTTCTAACATCGTGGTTTTAAAGGAACTGCGCTATTTGGACAGCGCCTTGGGGGAGAAGAAAAGAATCACTACATCTGGTTGGCATGGGCTCAGTGGTTGAGCTTTGACCTATGACTCAGAAGGTTGCAGTTCCATTCCCAGTCAGGGCACATGCCCAGGTTGTGGGCTCCACCCCCAGTGTGGGGCATGCAGGAGACAGCCAATCGATTCTCTTTCATCATTGATGTTTCTATCTCTCTCCCTCTCCCTTCCTCATTGAAATAAATAAAAATATATTTTTTAAAACCACTAGGTCTCTGAGTCTTGGTTCTCTGTGGAACGACAGGCTGTGTTCTGCAATCTCTGCTTCTATGGGTGATGCCTACGTGCCAACTGAAAGCTTTCTGCTCCTCAGGGCCCCGGGCTAGCTTGCTTCCCTGGCTCCCAGTCATCAACCGGGAGCCTTGGCTTGATAGCCAAGAGCCACTGAGGGATGTGAAAATGAGAACACAATCTCAGGGACTTCTCCACACAGCTCGCTCACACACACACACACACACACACACACACACACACACACACCCTCGGAGCTCTTACCGTAGCTCACAGGTATGCAGACACATGAACAGACTGCAGGTGGCTTGGAGAACAACAGTGTCAATAGTTGTAGATACAGAGACTGAGACTTAAAAAAGGAACGGCGAATGGCCTTGTCTGAGGTCAACCAGCTGGTTAGTGGTGTAAGCAACCGTAGAACTTAAATGTTCCCCCCAAGACCCAATCCAGGACCCGCGCGAGTGGTACGCCTTTATTGCGCTGAGTCAGCGGGCGCCGTGGCGTGGGGGCTAGACTCTGCAGCAGTGCTTGTTCCGACTCCTGCACTCTGCAGGCAGGATGGAGCACCCGTGGGTCTTCTGGTGCTTGCAGGCGCCCCCCATGTCTTCACATTCCTTGTTTTTCTTTCTTTTTTCGTAGCCTGTAAAGCAGGGGAGGTGAAGAAAAAACACAAAGTGAATTATAGGCATGGTGCCCCAAACTGCTGGAATTCACCTTGCACAGAAAGACTCTGCAAGTCACGTTCTCAGGGCAAAAGCCTTCCACATGCTTCACATGATCTTCAAGCTTAGTGTGGTTTTCATGTTTTAAATGAAAATGACATGAAATTCAAATGTGAGTATCCATCACAGACTTAATTTTATAGGAAGACAAGTGGCTCTGTGTTTCCATATTGTCAGTGGCGCCTTGAGTCTACAATGGCAGAGATGGGCTGTCCTGAGAGAGACCTTATGGCCTGAAGCCTGAAATACTTATTTCCTAAAGCACCTCCTTCTCTGTCAAAAGGGCAACCCCGGCATGTGCCCCAATCAGGAATCAAACCATGACCTCCTGGTTCATAGGTCGATGCTCAACCACTGAGCCATGCAGGTCAGGCCTGGCTATTTTCTTGACACAAAGTAGGATCTACCTTTTGTGTAATTGGGTGGGGCTGTGAGACTTGTTTAATGAATTTTGAGCAGAAATGACATGCCCTTCCGGAGTGTGGGACTCCTTGGAGTGCTTTCCTCAGACACGGAGACAAATAGCATTCATGGTGGTGGCGGCTGCCTTTTCTACTTTATTGGTTTATAGATCTTTTATGCATCTGATGAAAAGCCAGCCATAGCTCACCTGACACCATCTGTGAGAGGAACAGGAGCCTCATGGTGAGTGGATTCCTGGGGTTATGGGATGACCTGGTGGTGGCTGGTGGTGGCTGGTTCTGAGCAGCTCCAGCGAGCAGAGCGCCTCTGTGACAAAGATGAGAGCTTTGCTCCTTTGAAATGCCAAGATTCGGGTGTCCTTGTCACCACAGCGTGGCCTGGCACAAGCTGACAAATGCATCAGGTCGCCAGGGGAGACACAGGAGACCCTGTTAAGTTTGACTTCCAGATAAACAACAACAAATCTTTTAGTACAAGGATGTTTCATGTATTGTCTGGGCCATAGACATACTAAAACGTATTCATTGTTTTCATGTAATTTAATACATACATTTACATTCTTGGCTTGTTGACTATTTAATGAAAACATGGCCTTTGGAACCAGAGCCACTTGGGCTTGAGTTAAGGGCTTCACTTCATACAATCTGTGTGATTGCGAGCACTTACTTCATTTCTTATTCTCGTCTGTGAGACAGGCCTAAAGTACCTGCCCCATCAATGTAAATGCTGCCATGCAGTGGGATAGGAGGGGAAAGGTTTTGTTATGCTGTTTGGTCAAGAGAAGCAGTCAACAGTGTTTGTAAGCTATAAAGCCCCCTGTACATGTTATCTATCACCATGGCTAGTTATGGGTTTATTACCAACTAGTAATGAAGGGCAACCGTGGGAAAATCTTTTTAATAAGTGGCAGGTCAAGGACTTTGTACTACGCTTCATTCAGCTATGATCCTCGTTGGTTGTTACACATGTCAGTGCATCCTTGGATCAGGAACCACTCGGCCCTCTCTGCTCCCGGCTCCAAGGTCAGCCACCATGTCACCCTACCAGCCGGATCCACAGCTCACCTGACACCATCTGTGAGAGACAAATGAGAAGAAGGAGGAGGAGGAACAGGAGCCTCATCGTGAGTGAATTCCTGGGATTATGGGATGAACGGGTAGTGTCTGGCAGTGGCTGGTTCTTCAGTGCACATCCACGAAGGCAGGTGACCTGGGAAAGAGTTTGAAACATTCAGCAGGAGGGGAAACGCTTGCATTCCCAGTGAAGATGCTCAGCAAGGGGTTGGGTGTCATTTGAGAATGTTTTCTCTATAGAAAGATCCAAGTTTGTGGCTGATGAAAAGAAAAAGACCTCTATCGTAAGTCAGCATTTTCTAGCTGATTCTCACTTCTGCTTATGACTTTGAGATTTGGTGCTTTTTCTGTTTGAGAAAAAAAATAATGAAAAAAACCAGTTGCTTTGCAAATCATCCAGTTATTCATTCATCTTTATTGCATGCCAGCTTCCCTTTCAGGAATATGAAGAAAATCTCCCTTTTTAGAAGGTAAATAAGGAGGAGAAATTTTGTAAATGAAAATAATCTCTCCTTTTTATGCTCAGTAACTTGTTTTGCTTGCTATTTAAGAGAAGGTTGATCCATTCTGGACAAGCTCTTACCCATGCCGCCTCTTGCATAGATTACAACCAGGCGAGACTTTGGGGACCAGAGTATTTTTTTTTCTTTTTATGTTAAATTTTTTACAATGAAATTATTGGGCTGGCATTGGTTAAATAAGATCACATGAGTCTCAGGTGGACATTCCTATAACATCATCTTACATGGCATGTGTCTCACCACGCAGGAGCGAGTCTCCTTCTGTCACCATAGAGTTGACCCCTTTACCCTCTTCAATCTCCCCAACCTGCTTCCTTGGTAACCACCTTACTGTTGTTCGTGTCCATGAGTTAATTTGTTTTGTTTGTTCATTGGCACGTTCTGTTTTATAGCCCACATGTGAGTGAAATCATACAGTTCTTTTCCTTTCCCATCTCCTTGGATTCACTTAGCATGATACTCTCAAGACTCATCTATATTGTCCTAAATGGCAGTATTTCTCCCCAGAGTATTTCTTTTAAAAATATATTTTTATTGATTTCAGAGAGAAAGCAAGAGATAGAAACATCAATGATAAAAAGAATCATTGATGTGCTGTCTCCTGCACGCCCCCCTCCCCCCCCCCCCCCGCCACACACACACACACACACACACACACACACACTGGGCATCAAGCTCGCAAACAGAGCATGGGCCCTGACTGGGAATGGAACCATGACCTCCTGGTTCATAGGTCAACACTCAACTATTGAGCCATGCCAGTTGGGCCCAGAGTATTTCTTAATACAGGTTTGACATCAAGGCATTATTGTGGTAAAGCCAGAAGGATACAGAGTGAAACATTGAAATTCTTCTCCATCTCTTTCCTCTCTCCATCTCAGTTTTACTTGATAATGCTCATGACTCTATGTTTCACTATGCCGTGGATTACGAAGTAACAAGTCCTGTTATTATCTCACATTCTCAGCACTTTGAACAGTGGGCGGGCATAGAGAAGGTAGTCAAATATATGTTTAAACTAGAGGCCCGATGCACGAAATTCATGCAAGAGTAGGCCTTCTCAGCCGAGGCTGCCTCCATCCTCCCTTGCATCTGCGGGTGGCTGCCTGGATCCCTCCCTCGCACCCCCGGTGGCTGCCTCGATCCTGTGGCTGCAGCCCTGGCTTCGCCCCAGCTAATTAGCATATTATGCTTTTATTATTATAGACTAGTGGCCCGATGCACGAAATTCGTGCACTGGGGAGGGGTCCCTCAGCCCAGCCTGCCCCCTGTCACATACTGGGAGCCATCAAGGGATGTCCTATGGATGGCTTAAGCCCACTCCCCATTGGGAGCGGACCTAAGCCGCAGTCTGGCTTCCCTTTGCTTGAGGCAACCGGGCTGATCAGGGGAAGGTACCCGCCCCATCACTCCTCTGCTGCAGCCACTGCCAGTCACCACAGCCGCCCAGGTATTTTCATCAACATGGACCCCAGTCCCTTCACCATGAAAAAATGTCAACTGTCTTTAAGCATTTTCAAGATGTGTCTTTCATAGAATATGACATTTCTTTATTTTTCTTTTTATCCTCACTTGAGGATATGTTTCCATTGATTTTTTCCCCTTCCCTCTGATCCCAAGCTCAGTCCCTTCCCAAGCCTAAAGCCTCCTCCCCAGGTTTAGGCTTGGGAAGGGGTCCCCTCAGCACTTCCCCAAGCCTAAAGCCTCCGCCCCAGGGTTTATGCTTGGGAAGGAGTCCCTCCCCACCCCTCCCCACCCCCGCACCTCCAATAATAGGCTTGGCCCCTTCCTAAGCCTAAAGCCACCGCCCCAGGCTTTAGGCTTGGGAAGGGGTCCCCCCCTCCTCCGGCACCTCTGATCATAGGCTTGGCCCCTTCCCAAGCCTAAAGCCTCCGCCCCAGGTTTAGGCTTGGGAAGTAGTTGTCCCCACCCCCGCCCGGAACCTCTGATTGCAGGCTCGTCCCCTTCCCAAGCCTAAAGCCTCCTCCCCAGGTTTAGGCTTGGGAAGGGGTTCCCCCCAGCACTTCCCCAAGCCTAAAGCCTCCACCCCAGGCTTTATGCTTGCGAAGGGGTCCCCCCCCCCCACGCACCTCTGATAATAGGCTTGGCTCCTTCCTAAGCCTAAAGCCACCGCCCCAGGTTTAGGCTTGGGAAGTGGTTCCCCACCCCCACCCCCGCCCCTCCCATCGCAGGCTTGGTCCCTTCCCATGCCTAAAGCCTCTGCCTGATGGCCTGCTGGGAGTGACCTGGGTGCCAAGGAGGTTCCCCGGACCCAGGTATGTATGCAAATTAACCGCCATCTTGGTTGGGTTAATTTGCATACTCACCCTGATTGGCTGGTGGCGTGGCTTGGGCTTAGTGAAGGTGCAGTCAATTTGCATATTACTCCTTTATTAGGTAGGATGACTGAGAGCTAGTATAGAGGAACCAACTAATGGGTGAATGAAAAAATGGAAGCATGGAGGAAATAAATGAGGGAGGGAAAGAAGAGAACGAAGGAAGGCCCTAGCCAGTTTGGTTCAGTGGATAGAGCATTGGCCTGTATACTGAAGGGTCCCAGGTTCGATTCCGGTCAAGGGCACATGCCCAGGTTGTGGGCTTGATCCCCAGTAGAGGACCAACAGGAGGCAGCCAATCAAGGATTCTCTCTCATCATTGATGTTTCTAACTCTATCTCCCTCTCCCTTTCCCTCTGAAATCAATAAAAATATATTTTTAAAAATAGAAAGAAAGAATGAAAAGAAGGGGACACAGGGAACTCAAGTTCCTTACTTATCAAACAATGGCCACTAATATTGGGGAGTAGAAAGGTATATTATGACCAAGATGCAGACATCAAAGAAGTAATCTGAGCCATGAAGTCAGCAATGATCTTTTCAGGAATAAAAACAAAAGAAATTTCACTTAATAGTTGAGCTTTGGGATCAGATAGACCTTGGATCAAAGTCCTTGATCTGCCACGTATTAGCTGAGTGATCTTTAAATAACCTTTCAAAGTTCCAGTTCTCCCTTATATTTGATGATGATACAGTACCATTCTCCTGAGTCCTGTCTCAGAATCAGGGACGTCGGGGAAGTCAGTGGCTGGCCAGTCCCTCTGCAGGCAGAGTTGTGGTCTAGCTAACATTTCTGCCAGGGGATCAACCCAATGTAAGAAGGGCTTCCTAGGTGACTTCTGGGTCCCAGAGATCACAAAGCTGTTAGCTTTTTCCATCAAGAGCTGGAATATCTCAGAAAATCACTGCAATTTAAAACTGGAATTTGACCAAATTGTGCCTTAGTTGAGCCCATGAAATTAAAAGCTGGTAGTACAACTTTGGTCATTTCTGGGATGGAAGGAAAAGATGGTCTAAAGAAGAACCTAGAACTGTAGTAAGTACACCCAATTCCCCAGTAAACTTCACTTATTATATGAGACCATGGATGTATAAGTTTATACAATTTCTCCCATTCTCTCTTACTGGAGCAAAGTTTAAAGGAGGCTTCTGAATCTTTGCATCAGCATCTGAATTTTTCACTAAATAGAGACCTATTGTAGTTTGGTGATATTCACCTAGAAATGGACTAAGTGTAGTAATCTGTTTAATTCTACATTGTAACTGTGAGGCTTTTACTTTCTTGACCCCAACAATAATACTTTAATAATAATAATAATAATAATAATCATCATCATCATCATCTACCTAATAAAAAAGTAACATGCTAATTGGCCATACCTTCACGATGCTCACCAGCCAATCAGGAGTGATATGTAAATTAACCCAACAAAGACGGTAGGTTAATTTACATATGCAGGTGCCACGTGGTGGGGGTGGAGCAGGATGGGATGCTTGCCTCATTGCCATGGCGATGACACAGGCATTCTGCACCACCCCAGCCACTCTGGGCCTCTGGGCAGCATGGGAAGGCGGGAAGGTGGCTTTGGGCCAGAGCGGAAAGGTGGCTCCAGGACAGAGCGAAGGCAGTGCCAGTAGCCAGGGGAAGGAAGGCCCATTCTTGCACGAATCTTCATGCATCGGGCCTCTAGTAATAATAATAATAGAAAAGAAAGTATAGACGGAAAGCTTTTGTCCACATTCTCGTCCCCCATGCTCATAAACTGAAAGCAATCACTTTTATAGACTCCCTAGATGTTAGGCTTATAGTCCCACCGCTTTTTCTACCATGTATGGTTCTGCTGAAAACCTACCTTGCAATGGGTTTCTTCACTCTTCCCAGGTGGTCTGCTTCCTATTCCTCTGGTAGGGACCCCTAAGGTAGCTGCCCATGGCCACACAATTAGGGGCCAGGTCAGATCAACAATGGGCAGAAGAGGGGCTGAGTGAGGTCATGAAGGGTGCATTATGATCTCGTTGGTGGAGAGGTGGGAACGAGTCAGACTTGAGTGGCATCAAACCCCTGTGAGCTGGATGAGGGGAGGTGGGGATGGTGCAGACACTCTTTCCAAAAAGTTTTGCTAAAAAACTAGGCAAAGATAAGAAGCAATAGCTGATGAATGATAGTCAAAGAAGAGGTGTGTTTAGTTTTTACAGAGAACAGGTGAGTCTCGTCCATCCATCAGCAAGAGAAGGGATCCAGGACTCAATGAAAGGTTAGCCTTGGGCTAGAGCATGAGCCCATTTTTTCATGATTCATAGAAAAGACGTCCTCTTCTGGTGACTGGTGGGGAGAGCATCTTTCCCATGCGAGACTCATAATAAGGCACTTGGGCATGTTCTGGCAATAAAACTACCAGATTCTGTAGGATAGAAATTAGAACAAATAATTAAAATTCCAGTGAAGAAGATAATAAATGTCAAATAAACGGTCAAAACAAATTATAATTAAAATCAGATACTAGTTAAGTGATAATAAAATGAGCTAAAATAAAGAATACATGGGATGTAAGACATGAGTATTAATTATCATAACAAAACCAATGAGATGAATTTCACTGGTATGTGGGAAATAAGACTAAAAACAACAAAAACAAGACAAACAAAAACTCATGGACACAGACAGTGCAAGCATGTCAAACTCCAAGGCTAACATGAGCCAAATAAGGTTTAAGTTTATGTGGGCCGCAAAAAAACAGAAGCTTCGATTTTCGTAGAAATGGAGGTTTATTTCAATAGAGACATGCTGAATACAAAGGGATGAAATAAATGAGTAATCATTAACATAAAATAATAAAACATTTTAATAAAAATTAATATTTTTTCTTGAACATTAACTTACCAGACACTGAATAATTGCACAAAATAATAAGCGTAACACAAATAAACCTATTTTTCTTGTTCTCCAAAAGCGAAATATTTCCTGTTGCTCACACCAAACAAGTCAGTCCAAGACTAATGACGTGGTAATCAGCTGCTAAAGTATTCGCTGCTAGTATTAGTGGAGAGAAATGGTGCACCTTCACATAAGGTGTGTAAGAGAAATGAAGACAACATAATTATAATAATCAGTCATTAGCCAACGTTGCAGTTCATTATTAATAACTAGAGTCCTGAATTTGTACACGGGTGGGGTCCCTTGGCCTGGCCAGCAATCGGGCTGATCGGGGCCATCTTGCTCAGTCCTGATGGGGGCAGATCGGGCTGGCCAGGGGGAGGGAACTTGGGAGATTGGCCGGCCCCAGGAGGTTGGCTGTGGGAGCATACTGACTACCAGGGGGCAGCTCCTACATTGAGCATCTGCTCCCTGGTGGTCAGTGCATGTCATAGTGACTGGTCAACTATGGCTCTGTGGTGATCAAACCACCAGGGAGCAGATGCTCAATGTAGGAGCTGCACTGACCACCAGGGAGCAGATGCTCAATGTAGGAGCTGCCCCCTGGTAGTCAGTATGCTCCCACAGCCAACCTCCTGGGTCAACCAGTCGTTCAGTCGTAATGCTTGCTTAGACATATATATATATATATATATATATATATATATATATATATATATATATAATGTATAACAGGATATTGTAAAAATTAAGTTACAAACTTTATTAACACGTTTCTTACATACCATTATATTGGCTGGGCTGCAAAAATATTTGTTGTGGGCCACGAGTTTGACATGCTTGGTCTGGAGATTACCAGAGGGAGAGAGGGGTGGCATGGGGTCCAGGGAAAGAGCAAGCCAGATGGAAACTTGGGGCATCAGAGTCTCCTTGGCATCGCTTTGGCCATCCTCTTGGTTGAGGCGGTCTCAAAGGCCAGCTCAGGATGGGGATAGGGTCTCGCAGAGAGGGCACAGGATCTCCCAGAGAAGGGCACAGGTTCTCTGCCTCTTGATGGGAGAACAGCAGGGCTATGGAGAAGCATATTTGGAAAACACAAGGTACCCCAAATGCAGAAGGGGAGTGGAGGCAGAAGTGCCAGGTAACGACCCCTGAGATCAGCCTTTATGTCCAATTCAAGTAAAGTTGCAGCCCCTATAATGCAGGCAAATACACATCTCTCAAGATTTCCGATTGGTGCTTATTCTCACAACATTGTGTCCAAATCCCACTTCCACCTTCTCCATGACCTTCTCAGCGATTCCCACCCATTTCCTGCTGGCAACCACCCTCCTTTCCGTGGTTTTGCACCAAGCACAACAGAGGCTCCCCCAGTTCCCAAGGTTTGATCACCACAGAGCCATTGAGTGAAACGAGATTTTGTGAAAACCTGAAGATTAAGGATGGATGGTTGCTGTGCGGAAGTGCCCGGAAATAAAATTAGAAAGCAGAGTGCATTTCCTTGGACTTTCAACAAGTACTGTTTTTCTTGACTCCCATCCTGTCCACCTGGAGAGCAGCACTCTGTCCACCACCGCGTTGCCACTCGGCTGATAACAATGCTTGAGGCAGTGCTTCTCTCAAAGACTGTTCCAAAGTGACTAGATAAAGTTCATTCCCTGTGGAGGTTTGTAGCCACGTAGAGAATTAGAACGTGACCCACGCAATTGAGTGAGAGGCATGGGGCAGCATGGAGGAGGGAGAGGCCACTTCCTGTGGAGATCAGGAGTGGTGTCCCAAGGAGGAGGTATTTGGTGGGGACTGGGGGAGGGAGGCTTGTGTTGAGTGCGTGGGGCAGGTGAGGGCATGCAGGATGGGAGAAGCAACGCAGAATGCATCTTTTAGGAATGCACAGGGAGGACTGGGGAGCTCAGGTGACTCTAAGGGCATCAAAAACCTGAAAAGCACAACAGATCCCCCAAGGGGGTCCCTGAAGGTCCGCAGGGGAGCCTGAACAGGCCCACCAGGGTTTCAGAGATGGGCCTGTGTGACCACGCACCGCGCAGTAGCCGCCAGGACAAGAGGGCGAGATTCTGAGTCTAATGTGAGTTAATTTTATTTAAATGTCACATCTTTGTGAAGGACACACTTCAGCCATCGTCAGTGACAGCAGCTTCTTCATCTCCAATTGCTATAGTCTGCAGCATTTGATTCCTGGGACGCGACAGCCGCCTATTGGTCGTCTACCTCCAGAGCAACGAAATGCCATGCAGATTCCACCTTTCTCGTTGCAACTAGGACCAGCAAGCCGAGCAAAACCTAAAATGAAAATAAAAAAGGTAAGAGAGTCGGACATCAAAGCCCCATTTCAGAGAGGCCTGCAGTGTCAGAGTCCCTGGAGTGAAACCTCGGGCGGCGCTTACGCCATCGAGGTGACAAGAGGTGAGGCTGTGACGTTAGGATAGAAATTAGAACAGCCTGAGGGACCCCAGAGTCTCCCGACAGAGACTAGAACTGCTGAGGTTGGAGAGGTTTCTTACGTTTCCAGAACCAGTGCTGACAAGGCTCTGAGCGGTGGCTGAGGGACAGGACAGGCGGACAAGAGTCTGTACCATTTCCGTTCCTCAAAGAGAGAGAGCGGCCAGGAAGTCAAGGTGACACCAGGCCAGTGCTTTTAGGATGGGACACGGCCAGCAGGAGTCAGTGTTACTCCATCATTTCCTCAGTGAAGTTGGAGCTGAGATGCCTCTTCGGGTACAAGGATTGCTTAAGAACTTAATGTCTAAGTGACTCACAGTGGAAAATAAGGGTAGTTTTAAAAACCTCTTTCATGCCCTGGCCAATTTGGCTCAGTAGACAGAGTGTTGGCCTGCGGAGTGAAGGGTCCCAGGTTCGAATCTGGTCAAGGGCACATGACTGGGTTGCTGGCTCCATCCCCAGGGCGGGGCGTGCAGGAGGCAGCCGATCCATGATTCCCTCTCATCATTGATGTCTCTCTCTCTCTCTCCTTCTCCCCTCCACTCTGAAATCAATAAAAATATGTGTAAAGAACCCTCTTTTGTGATGGTGTCTCTAGTCTCTGAGAACTCTGACCTGGTCCGGCTCTCACAGGCCCTGGCCCTCCCCGGGAGGCTCTTCCCACCTTCCCTCTCATCTTTCTGCTCCTCCTGTCTCCCCAGGCCATGTCCCCCGCTCCGCCTCCCTCCCTGGTAAGGCTTGTCTTGGAATACAGCCAAGAAGAAAACAGATAAAACAAGAGCTTTCCAACATAAGTTAAGGTCTACACCGTGCCTCCCGCTTCTCCCTCCCTCCTCTCCTTCTGGTCCATTTCCCTAACACGAAGGAGCAAGGACAATGCTGGCATCCAGGTTTCAGAGCCAGTGTGCCTGGGCTGCCGGGCCCTGAGCCAAGAGCAGCGGCGGCAGGAGTATGTCCGGAGGACCTTCGAGCTGGGAAGACGGGGCACAGAGGTGCCCCAAACAGTGGCTCCCCAGTCCAGGCTGGGCCTTGCTATTCTCTGGGTTACCAAAGACTCCCACTTTAGTATAAAGATCTGTACAGTGACACTCTGCACTTCTGGGCTGGAACCAAATCAATTTTTTTTTTTTTTTTTTAAGAAAGAGTGGAAGGGAGGGAGGAGTGGGGAGGAGAGAGAGGGAGAAAGAGAGAGAGGGAGAGAAACATCAATGTGAGAGAGACACTTCGATTGCTTGCCTCCTGCACGCTCCCTGTCCCAGGCCAGGAATGGAGCCTGCAACAGTGGTATGTGGCCCTGACCAGGAATTGAACCCGCAACCCTTCAGTTAGAGGAGCAATGCTCTAACCACTGAGTAACCGGCTAGGGCTTAATTTCTTGCTTTTATTGAACAAGAAAAGCCAGCTGACCAAAGTGTCCCTGTTAGCAGCACCTGGTCCTGGAGCCCAGAGGCGAGCTGGCAGGTATGCCCTTGCTAGTGCCGTCGGGAGTGCAGAGCGGTTGTGCCCTGCAGGGTCAGACTCTGGACCTGCGTCTGTGGCGATGGGTGGGGTGCTGACATATCATAAGCAGTTCAGTCTCTTTGATCCAAAGTGTGTGTAGAAGCAGAAGAGAGAGAGGAGAGAGAGACGGAGAGGGAGAGAGGGAGGCACAGAGAGAAGTCCTGTCCTGTCCGTCTATCTGCCCTCTTACCTGGGACAGGCATCAGGAACACGAAGAGGAACGCAAGCAGGAGAAGGTGGAGCCTCATGCTGAGCCGGGAGCTGAGCTGCTGACTGAGGGAGCCGCGCTTCGCTCCTTATAAAGGGCCCAGGTTGGCTGCAGCCTAGGGAACCCCAGCGCAATTAAATTGTTCCTCTCGCCTGTCCTATGTATCACAAGAAGGGCCTCGGAGCACAGGGCACACCCATCATTTCATGCAAGTCCATATGGGAAAACCCCAGGGAACCTGTCTTTCTATCTTTCCATTTTGCCCAGCACAGGTGGGGCATAGACTGACAGACGGACGAGGCCAGGCTTTTCCGTGTGGGAAGCAACTTTCTGGCGCTCAACTGCCGGCCCCAGGGCCTTTGAATCTGCCTACCTCTCGTTTGCTGAGCATCTGGGGACAGTCTCAGGCCACACCAGGAACCAGGCCGGTGTCACTGGGAGGGACAGGAGACTCGGGGCCCGAGCCTCCCTGGGTGCCCATGAGGGTGACATTCAGGGCAATCTCCTAAAGTTTAGCATTGCCCCGGGCAGGTGAGGGGGCAGGTAGGTCCTGTGTCTCTTCCTCAGAGAAAGGAAGGGGGATGTAATGGGGACAGGCCCGGCTCCTCAGTCTCCGTGTCACAAAGCAAGGACGGCCTTGGGGTCACTTGTGAGCCTGGGGTCCCTCGGACACTCAGGCCACAGCCAGCCCTCCCCGCATCAGTGCCGAGAGCCCATGGTTTGTGCTCTTCTCAGACCCATCAGCTCTCACGGCCCTGAGACCTGGGGTCCTGGGGGACGCCCTGTGGGAACGGCAGCTGCCCCAGGCCCTCCCCGTCGTCGGTGGGACCCCGTTCTGAAGGCACCCAGGACCCCAGGCTCTGCGAGGTCTCCCGCTATCTCCCACAACCTCACCCTTGCTCTGAGACCCAGCGAAGGCAACAGTGGCCCAGGGACTGGACCGAGCCCAGTGCCCCGCGCTCAGGGGGTAGCTTTTTCAGACGCAAAGGAAGGTGCATCCGTGGTGAGTCCTTCCTCTTTAGTCCAATGATGTTCGAGAGCAATAGACATGTTACCTACATTATAATCACCCGCAGAGAATACACTCAGGTGTTGCTTATAGATTTGGCCGGCAACACTCCCTAATCCAGGGTCTTTTTTTCCATTTATGAATTTATTTGTTTTTATCCTCACTCGAGGATAAAAATTGATTATTAGAGAGTGGAAGAGAGGGGGAGAGACAGGGAGAAACATCAATATGAGAGAAACACATCGATTGCTTGTCCCTGCACATGCCTCAACCAGGGTCCAGGCTGGGGAGGAACCTGCAACAGAGGCACGTACCCTTGACCAGAATCAAACCCGGGACCCTTATGTTCACAGGCTGGCGCTATAAGGAGTAGAATCTGGCCACGCCCCCTCCATCTGTCATTTAAATGCCAGGTTGACAGATCCTGGTGACACCTGGCGAGGATGTGCTTCCAGAAAGCGGGTTGCCCCTGGGTGTGGGGATGGCGGTGGCCGTCACAGGGGGAGTTTCGATGGCTGTGACCAAGGCGGCGGCCAAGGCCTCCTCCCCAGGAGTCACATGAATCATGGCCCTGGTGGCCACTTTGTTTCCATGTGTGGAAAGCAGATTTGCATGGAGCAGGTCACTGCAGTCCTGACTCTAAAGCCCTTCCTGGACCTCCTTTACAAGATGGCGGCGGAGGTGAACGGCTGATCTGCTGCCTCGCATGGCAGTTTTGGAAAAACAACTAAAAGATGGACTGGTGAGCGCGGCGACTCCTGCTCGCGTCTCCCCAGACCGGGCGGCGGCTCCTCTCAGCCAGCACCGCAGCCGGGGCCATGAGCTCGTGGGCGCCGCGGCAGCTGCTGTGGCGGCGACCGCGGACTCGGCGCAGCGGCTCTCGGTGAAGGAAGAGACCATCTTTCTGCGAGACGGGCCCACCCGCGTCACCGACCTGGCCCAGCTCCCCACTGAGATCCTCGGGGCCCCGGAGACCGCCAACACCGACTTAGAGGATTCTTAAGACTTCCTGTCTTACACTCAAGTCCTCTAGCCATTTTGAGAGAGGAGAACTAAGAAGGCAGCGAAGTCAAACAAAGGAACTTCGCGCACAGCAATTTCAAAGTTAAACAAAGGAACTTCGCCGCGCACAGAGCGTCTGCCACCCAGAACCACAGGAGAGCTGGCTGAATGGTGGATTTACAGCTAAGAGAGTAGAGGAAAGAGCGAACTCTGGAGAAGCTGAGGTGCGGAGGCGCGTGGGTCGGGGGAAGGGACCTGTGGCTTTTGTTCCAACCCTAGGGGAGATTAGCTCCCCAGACGCCTGCGGGAAGAGGCTGGACTCTCGGCCTTCCTGTCGGAGAGTGGGAGTGACTTCCTTGTGGAGGTGCACCCAGCAATCAGTGTTTGCTGCGCGGGAGTGCGGAATGAGGGGGCTTGGAAACGTGGAAAACAGAAAAAGCAGACTTGCAGCCAGTACAGTTCGCCTCGCCATGGCCTGGTGGCGCCCTGAGGCCCCGCCCCGCCCTGAGACCCGCCCCGCCCTGGGACCCGCCCCGCTCGTTTTGCAGACCCGCCCCGCACGTCTTGCAGGCACACCTGGGCTCCAAGCAACGGCTTTTGCATGTGGGTGGCCTGCCCTATGGCAGCTTGACCAGATAAACTGCGGTTCTAGTCGGACTGCTCTAGGGACGCTCAGACAGGAGGAGGAAACTGCAGTTTCTGCCGTAAGTCCTGCTGAGTGGTCTCAGGTAGTAGCTGACCTACACACCATTGGAGACCCAGAAACGAGGGCATCTAGTGGTCGGTGTGAGATGACACCAGATTTCAACCACTCGCATAAAGGACACATTCCAGAGGCAGAATCAATGAGCGCCAAAGCCTTGCTGCACCAAGACCCGGCCCATAAATCTGTCTCCTACACAGCAACTCTTCCTTTATAGACACAGAGGATCTGCACGGCCAATTGGCCTGGAGGACAATTCCTCCCAGCGACACCAACAACAATCAAGACTTAACTATACAAAGGAAGACCAAGACGGAGGCATAGGGCGGAAGCCTGATTGCTGCCCACCACAACAATTTTGAGTCTACGACGGGAGAGCGGAACAGACACCATCCAGAACCACCGGAGGGCTGACTGAGCAGACGCTCTACAACTAGAATAAAAGAGAGGGGTACTCGGGATGATGCTGATGCCGGCGACCCAAAGATCACACTTTAAGAACTACGGCTCAGACGACACAGTGGCGGCCTGGAACGTGCTCGGCGCAGTTCCCCCAGCGGTCTCCGGCTGAGGGGAAGGCCCCACTCGCTGCCGAACACGGACAGACGAGCCCCTGGGAGTCATGGGGTGGGAGACTCCGCGCTTGCTGACCTCCGAGTCCTTCAAGAATCTCAACGCCCCGGAAGCGGCCAGGTGCGCACGCTCGGTGACTGGCCACCGCTGCAGACCCAAGGGCCGACGCAGCCACCCCGGACCAGCCCGCCGCCGCTCACCGGGCACACCGGAGGTTCGCCGAGCCCGCCGCCCAACGAGTTCTGCGGCGGCTGCCCTGGAGCTCTGAGAAAATGGCCGAAGGAATTACTGAGATGGAATTGACCAACAGGAAATGGTATCAAGAAGACGAAACCCCGCTGGGTCCTGGATCCGGGTGAAGCCGCGTGCCCCTGGGTCTGGGTGAGGCTGGGAACTGGGTCAGGGTGAGGCTGGGCCCCGGGTCCGGGTGAGGCCACGTGCCCCTGGGTCTGGGCGAGGCCATGCGCCCCTGGGTCCGGGTGAGGCTGAATCCTGGGTCTGGGCGAGGCCGTGCGCCCCTGGGTCCGGGTGAGGCTGAATCCTGGGTCTGGGCGAGGCCGCGGGCCCCTGGAGCCGGGTGAGCCCTGGGCCCCGGGTCCGGGCGAGGCCGCGGGCCCCTGGAGCCGGGTGAGCCCTGGGCCCCGGGTCCGGGCGAGGCCGCGGGCCCCTGGAGCCGGGTGAGCCCTGGGCCCCGGGTCCGGGCGAGGCCGCGGGCCCCTGGAGCCGGGTGAGCCCTGGGCCCCGGGTCCGGGCGAGGCCGCGGGCCCCTGGAGCCGGGTGAGCCCTGGGCCCCGGGTCCGGGCGAGGCCGCGGGCCCCTGGAGCCGGGTGAGCCCTGGGCCCCGGGTCCGGGCGAGGCCGCGGGCCCCTGGATCCGGGTGAGCCTGGCCCCGGGTCCAGGTGAGGCCGTGGGCCCCTGGATCCGGGTGAAGCAGTGCCCCTGGGTCCAGCCGAGACCAAACCAGAGGGAGTCAGACCTGCATTACCACCATTTGTCCACCATCCAGAGCTGAGGGGTCAGTGCTGACATGTACTCATAGGGAACTGGTGGACATTGATATTGGGTCTCAAAAGAACTGTTGGTCCAGAAAGAAACTCACTACAGACTGATTCATTTGCCTGTCAGCATAACTATTATTGCTCGTCGCACATTCAATTCTTATAAGTATATCTATAGTGACACATGATTTCGCTCATCTAGGGGAAATGATGAACAACATAGACTGATGTACAAGAACAGAACCAGAAACAAGGAGGCATCGATCGGACTATCGGGCCTCAGAGGGAGGATAGGGGAGGGTGGGGGGAGGGGGGAGAGATCAACCAAAGGTCTTGTGTGCATGCATATGAGCCTAACCAATGCTTAAGTTCAACAGAGGGTTGGGGCATCCAAGGGGAGGGGTGTGGGATGGGAATGGGGGGATGAGGACAAATATGTGACACCTTAATCAATAAAGAAATTAAAAAAAAATAATAAAAAAAATAAAGCCCTTCCTTCCTGACTGGTAAGGGGACGTGTAGGAATCCCTTTCCCCGTCCCACGTGGTTCAGGGTTCCAGTTCAGGGTTCGAGTTCTGGAGAAGGGCCGCACACAAATGAATGGAGACTTGAAGAAATTCAATTAGGATAAACAGAAATTTACATGGGAAAAACAAAGGTGGAGTCTGCTTCAGCTAACAATGTCTCAACTAAAGGGTGAGTGGTTAGAGCAATTAAGGTTGTTGACCAGCCTTCCTGGCTTCCTGTCAACATCTCTCTTTTAGTGAAACTGATTTGTTTCTGGCAGGGACGGAACAATTGTGAGAGAGAGCCTACTATGTACTAGTATGTTCCGCCTAAGTTAGTGAAGTTTTAAAGCTACTTCTCTGATCTTTTTACTTATTTTTTTTGTTAATCCTCACCCACAGATATGGTTTCCATTGATTTTTTGAAAGAGTGGAAATGGAGGGGGAGAGACAAAGAGAGACATCACTGTGAGAGAGACACATCGATTGGTTGCCTTCCACATGCGCATCGACTAGGGCCAGGGATGGAGCCTGCAACCCAGGTTCGTGCCCTTGGCCAGATTTGAACCCACAACCCTTCAGTTTGTGGGCCAACGCTCTAACCACTGAGGACCCGGCCAGGCTATTTCTCTGTTCTTTTAAAGGAAGATGCTGACATTGCGGCCCTGTCTCCTAATGACAGCATCACGCACCCTGAAAATCAGGGACGGTCCCACATAAGTCACAGCACCATTTACACACATTGAAAAAGGGCAAACATAACTTAGTGTCTACTGAGTACTCACATTTCCCCACTGGTTCCAAGAATTGCTCTGTAGCTGTTGGTTCTATTCCTGCTCCATTTTAGATTGAATTGGGTTGCTGGTGTCTTCGTGGCTTTGAGGAAGATTCTTCAGGAAATGCCACTCTCTGCTCAGGGCTGAGAGGAAGCTGCAGGGAGTGAGTGGTTTTCATGCTTTTCCTATTCAGGCTCAGTCCTGACTCCTGCTTGCAATTAGAAGGATAGCACGGCATTGCTGTTGTGAAGTTCACTGGAAGAGGGGACATTCCTCCACAATCATTTTGCAGCTCCAGAGAACCGGCCACAGCATTTTCAACTCATTTTATGGAGATGTAACTGGCATATCACATCCTATTTGTTCCAGGTTACAACAGGAAGATCTCATTTTTGTATATTTTGTAAAATGATTCTCACAATAAGTCTACTTAACATCCATTGAAAGAATAATAAAGAGTTTTTTTCAAAAGCTGTTTATCTCAAACCCCCCCCCCCCAAGGTCTCTCCCCCTGTGCTGGTAAAGCTGAGTGTGTATTTTATCTCAACTCCTCAAGGTCCCTCTCCCAGTGATGGGAACAAGACCATTAAAGCTGTGTGTCTTATCTCAACTCAAAGAATAAACAGAGCAGTGTTGTTCAGACAGACAGAGAAACACAGAATATGAGATTACCAGGTGGGATTATTGTTGCCCTATCATAAAATATGTAACTAACAGCTCCCCTTTAGAATTTCCCGGCAGCTTTGGTCCCCTTTTTCCTCCCTCTCGTGTGTGATCCCTCCCAACGTGTAGTTTTTGCCTATATAAGCTTGTTAAATTTCCCACTGGGCTGTTCAACTCCTCTGCTCCTGCGTGAGTCACGAGTTGAGCCCCAGCATGCTGGAATAAAGCCTCTTGCTGTTTGCATCAAGTGACTCCTCCTGCGGTTGATTGGGGTTGCCGTCAATTCGGGGGACAGAGTAAGGGTCTCCTTTTGGGGGTCTTACATTTGGTGCGCCGCCCGGGAAATTGACGGCCCCACCTCATCCGCGGAGTCGACCTTGGAGGTAAGAAGGGGTACCCCGAGATTGTCTGTCTTTGTCCTGTGTTTCGCCAGTTGGACTGGTGTTGTGTGCGCGCGCACTTTTGGTTTGGCAGCCGTTCAGCGACTCATGAGAGTAGCCGAACAGTGGTCGGTAGACGTGCCTGGAGGACCACAGGTTGCAGCCCTGGGGGACGCCCCACGGGTGGAGGAGAGCCAGGGATGCCTGGTGGTCTCCTGCTGTAAGGGCGCTGATCGGGTTAAGATCGCGCCCGTCTGTGGGGGGGGGTGTAAAACCCCCCGTCTGGAGGGGAGTGGCTTCCCCTCAAAACTCTGGGACGAAGCGGGTCGCTCCCGCTGGTTGGCGCAGGGCCATCGTCCAGCTGTTCCCGGGTGTCTTTGTCTGTTTGCTTTCTGTGTCTTTCTGTGGACTTCTGTGGAATTACTGGACGAACGTTATGGGATAGACTCAGTCCACGCCAAGTGAGTGGAAAGGGGAGCTTAATTCCCCCCCACACCCGGAGGCCATAGAGCTTCCTCAGGCAAATTAATAAGGTGACTGTTTAAACTCTGGTAAATATCTAATAGGAGTCAAAAACTCAGACTGTTTGGTATATAAATATAAATGTGAAAGTATTTGTTATCTCTTTCTGCTGTTTAATTTATTTAAAGATAGGGCGGACCTGCTATGGCGGAATACAAAGGTCTTTAGCAGCTGCTGAGACATCTTTTTCTCAGAGTCCTTTGTTCTCCGTCAGAGAGGGAATCAGCCCACTTAGATGATAAAAATTCCTCTGTTTGTATAAATGAAGGTTTCAGTTTGCTCTGATTTGTGAATTTACTGTATTAAATTGAATTTTAAAGTCCTAAGGTTGATTTAAAAGTATCCATTTATAACATTTCAAAGAACAAAAGAACTTTTATTTACAGCTTCCTTATCTCTTTTAGTGCTGGGAGACTCCCAGCTAACAGCTTCACAGGGCGAAGAGATTTTCAAGGTCCTGTCCCTGCCTGTGACATCATAGTCCAACATGAAACTAAGGCTGAAGTTACTATTAACTTTTTATAGACCCCGTTAACCGTTTGTTTAACTTACTGTTTTCAGTTATTAGGATCCTCATAGAGGACACAACCTGATCTTTCCCTTCCTCTCTCATTCTGATTCTAATAGCATCTGTAACTGGATTAAAAATCTTTTCTTTCAGGAGGCCATCCAGGCTTTCAGCTCACAAGAAATCTCCTCCTGCGAGAGGAGAGAGGGACCCCCCAGAAGGGGCTGGAGGCTCTCCCTCTCAACAGGTGTTTGTTTTGTGTTTTGTCATGTTGGTATCAGGACTGTTTGTTTTGACTTTTTGTCTTATATTTTCTGTCATAATTGGGCCCTATATGTATATATTATTTGTTGAGTTTTGATTTGTCAAGGTTTTGTCAGTTTGTTATCAGTTTGTTAAAATCCTCTCAGAGGACATTGAGTGGTTCTTCCCTTCCTGTTTAACCTTTGACTGTGTAATTGGATTACTGAGCTTTTATCAAGGTTTTGCCTCTCCTGAAATAATGCTCTATGTGTAACCTGTCCCTCCCCGAGCCGGACTGCAGGATGACTTTTCCTTCAACACACTGGTCCCGCCCACTGGCCTATGGCAGAAGCCAGAAAAAGTGACGGTAGGAAAGGGAGGCCCCCATCAGGGGACTTAGAGGCAGTATTCCTGTTATCTGCTTAGATCCCAAGAATGTAAGAATACTTATTTACTGAAATGATATAAAGACAGATGTTTGTTTGATATTTTGTTATCTGCCTGGTTATAATTATTTGTTCATATATAGAAGTCTATAAAAAGAAATGAGAAACATTTAATTTATTTAAGGCTGAGTGCTCTGACACATAGCAAATCGCCCTGAGTGGCCACTGGGATTTCTTTTTTCCCAGGGGTGTTTGCTCTTTGTCAGAAGGGGAATTGGCCCGCCTAACAAAATTTCTGTCTATGTTTATTAATTTAAAGGTATAACGTTGTAACAATTGTGGTCCAAGAGATTAAAAGCAGGGACCAAATTTTAAAGTTAACTATTTATAAGAAGGAAGCTTGAGCTGGCAAAGTCACCAAGTCTGCCCAGCAAGCTCAAAAACTAAATGAATCTTATTTCTGACACCTGCTGCCACCCAGTCTTAATCAGTGGTGGAGAAACGGTCTCAGAAGTATTTATCTCAATTGGCCATTTAACTTTGATGTGTTTAATGATTACAGCACATTGTAAAATCTTTAGGAAGGAAAGGAAAATATTTTGTGGGCCACTTGGTCCTTGTATGTGTGTGTCAACTCTTAAGTTGTAGTTTTGAAATCAGTAATTTTAATGAAAACACACTCAAGTAGAGGGGCTTTTCAGAAAGGTCAGGGAGTCTGATTGCAGTGTAAGGGTCACTGGTTCCCCCCCCCATGCCACCTTCATTGGCAGGAGACAAGCGCTTTTCCCAGTGGGAACAGAGAGTAGACTGCCAGATGAAAACGCCTCGGTAGGAGCCTTCCTTCACCACCTGGGACCCTCGCTGCGCTCCCTGCCTCCGCCCACCCGGTGTTCATCCCCTCCAGGGGTTGTTTTGAGTACCTGCTGGAGGCAGCGATGAAAAAGGGAAATTCCCTTGTGACCCCCTGCGCCCCAATGAGACCCAAGAACCCCTAACGACTCCTTGGACACTTTTCACCGTGTTCTGTTAGGGGGCTTAAAGGCAGGTTCTGTTAGGGGGCTTAAAGAAGGCACAGCTAGTAATTCCCCTTTTCAGGCTTATCAGAATCTGAGATCATTATCTGTAGGAAGAATGTGGCCATTTGGGACTCAGGCAGCTAGAGGCCTGGCTAGCCTGGGAACCGGCTGCAGAGCCTGCTCCCTCCCCCGTTGCCTTTTCTAGCATACAATACTGAAACATTGATTGCTAGACATGTTTATAAATACTTAATAGAAGGTCTGAGGCATGGTTATGCATTTTTGAAGGACATAGAAGAAAGGTTTGAAGGCTAATTTGAAATTATGAAGATTTTTGTAAAGGTTTGTGCATGTGATGAGATAGAACAGAAAAAAGTAGAAAGAAAAAAAAGGCCAGCAGCGAATAGGAAGGAATTAGTATGCTTATTGTAGGAAGCGGGGGCACTGCAAGAGAAAATGTCCTGGCAAGTTACCTAGAGAAGCAAAAGGGGAGACTCAGACTCCAAGAGTCTTTAACTTAGAGAAAGAGAACTGACAGGACTGTGGCTCCTTTCCATTGAGCCCCCAGGAGCCCAGGGTAACCTTACAAGTGGGGGGCAAACCTGTTAGTTTCCTGGTGGACACTGGGGCAGCCTATTCAATCTTGACAGAGCCGATGGGACCCGTAACCTCTAAGAAGACATCAGTCCAGGGAGCCACCGGACGAATTTCCTGTTTTCCTTGGACATCAAAAAAGGACTGTAGACCTCGAAAGGACACGGTAACGCATTCATTTCTGATCATGCCAGAATGTCCGTACCCCCTGTGTAGACGTGACCTCCTGCAGAAACTATTTGGATGTGCCACCATATCCTTTGAGGGGGACGGAGCGGGAATTCCTACGGGCAGTTGGATACTGCCACCTGTGGATATCGGGGCTCGTGGAGATTGCTAAACCTCTGTACTCAAGTACTAGGGAATGCATCCACTGAACTGAACCGAAGTGGAACAACAGGCTTTTGAGAAGCTAAAGAAGGCTCTCGTCTCAGCACCTGCCCTGGCCTTGCCAGACGTCACGAAGCCCTTCCACCTCTACGTGAGTGAGGTAAGGGGCATTGCCAAAGGGGTTCTCATTCAGACTCTAGGTCCCTGGAAGAGACCTGTTGCTAAGAGGCTAGACCCCGTGGCAGCAGGGTGGCCAGCGTGCCTCCAGGCAGTGGCCACCACAGCATTGCTGGTAAAGGAGGCAGATAAGTAGACTCTGGGTCAGGAACTAGCCCTGACAACACCCCACGGTGTGGAGGCCCTCCTTCGAGGTGCTCCGGAGAGATAGATGTCAAACACCAGGATCACCCAGTGCCAAGCTCTTCTCCTAGACCAGCCCTGTGTCCAGTTCCATAAGACACTGGCCACCAACCCTGCCAGCCTGCTTCCAGATGATAATCCAGAGGAACCTATTCATGACTGCACAGAGGTAACAGACGCAGTACAAACGGCTCGCCCAGACCTGACAGATGTCCCGCTATCATCACCAGAGGAGGTACTGTTCACGGTTAGGAGCAGTTATGTTCAGGATGGCATCCAATATGCAGAGCAGCGGTAGTCACCCCGGACCGCACCATTTGGGCGCAGTCCTTGAATAGGGAAACACAGCACAAAAAGTCGAACTTTTGGCCTTAATCCAGGCCCTTCGATGGAGACACAGTGCCATCCACCGAGAAAGAGGGTTACCAACTACAGCGGGAAAGGACATTAAAAATAAAGAAGAGATTTTAGCCTTATTAGAGGTCATCTGGCTCCCAAGGGCAGTTGCAATAGTGCACTGCAAAGGACATCAGAAAGGAGAGACAATTGCAGCCAGAGGAAATAGAACCGCAGACCAAACTGCCAAGGAAGCCGCCCAAAAACCAATGGGGCCTTTACAAGTTTTAGTAACCCTGCCGTACCTGGACCTACGCAGACCCCCTCTTACACCAAACAAGAGGAGGAATTGGCAGAACAGAAGCAAGCCATCAAAGGACCAGATGGTTGGTGGATCCTACCAGATGACAGACTGTTGGTCCCAGAGGCTCTAGGTCGGACGTGAGTTGCCCAGTTACACCAGGCTACCCACTTGGCATCACCAAGACTTCTGAACTTCTGCGAGGCAGGTACTACCAAGCTTAGATAAGGTAATTAAAGGCATAGTCACTAGAAGTAGTGTCTGTGCACAGGTAAATGCTAAGCAAGGTAAGAGGGTCCCCCTGAGAATTCGGGCCCCACGGAAATTCCCCAGGAGAGCATTAGGAGGTAGATTTCACAGAAATTAAGCCACCAGCATCAGGGTATAAATATCTGCTAGCTCTCATAGACACCTTCTCAGGTTAGATTAAAGCATACCCCATTAAGACAGAAACTGCCTCTATAGTTGTCAAGAGATTACTCCAGGAGATTATATCTAGCTTCGGGCTGCCAGTAGTCATAGAATCAGATAACAGCCCCGCCTTTGTAGCCAAAGTATTTCAAAGTATAGCTCAAGCCTTAGGCCCAGAATCTGGACAGGCATGAGCAGGACTCTAAAAGTACTTTAACTAAATTTGTCCTAGAAACCGGTGAAAACTGGACCAACCTCCTGCCCTTCGCTATCTTATGGGCCAGGTGTACCCCCTACCAGAAGGGGTTCCCCCTTCGTTTATGATCATGTATAGTAGACCTTCCCCCATCCTTCCCAGGGTCAGGGAAAAACTGGAAGCTAGAATTCATAACCATTCCCTTCCTTAAGTCCTTACAGGCTCTATACCCAGAGAGCCACCCATAAGCTTGTTCGAGATGCACTGCCAGTGCCCACCGCGGACCCTGTACATCCCTTCCAGCCTGGGGACTCGATGTAGGTAAAGAAATTCACTGCCCAAGGACTCACCCCAACCTGAAAGGGATGCTACACTGTTATCCTGAGCATGCCCACGGCTGTTGAAGTGGACGGCACCCAGATCTGGCTACACCACTCCCAGCTCCTGCACCAGGAAACAGCCTGGATCCTGGCAACCAGCGGCCTCACCCGTGAGATCCCTAGCCTGGGCTCCACGCAGGCCAGGAGGAGACTCGACACCTGCAGGAGGGGAACTGGACTTCAGTGAGGACAGTACTGATGAGGACTGTGGTACTAAAATATGATAGCAACCATACTTAAATAAAAACTGCTGTTTGAATTTTAACCCTGCTATTCTGGCTTCTGTACACACTTGCTTGCTTGGACAATAGGATAGTTTAAAAATTGGTACAGCCGATCCCCTTGGTTCACCACCCTCATATCCACCCTGATGGGTCCCCTTATTATACTGCTTTTAATTCTTGCTTTTGGGCCCTGCATCTTAAATCACCTAGTCACCTTCATCAGGGAGAGAATAAATGCTGTGCAGGTACTAATGCACAGGCAGCACTACCAGTCCCTCCGCCAAGGAGACAGCCTCGGAGAAAGGTATGTAAAGACAAAAGTTCCATGATTAGAACTTACCAAAAAGCAAATGGGGGAATGAAAGAATAATAAAGAGTTTTTTTCAAAAGCTGTTTTATCTCAAACCCCCCCCCCCCCAAGGTCTCTCCCCCTGTGCTGGTAAAGCTGAGTGTGTATTTTATCTCAACTCCTCAAGGTCCCTCTCCCAGTGATGGGAACAAGACCATTAAAGCTGTGTGTCTTATCTCAACTCAAAGAATAAACAGAGCAGTGTTGTTCAGACAGACAGAGAAACACAGAATATGAGATTACCAGGTGGGATTATTGTTGCCCTATCATAAAATATGTAACTAACAGCTCCCCTTTAGAATTTCCCGGCAGCTTTGGTCCCCTTTTTCCTCCCTCTCGTGTGTGACCCCTCCCAACGTGTAGTTTTTGCCTATATAAGCTTGTAAAATTTCCCACTGGGCTGTTCAACTCTTCTGCTCCTGCTTGAGTCACGAGTTGAGCCCCAGCATGCTGGAATAAAGCCTCTTGCTGTTTGCATCAAGTGACTCCTCCTGCGGTTGATTGGGGTTGCCGTCAATTCGGGGGACAGAGTAAGGGTCTCCTTTTGGGGGTCTTACACCATAATCACAAGCAGTTAAAATATGTTTCCTTATAATGAGAACTTTTAAGATTTACTCTCAGCAGATTTCAGATATACACACAGCGTCATTGGCTTCAGTCACCTTGCCATACCTACATCGCCCCGTCATTTCTCTTGTAACCAGAAGTTTGTACCTTCTGACCCCCTTCACCTATTTCACCCCCATCCGCCCTCCTCTGAGCAATCACATATCTATGAGTCAGTTTTTTAAGATTCCACATACAAGTGTGATTATACAGCATTTGTCTTTCTCTGCCTGCCTTATTTCAGGGAGCATAATGCCCTCAAGGTCCCTCATGTTGTTGTAAACATAAAATTTCCTTCTTTTTAATGGCTGAGTAAGATTCCCTTGTGTATATGTACCGTTTTTCTTTTTCCGTTAATCCGTTGATGATAGTTTCCACGTCTTTGCCCTGTAAGTAATGCTGTAGGAACATGGGGTGCAGGTATCTTTTCAGGAGAGTGTTTTCAGCCCGGCCAGCATGGCTCAGTGGTTGAGTGTCAACCTATGAACCAGGAGGTCATGGGTTCGGTTCCCAGTCAGGACACATGCCCAGGTTGTGGGCTCGATCCCCAGTAGGGGGCATGCAGGAGGCAGCCAATCACTGATTCTCTATCATGATTGATGTCTCTATCTCCCTTTCCCTTCCTCTCTGAAATCAATAAAAATATATATATTTTAAAAAGATAGTGTTTTCAGTTCCTTCGGATAAGAGCATCTGTGTTTGTGTGCTTCCCACCCCCCCCATCTCTCCTATGTATATATACACCAATTATATTTATTCAGTTATCTGTCGACAAACATATAATTGGTTTTATATCTTGGCTACTCTGAAAAATGCTGCAGTGAGCACGGGGGTGCAGAGAGCTCTTGGAGACCCAGGCTCCATTTCCTTTAGGTGTGCATTTAGAACTGGGATTGCTGGATCCTATGGAAGTTGCATTTTTAGTTTTGTGAGTGTTAGGTTTGATCGAGCAATTAAATTGATACTCCCCTATCCCGGGAACTGGCTTTTCAGGTCATTTCACTATGGGCATTCCCTTTGCTGAGACCACATTTCGCTGTGGAGACCACATTCCATTATCTCCCCTCCCGGTGTGCATAAAGAAGTCTCTGCCCAGAAAAAAGCCCGCCAAAAGTCCTTTAAAAGCCTCTGACTCCTGTCACTGGGTGCTAGAGCCATCCAGGCTCAGCCACTGGTCTGCGGATGACCAAATACATTTGTAATCCCTCACCACTCTGGCCTCACGAATTCCTCCTTTGGTGACCTAACACTGAGGAAGCTCTGTACTGTTTTCCATAGTGGCTATATCCATTTACAGTCCCACCAACAGTGAACAAGGGTGCCCTTTATCCACATACTTGCCGTCATCTTTTTTAAAAAATATATTTTTATTGATTTCAGAGAGTAAGGGAGAGGGAGAGATCAATGATGAGAGAGAATCACTGATTGGCTGCCTCCTGCATGCCCCCAACTGGGGATCGAGTGTGCAATCCGGGCATGTGCCCTTGACCTGAATCAAACCTGGGACCCTTCAGTCCACAGGCTGACGCTCTATCCACTGAGCCAAACCGGCTAGGGCTTGCTGTTATCTTTATCTTTCCTTTTTCTTAGTAGCTGTCCTAACAGGTATGATATAATATTGTGGGATTGATTTGTGTTGCTTTGGTGAATAGTAATGTTGAGCATCTTTTCATATCCTGCTGGCCGTGTACAGCAAAGGAAATAATCAACAACATGAAAAGGCAGCCTATGGAATGGGAGGAACATTTGCAAACCATGATCTGACAAGGAGTTAATATTCTAAATCTATAAGGAATTCGTGGAGCTCAAGAGCAAAAAACAACCTGATAGATGGGCGAAGGAACTGAACAAACATCTGGCCAAAGAGGACAGTGGTCGTTGGAATTTTGATCGGGATTGCACTGAATGTGTAGCTGCTTTGGGAAGGTCTGACCTTGAGGGAGGTGGTGAATGAGGGTGTACATTACTGCCACCTTGTGGCGTCGCTTTGTCTAGTCACCCTGAGATGCAGAGCTGTTACTTCCCCCACCTGCCTAGAGCTTAGGTTCTGCCTGAGGCATTCTCTAATTTCCCTTTTTTCTCCTTCAAGGCCTAGTGACAGCTCTTCCAGTTGTATGAGTACTCTCACAGAATCCGCTGCTGTTTTTAACTCCCTACTGAGGGCACATTTTCCTTCATCCCTGTTCCTGTTGATGTAGGTGCAGCCTTTTATCATGGTTTCTTAAGGTAGAAATTGAGTTTATTGATTTGTGAGGCTTTCTCATTTCTACTAGAAGTGCATTTAAAGGTATAAATTTATCCCTAAGCACTGCATTAGCTGCAGTCCCACAAATGTTGGTATGTCGTCTTTTCATTTTTGAATCGTTTAAAATATTTGCAAATTTCTCATGTGATTTCTCCTCTGACCCATTAAAACATGTTGATTAATTTCCACATATTTTGAGGTTTTCCAGATATTTTCCTGTTGTTGATATATTTGTAAATTTCACTGTAGATGTTAACAGACATGGAATGATTTGAAATTGCTTTGCTTTTTGGGACTTGCTTTATAGCTCAGCATGATCTATATTGTGTAATATTTTTTAAAATATATATATATCTTATTGATTTTTTACAGAGAGGAAGGGAGAGGGATAGAGAGCTAGAAACATCGATCAGCCGCCTCCTGAACACCCCCCACTGGGGATGTGCCCGCAACCAAGGTACATGCCCTTGACCGGAATCGAACCTGGGACTCTTCAGTCTGCAGGCTGACGCTCCATCCACTGAGCCAAGCCAGTTTCGGCTATATTGTGTAACATTTTAATGTGTTGGGTGGAGTGTCTTATGGATATCAATTAGGTCACAGTGGATGAAACTGTTGTTCAAGCCCTCTGCACCTTTTTTTTTTTTTTTTTTTTTAGGCTTATTATTGACTTTATTTTTTTTTTTTCAATTTTTTTATTAAGGTATTATATGTGTACATATCTTACCATTGCCCTCCCCACACCCCCCTCCCATATATGCCCCCACCCCCTAGAGTTTTGCATCCATTGGTTATGCTTATATGCATGCATACAAGTCCTTTGATTGATCTCTTATCTCCCCCACCTCTCCCTAACCTTCCCCTTGTAATTTGACAGTCTGTTTGATGCTTTACTGTCTCTGTATCTATCTTTTTGTTCAAGATTATAATGTTCTTTATTATCCATAAATGAGTGAGATCAAGTGGTATTTTTCTTTCATTGACTGACTTATTTCACTTAACATAATGTTCTCCAATTCCTCCCAGGTTGCTGCAAATGATGAGAATTCCTTCTTTTTTATGGCAGCATAGTATTCCATTGTGTAGATGTACCACAGTTTTCTGATCCAGTCATCTGCTGACGGGCACCTAGGCTGTTTCCAAATCTTAGCTATGGTGAATTGTGCTGCTATGAACATAGGGGTGCATATATCCTTTCTAATTGGTGTTTCTAGTTTCTTCGGATATATTCCCAGGAGTGGGATTACTGGGTCAAATGGGAGTTCCATTTTCAGTTTTTTGAGGAAACTCCATACTGTTCTCCACAGTGGCTGCACCAGTCTGCAATCCCACCAGCAGTGCACGAGGGTTCCTTTTTCTCCGCATCCTCGCCAACACTTGTCGTTTGTTGATTTGTTGATGATAGCCATTCTGACAGGTGTGAGATGGTACCGCATTGTTGTTTTGATTTGCATCTCTCGGATAATTAGTGACGTTGAGCATGTTTTCATGTGTCTCTTGGCCTTCCTTCTGTCTTCTTTTGAAAAGATTCTATTTAGGTCTGTTGCCCATTTTTTTATTGGATCATTTATCTTCCTTTTATTAAGTTGTATAAGCTGCCTGTAGATGTTGGAGATTAAACCTTTATCAGTGATGCCATTTGCAAATATGTTCTCCCATGCAGTGAAGCCCTCTGCACCTTTGCTGAATACTGATATTTTGTCTGCCTTTTCTTTCCATTACAAGCAGAGAAATGTTCAAACATTCACTTGTGATTGTTATTTTGTCTGTTTCTTCTCTCATTTCTGTGAGTTTTTCATTAAAATTTTTGAAATTCTGTTATTAGGTACATTCTGATTTAGTATTAATATGTGTTCCTGGTGAATTAACACTTTATCATTGGGAAAAATTGCCTGTGTATCTCTGGTAATACTCTTCATCCTAAAATCTATTTGATTTATAGCCAATTAGCCAATGGAGTCCATTTTCTTTTCAGATTAATATTTCCATAGCATATCTGTTTCCATCCTTTCATTTTTAATCTGTCTCTTTATGTATGATATCTCTCATGGTTCTTTTAAAAAAATAAACAACGTGCATCTGAGTCTTATTTTTCACTGAATTGACAACCTCTCCCTTTAAGTGTCTAGAATCTTAGTAGCCGGGTTCGTTCCATCACGTAGAGCCAAATTCCCATCAGGAATCATTTTACTTCTGCCTGAAGAGTGTTTTTTTTAAATAGTGCAGGCTTTTCTGATGAGGAATTTTCTTAGCTTTCTTTTCGTTGTTTAAAAAGTTTTACCTTACTGCCCAGCCGGTGTGTCTTAGTGGTTGAGCATTGACCTATGAACCAGGAGATCACTATTCCATTCCCGGTCGGGGCACATGCTCAGGTTGCTGGCTCAATCCCCAGTGTGGGGTGTGCAGGAGGCAGCCAATCAGTGATTCTCTCTCATCCTTGATGTGTCTATTTCTCCCTCTCCCTTCCTCTCTGAAATCAATAAAAAAATATTTTTAAAAAGTTTGTTTTTTAGAGTAGTGTTAGGTTCACAACAAAATTGAGAAGATACAGAGATTTCCCATATGTACCTTCTGCCCCAACATACAGAGCCTCCCCCATAATCAATACCCCCACCAAATGCTACACGTGCTGCGACCAATAACCCTACACTGATACTCACCATCACCCAGAGCTCATTTTACCTTTACGTTTGAAACATATTTTTCTAGTATCGAATTCTAGGTTGACAATATTTTTCTTTCTTTTTCTTTTTAAGAATTTTTTTAAAATTCTCACCTGAGGATATGTTTATTGATTTGAAAGAGAGAGAGAGAGAGAGGAAGGGAGAGAGAGAAACATCGATGTGAGAAACTGGTTTGCCTCTCACATGTGCCCCGACCAGAGTTGGAACCTGCAACCTAGGAATGTGCCCTGATGGGGATTTGAACCTCTGACTTCTGGGGTACTGGGACGACATTCCAATCAACTAAGCCACACTGGCCAGAGCAATGATCTTTATCTTTTGGTGCTTGCAGGTATTGCCACATTTTATTCTGGCTCTTGTAGAATCTGGTGAAAAGTTTGCTGTAATTCCTCTTCTTGTTCCTCTGACTTTAATGTATCTTTCTCTCAGGCTACTTTTTGAGATTTTTCTCTTGACCCACTAGTTACGTTGATTATGATGTGCTTCGTGTGGTTTTCTTTATGTTTATTCTGCTTGATTTCCTTGAGCACCAAATGTTTTGGTTTAATAGTCTCATCAGATTTGGAAAATGGCAGGCCATTTTTCTTCAACTATATCCTCCCTCACCCATCCTCTTTCTGACTCCAAACACATATCACAAACTGCTTGATATTTTCCCACAGGTCACTATGAACTTCTCTCTTCTCTCTCCTCTCTTCTCTCTCTCTCTCTCTCTCTCTCTCTCTCTCTCTCTCTCGCTCGCTTTATTTCTTCATTTGTTTGTATTAACATAGGCTCAGGCTTACTTATCATTTCTTCTGTAATGTCATATGCCATTAATCCAATTCAGTATATTTTTTACTCAGATATTTAGTTTTGGTTCTATGTAGGGTTCATTTCTCTCCTTATTATGATGAGATGTTTTGTTTTTTTCCCTAAACTTTGCAGACATTTTTAAGATTTGTAACCATTCTTATAAGCCCCTATTGCTAATCCTATCATCTTTGTCACGGGGGCGGGTCTGTTTGTACTGACTGACTTTTCTCTTGATTATAGACCAAATTGTCCTGTTTTGTTGCAAACCTAGTATTCTGATTGGATTCAGTCTATTATAAGCTTACCTTGTTGAGTGATGGACTTTGTTGTTTTCCTTCAAAGAATGTTAGATTTATTCTGGCTCACATTTAAGTTGTTTGCAGATCAGCTCAATTCTTTCAGGGAGGGTTTTACAAAAGGTTGTCAGAGCAGTCCCAGAGCAGTTTCATTTAGAGCTCAACAGCCCTGCTATGAATGCCAGTGCTTTCTGAGGACTTTCTCCTGGTGTCTCCTCTTTGCTGATGGGAATTCATTTTCGCAGCCTTGTGTGTGGTCTTGGATTTGTTTGTCTAACCGCTGCTGGGTGTTTTCCTCTGGTTCCTGAAGTTTTACCTAATCGAGCTCAGATCAGTGCTCAGGCCAATATTCACAGGCCCCAGCTGCTCCACCCCCGCCCAGCTGTCCCTTTCTGGCTTCCTGCCCTGGAGATGGGGATGCCTCTTGCTGCTGGAAACCTCAGGTGCCTTGACTCAGAGGATTGCTGGTCTGTGGCCTGGCACTCAGCAGGCTGGAGACATTGTCGGTCTCTCCTCAACCACAGCCCTGCACTGCTTGCTGTCTACTGTCTGAAACACTTGGGCCGCACCTGGGTCTGGCTCTCCAGTTTCGAACTGTGGAAGGAAGTTCCCGTAGCAGGTAATCCTTCTGTGGTGCAAGGCCCTTTACTAGGCAGGCAGAGCTGATGAAGACAAGGTCCTGGCACTGGTCAGCATGGCTCAATGGGTTGATGTTGTCCCATGCACCATCGCCAGTTTGATTTCCTTCAGGGCATGCACCCAGGTTGTGGGTTTGAGTGCATTCTGGAGGCAACTGGTCGATGTTTCTCTCTCACATCAATGTTTCTCTCTCTCTCTCTCTCTCTCCTCTCTCTCTCTCTCTCTCTCTCTCTCACTTCTCCCTTCCTCTCTCTCTAAAATCATAAAAACATATAAAAAATTTTAAAGACAAGGTTATTTCCTTTAACAATTGTGTCGAACTTAAAGATTGGAAACATGCAAACATACAGGATGCAAAAAATCAGTCAAGATTCCTAGATAGAGCCCTCCGGTGAGAACCCTGTGGGGAAATCACAGGAAAGATCCCATTTGTGTGGGAAATGAGCTGCATTGTCAAGAAGGAGGTAGAATTTGAGATGGCTCCTGAGGGAAGGGCTGAAGCTTAGAGGAAAAGCCAGGAGAGAGCTTATACGTCAGGTGTGAGGTCGGCCGGAGCAGAGGCATGGCTGAGAAGAAAACAGGAGCATCTGAGGGAGAGCCAGGCCCCCGTTTCTCTGAGGTGTCAGGTGTTCACAAGGACTCGGAGGGTCCCCGAGGATGCACTGACATCCTAGAGATGGGTTACACAGGGAGGAGCTGTGTTGGGGAGAGGAACGGAAAGCTCACAGACATGGGTGACAAAAAGGAAAGTGAGTGCCAGGACAAACACAGAGTCCTATCGCCTGGGGCATAAAGTTGTCAAAAGAGGACTGACCCTTGGAAACTCAGCCCAGGTCCCTGCGGATTCCCCTACAGGTTAGACTTGACTTGAATGAAAGGAGAGTCAGTGACACTTTCTAAGGAGCCACCACAAAAACCAGGGTTTTATAAACACAATCAAACTTCTGGGGGTTTTTTTGAAAAAATATTTACTGTAATTTTGCTTTTATAAACTCCACACAGGCATCTTCGCACATGACATTCTCCATGAGTCCGGGACCTTCACTTCCTCCTCCGGCAGCACTTCCGGCCGCTGATCGAGCAGCTGCCTATGTGCTCCTCCTTGGGGAGGCAGCTCACCAAGGCGCAGCGGCCACTCCTCACTTTGCAAAAGTACCTCTGCACTGTGCTTATGATCCCTCCGTTTCCTGCAAGGAGAAAACAAATAACAGGGGAAGGTTCTAGGAAGGCTTGGGTATAAATGCAAGGTTTTGGGAATTCCTCAAGTAGACTGTTTTGTTTTTTTTAATATCTTTCTTTCTTGTTCTATGAAATCAGGAGTAAAGTAGAAGCAGCACCAGGCAGCCAGTCAACGAAGTATTGAAGGGCTGCAGCTCAGCCGTAGACCACGTGGCGCTGGCAAGTGTGACCACAGGGAGCGCCCGTGGTGGGGTGGAGGGGGGGATAGGGACACGTGGAAGGCTGGCAAAGGCCCAAAGACCCTCCCTCCCACCACCAAGCTAATACAATGCAAGTCTGTGCTTCTTTTCTCAGATTTAATCAACCTTTTCTGTTGGTTCTAAAATGCCTGTGTCACTTCCTTCATGTCTCATTAACAGGGATAACAGTCTTCTCATTAAAGGGTGTGTGTTGGGAGCTACTTAGTCTGTTAAGAGGGGCAGGGTTGGGGGCTGGTGTAAGCAGAGAAGGGACTGAGAAGCACAAATTGTGGCACAAAGCAGTCACGAGGAAGCAGGCAAAGCCTAGGAAATAACATCAATAATAATCGAGATGAGTATGGATGGTGCCAGCTGGGGAACATCGAGGGGGTTACTTTGTACAGACTGTATTGTCTCGTGCACCTGAAACCAATACAAAATAACATTGAAGAAGAAAAAACCAACCCAAAACACAGAAATAAAAAGAGTGGATCAACAAAGGTTGGGGAACCTGCTTTCAGGTTCTTGATCCTTATCAGGAACAAAAATTGGTGTAACGCATCTCCCTGGTCTACAGCGTCCTGAGGAATGATGAGAGGCTGGCTCTGATGGGCATGCCCTCCACCCTCACCACCCGCGCCCCAGCCCAGCTTACCTGGAGCAGGCACCAGGCACAGGAGCAGCAACCCAAAGACCAGGTAAGAGATCCTCATGCTGACGGCCTCACAGCGCGGGAGACTGGCCGGGAAGCTGTGCCTGTGGACTTTATAAAGGTTCCCGGTCCACAGCCATGGGGAGGGTGAGCCATGAGCCATGGCGGCAATTGCTGTAATATCACAGTGATGACAACATGACTAGTTCCCAGTGATTCGTGCCAAAGCCTCTTACCACACAGGCCACACCCACTAAGCCGGATGTTCATTGCAAACCTGGAGGGGGAAATGGAGTCTGATAGGAGCCTCCTGCTGTCCTGAGGCCCTTGGGTCTCCCATCGGGTTGTAGGCACGGGTGGGAAGAGCCCGCCTCCTCTGGGAAGCTAGTCTAGGGCATGTCGCAGGGCTCTGACTGGAGCCCCCCATGGTTCTTCCAGGCGTCTGCCTTCCTCCTAAAGTCCTGGGGTGTCTGAAGCCCACCTGGCAACCACATCAGCCCAGCCTTGATAAGGCATATTCAGACCTCGGGCTGGGTCACCCCTGAGGCTGCACAGGTACCTCTGAAACTGAGATAAGACAGGGTCAGCTTTCAGGTGATGAAGAAAGGGAGGAAAAAGGGATGCCTTCCTGGGTCGCTGACCCTGTCTCTCAGCCATCACCGGGCCCTGTAACTTGGGCAAAACACAGCTTAGACGTCGTCATTATCTGAAAACTGCCCAGTTCATGACTCAAGAAGGTGTCTCATCTTCCTCCATCAGAGAAAGAGAATGCGGGTGATGTATTGGATGGACTGGCATCTGTTCCTTGTTGGTGACACTCCCCATGCAAATGAAGGGCTTAAGATGATGCCCTTAGACCTCTGTTACTCATGGCTGAATGGATCCAGGAAGTCCAGGAAGCAGGTGATGTCCGCCGGACACAGTCAATGTTTCATGGGATGACTGCTTTTTACAGTTTTATCAGTGATTAGACTTGAATGTTAATAAGCCCAGTCAATGGGCTATTGTTCAATAGGTGCAGTGGGAGCTGAAGAGACCCTGGCTGTTCCTGGCTGTGCCTGGTGAGTGCAGTTACAGGGCTTGGCTGACCTCTGGGGCTGTGTTGGTTCAGGAGTGTGGGCTCAGGGACCTGCTGCACCTGTCGGATTCTGTAAGCAAACTCCTAACACCTGCTATAGGTAGAAAAGGTTCCATGTGCTTGGGGCTGAAGAGGGGATGGAAGGGGGTGAGATACACAGAGGGACCAGTCCTGGTTCTCTCTCTCAAGCAAAGGGTTCTTTCTCTCCCACAGAAGTAAAGGCAGATGAACATGTGGTCAAAGAAACCAACAGGTTGGAGTTTGATGAGTGTCAAGCTGAGGTCTGTTGGGGAGCACAAGAGATTTGGTTGGAAAGTTTGTAAGGAGGACATTCCGAAAAAAGGGAAGTGTGTGGAAGGCCGCCTGCCCTGTTTCTCAAAATTCCAACTTAGGGGAGACTTAAGGGAGTGTCAAAGGCAGTGCCCCTAATTATTCCTTGACCTTTCCAAACAAGTTTGTGCATACGCAGACCTCTGTGTGTTTACTGGAATCCTTATGCTTAATCCCTGGATGCCCTTGCCTAGAGGACAATGTAAACACATTGTCCCCACTGATTGTGTCTGAAGATAAACTTTATCTCGAACTGCTATTACAATAAAAGCTGTAAGAGGCAGGGAATCGAGGCTGCGTGGTCACTAGAGCCAGGAGCCCCTTAGCCTCTCTTTCACAGTCAAACTGTGTTGGAGGACTCTGTTCATCTGTCGTTCAGGGGCTGCTGGTCAGCCCTGGCAGAGGTCAAGCACAGGGCTATGGAAAAGTGGGAAGGTAATTCATGCCGCAGGACGCATTCACGTAACATATTTAAGAAAAATTTGTGATTGTAAATACTTGGCATTTTAAAGATCTAACTTTTAGTCCTAGCTGGTTTGTCTCAGTGGATAGAACATTGGCTTGCAGTCTAAAGGGTCCGAGGTTCAAGTCCGGTCAAGGGCAAATGCCTGGGTTGTGGGCTCGATCCCCAGTGGGGGATGTGCAGGAGGCAGCTGATCAATGATTCTTTCTCATCATTGATGTTTCTATATCTCCCCCTTTCCCCTTCCTCTCTGAAATCAATAAAAAATAAAAAAAAATCTAACTTTCCTCATAAGTTTGGGATTTGATAGGAAGCAGGTATTTTTACATGAGGAGGGACGTGAGTGTGGGGTGAATGATGGATGGAATGGAGAGGGTGGGGAGGGTGCTGTTGAGGGTTAGGACACACTGTCAGCCAGGGCCCAGGGCTGGGTCCTTGGAGCCTCAGGTCCCAGCGAGGGTTCACTTTTCCCGGTGGAGAACCCCATCCACAGTGATCCTGGGTCTCGCCTGCTCCTGCAAGACCAGGACACATTACTAGGCAATGGCCCTGCTTTGTAAGAGGTTCTTTTTCTTATCAGCTGATTTGGAAGCTGGGGGTTAAAGATTGGACTATGGCCCTCACAAAATGAATTTTAAGGAGCATTTATGCATTTAAAAATTATTATAAACATTGTGCATGTTTATGGTAAAAATTCAAACAGAAGAATGAGACAGTGTTCCTCCTTCTCCTCTTCCCCGGGGGCCACTGGGAACTGTGGGCTGCCTTCCCTTGATCATATTATTTCTTTAAAAATTATCTTTATTGTGGACAGTATTGCAGATGTCCCCTTCCCCCCTCCATTGACCCTCCACCCTGCTCCCACCACCTTCCCATACCCTTTTTTATTTGAATATTAAACATACTTCTAGCCTCCCAAGTAATAGCAGATCTACGATTACTCTTGAACAATTAATTGGCCTAGAGAGTCTGAGGGCAGGACACCGTCTGGTCCCTCGCCCTGGCCCAGGGGCTCTGAGTCACTGGATGAGCAGAGCCTGCAAGCACCTGTCACAGGGGCCTGGGCTTCTCCCAGCTCCGAGTAGGTGTCTGCTCTACGTTGATTAGGTTATGAGAAGAGAGACTCAACTTATTTCATGTCAGACTTTCCTCTGATTTTTTTGAAGGCTGTTGTTAAAATACGGAGCAGAGATTTGGTTGACCCAAGTTTTTGGTCAAGGAGTAGCACCATGCAGAGGTGAATGGTAGGTTTGGAGTGCGATGTTTTCCTGTTTAACTCCCATGCAGTGTTTGGGTTTTCTTGAATAAATGACTAAAGTCCTCAGTGTCTGCCCCTAAGCAGTAAAGCTCAGAGGTAATAGCTGTCTTATGTTGCCAACAGTGAAAGCCCTGGGAGTTAATGACATGCATTTGTAAACTGCAAATTGCCACGTGACCCACAGATTACCCCTGTGGCCCTCAGCAAGAATAATGAATGAGGGCTGGTTCAGTTTCAAGGGGTTTAACGATTGTGGCCTGGGCTCCCAGCAAGGGAATCCAAGGTTTCAACTCTTCTTTAATATATAAACTGAGTGGCTAGATTATTATGATCTCTGAACACATAATCATCAGGCCACTCAGTGCATATCCTATATAATAAAAGGCTAATATGCAAATTGTCCCCTCGACCAGGAGTTCAACCAGTAGGCAGGCTGGCCAACCGCCCATATCCCCTCCCCGAGGCCAGGCTGGCCAGACCCTACCCATGCATGAATTCATGCACCGGGCCTGTAATACATACATATTCATACACACACACACACACACACACACACACACACACACACATCTGAGTGGCCAGATGATTATGCGTTCAGAGATCATAATAATCTGGCCACTCAGTTTATATATATTTTATTATTGATTTTGGAGAGAGGAAGGGAGAAGGAGAGAGAGATAGAAGCATCAATATGAGAGAGAACCATCGATTGGCTGCCTCCTGCAGACCCCCCCGGAGGGACCAAGCCCGAAACCCGGGCATGTGCCCTTGACCGGGAAGTGAACTGTGACCTCCTGGTTCATAGGTTGATGCTTAACCACTGAGCCATGCCAGCCGGGCCCAAGGTTTCAACTCTATACCTTAACATGGTGTAAGGGTGGCTCAGCCCTTTTAATCATGGCGTCTCCACCATTGTATAAGTTGTAATGATGCAAAGGTAAGCACTATCTCAGTTTTAAATGAGGAAAATGAGGCTTAGAGAGGTTGAGTGTCTTGCTCTAGAAGATACTGTCTTTCTCTCCAAACCCAAGTCAGAACCTAGTTCTCAACACGGGGAAGTGAAGGAGGGGAAGCACAGGCTTTGTTCACCCTGGGCACCTGAGCTGTCCATCTCCTAACCACCTGGGCTTGAACTAATGCTTAGAGCATCTCCAGGCAGCACCTGTGCATCTTCCAGGCACCAGCAAACACTGTTGACCCATTGGTTTCTTTGACTTGCGAACACTTTGTTTGGTGCTGTGCTCGGTGTCAGGGCCTCAGGACCTGGTACTAGAAAGGATGCACAGATGGACAGTATTTAGGCCCTGGGCTCCATGCTTTTCATGCTTTCTCAGTCCAATAACGAAAAGACATGGATGCTGGCAGGGTAACAAGTAATGTAAAAGGCAAACATTTTCCATTTTTCTCTCTGATCCTTCTGGCTGTTATCTGTGTGGGCATTTGTCTTCCTCCTTCTGTCCCCTATGCCCTTAGAAGGGGGCACTTTCAAGAATTTGGCATTATCATAGCAATGATAATGATGATGATCATATGATGATCATGATAATCATCATGAGAGCTGACATTAGTTGAGCATATACTATGTGCCAGGCACTGTCCTAAGCAATTGGTATGCATTAACTTCATTTGATTCATGCATAATTCAATAAGGTTGCTATAAGAGTCTAGGTTTCACAGATGAGAAAACCAAGATTTAGAGAGGCTAGATCACCCCTTGGCCTTAATTACATACTACATTTGTGCTCCTGGCCCTCTTGGTCATGCATAACCCTTGGTGTGTGTTATCCATGCCTCTATGCAGATGACTTCTATTATTATCACTAGTCTGGGACACTTGTCCAATTATCCTGACTGATCTTTACATCCATGTGAAGATCATTACCATCTTGATAATATCTAGCACCTTACCTCACCTCAATGTGTCATCAAAGCCTTCTCTCTTTCTATAAACATCACCATCACTCTCTAATTGTTTGATAACAGAGGCTGGAAACTGACTTTTCGCTTGTCCTAATTGCTCAGATACAACCACTCACAGCATTCGGCCAAGTTCCTACACACTGGTTTGCACAATCGACAGAGCCCAGTCCAACACCAGCTCCTCAGGATCCTGATCACCCAGGTTAAACGTGATCACTTCTATGCTGCATTTATTCAGAATATATTCGTTCCACACTCAGAGCTATTGCCAAACTCTGTGGTGAATGCCATACACTCTCACTGTTGGTGAGCACTTCTTATCACCTTTCACAGATGCCATCTTTCCATTTGTGTCCATGTTATAAGAAAGTAGATACTCAACCCTATATGGCATCCATCCTTTGAATAGCTGGAGATAATTTCAAACTAGGAAACAGTATCACGAAGGAGAACTAACCCCAGATTTAGGGCAGAGAAGGAATAGCAGCAGGTAGTGCACGGTCAACAAAGGATTTACAGCAGGACAAGTTTACATTTTAGCAAACACTCATAGCAAAGGTGATATGGGGGACGGATTAGAGGATGGATTAGAGGACGGATTAGAGGGCTGTAAGGCTTAAGGCCAGGGGACTGAGAGCGGAAGGAAAGGCTGTGCTTCCAGTGACAATGGGATGAAGAGGCAGACCTGGGAGCTGGAGCCTGGGAGGGAGAATCAAGGTCAACATGATTGAAAAAAGAATGAAGTCTCACCATTTTCAATGACATGGATGGACCTAGAGGACGTTATGCTCAGTGGAATAAGTCAGAGAAAGACACATGCCATATGCTTCCACTTACATGTGGAATCTAAAGAACAATGAACAAACAAAACAGAAACAGACTCATAGACACAGAGAACAACTGAGGGTTGCCAGAGGGGATGGGGGTCGAGAGATGGGTGCAAAGGGTGAAGGGATTGGTAAGTGCACATTGGCAGTTACAGAATAGTCATGGGGATGTAAAGCACAGCACAGAGAACAGAGTCAATGATGTTGTAATAACTATGTATTCTGTCCATACTTATGGAGGGGGTTGTAAGTTATATAAGCTACAATGTTGTACACCTGAAAATAATATCAAATAATATAAATAATATAAAATAATGTAATATAAAAGAGCTACACTAATAAAAGAGAAACATGCAAATTGACTGTCACTCCGTGATGCCCACCTGCCAATCAAGAGTGAGTATGCAAATTAACCCAACAAAGATGGTGGTGGCCCCACCCCCCAGCCGCTCCGGGCCTCTGGGCAGCATGCATGCAGACACGGAGCGGCTGGGCAGGGCAGGATGCCTGCTATGAGGGGGAGGGCAGAGGAGGAGAAGGGAGCTACAGGAACGGTGCTCTGGCTGGAGCAAAGACTGAAGGCGGCAGCCTGGCCAACAGTATGACTGCAACTTCATGAGCGCCTTTATCCAGAAGCAACCTGAGTCAGGCATGGCATCCACAGCCACAGAAACAGTCAGGTCATTAGGGTTGTTTTCAGCCACTAAGGGTTGGGGTCATCTGTTATGCCCCAATGGGTAACTACTGTAATAAGGTGTCGCACAAACAACATTCTTCAAGGGATTTGCAGATTTGTGCATTTGTGTGACAAATGGACCGTGTGAATTTAGGTTAGCAACGGACCCTCTGTGCCTGCAAAGGGACAGGAATCACGGTGTCTGAGATTAGCACAGCCTCATTCCTGTAGTTCATTAAATGTGTCAAACTGGTTCTTGCATCTAAATCTCAGACATGGATTGGAAACTCATGGATGGAATATAGCCCCTAACTTGTGATATTAATTGCCAACATTTAAAGATTTTGCATAAAAATCCATATGTGTGGCTTCTTCAGAAAAATGTGAAGGTTGAGCCAAGAGGGCCCATGTTCCTACATGGGAACACTGGATCGCTCACGCCTTTCCACAGATCCCACGGCCCAGCCACCTTTCCCTAACCTGTCTCACTTGCATGATGGATGCCTGGCTAACATGGACTTTAGGGAGCTGCTTAAATTATACTTCATCTTGCTTTCAGATCTTCCCAAAAACAGAGCCAAGGTGCTCTCCTACCTCTGGTCACATCTTGAGTGCAGGACAAGGGCTCTTTGAGAAAGACTCTCTGTGTCCTAACTTCCCCATGGACCTCAGAGGACCCAGCGCAGAGCTGGGCACGGGGCACATCCGGTTCCCTACAGGGCCTATGGTCTCCTCTGTCCCTGCCACTCACCCAGAGAACCCTGGTCGCTCCCCTGTGCACTCACAGGTGCATGCACACACACAGTATTCACTGCAGCTCATACAGAGCCCACCTCAGTCGTCTGATCCCTCTGTTCCTGATTTGAGAGCCCAGAAATGCTTCCCCTTTTCCACCGCCTGCAAGACCTCACTGCCCTCACACATGATGGAACTTACCCTCAGACAAAGCCCTGATCAATCCTTGATTCTCTGTCCTTTGCTATTTCCTGTTCATTTTTTCTTTCCATTTTCTTCCTTTCAACCCCCAGGTCCTCCCTTACAATCACGGTACACACATTTTTTTCTGATGACCTCTTTTGTTTGCATCTTTATTCTCATTCTTTTGCATGTTAGGCACTAGCCCTCATGAACAATACAGCCTATACTGTATATAGTGTGTATATGTACATACATATTTAAGTGACTGTGATGGAACATTTATTTTGTGCCATGGGACTATTTGTGCTTTGTTATAAGCACATCGCAGAGTCAGGCTTCAGGATACTTTTCTCAACTCGATCGAGGTATAATTGACCAAATGGTGAGACACTAAAATTGCACGGCCTGATGGATGTCCCCCATGTAGTTAGTGATACACCCTTCACCTCACACCTTTATCTGTTTATTCCTTTGGTGCAAACCTTCTTCCTTTTTTTGTTTTCTAACTTTGAACACAAATTTCAAACTTGCCTCAAGTGGCACCGGGTCACTGAGGTAGCTCCACAAACTACCCAGATCTGCCCCAAGCCTGTCAGACCCCTCCCCGCAGGGGGAGCCTCAGGCATTATACCCGATTCCTAAAAGCTGCCAGGGTAGCACTGAGGGCCACTGGACTGGAGGAAGGCAATTTCCCAGGTGGGGAGGGCGCTCACCTGGCGAGACATAAACTTGGCCTGGTGCTGGCCACCAGCTGTGCTCCTCTGGGCTCCCCCTGTGGCTGTGCCAGGACAGCAATCGAGTGGAACTATGGCTTTTCCAGTTCCTTTGGCCGTGCTTGTCTGTGACTGCATGCACCACACCCAGCGCCACGCCTGAGCATTCAGTTTCCTGAGTCATCGTGATGCTTGGCTGTCAGCTGCTCAGGTGGATGAATGCCAGGGCCCTGCCAGGTGCCACCCACTGGGCATGCTCTCAACTTCCTTCTTTCCTTCCTTCCTCCCTCCCTCACTTCTTTCCTTCCTTCCTTCCTTCCTTCCTTCCTTCCTTCCTTCCTTCCTTCCTTCCTTCCTTCCTTTCCTTACTTTCTTATTTCTCCTGTCTCTCCCTCCCTCCCCCTCTTTCTCTGTTCCTCCCTCCCTCCCTCCCTCCCTTCCTCCCTCCCTCCCTTCCTCCTCTCTCCTCCCTTTTTCCCTCCACAGCCATGCAGTAGACACAGAGTTAAATGTTCAAGAAAAAGCGTTGCATATGAAACAGGCTCTGGCTGTGAAGGAAGTGGGTGAAGGTTCTGAGTGGAGGGGTGTCCAAGCCCCTTGGGGTTTCAGGAAGGAATGCCTATCACTCATTCCTGGTTGCTCCCTGAGTCAGCTCAGAAGAGGAAGTTCCTGGAGGGACAGTGGAGATAATTATACTTGCCGCTGGATGAGCCACTGTGCGGAGAATGCAGACCTGCCCAGCATTCACCACTGGACCCTACTGGACACAGCCCAGTCCCTGCCCCCACCCCCGCTGACTCCCTGGCCCCAGACCACTCCCAGAACGGCCAACCACTCCTGGGTCGGAGAGGGTGCATGACCCTGGACCACTTCCACCAGGATCAGAGGCAAAGTCCCTGGTCTGCCCACACCTCCTCCCACCGCGAGCTGGAGGGGATATAACGTACAGTGATACCCCCACAGGTCTAACACCAACCTGACACCCCACACAGGGCAGTGTCTCAGAGCAAGTACAGGCAGGTGGGTCCCCATGCGGAGCGGAACCAGGGTCCCAGGTAGGGATGCAGGGAACACAGCTCTCGCTTTCTACTCGTTTGCCTGCTGGTGATCCTGTTCCAGTCCCTGTAGAAACCCCGGGGGAGGTGGCCGCAGGGCACAGCGAGTGGCAGACCTGTGCAGCACCCGTGGGTCCTCCTCTGAGCCAGTGATTTCCGCTGCTTTGAGCTTCCTCCCAACATTTGAAAGTGCTCAGTGCTGGGCCCTGGGGCATCTCAACTCCACAAGGGGCAGGGGCAGGCTTGGCCCTCACTGTCCACTGCGCTTCGCTGGCCTGGCCCCTTTCCCAGGTAGGAAGAGGTGAAGAGCAATGCTTTAATGATAGGCTGACCCATGCAGTCCACACACCTACAATGGAACTTGGAGCTGGGAAGAGACCAATGAGGCATTCCAGTGTAACTCCTGCCAAGAAAGGAGGCTAGGCATGCTGGGAAGTCAGGCTCCCTCAGGCTCAACCTGACTTTGATTCCCAGCTGCTGCTCTCTTCATTTTTAATTTTTTGTTTTATATATTTAATTGATTTCAGAGAGGAGAGGAGAGAGATAGAAACATCAATGATGAGAGAGAATCATCAATCAGCTGCCTCCTGCATGCCCCCACTGGGGATGGAGCCTACAATCTGAGCCTGTGCCCTGACTGGGAATCGACCCCTGACCTCCTGGTCCATAGGTCAATGCTCAACCAGTGAGCCATATGGGCTGCCTACTTTTTTGTTTTTTAATTACATTTGACATATAATATTATATTAGTTTCAGGTGTACAGAATAGTGGTTAGACATTTATATAACTTACAAAGTGGCACCCCCCCCCAAGTCTAATACCACCTAGTTATTGCAATAGTACTGACTATATTCCCTGTTTTGTACTTTACGTCCCTGTGACTATTTTGTATTTGCCTATCTGTACTTCTCAACTCCTCCCCCTTTTTCTTTCTTTAGCCCAGTGATGGCGAACCTATAACATGAGTATCAGCACTGACACGCGTAGCCATTTCTGATGACACGCGGCCGCATGCCGAGGATGAAACATTTGCTGCTCCTGAGGATGAAACATTTGCGACTAGAGTCTTGGAGTTAGTTTTTTCCTCAAAGTGACACACTACCCGAGTTATGCTCAGTTTTTTGGCGAAGTTTGACACACCAAGCTCAAAAGGTTGCCCATCACTGCTTTAGCCATTGGGACCCCACAAGCCATTAGCAAAACCAGTCAGAGGCATTGGAGGTGGCAGTGCGCCCTCTGTTGGCTATTGTAGGAATTGACAGGCTGCATGTGGCCAAGATAGTTTCTTGCTTTGAAAAATGGTCAGCATTTGGACGTCTTGTTCTCTTAGAGCCACACCAGGGCTTCTTAGGACCGCATTCAACTCAATACTTTAAAAAAGGGGGAAGGATGCTGAGAAGATGAAGAGACTTATTCCATATTTCAGAGAGGCAGTGCAAACACTGGAATCCAGGATGAAGTAAAGGGTCGGATTGACTCCAGTGCAGCCGCTGAAGACACCTGGCACCCGGCCTTCCTTCCCTGCCCAGCACCTTTGCCTCCGAAAGCCCCAGCCAGTGCTCTGTGCCAGCCAGCGCTGGGGCACCTCTTCCCTGCCACATCTGATGGGGTATACCAGCATTCCTGCCAGAGAGCCTGACGCTGTCACCAAAGGCCCCACCAGGCCCCCTTTTCATGAGAAAATGTTTCAGTTTCCATCAGGAAAGGTAAACAGTGCAGAGGAGGCCTCGTGCAAATCTGCCAGTGGGTCCTGGGCTCTGCCTGGGGCCCAGCAGGCTGTCTGTCACCTGATCCTCCATAGGCAGTAGAGCCTCTCCTTGCCTCCCTGATGGAGCCCCATCCCCAGGACATCTGCTGTAGTGCTGAGCCTGCTCTATAGCCTGGGAATGTGAGGGTCCAGTGTCTGGACCAGCTGCCTCATTTTGTTTTGGAGGAAAATGAGGCCAAAGAAGGGGTTGGCTGCCAATGGCACCTTCTCAGCGGAAGACAGGGATGGAGACCCGCTTCCCAGCGTCTGGGCCTGGCCCTTCCCGGGCCTCCCCCTCCCCCCGCCATGGGTTTTGTTGGGTTTTACTTGGGGAGCGGGGTGTGGAGTGGTGGTGCTCTGGGCAGAGCCTGTGTGTGCCCACCTGATAGGGCAGGAATAGAATATCGGGGACCAGCTAAATTGTAAGAAATAGTAATCCTGCTCTGTTAACTGTGATTGTGTTGTTCTGATTAAAGAAGGTACATTCTAACCTGCCCGGGATGGGACCTGGGAGCTTACCTGGAAGTGCAGCCCATCCTCCCCACCAGGGAGCTGCCTATTATCATGGAAAGATTAACAACCTGTCCCAGAAACCAGAGCTGCCAGCCCATTGAAGACCCCAGCCCTTTGCATATCACTAGCCTTTGAAGACCCCCAGTCTTTGCATACCCACAGGCCATTGCAAATCCCCAGCTGTATTACCTGTAAACAGCCCATTTGGCTCACCCTTCTGCCTACTTCCCAGGTAACCTTTGTCCTTCTCCCCGACGTTAGCAGCTGGCTTATGGCGGGGGTGGGGGTGGGGCGGCGGTGGGCAGAGCAGATTTTGTGGATGACCTGCTGCTCTCCCACCTGCAGGCAGGATTGGAATGAACACTCATATAGGATTCAACCCTGTCTCTGCTGAATTGGCTGAAGCAGTGACAGGCAGCCGGACCCCTTAGATGTCCTGAAGCCTGAGATGTGCGTTTCCTGGGGAGCTGACGCCCACCTGGTCCACATGCAGGCATCATGGCTGGTCTAAAGTGTCCCCACCCTCCGAGAGGGGAACAGAGGGCTCCCCAGGGGTGACCGCAGATAGGAGGGGTCCGCTGCGAAACCCTGTGAGATTGAGGCAATAAAGCTAGGAGTGAGTGCTGACGAGTCTGGGAGAGGCCCAGGCATTACCCCAACATTCACCCGCCTTGGGTTTGGAGACAGGCAACAAAAGTCTGCTTTCCAGGGACTCCGGAGGCAAGCTCAGCTGATTCATGGGCATCTGGGTCGGGCCATGGACAGAAACAGTGAAACAGGGCGTCTTGTTGAGCTGTTGGTCTAGAAAAACTGGGCACCTGATCTTGTACATCAGCACGTTTGATTTTATTCTCTTTTTATATGTGTTACCTGTCGCTATGCACTGCCCTGGGATCGACTGGCTCAGAGGTAAGCTACGAAGGGCATGCTCAAGCAGGATCCATAGGAAAGCTAAGGGAGGGTGGAACGCTCAAGGCAGTATACGTGTGGGGGAAGAGCCACATGATTTCACTGATGTGTGGGATACAAAGCAAACTCGTGGACACAAACAGCAGTGTGATGGCGGCTGCCAGAGGGACGGGCATGGGGGTGAACGAGGCCTAATATATGGTGATGGGAGAAGATTGGACTTTGGGTGGTGAGCACACATGCAATATACAGATCCTGTAACACTGAAACCGACACCTGAAACCTATATGATCCTATTAACCACTGCCACCCCATCAATGTAATAAAAAGATTTAAAACACACACACACACACACACACACACACACACACACACACACAAAAGAAAGCTCCAGGGATCCGATGAGCAGGCACCCCACCTTGCTTTAATTGCCCAGAAGTATGTCCCTAAGGGGCAACTAGAACAAGCCCTTGGCCAGCAGATATGCTGAGAATCCCATTTAGGAATGGCTAACCTGAGCAGTGCGTTTAGTCTCCTGACTTCCCTGCTACAATAGATTGTTGGGTTAACCAAGGGAGGTTACTAAGAGTAAATGTGTGAAAACAATACAGTCCTAGGAACCTGAGACCTCCTGAGGTTCTTGCTGGATGGGCCAGGGGAAGGGCCTAGAGTTCCCTGAGGTCTGGGAGCACATAGGACGAGCTGATGTTGGGTTTGATGTGGTCACTCAAGTGGACAAGAAGCAGGTGGGTTGGCTGTAATTCTGTCCCTGTGAAGATAAGATGGTTTAGACCTCTGTTTCAAGTTCACCCCCCATCTGTGGATAAGTAGGAGACACCCTCTGAAACAGGGAAAGGGAGTAGAATATTACAAAGTTCTGAGACTTTTTTTTTAATCTTCACCTGAGGATATTTTTTTCATTGAGTTTTAGAGAGAGTAGAAGGGAGAGGGAGAGACACAGAGAAACACCCATGTGAGAGAGACACATCGATTGGTTGCCTCCTGCACGCCCCTGTCCAGGGCCAGGGAGGAGCCTGCAACTGAGGTGTATGTCCTGGACCGGAATCATACCTGAGACCTTTTAGGCCACAGGCTGACGCTTTATCCACTGAGCCACGCTGGCTAGGGCCCAAATTCTGAGACTCTCTGAAAAAACACTGACAAAATAAGAAAACTTTTAGGAAAATTCTTTCATCAGACCTCCACCCTGAGTGCTGGACTCATTCAGCAAAGGTTTATTGAGCACCTAAGTAAGCCACATGTCCTTCTAAGCCCTTGGGGGACTTGAAGGTTCTGGCCGCCTTCCGGAAGTTTCCATGTCAGCTTTGTCACTTTTCTCCAGTTTATTGTTCCTCTCTTCCTCTGCAGTGGATATGCAGCACCTGTTCCAAGGGTCGGAGCAGATCTCCCCCTTCCTCTCACCGCCATGGCAGAAAAAGAGTCTGCAGGTTCCGTGCTGCATCATGCAGATAATATTCCGAATTCCAGGAGGGATGTCGCCTGTGGATATGATAGAAGAGAGCTGACATTTCCTTCACACAGAGAATGAAGGCGGAGCCCAGCCCGCAGCCCAACTCCAGGTGGTGACTGTGTTCTCACAGCGTTGACTTTCTCGGGACAAGCTCCAGGCTGCCTGAGCTCCAGTTTCCCAGCTTTAAAAGAGGAACAATAAGCTCAAAGTGTTGCCTGGACTTGTCCATTTTATTCAAGGTTATTAGGGTCTGACTGACTCCAACCTTCCTGGGGACGGTGTGAGCTCACCCATTAGGGAGGGAAAAGAGAGTTGGGGTGACCAGAGTGGAAGAATGGAGGGTGGGTCTTGGTCACCAGGAAACTTGGAAATAGTTCTGACCCTCAGTTTGTGGCCCAATTTTCAGTTTTATATCCTACAATGAAAGACATAAAATAAAGCCTCTCTCCTCACCCTAACTTGTGTGTGTGTAAGTCAGGCACAAGCACCTTATGTCCCCATTAGGAAAACATTTCATATTTGTCACAAGAAAAAAAATTGTAGCTATGTGAAGCAATAGATGTTAAAGAGACATGTGTGGTTAATATTTCACAATATACACAAATAGCAAATCATTGCATTGTACACCTGAAACTAATATAATATTATAGGTCAATTATCCTCAAGAATAATAAAAACCATTTGCCATTTGGAATGAGAGAATTAAAAAAAATGTCTTATGTCAGGCCTGCAAATGCCAACTGTCATGACTAAAAACACACACACCTAAACTAAAGAGCCCCGCCTCCCCCATCCCCACTCCCGTCCCGCAGTGTAGGTCTGGCATGATTAGAAACATTGCATGTGACGAGCCTCAGCCACCAGGAGGCACGGCTGGGGTCAGGTTTGGGGAGGACAGTGAAGTGAGCAGACGGCTCCTGTGTAATGAAGGTGGAGGGTCCAGAGCCTAGTGACCTGGAGAATGGATCCTAGTCTTGCTGTTGCAATAACGAACTATTTCTCCATGGACCTTTCATTTCACCGGCCCTGCCTCCATTTTCCCATCTGTCAAATGGGCCCCGTGTGACTGACTACCAGGCCTGTAATTGTCCATCGAACAGCAGAACGTGAGTCAGAAGGTTTTCTCTCCCCAGAGAGTGAGGAGCTGTCCCTGGGGGTCGCGTCTCTCCCAGCTCTGCCAGGAACACCTGCCCTGGTCTTCTAAAGGCCTCACCCTGCAGTGCCCGCTTCCTGGCTGTCCCAGGACAGAGTGCCCTGTGCCTTTGGCAGGACCCTGATTTCACATTTGTCTTTAAAACACTCTTTACAGAGGAGATGAAAACAGCCCAGAGCTGAGCCCCGGGGAAGGGGGGAAGGGGTGTCCTGTGGGGACATGTCTGTGAGTTCCTACAGCCTCTCCAACCTTCTCAGCCTCTCCCAGCTTCCTCCCTGGCCCGACAGGGTTACCTGAGTTCATCAGGACCAGGCAGTGGAGAACAGTGAGAAAAAAGAAGAACTTCATGGGGCCAAACTCCTGAGTGCCCAGCCCTCCTGCGAATGGATGACGGTGTGGAGAAGCAGAGAGTAGCCGGGCACAGAGGCCCTTATAGGGTTCGGGCCATGCGTCAGCCCTGAGCACATTTACCTGGTCCACTGCGTACGGCTGTGGGCAGAGGGTTCAGGACGCTCCTCTGCCTAAAAATAGACAGGCTTTCCACGTTCAGAGTTCAGAGGAGGGGGCTGACCAGCCCTGATGTGGGAAAGGAGCCTGCAGCCAGAGCGATGGCGTAGCCCCTGGTTCTAGGCTCCGTGACAGGGTCACAGACGTGCAGACGGCTTGCCTGACTCCAGAAGGTGGACACCGGATGCTCTCAGACACACTCCCAACAGACAGGCCCACGTGCACAGAGACACAGGCTCAAGGCCATCTGTGGGAGCCTCGTCCAGCACAACCACCGACAGGAACAGAAGTGAGTCACAGCAGAGTAAGGGGGCACTGGTACCCCCAAGGCGGTGAGGACAGAACCCCACCATCGTGCACGTACTGAACATTATCTAGCTTAAGATGGAGGTCAGGGGGGCCGGGGAGGGGAGCCCAATACAACATACAGTATTATTTCTAAAATGTGGTAAATCAAATCTGTGTGTGAAAAGTCAAGAAACTGTCTGTTCTGGGGAAGAGGGTAGACTCTTCTCTCATTGGACAAAGTCTTCTTCTTTTTTTGTTTTGTTTTTTGTTAACCTTCACTCGAGGGTATTTTTCCATTGATTTTAGAGAGAGTGAAGGCAGGGGAGAGACTCACAGAGAGAAACTTCGATGTGAGAGAGACACATTGATTGGTTGTCTCCCTTTACTTCAGAGAGGAATAAACCTCCAATTAATAAATCTGTTTATTATTTGAAGTTCTTTTAATTTTTAAAATATATTTTTACTGATTTCAGAGAGGAAGGGAGAGGGAGATAGAAACATCAATGATGAGAGAGACTTATTGATTGGCTGCCTCCTGCATGCCCCCTACTGGAGATGGAGCCCGAAACACGAAGCATGTGCCATGACTGAGAATCGAAATAGGGACATTTCCATCCCCAGGCTGACACTCTATCCACTGAGCCAAACCAGTTAGGGCTGAAGTTCTTTTCTTAAGGAGCATTTGTTCTCACACATCTCTGGAACCTCCCACTGTAAAAAGGGCATAAGCAGTTCGCTTCACCCTTTGGGATTATAATTATAATTCTTCATGCTCCTTGTGGATGGAGAAGGCATAGCTAGCTATGAGAAACAAGAACTATTGTTTGGTAAAAATACTACAACGTATCTATCCAAGTATATGGGTCATTTTAGAAAGGTACCTTGGTGGATGAGATAATAAAAAGTGGGTTTTTATGCTTTGCATTCAATATCACTATTTATGCTGATTTAGAAAAGATTGAAGATCTTTTTCCCCTAGCAGTGAAGCCACAGCTCAAATGTTGTGAAATGATAGTTGGGAAATTGTTTTCTGTATAGTTTGTGAAATGTTATGAGCTATGTTGGAGAGTCAGCTCATTTGGGGGAGAAATAAATGAATACTGTCAGGATTTATCATCCATAAATTCCGTACATGAATTTGTTTCCCAGTCACAGACCTGGAAGGCAGCATCTAAGGAAACATTTCATGAATAGTTCTGGAGACTCGGGCGTGCCAACCCCAGGAAGATAAGCTAGAAAGTCAAGCTCCCTGACTAAGCCCATTAATCTGGTCTTAGGTTCACAGGTTCATGAAATTGTGGGTTGAAAGGAACCAAGGCTCAGTTTGTTCCAATATAGAAGAAAATTATTCTAGTGGGCATGATCTTCATATAAAAGAAGATGAAACAAGGAGAGATAAAAGATACACTTGGGCTTGCAAACATTTGACAGTCGTAAAAACATTCATGTATATTAAAAGAAAATCTTGAGGCAATTCAATAATTATTAGACAAATATCCCAATTAAAAAATCAAATGGGCAAAGAACTTGAATGGACATTTCCTCAAAGAAGAAATACAGACTGCCAACAAACACGCTCCACATCGATAGTTATTAGGGAGTGCGATTGAAACCACAAAGAGATCCCACTTCCCGGGCACTGGACGGCCATGAGAAAACAACCATGAAATGGAAAACAGCAAGTATTAGCAAGGATGTGGAGAAATGGGCGCCCTCATCCATGTTGGTGGGGATGGAAACAGTGCAGCCACTATAGAAAAGCTTGGTGGTTCCTTAGTAAGTTAAACATAGTTATCACATAAGCTAGCTAATATCTACATCTACATATACAATAACAGCAGATATTCAAATAACAACTTGTACATGAATGTCCACAGCACTACTATTCACAATAGCCAAAAAGTGGAAGAACCCAAATGTCCATCAACTGATGAATAGATAAACAAGTGGTGCAATCATAACTGGGGTGTCGTTCAACAATAATAAGGGATGAAGGACTGACACATGCTCTCAGGGCAATGAACCTTGAAAACACTCTGCTAGGCAAAGTAAGGAGGACACGAAAGGCCACATGTTGTGTGACCCGATTTCTATGAAATGTGCAGAACCAGCAAATCCACTGGACGGGAAGCAGATCCGTGGTTGCCAAGGGCTTGGAGGGAGGGGACTTGGGAGTGTGTGCTCGGTGGGTGATAAAATGTTCTGGAACAAGGCAGTGATGCTGTTTGCCCAACATTGTGAACATAGGTAATGCCCCTTAATTGCACACTTTTAAGTGGCAAATGTTTGTATTATGTGTATGTTATTACAATAAAAAGAGTAAACCTCGAGGATTTTTGAAATCACATAATATCAGAACAGAAGGGAGCCATGAGCAATTGTGTTGTTACAATTTCCCTCCTTTTAAAGAAAATGACTCGCCAGAATGGTTCATTCCAATTTTAAGAACCAGCCTTTGAACAGCTACAGGGGTTTCTAACGCAATGAGCGGTAATGCCATGTGGACACACCCAGGCAGGCACAAACTACCCACCACCATGCCCAATAAAACACCTGCAGATTATATCTGTGAAACCCAAGATAAAACCCTTTCACCTTCAATGTTACGTCAATAGGGGGCAAGCAAGACATGGTTCTTACTGGACTTGGGGCAAATGCCTCCCTGAGACAATTAATTAAAAACCCAATAAGAGAAAAGGATGGAGAAGGCATAGCTAGCTATGAGAAACAAGAACTATTGTTTGGTAAAAATACTACAACGTATCTATCCAAGTATATGGGTCATTTTAGAAAGGTACCTTGGTGGATGAGATAATAAAAAGTATCGGCCACATTTTCAAAGTTAAAAAAAAAAAATCACTGATCTTATACAATGAAGAATGTGTCAAACCCAGTGCAATAGCCTCTAAAGTCTTATAAATGTGACAGCCTCTCTGGCCAGATTCTTCATCTTTCTGGGCGGTGGATTCTTCCATCTGCAGAGTAAAGTGTTGTGATTGTAGGTCTCTTAGAGTCTGAGTTAGGCAGTTCTTTGATTCTATCTATAAAGTGTATTGTTAATAATAAGCAATAATGAAATTGACATATAATTAACTGTCAGAAAGATTCCTATTGGAAAAATACCATTGTAATAAAACTGTACTGTGGATTAAAAAATGGTGTGTATTTCCATGATATTTCTGAACTTTTTATTTGGCCTTGTGGGAGATATGAAGCAATGACTTAGAAGTTAAATGATGATGATCAAATAGAAAAATCTTTATTTGTTATTTTATAGAATCAATGAATCATAATACCTTGCTTTTGTGCATTTTTTATAATTGAAAATTTCATTCAACAAGTTTTGTCTCTCTTCAGCAACTCCATAATTCGTCAGGTGCGTTATCATTATTCCAGTTCTAACAGTTCGGAAACAGAAGCCTAGGGAGGGAGGGTACAGCCTACAACTCTACCTTGTAGCAGGGGCTTTTGGTTCTGGTGCCATGTTCTTTGTCTCCACATATTTGGTCTCCACACACATCCCTTTCCTTCACGTGTTAATCATGTATTGTCATGACTTTGTTGCTTTAGGCTGTCACTTGACTCACAGACATTTAATAGTAATAGCCAAGCACCTGTGAACTCCTTGGCAAGAGAAACTCTATCCGGCTAGTTGGTACACATATTCCATACTTTATTACAGATGTGACACACAGTAACTATAAAAGATTACAAGGAAGGAGGCCTCCTCACTGCCCCACTCTTACCAAGCTATGACTTTAGGGCCTAAAAAGAGAACTTGCACTCATTAAAAACCAAGCATTCAATTGTCCATTGATTTTCCTCTTGGTTTCCTTATCTGGGTAAGAGAAACAGAGAGAGTTGCTTCAGGAAATTGCTTGGGGCTCTAACTGTGGTACCTGGAAGTCTAAGAACCATGTTTGCCATAAGGTGCATATGGTACATTGCTGGGAACCAAAATCAACAGTAATTACTATAAATGTGAGAAGTCCAGTCAGAAGGCTGAATGGGGCTTTTTGATATTCACAGGGATGAACATCTGCATTTTATTAACTACTGCTGATGACTCAATGGCCTAAAGCAAACTCCCCCAACCTGATCATCTTAATGTTTACCAAACATCACCTTTGATATGTGTTTGCATTCCTAAAAGGCAATTGTGTATTCTAGTAAATAAAAGCAGATGGAACTTGGTCCCTTGTACCATGATCACAACTGGCTTCCCCCATAATTTCCAAATTTATATTTCTTGTCTTGTGTATTAATTTGCGCATCAGCCCTTTCTCCAAGTCTTTGAACCCACCCGAGGCCACATGGGCCATGGCTACACAGTGCATGAGTCAGCTCCTGGGGGTGGTGTGGTGACCCAGAGCCCAGTCCATGCTCCTGAAAGAAGATGCTGCTTTCTTCTAATAGACATGGACACAAAGGCACTGCAGCCTCCAGAACCACGTGGCATTCTGTGGCTCAGGAGGCAGAGGTCTTGGCCCACTTTCTGTTAGGGTCTGCTGGGAGCCTCAAGGCTGGACTTCTGCTACACAACATGTTCTAGGGTTTTCACTTCCAATTTCAGTCTCACCATTTTACTAAATGAGTGCCCAGACACAGATGGAACTGGGCTGGGACTCCCCACACACCTGCCATCCAGATAGCTCTCAGTTAAGGTTCTGCTATTCTCCAATAATTGGTGAGCAAAGTCATTCACTCTTTCCACTTGTTTATTTATCCCACAGAAAGTCAGCTCTGTGCAGACAGGGTTTTTGTGTGTTTGGTTCTTTGCTGAATCTTTAGCTGCCAGAACAGTGTTTGTCCTACAATAAGTGCTAGTTGTTAGGTCGAGGCAGGGGGCAAGGTGGAGTTATGACGTTACTGGCATCTGCCACAAGACATTGAACCACCAATCAGCGCGTGCTGAGTGCCCTGGGGCCCACCCCTCTAGTTCCGCCCTGGGGCCCACCCCTTCCAGTTCCACCCTGGACCCAACCTCTTCCTGTTCCCTTAAAAGGCCACTCCACACTCCCACATGCGCTGCTCTCCTCTCTCTCCATCCCCCTCCATCTGCGGAGGCAGCCCAGTTGGGTCCCTGCTCTTTTCCCTCCTGTGGGAAAACCTTCCTCTAATATGCCTTGGTCGTCTCAAACCTTACACTAGTAATATCTGTGGAATGAATCCATAATTTTCAACAGTAACAGAACTCAAATCTGTACTGGAGTGTATGAGAAAAAAATATTGAAACATTAAAGATAAAGAAATATCATTGAGAAGACTGAGCAAAAGAGCTGAACTCTGAAGAAGATCCACTGCAGCAAGCAGAGGACAATTCTGTCTCACATTGAAAAAAAAGCATCTACTCATTAGAAGCAAGTGAATAATAAGGAGAAAGCAAGGTGAAATAAAGCCATAGCAGGCTAAGATAAAAAAAAAAAATCAAGTTTAAAAAGTAAAGAAATGTTTTGGTAGAAGGGAAAAGTTCATGCTTTGTAAGTTGAATTAATAATGTGAGGATCACACTTGGGTTGACATTCCAGACTGAGGAGGAAAAAGACAGACACCAAAGCTACTAGAGAATGTGAGACATGAAAGTCAGAGGAAGGACAGTCACCCTAAAGGCTATGGAAGTTCTGGGAAGGAAACAGACAATTTTCTAAGAAAAAATAACACTGAATGCTGGTTACCAGGGGCTGGAGGGAAGGGAAGTGAGGAGTTACTAGAGACCTTGCAAGGTTGGGGCCACAGTCAACAGTCTTGTACGCTACACTGAAAAATTATTAAGAGGACAGACATCCTGTGATGTGTTATTAGCACATTAAAATGAAAAAAATTTAAAGAGAATGTTAAATACTATTTTAAAACCATTTATGAATTAGAAAATTACCAGAATGAGCCAGTTCATAAGACTTACAGATTTTCAGGTAAAACCAATAAAATGAGAATTGCAGTTAAATTGCCCTCATGACATAGTTAAGGCATACATAAAAAGGAAAAAAGAAGCCTATGGAAATTGGCGACCAGAAGCAGGCCTGCCTTTGCATTTCTTACCCTCCTCCAAATGCTGGATGAGGAAGGCACTGTTGAGTTTGCAAGGATGGTTATCTTTTATGGATAAAAGAAAAATTTGTTCTAAAATATTCAAGGGATCAGAAAATATTTCATCCAAATGCCATTATTAACAATATCATAAATTGGGAGAGAAACCAAGATGGTGGCATAGGTAAGCATCTAAACTGCTGCCTCACACAACAATTTCAAAAGTACAACTAAAAGACAGAACGGACAGCATCCAGAACCACAGGAAAGCTGGCTGAGTGGAAATTCTACAACTAGAAGGAAAGAGAAAAGTTCACAGAGAATCAGAGGAATTGCAAACGGTTGAGGTACGGAGACATGTGCACAGAGAGGAAGGGCGGCTGAGTGCCTAGCTGGCTTTCTCTGGCGGGAAGGGGAAGGAAGCCCCTGACTGCACTGAACCCCAGTTCCGACTGCACTGAACCCCAGTTATGGGTGAAACCCAGGCTCATACGGGGGAGTCTGAACTGTCAGATAGAGAGAAAGGCACACGGAGACTCGGAGACTCGGGGGAGCCTCGGCGGGCAGGGGTCTGGTGGCAAGTGCGCACAGAGAAGACTGACTACAGAGGCTCCTGCTGGCTTTCCCTAGCGGAAGGGAGTCGGAAGCTCCTGACTGCACTGAAGCCCAGTTCCGACTGCACTGAACCCCATTTCTGGGCAAACCCCTGGGGACCCACGCTTTTACGGGGGGGAATCTGGATTGTCAGGCGGAAACTCAGAGGAGCCACGGAAGGCAGAGGTCTGGAGGCACACACACAAGGGCAGGGGTGAATGGAAGCCAAGACTGTCTGCTCAGCCCTGAGACTCCACCCCATCCAAGCTGAGCACAGAGGCTTTTGCAATTTTGCAAGTCTGGTCCTATAGGGTGTCTCCAGCACAGAAGGTCTCCCGGCATAGACACAGCTGATACAGCCAATTGGCCTGGAGGTCAATTCCTCCCAGTGATACCAACAACAATCAAGACTTAACTACAACAAGGCTGTACACACAGTCCACAAAGGGGTGTACCAAGAGTGTCCACTTCAGATAACTGGGGAGGCCGAGCCACTGGGTCATATAGGAAACCTAGCACACAAAGCTACCCTACCAACTCAGGGAAGCAGTGAAAATGTGGAGACAAAGAAATGAAATGAAATATAGATATTCTGGATATAGAATATAAAACCACGGTTATAAGGTTTTTCAAGAATTTCCTAGAAAAGGCTCATAAATTTAATGAGACCCTCAAGGATATGAAAAAGGACCAACTAGAAATTAAACACACACTGACTGAAATAAAAAAAATATTATACAGAGACCCAACAGCAGACTTGAGGATTGCAAGAATCAAGTCAAAGATTTGAAATACAAAGAAGCAAAAAACACTCAACTGGAAAAGGAAAAAGAAAAAAGAATCCAAAAAGCTGAAGATAGTGTAAGAAGCCTCTGGGACAACTTCAAGCGTACCAACATCAGAATTATGGGGGTCCCAGAAGAAGAGAGAGAGGAAGATACTGAAAACCTATTTGAAGAAATAATGACTGAAAACTTCCCCCACCTAGTGAAAGAAATAGACTTATAAGTCCAGGAAGTGCACAGAACCCCAAACAAAAGGAATCCAAAGAGGACCACACCAAGACACATCATAATTAAAATGCCAACAGCAAAAGACATAGAGAGAATATTAAAAGCAGCAAGAGAAAAACAGTTAATTACCTACAAGGAAGCACCCATATGATTGTCAGCTGATTTCTCAACAGAAACTATGCAGGCCAGACAGGAGTGGCAAGAAATATACAAAGTGATGAATAGCAAGAACCTACAACCAAGATTACTCTACCCTGCAAAGTTATCATTCAGAATGGAAGGTCAGATAAAGATCCTCACAGGTAAGAAAAAGCTAAAGGTGTTCATCACCACCAAACCAGTATTATATGAAATGCTGAAAGGTGTTCTTTAAGAAGAGGAAGAAGAAAAAAGTAAAGATAAAAATTATGAACAACAAATACATATCTATCAACAAGTGAACCTAAAAATCAAGTGAATTTAAAATCTGAGGAACAGAATAAACTGGTGAATATAATAGAATCAGGGGCATAGAAAGGGAGTGGACTGATAATTCTCAGGGGGAAAGGGGTATGGGGGGTGCAGGAAGAGACTGGACAGAAATTGTACACCTATGGATGAGGACAGTGGAGGGGAGGTAAGGGCAGACGGTGGGGTGAGAACTGGGTGGAGGGGAGGTATGAGGGGAAAAAGGAGAAACAATTGTAATAATCTAAACAATAGGGGATAAACCAAGATGGTGGCATAGGTAAACACCTATACTGCTGCCTTGCACAACAATTCCAAAACTGCAGCTGGAAGACAGAGCAGACATCATACAGAACCACCGGAAAGCTGGCTGAGTGGAAATTCTACAACTAGAAGGAAAGAGAAAAGGACACTGAGACTCAGAGGAGCTATGGAGGTGCAGAGACCCGTGCGCGCGAAAAGGGCGGGCAGCTGAATACACAACTGGCTTACTCGCGTCATGCGGAGAGGGCGGGCAGCAAGTGCACAGCTAGCTTTCTCATTCGGGAGGGAAACAAAACCTCCTGACTGCACTGAACTCCACTTCCAGTACCCAGACTCATTCGGGGAGAAAATGGACTGTCTGGCAGCAGTGAAACTCGAGAGCAGCCTTCTCTCAGAGGTGCGTGCAGCCATAGCCACAGGACACTGAGACACAGGGGCCTCTTAGAGCGGGGCTGATGGGAAACCAAGGCTGTCTGCTCCACCCTGAGACTCAGTCCCATCCACCAGAAATCAGACTAGGCCTCACAACATGGCTGGGCTTAGTGTCCCTACAGCCAGGCTCGATCCCGTCCCTGAGGTCCTAACGTTACTCTTCTCACTACAGGATATACAAAGAAACACACATACAGTGTGTTAAGAAACTCAGTCTCTTTGTTTGGACAGACTCATTTTTATTTTTGTTCTTATTGCCAAGGTCTCTTCCTCTGACCCAAGAGGTAAGGGTGAGCCACCTCAGAGCAAGTCATGCCTGCAGGATCATGTGCACAGGGAGGAAAGGTCAGATGTAGCCTTTGTTGAAGTCATAGGAGCCAAGTGGGGATATGAGTGACTGAGCCAGCCCACCTGTCTTCCCCCACCCCCACCCCCCCCAGCAGGTCTTGGGCACTGAGGATGAAGTAGACTTCCTGATGACAGAGGGGCTCGGGTGTGGTTGGGTCAGAGAGATCAAAGCACCCGAAGGCTCCAGGTACAGTGGAGGCAGCACACTGAGTGAGGCTGGTGGGCTGAAGGCTATCTTCCCACCAGGGGCACAGCTGGTGTCCATCAAGCCTGCCGCTCGCCCTGCACTCCTGAAAAGAACCACACAGTGTAACCAACAGAGTCACTGGCCCATAATGGCCGGGAGAGCCCTTGAGGCCATCCAAGCAGAACTGCATAAATTATCACAGAATGATAGGGAAAAGAACAACACAGATTTTACTTCTTTCTTATGAATCCTAAAGTAGGATCTGAAATCTCTCTGGGTAACAGGTGTTACTGTTTTATAATCTTAATGCCCTGATTAAGATTTCTTAATTCTGTTAAATTTCTTTCTTCTGTTAAATTTATGACTCTTGATGAGACTTAAATCTAGTATAGAATGTCTTCAACTCCCCCTCTGCCCCGATTCCTTTTGCTACAACCACACTGGCCCCCTCTTGCCATTCCTCAAGTACCCCACATGCTCCTTTCTGGGCAGTGGCCATGTGGCTTCTTGCTGGGATGCCCACTGCCCACCAAACACAGACCACAGAGGGCCCACCCCTCACCTCCTTTAGGTCTTCACTCCCAGGCTACCTCTCAGTGAGACCTCTCCCTCCTGCCTCCAGAATGCCGCCCTCTGCCTCACAATTTGTATTCCCTGTCCAATATTTTTTCCATATCGTTGATCACTTTCTAATCTATCATATTTTTACTGACATATCTTGCTTATTGTTTGTCTTCCAAATTTGAATGTGAGCTATATGAATGTGGGGGATTTTGTTCATTACTGGACTTCCTGAATCTAGAACAGTACCTGGAGCACTGTGCATGCTTACTCCATGTTTTTTGTAAGAATGAGTGAGTGAAAGAATAAATGAATGAATGTGTGAGTGAATGACTCAGGGAGTGATAACAGGGGTACCACTAGAGAGACTTAGGAGAATGATGACCTATTTAGATATGCTTTTGCAGAGAGGACTCTAGTTTTATCCATCTCCTTATCAACCATCACAGCTTTATTCTTTCTTTCAAAGCTTCCCCTTACATGCACACTAGTCCCAATTTTGTACTTATAATTAATCACTATTTTAATCCTTATGCCAAAACAAACAGAAAACTCCCTTTAATACATTTTGTTTTTATCACTTAGAAGGAGATACTGACATCCTCAGGTTTCCTATCCAAGGCTACGTTCCTGATAGACCTTGACCTAGGACCAGGGTCCCCTGATGCCCAATCTCTCAACTAGATGCAGCTGAGAAAACGTGGAGACAGATAGCAATCTTCACTTTTCTCCAGATCTTCCCTGTTGCCTCAGACACCACTTTCTTCCCTGAACTGTTTTCCATGCCACTGAGCTTTCTCCTTCCTCCCCTTTCAGAGCCCTCTTCATCTCCCTCCACAACTCCTCATTCCTGTGCCTCACTTAGCATTCTTCACCATTTCCCTCTACTCCTAGAAACATATCCCTGGGTGACAGGTAAATTCTAAGACTTTTTCAAGATTTTGTTTCCAACTATAAGTAAATGACATTTAAAAATATCTATATTTTTATTGATTTCAGAAGGGAAGGGAGAGGGAGAGAGAGAGAGAAACATCAATGATGAGAGAAAATCACTGATTAGCTGCCTCTTGCATGCCCCCTACTGGGGTTGGAGCCTGAAACCCCCGCAAGTGCCCTGACCATGAATCGGACCGTGACCTCTTGGTTCCTAGGTCAATACTCAACCACTGAGACGCACCAGCTGGACTAAGTAAAAGACTTTAACTCTTGTACTTCTTGTCTCTTCCACTCTCCTGGAATCCATGGGTGAATGTCTCAGATTTTCAAATTCAATGCGTCCAGAGCCACTCTAGTCTTCCCCCTGCTCCTCCCACTCCCCTCCTCCTCTGTGTGCTGCCTCGGATAACACAACTCTTCCCCACCCAATGTCATTCCTCCTCTGTCACAAAACCTGTGAGGTCAGTCTCTTCAGGTATCCCTCCCCCCACTGTTCCTTCTTCATGGCCACTGTGTCCTCTTAGTCAGCAAGTGTGAGCTCCACCCATTGCCCTAATCTCTTACCCCTGTTCCTGCCTCTAGTCTCACATATTTCCAGTCCACGCCCATTCTTTTGTCAGGATAAACATTCTTAACTGGAGACCATGTTGATATCACTGCCTCAGAGCACCTGGCAACCTTCTCTTGTTTAATAGTCCAAGGTCTTTACCATAATACTTTTCTTTGAGAATTTCACACAACATTCCTATACCAGCCTCATCTGATCCTTGTAATTATTCCCTCTTTTTGCATTTCCTTAGCAAACCATGCTTCATGTTTCCACACCTTTCTACAAGCTCTACCTGTTGCCTGGAAACACCAGCCTCTCTCTTTCACTCAACAGACTCCTGATCATATTCCAAAACCCTGCTCACATTTCTCCAAGAACCTTTCTTAACGCTTTTCTACTGATCTTCTCCACACATCGACCGGGATAGATCCACATGGTGGAATATGTAGCATTTCATTGTTTCTATTTAGTTAGTGCTTTTCTCCCCACATATCCATGTTCTCAACTCATTATATTTGTCAGTGAGTAGAACAAAAGTAGACCCTCAAAACATATTTTTAAAATAAAAGAATGAATTCCTTGAATGCTTGCCTATAAAGTTTATTACATCCACATCACCACCAAAAATTGTGTGATTTTATTCATCTCTAGCCAAGTCACTTTCTCTAAGATCATGTCTATAAGATTATGTGTAACCCATTTTTATCTTTATTTTTCTACAATAACATATTTAGACTTCCTGGTCCAGGTGACAATGCTCAGCTCCTCTCTGCTCAGGTCCTTCCCCAGATGACCCGCACCTGGGTCTTTGCCATGGCCCAGGAGGACAGCAGGTGGATAACCCTCTGGCTTCTGTGTCAGCAGCCTCAATTCTGAGATAAACAGCAGGCATCCTTTCTTTCAGAGCAGTAGCCCACTTGTATTTCCATATAATTACAATATTCCTGACAAAGGCCTTCGCTTTTCCTGCAGTTGACAACTTTGAAACCTGTTCCATAATCTGTATAAAGAAATAGCCAACATTAGTCTCTTAAGACCATCTCAAAAATAACTTTAGCCCCAAGGGCTATGGGGAGGATGGTGATGGATGATGTCTTTTGCGTATGCTCTCCCACATTTCCATGCAACCATTCTGAGAGTAGAAAAGGCAGATCCTTGATTTGGGCTTATACGTCACCTTCCCGATCCCTGGAAAATGAAAAGCCAAATCAGAGGCAACTGGGAAGGCTAATGGTGATGGATGTGTTACAGAGCTAATGTGACTCCTTGACTTAGAAGGTTGTGCAAGGGGACAGATAAGGACTCTCTGAGGCAAACTGGGAAGTGGTACGGCCCTATCAGATGTGTACAGATGCAGTGGTCCCTTGGGAGGGGGATTGAGCCCTCCATGTGCGGGAGGTGGGACATCTAGGCTAGGCCAGGTGAACAGGGGAGACGGTGAGTAGAGTGTTATATAACTGGAAAAAATTTCCCCTCATTATGAGGGAGTGCCTGGGAGACTATTTGGTCCCTTGAACATGTGCCAAGTGACTTGAGTGATGTGAACTTGGTATTTCACTCCATAGTTCAAGGACTGAAATTATTAAATATTAGTTTTTTCTCATCAATGGCATATTTTGAGGATAACTGATAGATAAGAGCAAGGGGCAAGTGTTAAAAATATAGATGGCCAAAACCGGTTTGGCTCAGTGGATAGAGCGTCGGCCTGTGGATTGAAAGGTTCCAGGTTCGATTCCGGTCAAGGGCATGTACCTTGGTTGCGGGCACAACCCCAGTAGGGGGTGTGCAGGAGGCAGCTGATCGATGTTTCTCCCTCATCGATGTTTCTAACTCTCTATACCTCTCCCTTCCTCTCTGTAAAAAAAATCAATAAAAAATATATTTTAAATATATATATAGATGAACACAATGAAAGCAGAGGCCCAGAATCAGAGATCAGGGTACATGTCCGTGGGGAAGACTGTACCCTAAGGGTGCCCCCATCGCATCAGAATCTCCACCACCAATTTGGGATTTGACCTTCACACCCATCCAAGGTGAAGGGTAGTTACCTTCTTCCTGTCCTAACTTCTTTTGCCAGTTGCAGTATAATTATTTGGCTAGACCAAAGAATCAACTGGTCAATCAATTAAAACTATTTTCTCATCACTTTGTTTTCTTATCAGCACTCTTTTTTTTTAATAATATAAAACTCCAAATATGATGCCCATACCTCCGCGATACCATCCACAATCCAGGTAATACAGGAACATCACCTCCCAACGTTTCCTTGTGTCCTTTAGCTTTTTTTTTTCTTGTGGTCTGACCACTCAACATAAGACCTACCATCTTAACCAATCTTTATAAATGGGAAACACCGCATTGTTTACTTGGATGCCCATGCTGTAAGCCAACCTCTGGAATCTATTCATCTTGCATAACTGAAGCTATATACCCAAACATTTAGAACAGCCATCGTGAAGAGCTGTGTATGGATAACATTATTACTCATGGGAGGTCCTACGCACAGGGTTGCCACAGTGACTCAGGAGACATAAGGATGGGGCGGGTGAACTGGGTGCAGGAGGCTTACTTACCCACCAGCGGGGGGTTGAGTGGCACAAGGTAGCGCTTTCCTGGGTGGTGAAGCCCCCGAGAATCATTGGTTCCAGGTCTGAGGGCCTCATCCCTGGGTGCCCTAGTGTCCTCGGCGCCTCCCTGGCTTGCATGCCTGGCCTCGCACAGCCCTGTGTGGACACAGTGGAGGGTGTTCGGTCTCTGTGCAGCTGACCCCTAGAGTTTAAGGTTCTCCCGGACACAGAAGAGAGATGGTCCTCCTCTGAGAGGGGAGGACATGGGAGAAGGAAGACAGAGGAGTCAGGGTTGGAGCCTCCCTCTGGGAAGCCTGGGCCATAGGTACAGCCAGTGCCACTGGGACGCCAGCCAGGAGACTCTCACCTAAAATCCCCACCAGAAAATGGGTTGTCAGGGCTTGTGGTCTCACCACTCAGCCTGGACGCCCATCCCTGAGTGACGGGGGGAGACCCTGTCCCCCTGGCCCTCTGGCCCAGGTCACAGCTCCCGTATACCTGGAAACAGCAGGGCCACCAGGAGTAGGGCCTGTGGCCAGAGGAGTCGCTCCATTTGGCCGTGGGACAGTGAGCCACAGGGCCTGGTGGGCTGGCAGGCAGTGGGGCCCTTTATTGCTGACTGGGGGGAGTGGCCTGTACCCGAGAAGGGCTGCGTTCCAGAGTAATGTCCCGGTCACAGAGGACTCATGGGACACATTGTCCTCCCCTGCTGGCTGGACGAACACTAAGCCATCTTCTCAGGAAGTAAATACCGTGCCTGAATGCCTTGTGTGGGCTGTGAATAAGAAAGAGCAGGGCCCTGGCCCGTTTGGCTCAGTGGATAGAGCGTTGCCCTGCGGGCTGAAGGGTCCCAGGTGTGATTCCAGCCAAGGGCACATGCCTGAGTTGCAGGCTCCATCCCCAGTAGGGGACGTGAAGGAGGCAGCCGATCAATGATTCTCATCATTGATGTTTCTCTCTCTCTCTCTCTCTCTCTCTCTCTCTCTCTCTCTCTCTCTCTCCTTCTCCCTTCCTCTCTGAAATCAATAAAAATATATCTTAAAAAAAGTATATATATATATATACACACACACACACACACACACACACACACACACACATATATATATAGTGTTTTCATAAGCGCACTCAGCTAAAGTGTTGTTCTGATTCATTAAAATCATTTGATCTAATGAGATGAAGAAATTGAGACCCAAATAGTCACCTCTCATGTCCTGTCTGGATCTGAAGGGAAAACAAGCTTCCCAGACATTTCTGAAAAGAACGACCCTCCCACAAGGAGCCGGTTTGATGGGCAAAGCCCGGGAGATTATTAGGAGGCAACTGGCATCACACCTGCCCTAAAGGAACGATTTCTGAGCTCCGGTTCTCATCCGCCAACACTCTGTGTTCCAGAAAAAAAGATCAAGCCCTTTGCCTGCCAACAGCCACCTCCATCCTGATGGGGAGGGCAGCCGGACCCTTGCAGAATAGCTCATTCTTGCTTCTAGCTCTTCCTAAAAGGATGTTGTCCATGCACCTAATGCATAGCATGGTTCTCCTCTAACCTCTCCGGGTGTGAGATCTCAGGTCATTTGAACCAAGGAGAGGGGGAGTAAGATGGCAGAGGCTGCCCGGCCAATGAGGATGCTTGAGGTGGTGCCCCTGCATCTCACACTCATGTTTTCCAGGAAGTGATGAGCTCCACCTGGAGGCCAGGAAGAGGAGGTGCTGACTTTCTCGCCCTTGCCTGGTTCCTCTTCCCAGGAAGGACCTTGGTGTAGATCTGCTTCTCTCTCTCTCTCTCTCTCTCTCTCTCTCTCTCTCTCTCCTTCAAATAATTCAAAAGTGGAAAATGTCCAAACTCCCTTCTTCTTTCTGTTGATTTTCACGAGGCTAATTTCAAAGGCGTACTGGTCTTCCATTTCGAACTGCAGCCTTCAGATCCATCCCACCCTTCAGAGAAAGAAGAGACAGCAATGCTGTTGAGTTCCCGAATGTGTATGCAGTGCGTCAACTATGTCTTACTAATTCTGGAAACAATAAACTAGAACAATCTGCCCTTTGTTCTTTTGCTATTAAGCCATGAAATCAAAAGAGTGCAACTTTGTAAAATAGTGTGACTTTGTCCAGGCTGAGGGGAGCGGTCATTATGAACATGGCTATGTAAATTACACTTGAGGGGGAGGGGCTATTTCAGACACCCGGCCAACGAGGTTATGTGGGCCTTTAGGATCCTAATTCTCAGAAACCGACTGACGAGAGCACTGATGAAACATGAGAGCATTTGAACACTCACTGCTGATGAGTTATATTATGAAGTGAGTGCTAGTTTTTTCCAGGTGTGGAAATAGCACTGTGATTAGATTTTTCTCTGGGTTATATATTCCGAAGTATTTTCCAAGGAAGTGATAAGGCATCTTGAGTGTTCTTGGAAATAATCTAGGATGGGGCTTGTCCAGGGATGAAGCTGGGTGAGTGAGGTGGCTCTAGGGAGATGGGCTGATCCACCCTATTTGGCCCAAAGAGCACAGGTGGGCTTAACCGGTGGCAGCGTGTATGCCTATTAGGAGGCACGCAGTACCAGGCGTGGTTCTTGTTCACTGTAGTGGCCACTGACATTTACGGGCTAGATCAGTGGTTGGCAAACTCAGTCAACAGAGCCAAATATCAACAGTACAACGATTGAAATTTCTTTTGAGAGCCGAAAACCGACTTCTGCGCATGGGGCACAAATTTTCAATCGCACTGTACGTGCGCGCCTGCACATGGTATTTTGTGGAAGAGCCATACTCAAGGGACCAAAGAGCCGCATGTGGCTCTTGAGTCGCGGTTTGCCGACCACTGGGCTTGATCATTAGTCCCCTGGGTGTTTGCAAAATAGTGACATTCTCATTCTATCCTTATTTCATTCATCTGCTGGGCTACTTTTGCAGAGAGAAGCTTTTCATCATAAATTTCTTGGTTACCATGAAACAGTTTGGACGGGAAAGCCAGGAAAAAAGTTCTATTACTCCCTTTTCTTAGGGACAGTGAGAGGATGCAACCCCCTAACATTTCCCAAGGCATGTGCTCTCTGCTGCCACCTGTTGGCTTTGATGCTCACAGACATGCACTTGGGTCAACCTTTTGGTTTGCACCCTTCTCATCATTCATTTTTTTCCTCCTCAGAAATTGATGTTTTGCATTACAGTGTATACTGAACAAATTTACCTTAATATTGATTTATTTTCCAAAGTAAAGAACAAAAGACATACATGACTGTTGAGCAAAACTGCTGATCAGAAAAACAACAACAATGTTATCAAGATCATTTGCTATAACTCAGGGCAAAACAAAACACACGATGCTAACTGAGGCTGTGGCTGATTAGATATATGTTAGTTAGGCTTACAGTGCTGAGACTCAGTTAACCTGCATTGCGAAACTTCCTTTCACAGAGAGAAGGGCCGTAGGGGCCCGGAGGCCAAGGCCCTGCTGTCTGCTGCTCTGCTGCCCCAACTCTGCCGCCCCCGCTCTGCCTCTCAGCAAACCCTCCTTTAATATCCAGCTCAGGGGCTGCACCTGGACTTTCTGGCTGTCAGCTCTCATAAAGGGGAGGCTCTGAGGACTGGCCGTCGGTATGTCTAGGAACCAGGCCCCAGTGGGCTTGGGTATTTCACAGGATTCAATGAGGTGCCATCCGTCCTTTCAAACAGCATGGGTTAGTGTTGGGGCAGACTCCGATTTTGAATTCCTGTCTCTTACAATTCCTCCGGCAGCGAGCAGTCCCATAGCCACATATCTTGTCTGCGTCAAGGTCACCTCTCACTGAAATAACAAAGTAAGTCAGTGTGATCAATTATACCTGAGGATAAGGGGCAAGACTGGCAGCAGGTTTTTGTGGGGAAAGACTGAAATGACACAGAGAATGTTTGAGGTCCCCACGATACCCCCGGGTGCCTGGCCTGCCAGGAAGCGCTGTACCTATAAGGCTGGGAAGCCTGTTACCCAGGAACCGGGCTCCATAAAGTCAACTCAGTTCCTTAAACTGGATTCTAGGCACCTAATTCTAGGTGCAAGGATGACATTCCAGTCACAACCTTGGTGATAGAACCAGTGTTTCCAATTTTGTCTGTTACAAGGACAACATTCTTATTGATTTTACCCAAATAATTATGTTGACATAAAAATAAGAATAAATAATAATTTCCTAATTCTGGAAGCATCAGGCAGGGAGAAAAAAAATAGCATTTTATTTTAGATATTTGCCCATCAGCAAATTTGAATCCAGACTATGGATGCAGAACAAACAGGTGAATTGCCAGGGCTCCTTGCATGGGGCACCACTTTGCCAGGGCTGACCAGCAGCCCCTGAACGTCAGATGAATGGATTACTCCAACACAGTTTCACTGTAAAAGAGAGGCTAAGGGACTGCCTAGATAAAGGAACCAGGCAGCCTTGATTGCCTGCCTCGTTAGGCTTTTATTGTAATAGCAGTTTGAGATAAAGTTTATCTTTAAGATACAATCAGTAGGGGAAGTAATCTTGAGAGGACACATGTGTTTGCAGTATCCTTTAAGCAAGGGCACCCAGGGATTAATCTAAGGATTCCAGTAAACACCCAGGGGTATGCACAAACTTGTTTGGGAAGGTCAAGGAATAATTAGGGGCACCACTTTTGACTCTCCCCTAAGTCTCCGCTAAGGCGGAATTCCAATAAACAGGGCAGGTGGCCTTCCACACGCTTTCCTTTTCTCAGAATGTCCTCCTTACAAACTTTCCAACCAAGTCTCTTGTGCTCCCCAACATGAGAGTTTTTGGTAAGTAAGTTATCCATCTATATTTATTATTAACATAACTATCTAAACTGATGTATATTTATTTCTTTAACTATCCATCTATCTATATCTGTATTTATGTTTATGTTTTCATCTCTATCTCTATGACTATGTCTACATCTCTATCTCTATCTCTCTATCATCTTTATCTATCTTAGCTAGTTGCTCGGGGCTGACTTCCTGAGAGGTCTGTTGATTTATAGACTCCAGGAGTCCCCCTTTAAAAGAAATTTCAGATGGCTTCAGGACAGTTCCCTTACCAAAACAAAACAACAACAACAGCAACAAAACCCCAGAAAAAGAATCCAGGGACAGTCAAGGTTAGCTACACCTGTTCCCCATCCAGGCAAAGCATGTGACACGTTGCCGAAATCCAGCCACTCATGTTTATTGCAGCATCTCAAGGGAGAGGTGGGGGAGGAGAAGGTGTAGCTAGGTCCTCTATGGTTCTCCCAGAAGCCTTTTCCTTGATGATGTTCTCTTTCTTTTCACTGTTGGAACATGGCTGGAGTGTGAGGCAGCATTTCAGAGCCCTCTGGCAGAGAGCAATGAGCTTTTCATTTTTCTGACAAGATTTCACCCAGCTCCCTTTAAGCTTGAGGCATTTATCATAAAAAAACTAATTTCTGGCCCTAACTGGTTTGGCTCAGTGGATAGAGCATCAGCCTTCGAACTGAAAGGTCCCAGGTACGATTCCGGTCAAGGGCATGTGCCCTGACCAGGATTAGAACTGTGACCTTTTGGTTCATAGGTTGATGCTCAACCACTGAGCCATGCCGGCCATTATTAGCTTGTTCGTATAAACACTAGCAGTCAGTAATTTTCCCCAACACTCAAAGGGCTACGAGGTGAGAGGAAAACCCTCCTGAGATGGGGGGATGTCAGAGGCTGGGGTGAAAACAGAATAAATGTAAAGAAGAAATAAGTGTACTGACATGAAGAGACTCTTAGAAAGAGTCAGTCTGATTTCTTCTCCACCTCCACCCCTGCGTTCAAGAGCAGGAAGGGGAGCTGGGTGGTGTGCCCCATGCCTTCTCTTCACTAGTCTGCACAGCGGCCCAATCCTGACCTGAGGCCTGGATCAGTAGCAACCATAAGAGCAGTCAGGTTAAATTAAGGACAGACAACACATCAGAATCCACATTGTACAGTTGCCTCATTTGGATATTTGCAATGAAAGAGTCAGATGGACACAGATTGCAATTAATGTCAACATACAGTATGGACAGGCACTAACCAGAGGGATTGGTGCTCCATTTGCTCTGGTCCTGCCTCTCATAGCATATAAGCTCATATGGATAAACACCCCACATTTGAGGGACCAGGGAACTGTGGCTCCCACAGAAGGAGTCTGTACTCTCTGTCCTATTTTGTAAAGCATCTCAGGCTAGGGTGCTGGACCCCACTTTGACAACAGCTCTTGCATTGGGTTCAACTCCCAGTGATGGTCCAGAAAGAGAGGCCTCTGGGGAGAGGAAGAGCATTGGTGCCCACAGGCTCCTGTGAATTCCCAGAGATGCCCTCTAGAGGCTCATACAACTCTGTGCAGGTGTGAGCACCCAATACACATCTATAGCAAATGTTCATGTACTCAGATAAAATTATACCATACAATCTTCACGAGTGATCTGAAAATGATACCTTGGTCTGTGTCTGAAGTGTGCATCAAAGCCAGTGGAATGAACGGCTCATTGGTGGCCCCAATTCCCATGTCCTTGACCCAGAATCTACTTCCCCAGGCTTATTTCAAACCTCCTGGCACAGGGGCGTGCATGGTGGGCATGGACACTGTGAGCCCTGCACAGAGCTCACTGGCATCTGGGGTGCACCTGGACTCACTGTGAATTCTGCAAAGCCTCTCCTTTGGTCTTTGGAACCCGAGGTGAGTCTAGTCTTGGACTTTAATTTTGGGGAGGATCGGACTAGAGCCATTGGAGGTTCCAGGAGCAGGAAAAAGTGGCAAGAGCTCTGGTTGTGACGGAAAAGTCCTCTCACTGTGGACAGACAGAGCTGGTCTCAGAGCCTGGCTCACCCCTGTGCACCTGCAGGACTCAGCACCTGCTTAGCCGTCTTGAACCTCACTGTCTACACCTGCAAAAGGATGTCAAATGGTCCTTCGCAAACAAAAGAGAGGCTCAGAATATCCCTGAGTTAGGGCAGGGCAGAGTTCCCGGAAGGCACTGGCATTGCAGAGCTAAATGCATGTCAGCATGTGCCGTTGTTGTCACACTCTCCAGCTGCATAGCCTGTGTTTCGGGCATGGCAGCTGGTTATACTCTTTCACTCACTGGCACGAATGAAGTCTCTAAGCTCCATTCCTTTTGATTTCCAGCTATTCTATTCTTACCCGTCTTCCTCTCTATCACAACCATGTTTTAAAAGACCCATAGATGGCTACCCTTGCTTTTATTTCTTTTTGCAAATTTTTCTTTTGGCTAGTGAGCATGAGATTAGGGGTCAAGGGGCACCTTTCCTGCCTTATCTGTGTTTCTGCAAACCTGTGACACCCCGTCCCAGATAATAACTGAAAACGCAGAGTGTTTGTAGAAGAGGCACGAGAGGAATGTCACCTCCTGAAGCCAGTGGTCCCCTGCAGGGCTACAGGGCCCAGGGCACCCTTGATTTCCGAGTTGACCCTGGCCACCTCCTCCCCGAGGCAAGCCTGTCTCTGGTCCACCTCCCAAGATGCACATCCTGTAAAGGAGATCATGTTACCTGGGGCCAGAAAGAGGAAAAGAGCCAGGAGAAGTAGGATCGTCTTCATAACTTGCGGGCTATTGAGAGACAAGCTCGGCATCCATGAAAAATGAAGAAAATACCCACATTTATGCGTTTTCCCTAGTCAAACCCGATTTTGATCACTGAGGCATGAAGAACAGTCTTGGCGCTCCACTGCACCGAGCCCACATACTCGGTGGGTGTCAGCCTGCAGCTTGTCCAAGTGTTGATTTTACTCTGGAAAATTCCCAAGGAAGAACATGGGAGGTCCGGAGGGCACAGCAGGTGTGCACTGGGGATCAAACCTCTTTATCCACCTAGCCCCACGAACGAAACTGTACATCTCCTGGTGGATCATATAGGGGGAAGAGGTTGTGTGCATTGATTTTAGTCTCTCTGTTCACCAGGCGAGGCGTGCCTTTCAGTCCTAGGACCGCCTCTCTAACCACTAAGCACCAAGAATCAGGCTGCACATCATGATTTTTTATGACTATGCATCTCATGGAGGATCATTTGGAAGGGAGGAGAGGGGAGAGGGGAAGGAAGAGGGGGAGGAAGGAAGGAAAAAGGGGAAGAGACATGGTTGTGCGCATTGACTTTAGTCTCTCTGTTCACGCGCCACGCCTCCTGAAGCCCATCAGCCCTTGGCCTCCGCTTCCCAAATCTGCCTGCACTCCCAGGCCCCAGTTCTGCCCCGTGGAGGAGCTGGGTCTCCACTCCTGGGACTAATCTCTGGAATGGCTCGACGTCCCCCTCCCGAGGCGCATGCCCAGCTGTACTGATGTGAACCCGGGTGGATCATGCCCGCAGGGCGGCCACGACTGCAGGCAAACGTCCCGGCGCCCTCCCAGGATCCCAGGATCAGCAGCCCGGCACAGCCGGGGCGGCTTGTGTGGCGCACGAGAGCCCCAAAACATTTCCAACCCCTCCCTGGTGGGCTGTCACTGCTCTTGCCACCCTGGAGAGGCCGGGAAATGTGTGACCAGCTGCCCCAGCGTCCTCCAGGTTTTGCACCGCAGCCCCCAGCCCCCGGGTCCGTCCGCCATTGCCAAAGAGGGTTGTCCTGGGCCCACCCGATCCTGTCTAAACATGTGTGGTCGCCTCTCCGACCCAGCAAACGGTGGTGCCGCCCTGCAAGACGTGGAGAAGGTGTCCTGCGGGGGTCCTCGGGCACCTGCGGAATCTCCCAAGTCCTCTCTAAGCCCGGGAAACGCTTCGGCAGGCCCGTTGCGCCCTCTGCTGGTCGATGAGCGCCAATGCGTGTGTGTGTGTGTGTGTGTGTGTGTGTGTGTGTGTGTGTGTCCTCCCCGCAGCCTCCTCTGGGGAAGGCAGAGCCAGGTGCCTGGACCTCCCCAGGTCTGGGGAGACCCGAGGGGGTAGCGGGGGGCGGCGGGGGGGGGGGGGAGGCGGGGGGCGGGCAGGGAACGTCCTGCAAGGAGCGCTGTCTATGAGAATGCAGGGACTTGTGGGGGCGGGGGGGGGGTGTGGAGCGAGGCGACTGGTGGTAGATGGGGGGAGGGGCGTGCTCATGGATTCCTTCAGAGCACTCAATCAACGAGTGTGCCAGGGAGACCGCGGACGAACACGCGAACACGTGGCAGCACAAGGTCGGCTACCAAGATTTCTGCCGAGTGATCCACGTCTGGGAGATTCACCGTGGCTGTTTTCCTCGTGGCTCGGGTCTGCGTATGATATTTGGCGCTCACGCGAGATTGTGATCACATCTACAGGAAAACTGACCTCATTCGATTAAATGGTTTTGAGAGACAGACGTCGTGCAGCACGTCTTAAGGACGGCATCCTATGCATTTCCTAGATTCGCCCTGTCCCGCTACCACCAACGAGGTGGCTTACCAGAAGAGAAAGGCATTCCCCGAGAGTCCAGATGGCAGAAGTCAAAAATCAAGGTGCCAGCGGGACCCCTTTCCGTCTGAGGTCTCTGGGGTCGCTGGGTGGGGCCGCTGGTGGTGGCCTCTGGCGTCGCTGGCCCAGTGCCTTCAACTCCAGCGTCCGCCTCCCACGACCTCCAAGGTCAGCTTCGGTGTGTCTGCGTCTCCCGTCTCCCTCCCCTTCTCTTCACTGTCTTCCAGATCCTAGGTATGTACTATTTGACAAGTTGTCTGTGATCTTCAACACCCATTTTTATTTCTTTGTTGCTATAAACTTACATCTCTGAATCAGTATTCAAGTCTGGAGGAAGGTAGAAATATTTCACTATCAAAGTTGCTAGGCCTGGCTTTCCTTTTGAGACTGTAATAAAGGGTTTAATCACCAAACCAGTCACTTAGCCAGCTCGTCATCCTTGTTCGGGCCAGCCCTGCCCGCCCTGCTGGCTCAGATGACTGAGAGAGCGGATGGGTGCTCCTCACGCCACAGGCCACACACAGGGCAATAGCGGTCTGGACTCATCAGCGCAGAGTGCAGTTAGAATAATAATGATTCTCTCCTTTTAGATATTCATACATTGTGGCAAGATTGTGATGTCAATGATCTAAGTTTCAAATCGTCCATCAAGATGCTTTTTTGGGGCAGCAGGCTTTGCTCTTCTTTCCTGAGCAGTTAGAATCCTTGCCAATGCACTCCCCTGCCCCATGCCCTCTTTTGCCCCCATAAGCTGTTTGAGACACATCACCTGCTTTAGTGGAACACATTCTTGTTTCTATTTACAAGCCTCGAAAGTGAAGCATGTATCATGCAAGCAGTTCAGGTTTCCAGAAATGACCCATTGGACCTCCATGGCATGTCGCTGTTCCGATCTGAGTTTGCATATTTGGAGTCTCGTATCTCGCAACGAATGACTTTGAAAAGCTGCCTGGGTCGACCAAGGGCTGGGACAGATGATCTCTTCTGTGCCCAGCCGTCTGCCTCAGCCTGGCATCCTGGGCAGCTGCATGTTGGTGGAGTCCCCATGTCCCAACTCTTAACTTTGCAAGTTCAGATCCTCAGTATCATCAGGTCCCCAGAGCGAATCAGGCTTTTGGAGGCCGATACCCAGAAACCAAACTCACAGAAGGCTGATGGACAAACATACCTCAGAATGTGCTTAGGAGGATTAAATGAGAGTGGATATAACTCTGTCTGTCCTGTAGAGTAAGTGTCCTGTAACTGTTGGCTTTCACTTTATCCCGTGACCCATCAAACAAAATATTGGCAGCACAGGGTAAACCCCGACAACTACTTCCTCTTTGGCTGCCTCTCCTGGTTCTTGTGGACGAAAGGGGCCATGTGCTAACCTGACAAGCTCAGGGAAGGCCTGCATGACAGTCTTGCAAACTCAGAGACCTAAAGTCACACCAAAGGATGGTCTGAAATTAAAATTTAACTAAAAGCAGTTTATGGTGAGTAGTCATGTCCTAGGCCAGTATATCCCCTGACAAAGATCAACTTTGGTCTAACTGAGCCTATTGTCTTTTTGCATCTAAGATATCTTGGGGCAGGTCAGGGTAACTTGTAACTTCCTCTTTTCTGGACCCCTCAGGGCACAACCAATGCATCAGGGCGGAGACCACAATTTCCCTCATTGTTATTTTTGTCATGTTAATTCTTGACTATTAACTATCCTGCACCCACCTAAGTAAAAGAAGTATGTGTCTATCATTTTACTTTTTACCTCATCCCAAGGTTCCTCCTCTTTGCTTTCTCCCACCTCCCTAATCTATCACCAGTGGATTTCATGTGAGTCACTTCCTTTGATGGTAATGTATAAAACAAGGTGAAAAACTGCAATTCTCCGTCAATTCCTTGAGATTCTTCTTCCCAGCAATTGTTGACAATGGCAACCCAGGACCTGAAATGAGAAGCTGGGCCAGGACGACCCAGAGTCCGAAGTCCACACCTCAGGTGAGTAGTGAGGCAGACAAGGGATGAGGCCAAACATGAGGTGAGCAATGGGGCCTAGTGAGGGGGCCTTGAGGTGAGCTGGGGGTGGGGGTGGGGTGGGAGCAGGTACAGCCAGCCTGTGAGGACCAGAAAAGTGTGCCTGGACTGTTTCTGGGGTACAAGTCTCAGGTGCCAATTTAAGTGAGACCAACCATGGACCACCTTTCCGTGAGCTCATCCTGTAGACTGGACAGTGGATTTAGGAGTGTACAGTTCTGGTCCCAGTTTACTTGAGCATTGCGAGGGCCAACATTACAGGCTTTCAGAAACAAGAGCTGAGTCTTAAGCCTAAATTTTTCAACAATGAAGTGGAAAACTATAAAAATGATAAATTTATTAGTAATGAAAAAAGACCCTAAGAGGTTTGTTCCATGTCCAGAAGAACATGGCTTGTAAATGCAGACCCAGGCTCAGATCAATTTTAGAGACCAAAGCCTTAGAGGAGTTCCCTCTACCAGAACTGCTGCAATTACACATGAAGAAGTGCAAATGAGAAAAGGAGCGAATGTGGTCTAAAACGTTTGGAATAATTTCCCCCTCTGACTGCCAGGAGACAAACTGGGTGCCCAAAGAAAAGGCCTCTGGTGTTCTCACCACAGCAATCCAGGTTCTTATACTTTTTCACTATCCCATGTTTTCCTCTAGTCCTTTTTTTTCTTTCTAAAATGAAAATGGCTTTGTTTTTTGCAGCCTACTTAAACTAAACAGAAATATACAATTAATTCAAAACCTCACCCCAAGAGGTAAAATCTGCTTTTGTTTTAAGTACATGCCCTTCCAGACAATTCTACATGCACAGTTCCTTTCCTCTGCTTTCTGTGGATTTAATTTACTATTCTAGATTCCAAGAAGGGTGTAAAACTTGTAAATATTCAGCTTGTTTCTTTCCCTAACATGTGCACTAAGATTGCATATTTTTCTGTAAGTCTTGTAATGTAGTATTTTTATTATAATTCAGTTCTAATTATTTTCTAACTCTTGGGCCCCTGCTCTTGAGCCCTGCTGACAGTGTGAGGCCTGGGTCCTGTGGTTCAGCTCCTGTGTCTAGCATCTGGTAACTGGTGTCTGGTGTCCAGTGCCTACTTAGGGGCCTGGGTTCCTAAACACAGATCTGAGTTCCGACTGCAGTGTCTGTGGTCTCGGGGAGAATTGTGTTTAGCTCTTTGTCTGGGTTCTGGGTTCTGTTTGGGTGTGGCTGGTTTTTTGCATTCCTGTGTGGGGCCCACATGCAGCTATGACATCAGGGCCTGATGTAAGATGTCCTGTGTCATTCTCTGGCACCTGGTGTCTGGCATTCACGGCCCAAGGTCTGGCTTTATGTCTGAGGTTTAGCTTTTGGTTCGTGGGCTGCTGTGGGGACCGGGGTCTGTTTCTGGGGTCCAGAGCCTGGCTCTGCTGTCTGGTGTGTGTTAATGATGGTCCTTGCCTTTAGCTCAACGCCAACTAGAGTCCTTGTCATGCCCTGAGGAACCCTGGGGTCAGGCTGCCGTGAGTGAATTCCCTTTCAGGTGACACAGTTCAGCTCCACTGTGCTCCAGTCTGTGTGTTCTGGTCTGGTCCTGGCATCTCCTCTTTGCTCAGTTCAGACAACTTGATTAGTGAGTGTAATGTAGTAGGACATTTGCAGTCACTCCCTGAATTGAGTTTGTATGAGAAGTCCCAGTGTAGAAATGAACACGAGGCTCTGTTGTTGTTTTTTTAATTGTTGTTGCTAAATTTGAGCTCAGTTATTCATCAGGAGCCCTTTATAGTAGGGATCTTTATTCTTATCATCCATATCTGTCATCTGCTCTGTGAGTTGCACAGAGAGTCCTGGGGTAAGGGACGAGGAGAGAGCTGGAGGCAGGTTTTCTATCCTGGTTTGAACCAGCTATGAAGGAGATGAGGGGTGTCTGGGGAAGAATGTAGTAGACCTGGGACAACATTTCCATTCTGCCTTGAGACCAGTATGTGAGGGGCAGAGCAGGTGTTTGGCTAAAGCGGTGAGGAGAGAACAGGAGACAAATTACTTATCCCCTTTAAACACACCTTTAAGGGGGTCATGAGTCAGTGGGCAAGGAGAGACCTGCAGGCATATTCTCCCTCCCTGCTCCAGCCGCTGTGAAGGGCACAGTGGTTGTTGGGGTACGTGGCCAGGAAAGACCTTGAGCAGAACTCTGTATCACGGCTCTAACCAGCTTGTGTGGTTACAGCGGTTGCCTGGCAAAAGGAGAACCCCCTGTAGCTGAATTTCCATCCCTGCTTTTGCCAGGATGTGATGGGAAAGAGGACACGAGGAAAGGGGCCGGGGACATGAGGGCCAGTGGAGACCTTGAGGTGAATTATGTGTCCCAACTCCAGCCCAGCTCTAATGGGCAGCTGGCACCTGTGGAAAGGGCGAGGAGAGACCTGGATGCAATGTCTTCGTCTTGGTGCAGGCAGTGTGGGGGGTAGAGAGGGTGCCTGAGATAAGGGTCGAGTTCCAGCGAGTGTTTGAGAACCAGAGGGGGTGCCTGGGTTGGGGTGCACTGCAGCCAGCTGGAGTCTGTGAGCACTTTCTCCCACTGTTCTCAAGTCAGCGCTTCCACAGGACCAGTTTCCTGGGGAGAGTCCTTCCTGTTCCACCCCCTCCAGACAGGATTCAGGAGTGCACTGCTTCCCAATAGACACATTTCAAAATCTATATGATTTATTGATTTTTAGGGAGAGAGGAAAGGAGAGGGATAGAGAGACAGAAGCATCAATGAGAGAGAGTCATCGATCAGCTGCCTCCTGCACAACCCCTACTGGGGATTGAGCCCGCAACCTGGGCACATGCCCTGACCGGGAATCGAATGGTGACCTCCTGGTTCATAAGTCGATGCTCAACCACTGAGCCACACCAGCTGAACTAAATAGACCAATTAATGAAATTAATTTGTCTATTAATTTGTCGCCAGGTGTGAGGTGTGAGGTGAAGGATACAGAGGTGTAGTAATAGACTTAAATACAAAGATACATTTTGTATGATAAACATGTCTCCTCAGGTCAATAGAAAAAATGTGCATTCTATAATAAATGGTGTTGGGACATGAGGCCAGCAGCAGGTCATAGATAAAAGTCCAGCTGCAGCCCTAGCGTGTTTGCTCAGTGGTTACAGCGTCGGCCCTGGGACTGAAGGGTCACTGGTTCAGTTCTGTTCAAGGGCACCATTCCCCACCTGGTGGGCTGCAGGTGAGAGGCAACCCATAGATGTGTTTGTCTTCTCCTTTCCCTCCCACTCTCTCTTAAAAAATCAATGCTAATACCCTCCCGTGAGGATTAACAACTAAAAAGGCTAAACCATAAAGCTTTTACCTGATGGAGGGGCGGGGCGGACTTGAGGCGGGAGCTGGTCTGGGACTTTGGGGCGTGGCCTTGCTGTGCATCCTGCTCGCCATGATGTGCTTGCAGAGTGGGAAGTGAGGCGAGAGGCGTGTTGAGCCTGAGGGAGTGGAGGTGTGGACCTGAGGAGAGGAAGGTGGCCCAACTGGAGCCACTTGGGGTTTAGGGTATGAGGCAGGAACTGGCGGACCTGAGGTGAGTGGTGGCCTGGGAGCAGCTTGGCCGGGTCCTGAGGTGTGAGGCGCGGCTCAAGGAAAGGCTGGCGGGCGCGAGGCTGAGGCTGAGGTGAGCCGCGCGGAGGCCGTGAGGAGAGGCCAAGGGGTGTGAGGCGTGAGGTGAAGGTGCAGAGAACGTGAGGAGAGGCCGCCAGGTGTGAGGCGTGAGGTGAGGGTGCAGAGAACGTGAGGAGAGGCCGCCAGGTGTGAGGCGTGAGGTGAGGGTGCAGAGGACGTGAGGAGAGGCCGCCAGGTGTGAGGCATGAGGTGGCGCAGTGGCTGGGCCCACAGGTGAGGCTGCTCAGGCTCGGCTCCCCGTTGTCACTGTCACTTTTATTTCTCAGGAGCCACAGCCCCCGCCCAGGCTCTCCTGTGGCTTCTGTGCCGAGCCCTCTTGTGTGTCACTGTCTGCAGCTGTAATGGACGTTCTCTGAGGAATGAAGATGTGTTTCAGCTGCAACAACATGGCCCTGTGACTCGGTTGGTCCTGGACACAAACAATATTGCGGCTTTGATCCCAGGTCCGGGCGTGTCCGGGGTTTCTCTGTCTCCTCCCCATCCTCTGAAATCAGTGAAGATTAAACGGGAAAATACGTAGATAGTTTAAGCTTGGAAGTTCACAAAGACTACTGGTTTAGCTTCTGGATGTGAAGCTTTTATTTACCATCCAAAGGTGGGAATAAAGAGGACACAGCTGTGCATTGTGAATGTTGATGTTAAACTGGTAGTTAAGTTTAGAAAGAACCTATAGTTTTCCCCCATTTTTTCCTAAGAAGTTTCCATGGCGATACCTGGTTTTCAGGAGGGAACGTTAGCGTAATGGCCTCAGCTTCAGACCTTAAGGGAAACAGGAACCTGCTGGCCACCCCACCCGCACATGTCCCATTGCTTTTGGGTTTTCTTACAAACATAACCTGCCAAGTGTGCTGCGCTTTTCCTAAATATCACCCTGCTTCACCGTTTCCCGAAACCTTTACTAGTATATTCCAAATATTACCTCATTGTTTTTCGCACTCAGTTGTATGTAAATTAATGGAGCAGCACAGAAGTGTTAGTAAATGACCCCAAACCATCAATAAATTGTGTAAGATACAGATGTCTCTTTAGTCCAGTTGTGTCAACATGCCTTGTACAATACTGGTTTTGGGACACAAGGCAAACAGTGGGTCAAAGATAAAAGACCACCAGCAGGATTTTTCCTGACTTGAGAGGCCAGTGGACGTCAGTGACCCTTTCCTGTGGGACCACTTTTCACGAGAATGTCCTGTGGCTGAACACCAGCATCTGGAGCACCACCTCCCTGTCAGTCCACTGAGATGCGCGGTCCCATCCTGCAGTCTCTTTGGAGGCAGAGCCCAGGCGCTGAGGCTCAGTTTGTCAGCAACAAATGTTAAAACTATAAAACAGGGATTCGGCCTGGCTGGTGTGACTAAGTGGTTAGAGCGTGGGCCCACATCCCGAAGGTTCTCGGGTTTGATTCCCAGTCAAGGGCATGTGTCTGGGTTGTAGGTTTGATCCCCTGCGAGTACGGGAGGCAAGCCATCGATGTTTCTCCTTCACATGGACGTTCCTCTCTCTTTCCTCCTCCCTCCCTCCCTCCCTCTCTGAAAGATGAATGAGGAAAATATTCTTGGGTGAGGATTAACAAAAAAATTGTGTGTGTGTGACTTTTACAATTTACAGAATGAAGATCCCGAGAGGTCTGTTCTGTGTTCAAAAGAACATCACTTGTAAATGTTAGAACGAGGCTCAGGTAAATTCCATGGACCCAAAGGTTAGTAGTCCCCTCTCTCAGAACTGCTGGGATTGCACATGAAAAAGTGCAAATTATGAAAGGAGCCACTTTGGGCTAAACAATTAGAAAGAGCTTCTATTCTCTTTAGACTAAGAGACCAGGCTTGGCAGCAAAGGAAAGACTTGTGTTGTCACCACAACATTCTAGCTTATTATTTGTAAACTAGAGGCCTGGTGCACAAAATTTTTGCATGGGGGTGGGGGGTGGGGGGTGTCCCTCAGCCTGGCTCGCACCCTCTTGCAATCTGGGGCCCTTTGGGTAGGGTCCCTAGGCCTGGCCAGTGATTAGGGCCTATCGGGACTTTCCTTCCCCCAGTTGCCATTAGCTGGCCCTGCCCCCGCCGCTGCCAACGCTTACCATCTGTGCGGCGCTGCCCCCACCCCTCGCCCCCCACTGGTTGCCTCTCTCTGTGGGCGACAGGCATGGGGTGCGATGGCTTGGCTGGCCTGGGCTTCCCTCTGAGGGGCCATCACTGGCTGGCCCGCACACCTGCCACAGCGTCGCTGGCTGGTGGCCTGGGCTTCCCTCTGTGGGGCAATGGATTGCGGGGAGGGGGCCCCCAGATTGATCACTGTGCAGAGGGAGTCCCCGCCCACCTGCCACAGTGCCACCTCCGACCGGGTAGCCTAGGCTTTTTGGGGCGATTATGGAGCCCCGCCCCCTGTCCCATCGATCACCCCGCCGATCACCCCGCCGGTCTGTTGCCTGGGCCTCCCTCTGCGTGGTGATCGTGGGGCGATGATGGGGCCCCCTGACCAATCAAATTGAACCTGCATTGGCTGGCCTGGCACCAGTGCGTGTCATAGTGTGGTTATCTAGAAGGTCCCCTAGACGGTTGATCTGCTTTTCTGTTGTTCGGTAGATTTACATATTATGCTTTTATTATTATAGACTAGAGGCCTGGTGCATGAAATTCGTGCACAATGTGGGGGTGGGGGGGCCCTCAGCCCAGCCTGCATCCTTTCCAATCCAGGACCCCTTGGACATCCCTCTCACAATCCTGGATCGCAGTCTCCTAATCGCTCACCTGCCTGCCTGCCTGGTTGTCCCTAACTTCCCCCAACTGCCAGCCTGATCACCCTTCACTGCCTCTGTGTGCCAGCCTGTTCACCCCTAACTGCCCCCCTGCTGGCCTGATCGTTCCTAATTGCCCCCCCCCTGCCAGCCTGGTCGCCCCCAACTGCCCCCTCCCTGCAGGCCTGGTTGCTTCTAACTGCCCCCCCCTGCTGGCCTGGTCACCCCTTACTGCCCCCCCTACCGGCCTGGTCTCCCCCAACTGCCCCCCACCCCACTGGCCAGGTCGCCTCTTACTGCCCCTCCTGCCGGCCTGGTCACCCCCAACTGCAGCCCCCCGGCCTGGTCGCCCCTAACTGCCCCCCACCCCACCGGCCTGGTCGCCCCTCACAGCCCCCCACGCCAGCCTGGTCGCCCCATGCAGCCTGCTGTTCAGTGGTTTGATTGTCCCTCACTAACTCCCCTGCCGGCCTGGTCATAGGCAGCCATCTTGTGAGGGCATGAGGATTAATTTGCATATTACCTCTTTATTATGTAGGATTATCCCATGTTTTCCTCTAGAACATATTTTCCTAAAATGAAAATGGCTTTGTTTGTTGCAGCTTACTTAAATAATGCAGAAAAAATAAAAGTAATTCAAAATTCTACCCCAAGAGTAAACAAAAAACTGCTATGGTTTTAAGTATATCCCCCTTCAAACATCTACACACACACACACATTTCCTTTGTTCTGTTTTCTCTCCATGTATTTTACTGTTTTAGGTATATACATATATTGATTTCAGAGAAGAAGGGAGAAAGAGAGAGAGATAGAAACATCAATGATGAGAGAGAATGATGGATTGGCTGCCTCCTGCATGCCCCCCACTGGGGATGGAGCCCACAACCCGGGTATGTGCCCTGGGATCAAACTGTGACCTCCTGGTTCACAGGTCAATGCTCAACCACTGAGCTACACCGGACAGGCTAGGTTCCTGATACGGATACAAAGCATGTAAATTTTCAGCTTTTATTCCTAATATGTGCATATATGAGTGCACCTTTTTTCATCGTAAGTTTTGGTATGTACTATTATCATTCAGTTCAAATTATTTTCTAACTCAAATTGTGATGTATTTGGTGGTTATTTAGAAGCTGTATTTCATAACTTTTAAATATTAGGAGTTTCTAGGTGCCTTCTGTTCCTGATTTCTAGATTAACTAGAAATGTGCTATATATAGTTTTGATTATATAGAAAAAATAAAAGTAATTTATAACAAGAAACGTAATTTATAACAAAAAATTAATTTATAACAAGAAAAGTAATTTATAACAAAAAAGTAATTTATAACAAGAAAAGTAATTTATAACAAAAAATAAAAGTAATTTATAACAAGTAATTTATAAAAATAAAAGTAATTTATAACAAGAAACGTGCTATATATAGTTTTGATTCTTGGATGTTTTTTGAAACTTGCTTCATGGTACTGCATGGCCTCATAAACTATAATTGAAGTGTGCTACTCTGCTGCCACCTCGTGTGCAAATTGGGAATAACACATTCGTGTCTTTCAGCAGGAAAGGTTGTTGGGTACAGTGGGTTCTCTGAACGTTGAATAGTTTGCTGCTCAGGTTGTTGAAGTTTTTTACATCTTTACTGAGGTCTTTGTGGGAGGCTATTGGTTCTGAAAGAGGTGTGCTCTGTCTCTGAATGAGAGAGGTGTGATAAATGTATTATGGTTATAAATTTGTCTAGTTTCCCTTGTAGCTCTGTTCTGTGTACTTTGATTTCATGTTATGACGTGCTTGCGAATGTAGATCTTCCTGATAAAATGAAGTTATTGATCTGAAGTGCTCTTCTTTATTTATAGACATGCTTTTTGCCTTCAAGATTTGTGTGTTATAATATAACTAGAGGCCCGTTGCAGGAAGATTCCTGCAAGAATAGGGCTTCCTGTGGCAGTCTCTGCCGCCCCGCCTGCATCCCTCCCTTCTCCACTGCCCTGCCTGCTTCCCTCCCATCTCCACTGCCCCGCCTGCTTCCCTCCCATCTCCTCCGGCCCCGCCTGCTTCCCTCCCTTCTCCACCACCCTGCTTGCTTGCTTCTCCGCAGCTTTGCTCCCTTCTGCAGTGCTTGGCTTCCTTCTACGCTATCTTCAGTCTTTGCTCTGAGCCTGGATATGCAAAATAACCGCCATCTTGGTTTGGTTAATTTGCATACTGGCTCCTGATTGGCTGGTGGGCGTGGCTTGTGGGCATAGCGGAGGTACAGTCAGTTTGCATGTTTCTCTTTTATTAGATAGGATTTTTATTTGGTTTATGTTTGCTTAATATATCTTTTTCCATTCTTTCACTTTTGATCTCTTTGTACCCTTATGTTTTAGGTAGTTTTCATTTTTTTATACTAGTTATGAGTGAAATGAGTTGATTTTATTTCAATATTTTTTTCTCATTCAGTTGTCCAACACCATTTTCCACTGGTCTAAGGAGATATTTTTATTATAGCAAACTTCCATATGTATTTTAGTCTATTACTGGACTTTGTATTCTGTTCCATCAACTTTTGTATTCATAGGACATTACCCAAGTTTTTAAATTACTGTAGCTTTATAACACAATACATTTTTCTATCCGGTCAAGGTAGCTTTTATTCATTCATTTGCTTTTCAGATGTTTCCTTTATTATTTTCAAATATATTTTTATTGATTTCAGATAGGAAGTGAGAGAGAGATAGAAATATCAATGATGAGAGACAATCATGGGTCGGCTGCCTCCTGCATGCCCCCTACTGGGGCTCGAGCCCACAACCTGGGCATGTGCCCTGACCAGGAATTGAACATGACTTCCTGGTTCATGGGTCAATGCTCAACCACTGACTCTCACTGGCCAGGCTACCAGGAGTTTCTTTTTTAAAATATATTTTATTGATTTTTTACAGAGAGGAATGAAGAGGGATCGAGAGTCAGAAACATCGATGAGAGAGAAACATCGATCAGCTGCCTCCTGCACACCCCCACTGGGGATGTGCCCACAACCAAGGCACATGCCCCTGACTGGAATCGAACCTGGGACCCTTCAGTCCGTAGGCGGATGCTGTATCCACTGAGCCAAACTGGTCAGGGCTACCAGGAGTTTCTTGATACTCATCTATTACCCCTTTTCTCCATCCTAAATTTTTTGAGATTACCTAACGAAAATTAACATGACACATATCCTGCACTTTTTCTAAATATCACCCATTTCACCTCCACAACCTAAGACCCTGGCTCCCCATTTTCCAACATTCTCTGTTCCTAATCTTACCTTACTGAGGCCCAGTGCATGGGTAGGGTCTGTAGTGGCTGCTGGCTGCCAGCCGGGGTGCCTCCCTTCCCTAGCCGCCTGCTGCCACTGGCCCTGCCCCCTGGTCGAACTCCTGGTCGAACTCCCAGTGGAGGGGACAATTTGCATATTAGACTTTTATTACATAGGATTTTCTTTGGCATTCATTTGTATGTGAGTTTTCCTTGTGCATGTATTAAAAGTAGTCCATCTCTTGTTAATTTGATCATGTTAATTTGGATATTAGCTCAGTTGTTAGAATTTACAAGGTATGAGGTAAATAATTACTTTTTAAATCTCCCACAGTTTTGAAGAGCCAGCCTTGTGAAATTATTGGCTGGAACACGGCTAACTTCTCACGCTGATGCAGCCGAGAGATCATGGACACCTGACAGGAAAGGTAAGCATTGTCGTTTTTTTTTTTTTTTTTTCATTTTGTTGGCCCTTTGTGTGTGACACTGCAGGGTTTAGTAGAATTGTGAATTTCTGAAATTATTTTTTTCTCTTATACATTGACATTGGCATGAAAAAAAAGTATTTGTGAAACTAGCTGCTTGAACTTAGAGCAGTGATGGGCAACCTTTTGAGCTTGGTGTGTCAAACTTCGCCAAAAAACTGAGCATAACTCGGGTAGTGTGTCACTTTGAGGAAAAAACATTATTTCGCAAATGTTTCCTCCTCAGGAGCAGCAAATGTTTCATTTCTGATGAAACGCGGCCACTGAGGCAGCCGCATGCCCAGGATGGCTACGCATGTCAGTGCTGACACGCGTGTCATAGGTTCGCCATCACTGACTTAGAGTGACATGGGCTCTTTCTATGGAATCAAGGGTGTTTACACAACATGAGGATCTGGTTCAGTTCATGCATCTGGCATCTGGCACCTGAGGTCTGGTGTCTGTCTGCAACTCTACATTGTGGCTGTGGCATCTTAGTTATAGATCCCTGCTATTTGTCAAGGGTCTGTGGTTTCACGTCAAATATGTATTCGGTGTATGTCTGGGGTTTTGGGTGTCTTTGGGCGTGGCTTTGTGTCCTGGGTTCTGTGCGGGGTCTGAGTGCAGCTATAGATTCAGATTCCGGTGTGTGGAATCTGGTCTTAAGAACTAGCTGTCAGTCTCTGGCATCTGGTTTCTGGCTTTTGTGCTGCATAGTATGCTGGAGTCAGGGGAATCGCTTTGAGTGTGAGTCCCAGGGCCTGGGGTCCAGGTTAGGGTTTGTGATCTGCTGTATGGTCCAGGTTCTGGAGTCCAGGGTGTGTGTCTGGGGTCCTGATTGTCTCTGGCATCTAGTGTCTGTCCACTGATGGTCATTGCGTTGAATTCAACACTAATAAGAGTCCCCAAGTTTATAGAGTTGAGGCAGGGTATTAAAAAGCTAGGAAAAGTCCTTGGCAAGTGGAATGGGAAATCTGAGACTCTCACAGGGCCTAGTAATTTATAGGCCCAACTAGTAAGTCACAAGAACGTATCTTCCCTAACCTAGGATGCTTAGGAGCCAATGGGTTACACATTCCAGACAGTGTCTGGGCAGATCCCCCTTAGTTCAAGTCCCTTTCCAGTGACATTTTTTAAGGTGAAACTGGTCAGAGAATGACCCTGATCACTGTATATGCTCTTTGTAATGCATCAGAATATCAAAGCACACACCTGGGGAGTCGATGAATCCTCTATTGAGATATTCCAATGAAACCTCCCCTAAAATGGTCTCCTTTAAAAACCAAGTAAGCCCTAGCCGGTTTGGCTCAGTGGATAGAGCGTTGCCCTGCGAACTGAAGGGTCCCGGGTTTGATTCTGGTCAAGGGCACATGCCCGGGTTGTGGGCTCCATCCCCAGCAGGGGGCATGCAGGAGGCAGCCGATCAATGATTGTCTCTCATCATTGGTATTTCTTTCTCTCTGTCCCTCTCCCTTCCTCTCTGAAATCAATAAAAATATGACTTAACACCAGGACATTTTTTTTCCATTTAAAGAAATATTAATTCGCCGAAACCGGTTTGGCTCAGTGGATAGAGCGTCGGTCTGTGGACTGAAAGGTCCCAGGTTCGATTCCGGTCAAGGGCATGTACATTGGTTGCAGGCACGTCCCCAGTGGGGGATGTGCAGGAGGCAGCTGGTCGATGTTTCTCTCTCATCGACGTTTCTAACTCTCTATCCCTCTCCCTTCCTCTCTGTAAAAAATCAATAAAATATATTAAAAAAAAAAAGAAATATTAATTCAAGACTCTCCAACATTGTTGCAATGAACCTTCTCAGGTTCCTAACCACTCATGGACATCTGCCCCTGTCTGTGACACCTCCATCTACAGTGGAAATCAAAAGCTTTTCAAGGAGAAAAAGGACAGATATCCAAAATAGCCAGCTATCCTGAGGCACTGACAAGGCCTGTATACCTACAGGTATTATTAAGAATCAGAGGCCCGGTGCATGGATTCATGCGCCGTTGGGGTCCCTCAGCCTGGTCTGCAGCCTCTCGCAGTCTGGGACCCCTTGGAGGATGTCGGAGTGCTGGCCTGCAGGGATCAGGGAAAGCGGCAGTCCGTCCGAGAGCCCCTGAGGGATGTAGCAGTGTGTGAAGTGGCAGGCGGCTGGGAGGAGCCCTAGCTGGGGCCAGGAGCTGCTTGCGCTCATCCCGGCCCCACTGCTCCTGGCACTGCTGCCTCTCAGTAGTGCCCCACTGCAGAGGCGGGAGAAGCTCGTGCCGCCGCAGCTGCCCCTGCCAGCTGTGAGCCCAGCGTATGGCGCCCGTTGGTCAGCTGAGCGGCACTCCCTCTGTGGGCCACACTGACCACCAGGGGGCAGCATCTGCATTGAGCATCTTCCCCCTGGTGGTCAGTGTGCATCATAGCGACCGGTCGTTGGTTGTTCGGTCACTTAGGCTTTTATATATAGAGATAAGAATATTTATACACCTGGCTGGTGTGGCTCAGTGGTTGAGTGTCAGCCTATGAACCTGGAGGTCACAGTTGGATTCACTGTCAGGGCACATGCCCGAGTTGCAGGGAAGGCTTGATCTCTGGTGGAGGATGTGCAGGAGGCAGCTGATCAGTGATTCTCTTCCAAGGTCAATATTTACCTTAAATAATGCTGTCTATTTTGTTTTACACCTACGATAACATACTTATTATATCTAAAGAGAGAAAGAGAGAGAGAGAGAGAGAGAGAGAGAAACATTGATCAGTTGCTTCCCATAAGTGCCCCTATCAGTGATCAAATTCACAACCTGGGTACATGCAACCTGTCATCGAACCTGCCACCTTTTTGATATGTCTTTAGTGTGTCCTTTCTGGAGAAGGGATCTCAGATCATCTAAAAATTAAGTTGTTTGTTGTTTTGTTCATGATTATTACAAATTCCTCTTTTTGGCTAACAAGTGATATTGGAGGTATTTGTAACTGTTTTCTTGCATTTCCCAGGCCCTCTTTTTGCTCTTTAGGTAGCTTCTTTTGGTGCCTAGAAGATGCAAATGTTAAAGAAAAAATGACTTGTGTGTTTATTTGTCATTGTTTTGGCTTGGGAAGAGATTGCTCCAATTTGTCAAAATGAGCCTCATCTTGTGTGTAAAGTGTGTCGTCATTGCGTAATTTTATTGTGTTTAATTTTTTCTAATGATATTTATCCTCCTTTAGGTTAGATTAGAATTTCAGAGGGAGAGGGTACATTGGTCAGGGTCCGTGTCAAAAGTCATGGGTGAGAGTTTAAGGTTTAAATGCAAAATATTAAGGTTTAGAGGTCAGTGCTCATGGTTGAAAAGTCAAGGGCCAAGGTGCAAGGCTTGAGCATCATGGTTCAAGTGTCCCATCAACTGATAAGCATGGTCAGACTGACCCAACAGGAGTCAAAACATCACCTCATCCACATCATCTCAGGGAAGGCCAATAACTGACCACTGTGACCCCCGGGCCTGCCCGTAGCTGCATTCCATCCCCATTCTCACCCCAGCCCCTTCCCCTTTCTAGTCCTGTCCCCGCACCTGCTGGAAGACGGGATTTGAATGCCTGTAAGCGCCCTGTCTTCTTGGTTGGCTGACCTTCTCAGTAAATGACTTATATGGTTCAAGCCCGCCTTATTGAACACGCTGACAGGCAGCCTGAGTCCAACCAGGGATTTAAAAGTAACTCTAGGGCTAGGGCTAGGGCTAGGGCTAGGGTTTAGGGTAAGGAATAGAGGTAGGGGTAGGGCTAAGGTTTAGGGTTCAGGGCTAGAGTTTATGGTTGTTTTTTTGTTTGTTTTGTTTTGTTTTTTTTTAGAAATTCTGTAAGCTTCCAAGTGTGTTTCCCTTTTTGTAAACATCAGGCAAAATGTATGTATTCCAAATACCTAAGTGGTTTTTGCATTCATTGTTATGTAAATTAACGTATCAGTATAGAAGTTTTAGTAAATGATGCAAAACCATTGCTAAATTTTGTACGATGAGGAGGATGTCTCCTTAGATCATTTGTGTCCACATTTTTTGTAAAATAACTGGTTTTGGGACCCGCACCCACAGTAGGTCACAGCTAAAGGTCAACCATTATGCATTTTCCCCAATTGGAGAGGCGGGTGGAGATTAGGGAGCCTTTCCTGTGGTCCCGACCCCATTTCAGGAGCACGTCCTGCAGCTGGACGGCAGCATGTGGAGCAGCACCTCCCTGTCCGTGTACTGAGCTGCGTGGTCCCATCTTACAGTCTCTCTGGAGGCAGAGCCCAGGCGTTGCTGCTGGTTCTGGCAGTTATGAATGTTGTAAGGTAGGAACCAGGAACGTGGCCTGGCCGGTGTGGTTATTGGTTAGAGTGTGTGCCTGTATCTGGAAGGTTCCTTTGTGTGATTCCCAGTGAAGGACATGTTTGTGGGTTTTCGGTTTGATCCCCTGTGAGTAGAGGAGGTAAGGAATCATGGATGTCTCTCCTTCACATGGATGTTTTCATCTCTGTCTTGCACGCTCATCCCTCCCTTCCGCTCTGTCAGAAAGCTCCAAGAAGAAAATTTTTTTGTGTATTAACCACATACACAAAAAAGAGTGGTAGGTGTGTGAATTTTACACTTTCTGGAAGTAAGACTCCGAGAGGTGTTGTTGAAAAGCAAATAGGCTGTTAATGTTCTAGGCATGCTCAGGTATATTGCAGCGAGGGACTTAAAAGCTTAGCAGTCCCCTCTGTCCTAAGTCTTGTGATTGTGCATGAGGAGGAGCAGATGATGCCATTTTTGTGTAACTGATTTCCAAGAGTTTTTCTTGTCTTTGGACTGACAAGAGAACATGGTTGAACAAATGTGCAAGGGCGCAGCCTGTCAGTCAGTCAAGTTCTGTGCCACAGCGATCCTCTGCTGCCCTCTTGTGACCATTATATGAATAACACATTTGCGCTGTCCTTGGTGCTGAAACTTCAGGTCTCAAAACTCGCCAGAAAAAAAGCCCCCAAAGAAACCCAGCAATGGAGGCTGTCCGTGGCGGCAACGCTTCCTTCGCCTAATGGACTGGTATGGTGACCCGGTGCGTTCAGGATGTGAGCTCTTCACCTGGAGGCGCTTATTCTTGTGTCACTCAGTTTCCAGGAGGCTACAATTATGGAGTAGCCAGTCCGTCCATTGAATGTCAGGGGTATCGGGAGAACATGTTGTTCCCGAGATCCTCAGCGAGGGGTGGCCATTCTTGAGGCATCCAGTCACCTGGAGTCTGCTCTGATTGAGGCAGCCAGTCCCTTGTAGATGGTCATCACTGAAGCAGGCAGCCATTGAGCTGGAAGCCACCATTCTGGAGGCAATTAGTTGGTTAGTTAGTTATTTCGTCCTGGGGATGCAAGGCTGTTCCTGATAAGTCCGTCTGTACCGTGTAGACCGGCAATGTAGGGGCAGTCAGTAGTGGGGAGGCTGTCATTCGTAGGGTTTTGGTTGTTAGACGGAGGCAGTTTTTATTATGCGAACGTGTTTTTTCCTCCAGCCAAAGATTCTGTTGAATAGGCTGGTGTTGAAACATAGTGCTTATTTTATTTGAGTAAAAGGTGATTACTTCCTAAAGGAAGAGAGAGGGAGAAAGACATATGTATGTTGCAATGGAATCCATGATGAGGGAGGGAGAATTCCCAGAAGTCACTGTTATGCCTCTGGGTTGTGCACCCCTTCCCTCCCATCCCTGCCAAGGGTCGGTGGTGGTGGTGGTGGTGGTGGTGGTGGTGGGGGGGGGGGTCCCGGAGACTGTTGTATGGAAGTTCTCTGTCAGGTGACTGCCATCCTGAACAAGATTCCCCCCCCCCCCCCCCTTAGCAAGTAAAGTAGAGAGCGTTGAGTTGTGTATGCTGTAAGTTGATGTTGCACTAGTGAGCATTAGCGGGATACTGCTCCTATTGAGTGTTAAAGATGTGACATTGAAACCATTCCCTCCCAGCCTCCCTGAGTGGCAATCTACCTGTTATCCTTTTCCTGTTTGCAGCACATGGCATCTATAGTTGAATTTGTCATTTGATAAAGTATGATTCATGTGTCATTTTCCTTATCTTAAGTATGAAAACCTCATAGTTGATGAATTTTCTGAATCCTGTGAAACTTAAACTCCAAATTCTCTAACTGTGTGAAGTGCAATGAGGAAAGAGAAGTGATATGTTTTGAAACGTAAAGGTTTGTATGGTAGTTAATTTTGTTCAACTCCATGTACGAATATCATGGTATCAAAATAAGAATTTTTTAAAGAAAACATCCATTCGTATTGAAAATATGTTGCTTTTAATTGAATCTTCGATGAGAGCAGAACACCCTAGTTTTGCAAAGTTCTTCCCAGGAACCTCCGTGCTAGCCATTGTGTGTCTGTCCATGGTGGTGATAGGACTCTAGTTGTAAAGCCATTGTCCAGCTTCCCCAGCAGGTGGCGCCAAGGCCTCGCTGAGGAGACATGTTTGTGTATGAGTTTCTTTTCTTTTCTTTCTTTCTTTTTTTTAATATTTTATTGATTTTCTAAAGAGAGGAAGGGAAAGGGATAGAGAGTTAGAAATATCGATGAGAGAGAAACATGGATCAGCTGCCTCCTGCACACTCCCTACTGGGTATGTGCCCGCAACCAACGTACATGCCCTTGACTGGAACCGAACCTGGGACCCTTGAGTCCGCAGGCCGACACTGTATCCACTGAGCCAAACCGTTTAGGGCTGTGTATGAGTTTTTGAGTGGGATTTCCCTGTGATCTATGATGTCAGGACACTAATGGGGCAGTGAGTCCACATGTGCCCCATTTGTAGCTGGTGTGTGAAAGGTGGGATCCTGTGAGCGCCACCCCCCCCCCCCCCCACCGCCAGGTCAGGTGCTGCTAAGGCAAAAAGTGTGTTGTTATTTGTCATGTCCCCTGAGGCACGTGGTGACCCTGTGCCTTTTTTTTTTTTTGAAGGTTATGGTTGCCCCCACCAAAGTGTGTTGGAACCGAGCTGAGTCTCCCCAAATGTTGTCAGGAGCCGCTCGTATGGAGGGCTCGTTTTTTCATTGGAAATGAAATTGGATGATGTGTGAGTTGGAAGAGTCCTAGTCCTAATGTGGGATTCTTTGACAACATGATTGCATTCCCATGTGAAGAATGCGAAGCTGTTTCCAAGGAGTTGCTACTGGATAGCCATGTCCTCGGGCAATGTCTTTCCTGAGGACGAGCCATTTGCATCTTTAGCGGGCTATTGTCCTTTTGTATATGAGAGGACCTAGTTGTGAAATATTCTAGTTTTTTTGAAGTTCCGTTTGTCCGGCCCCCGAGAGCGCAGCCCCGGCCCCCTGGTGCGCATCAGAACTGTCTGTATTGTTATTGCGATCCTGTGAATGGTGACTGTTAAGTCCTCTGCACCCACCTAAGTTTTGTTTTTCTTTGTAGCCCACCCCAGAGGTTTCTGTGCTTCGCTTTGTCCCACGTCCCCAATGTCCATCTCCTTCTTTGAGTTAAAATGCATAAAATAAGAAGTTAAAACCGCCATTCTGGAGAGCACTTTTGTTGTGTCATTGTAATCGTCATATTAAAGGTACGTGTTAGCGTGGAGGTATCAGGAGAGACTTATTTTGAAGCAGCAGTGCTGCCGTGTCAGGTAATTGCAAAGTTTTTCTCCTGAAGAAATGATGCCATGAGATTGTCCTCTGTATATGTTCCTATTTTTGTATGTTTTGTATCTGTTTTGTAGCTCGCATGTGTTATTGGTGGGCCTCACAGTCCCAGTCCCTTCGTAGTCCCAGTCTGTCCATAGCCTTTCTTAATGTGGAAGTTATTGTGTCAAGTCGTGTTCTGGGTATTGTTTTTTGCGAACCTGTTTCCTTGTTAGTGTGTGGCCCTGTTGACATTGGGAGTCGTCAGGAAAAGAGGTCTTGCAACGGCAAACTGTTGTGAAAAGGCAGAGACTTACTGAAACGCTACCAAGAATTTGAAGATGATGTTGAATTTCAAAGTGTGTGAGCTATCCTTTGTGTATGATTTCTCAGTTTGACTTCTGGAAAGTCTCCTAAATTGTTTCCAGCTTTCGGTTTCATTTTGTTTTCCGTAAACATAATCGTTGGCCATTCTGGAGGAAGCATGAGTCATTTTGCATGATAATGGGAGAGAGCATGGCTTCTGGGCACTCGAAAGTATTGGGGAGTTCTTGTCAGGATTTGGAAGGAGGAAGTGCCTGGGGTTATCTGAAAGGGCTTGAAGGGGCTTTGATGACTTCCCTTTCGGTCAAGTGAGGGAGAGCATCCTAAAGAATGGCAGGTAGCCTGTGGAGCATAGTTGCGGAAAGCATGGTTTTTAATGTTGAATGTGTTGTATTTCTGAGGTGGGTATTGATCTGCTACGAGATTTTGGGCATCCATCCATGTGTTTTGAGTTCAGTTGCGTTGTATTTAAAGTAGGGACATGGTAGCATTCTCTTTCTAGAGTTTATGAGCACGGAGTGAGTATTTGTGGACATTTTTTCCATAATGTCGTAGATTGGGTAGAAGGGAGTGTGTGTTTGGGAGGGAGGGAGGGAGGGAGGGGGGGAGGAGAGAGAGAGAGAGAGGGAGGGAGAGGGAGAGGGGGAAAGATGGGGGAGAGGAGAGAGAACTCTGATGTGAGAGATACATCAGTTGTGCTTCGTATCTGCATAGACATGTTTGGAGGCTCGTATCCTTGCGTTTTTAAGGCTTTCATTTGGGAGCCTGCCAGCCCCCACCCCCCAGCTCCTCTCTGTGTTGTTATGTTCGTTTTTGTGGCGTCCTAATGAAATGGTTGTGTTGAAGATAAGCAGCTGTGTAGCTGAAGTCCTGGTAAGTGTCTCCTTGGAGAAGGGGTGTCTCTTATTAGGTTTGCTTGAGCAATTGAGTAGATAGCCTTCTCCCTCGAAGTGGCTTTTCAAGTCATTTCACTATGGATGAAGACCACTTATCATTTGCGGTGACCACATTCCATTCTTTCCCCTCCGGGTATGCATGAAGAAGTCTCCGCCCCTAAAAATCCCGCCCAAAGTCCTTTTTAAGCGACTGATTCTTCTCCCTGGGTGCCGGAGCCATCCAGGCTCAGCTATATGATGGGTGGATGAAGGGATCAATGCGTCATACCTCACCTCTCTGGCCTTGTGTGTTCCTCTTTCAGCAACCTAAATCCCCCTCCTCTTATTCCTTCGACAGGACCGTGTCCATCTGTTCTAGGGAGCCGTGGTGGATCTGTTTGTTTCAGCGGCTGCGTGGAGATGGCTTTGTGCAGGGTCGGACAGCCCTGCGGTGGTTCCTGTTCAGGTGCGTGATGCTCCCCTCGTGTAGTGTGTGTGCTATGTTTTGGCTCTCTCCCATCTCTGGTAAAGTCTCGTCTCCTAATTTTTGTTGTTGTTTCTTTTTTGCAGGCCAAGTCCTTCCAGGTGAAGTCTGTGTTTGCCCAGCAATGTCAGTCTGCCCTTCTTTGGGCGATGCCCAGTGTGGGGCTGTGCATATGTGTTCATCTTGTCCACAGGTAAGTAAGTGTCAAGGTCAGTAGCATGAATGACCGACTTAAAGTGATATTATGATTCGAGATGATGAGTACTTGCTAAAATGCCAGTGGACTGTTAAGACAAGTGTTGAGTGTCATGATGTTTGTGCAAGAATTGAACAGAACGAGGAAGAGAAATATTGAAAGGTGATCCCATGATGATGTGCTGTGTGTGTTGAGAAAAAGGCTGTTGCAGCTAGCGTGTCCGTTGAGTCCAATCCCCTGTAGTTTTCTGTTGACGTCTGTGTTTGTGAGTTAGAATCGCTAAAGCTGTGCCCTTCCTTTGCTATGTGAAAGAAGAATGAAGAAGGTCTGTGTCCATTTTGGATGCCCCAGAGCAGGAGGTTTGCATAGCAGTTTGTTTAGAGTTTGTCTAGCCTGTTGCCCTTGTGTGCTGCAGTTTTTGGGATCCGGTTGAATGCTTGTATCAGGGGACAGAGAGGCTGCGGCATCCCCGAAACATTGTCATCCCCCAATTTTTCCAAGATGTACTGAAACCTAGCAATGTGAGTAGTTACAGTGTTTTTACTGTGTTTTGAATTGTTAAAGATAGTATTTCTGTAAGTGTTTCATGGTTCTTATCTGTTTCCCCTCCTGTTGTACGAGATGGCCAAGGTATTTTGAATTTGCAAAGAACATGGAATCTTATCCTTTGATAGCTTATGTCCCCCTTTGGTTAGCCGATGCACTGGGGGTTTATATCCTTTTTCCTATTTAATGAATTTTGTGTCCTCCAGCTTCCAAGTCTATCCTTCACCTACTGGGTCCAGCAGGAAATGTCACACTCTGGTGCCGGTCTCTTAATATCGTGGAGCCATCGGTGGTATTTTGTGTCCCTGATTCCCTGTGTTACGATAGGTGTAGAAAATGTTTGATTGTTTGTAAGTGAAAGAAAAAATAACTTTTCTTGGTCTTGAATTGTGCAAGAAGTCCCTGCCTAAACGTATTGTACCTGGAGAAACAGTGTGTCTGTTCTGCCTTTTGCCCCTCGATGCACTGCAGTGGATGAAGGTTGGAATTGTATAGGAGCGTTTGTTGTAGTCCCCTGGGCAGTATTTTCGAGCTACAGGTCAGCGCGAGAAATGTGGTGTGTAGGTGACTTGAAGTCAGTCGTTGATGTATCCAAATGAGAAAGGAACATGAGCAGAACCGCTTTTTCCATATTTTGTACATTATCCTGAGTTCCGAAAGGCTTTTTATATGCCATGGTTCTGTTCACAGTGGGATAGAGGGAAAGGGGTATTCTGATGTGCACATCAACAGTAGGCACGATGAAAGATCTTAAAGTTCTTTTGATGAAGCAGTCACGGCCATGGGTTTTCAAAGTAAGGTGTTGTGATTCTCTTTTTCTGCAATATAGTCTATTTTTGTGTACCGGGTGGTCTTCTATCGAAGCATGAAGATGTTGCAGTTTGAACAGATGTGTGTCACAAAGTGAGGGCCATGTCTCGATGGTTTCTAGTGTCTGTATATAGGATGGTTCTGAGCCAATGTGACTTGTCTGTGTCCGAAATGTAATTTTGTGTGTGTTAGTAACAATTGCATCTCTTTTGAAGTTTTCAGTGTGCATTACACCATGGCTGTTCCCGATGGGTTACCCAGATGTTTGTATTTTGTATGATTTGTTGAGGTTATCATGGGTTTATTACGTTTTAGACAATTTTTTTTGAGTCATTTAAAAAAAGTAATTGTGTATTTCCTGCAGAGCGCTTATTATTTTTTCTGACATTTTTCCCGAGTGTTGCATGCATGTAGTCATTCTGTGCCGTCTTAATTGTTATCTGTGTAGTATTTTTGCCCTGCGATTGCTCCAGCGGTCGATGAGGTCACAGCTTCCTGTGAGGAGTTTGAACCCCAGTGACTGCCTTTTCCAGGTCTGTGGGATTTGTGCAGCGTGTCCCTGACCGAAGCCAAGCATCCTGAAGAATGTTGATGTCATTTTTGATTGTGTTTCATGTTACCACCGTCTTTTCTGCCCCTCAGAACTGCCACTCACTCCTAACAATGCACATCCTCCACGACAAGCGAGTGTCTGACACGGTTCCTTTTCTGCAAGACCTGCAGTGACTATGTGGAGCTGTAAAAGAATGAAGCTCAAGATTGTCCACGGAAAAGCAGGGACCGTTGTAGTCCGAGCGGCATTGTAAGTGTTGTCCTATCCCGGTATCTGGTGTTGTGTGATGGGCTTCTGCATTCATTTATGGAGGCATTTTGAGATTCCTGAAGTGTTTGATGGGTATGGGCTTTGTAAGGGAACATCTGTCAATTTTTTAATTGTGACCATTGCAGCCATGTAATTCTGCCCCTGAGAGAAACACAGAAGCCATTTAGAGGATGTTGCAACAGTTCATTTTCTTAGTTTGCAATGGTTCCTAGAAAAATGATGTTTTTCCCTGGCCATTTTTCCTCCCTCACCGGTCTCCGTGTTTTCCCATGTACCGCGTACCCATGTTGTTGGTTTGATCCATTGCCAAGGTGTGGTCCAATGTATTAGGTAACTGAAAGTAAGTATTTTTCTCACATCCATGTGTTTGTCTTTATTGTTTTCCTTTCATCTTTGTATCTCTACAATTCAGTGGGAGAAATCTTGATTTTTCTTTTAAAAGATACATGTTTGTATTCTATTATTGTATTTTTATATTTTTTAACTTTGTTTCTCATTACAGAAAGTTGTTTTAAGGAAACACTGTCGATTTTATGAGTCTTGGCGGAAGTCTATTTTTCAGGTTTGTTTTGATGAAATGTGTTCCAGATGGAGAGATTTCCGTGGACGGAGGAGCAGTAGGAGTGTCAGGATGAGGCAGCCACAGCCCCTGCATCTGTGGTTGCTGATGCTTGGGAGCTCTCATGGAGTAGCCACTTCATCCCTGGCTTCTATATGGTCATTGCTACATTCACTGCTGCTGTTTGTTTCCAGAGCACGATCCAGAGCATGAACATCAGGTAATGTCGGAGTGCCCTGCGATTCTGCGTAAAACACAGATACATAAGACATCACGGTTTACGCACCCCTGCTGTGTTGTGCAGGTTGGGGACCTCTCTCCACCGTGACAGGTGAAGTCATATGAGGTGTTTATCCAAAGAAATTGTAATGTGATACAACTTTTAGGCAACGTAAGTTATTGTGATATAATTTAAAGGCATCTGCCCAGCACAATGGGTCATCCCATGCATGGTTTTTGGAATATTCCCCACAGGCGTTGAAGTGCCATGCATGATGCTTTTATGTTTCTGTCACTATGTTCCCTGTGGGAAATCTGCATTGTGTGGTGCATTGTTTTTGGCAGGCTGTCTGTTAGGGCGTTATTCTCTTCCTATAGCTGGTCTTGGGATGGTGGCCCTACCGTCTTTCTTGGATGAATCCCACCCCCTGCTTTTGACTTTGAATCCATAAGTCGTTTTTAAATTCTTTGTTCAACCTTGGGAGCTGCCAAGCCATTTCCCAAAATGGGCACGTTTCTTGAGTGTCCATACTTCTTAGCAGTGCCTGTTCATGGTCATGTTGGAACCTCCTTTTCCAATGTGTCCTGATGAGGTCCTGTCATTTGTACTCCATTGGTGATTGTCTTCCATTGTATTTCTTGGATGCTGTCCTTGTTCCCGGGGGCACCTCAGGCCATGCCCCTTCCTCTGCCCCTTGCAAGCTGAAGGAGCATCCTCTGTCTGGCTTGTTCATTCATTCCAAATGCATGAATGCACTCGTGATTTAGGAAAGAATTGTCAGTGGCTCCTAGGACATGCATACCTTTGTGGATGGCAGGGGCCCGCTGAGCTTCTTAGTAGGCACAGTGCCCTTAAGGTTTGATAGTGCAGGAGACAGACAGCTGTGAGAGGCTTTTGAATAGTCCACGTGAGATTGGAATAGGCCTGCTCTCCAGTGTTCATTAAGCCAGATCTTCCACAGTCTGGGGATTGTATGTGAGTGTTTTTTTTTTCATGCCCCCTTCTCCTGGTGCCATCCCCCCAGTCCCAGCACCTCTTTAATGGTAGCCCTTCGGACAGAATAAGCACATGTCTTTGGTGTGTATAGGAGTCCACAGAGCACACTTTTAGCAAGAAAAGTCATTTAGGAGGTACCTGTTTGAGTGTGAAGGAGACAGAGTCCCTTTGAACCCCAGTCAGAAGTGCCAGTGGGATGTTGGGCATGGTCATAGGGGTAGCCGTCAGCAGGTCATGCCTGCTATTGATTGTGCTGCCTATGGAGGAGCCAGTCCATCTGATTTTTCACGGTTTCTTATTTGGCTCCTTAATAAGCAGCCTAGATGGATACTTGGTTCCATCCGTAGCTGAGAGCAGCCCCATATACCCTTGTGCAGGCCATGAAAGCTAAGCTCATTGTATGGAGGCCAGCCTAGCTGTGAGGTGTGCAAGGTAATCCTGGTAGCTGCAGCCATTACCAAATGGATGACCGTATTTTCTAAGAGCTCCAAGGAGCCTGAAGTAGTCCTAAGTGGTGCTGTTAAATGTCAAGAAAATTTTAGTGTATTTTATGTACTTATAGGCCTATACAGTCGGCTTGAGCCTTCTGTGCAAGTGTTATTTCTCTATATAGCATCCTGAACTCCATGTGTCTGGTGGTTGGTTGGTGGGTGTGTGGCTGGCTCATTTATGGCCTGATAGTGATTCCACTCCTGTTATCCTGTTGCTCATGGATTCCACTAACCCATTTTCTTCCTTTTTAGGTGTCTGCTCTTCCTGTTGTCTACGTCCTCACCACTGATGGTGCTGTTGGCCTAGAGGGACCTGTGTCTTCCAGTTTTCTCTCCGTAGTGACCTCCCCAGTATTGAACTAAGTTTGGAATGTGTGTGTCATGCCATAGCCACATGTCACGGTGTTGCTTCCTTGAAAAGCCTGTCTTTGTGGAAGCTGTGAATCTGTGTGCCATCCCCGTGAAGCCCTGGTGCTTGTCTCTGTGCGGTTGGGGTCTTGATCTGCCTCTCAGTATCTGATCATAGTCCTTTTTTTGAGTGAATAGTGTCCTTTCAGATGTCATTAAAGTACACATGATCTCACACTGTTTAGGGTGGCCCATAAGCATGCTGGCTGGTGCTTTTCGAGAAGTGGAGACAGAAATGCATCGTGTGATACTGCCATCCTGCATCCTTGGACTTGTCTGCGTATAGCATTTCCCTCCCATATTCCAATTTTGTCTCCTTGGATGAGATAGGGCTGGCTGTTCCTTGTGTAGTCTGCAGACCGTATGCTTGTTCTTGTCCTATTGCCACTATTGTCATCTGCACTGTGTCTATTTCATTTCCTCACAGTCCAGAAATGTCACACTATCCTGAACTATCTGGACCAAAGGTCATAGTCAGGGTCTTACCTGTGAAGTCTCAGTCTTGTTTCAGAGAGTCAGGTGACACTGAATGGGCTGTAGTTGCTGTAAATGTTGGATTGCAAGGTCCTGTTTGTGATTTCCATTGACATTTCCTAGAATAGATGGGACGCTCGTGCCTGTCTGCCTGTTCATACAAGTTGTGGTTTCAGCTGCTGTGGTAGTACTCTACCTTTTCAGGCCATTGTTCTCCTTCTACCACATGTGGTTGCTCCAAAGTGTCTCTCAGGTAGCCTATTGCTGTAATGGTCACCCTTACCTACATTTCCTTCCAGTTAGCCCAATGTTTACTCAAACCCATTGTGTAGCAAGCAGCCGTGTATCCTGTTATGTATTGTGGCCTAAGAAATGCATTGCACAATCTGTCATGGTTGCTGTGACAGCATTGGAGAACTTTTGAGAGCATGTAACTTCACTGAGTATGTGAAGTTGGTGTGTGTTGCAGCAAAGTCCTCCCCACCCCCCATAAAAATGGTGTATAAACTTTCCCCTGGATCCAGTCTCCCCTGGCTCAGTCTATCCCTGGTAGCAGTTATCTATTTCTCAGTTATTCCTCTGTCATGCAGATTGTCTCACCTTCATTCTACCAGTGTCTACTCCAGCCTCTGTTCTTCAGTTTCACTACAGCACTCATGTCACTATGATTCCTAAAGATGACGTGAGTGAATGCTGTTAAGGCGTTTAATATTCTTGCAAGTGGTGGTTTTTGCTGGTGATGCATGCCCAACATGTTTATTTGAATTATAGAAAATGTAGGGAAGTGCAATGAAATCACCTGATTATCCCAAGGTCTTATATCTAGTTGGGAGCATATCATTGTGCAGATGAACAGTGATAGCCTTGCTTTATGCTATCAGTCTCTAGTTTAGTAAATGCCACTGAAATCTCAGTCCCCCCCCCCCCCCCCCACGCACACACACACTCTGCAGGGAAACCAAGTTTTACTCAAAGATATAGTATCACAGGTGACTGGCTAGCATTTAATGTTATTTTCCTTTAATGAATGCATTATAGAAACAGTGATGGGTGCTATATCAAGGTGATTGGGATAGTGAAAACACTTTGTGCTTATTTTATTCTTGGTGGTTGCTCATGCTAGGTTTATTGGCCTCTTCTGACTTCATGTTGCTGATACCTTGAAAAATTGGCATTGGCATACTTTTCCTGAAGCAATGTGCACTACCTGTTCCCCATCAGCTGTTCACCAGTCAGCCTGCATACACATTAAGTCAGTCAAGCCACTGCTCCCTCCCCACAGTCATTGTGCATCTGTTGCTGATTTTGTAGAGCGTGCACGAGCAACCACAATCTCAATGGTGTGCAGCATATCCTTATACAGCGGTCGGTTCTGTCCTTTTTTTCTGCCAGTGCCGCCATGGACTCGAGAAAACCAAGCAATGCCAAACGAGTCTCCTGTGATTGCCATAAGTCAGCATATTGCTGTAGCTCATGTGCCTGTTGTCCTTGTGTGTTCTACCACTAGCCCAAGCACACCAGTTTTGTGCCCATATACTTTCCAATTGATCCTCTTTCCCACCATCCTGTTCCTGCCTGCCTCCCCAATGAGCGCCAAGTAGCCTTCCCTGTTGCCATTTTGTGGATGGCTGAGTACCCACAGGGGTTGCATGCTCATGGGCTGGCTCCATGTTGCTGTGCAGCCATTGTAAACCGTGCGAATAAGTGCATGTCATCTGTTGATTTTTGATTGCGCCCCCCCCCCCCCCCTTTTCCCAGTTTTCACCACCACTATCACTGTCTCTTCATTCTGAGTTCTGGAAGTCTGTTCTTCCTGCTGCGCCTCCAAATCCAGGTACCCGTCCCCGTCCACGCTTGTTCATGTGGGAGCTGCAAGCTTGGTGCAGTTCTTGGTTACATGGGCCCTCCCTGTGTGATTGCCACATTCCCTCAGGCCCACGTAGGACGTAAACATCGCGCCTGCGGTCCCGCTTCTTTAGGTGAGTTGCGCAGGGAACCTGTGCAGGGCGGCCCACAGTGGGTTGAGATTTGCAATGTGTCTCGTGTTGACTGCCTTGGACAAAGTTGGCGCTGCTTTGGCTGCGCTTTTTTTCGCTGCGAGTTTTGTGTGCCGTGGTCCACCGAGGTCGCCTAGTTCTTTGGTCAGCATGCGCGGCCATCCGCCCCTTTGGGGTCCCCAGTGACTCAAGCTTGCCTGAGTCCTTTTTCTTTTCCGCCTGTGGGTTTCCTTTACACGTCTTTTCCTTTACTAATGTTCCTGTCTCTTCTCCCTTGCATCGTGTGCATGCGATGTGTTATCTTCTGCTGCCACCTTGTGGCTATTGTTGGAATTAATGCTCCTGTCTTTCCCACGTAGAAACGTCTGCGTGTGCTGTTTGATCCTATGCTGCCGCCTTGTGGCTATTGTTGGAATGGCATGCCATTTCACGAAGGGTGTGTGTCTGCGTTGTTTAGGTGTTCTTTCTGGTGGTAGTGATGTTGACATGCACTGCTTTTCAAATTGGAATGTATTCCTTTGGAGCACATAATTCTACTTTGAGGCAGAAAACTCACAGTCTCAAATTCACAGGTGGGGATCGCTCCTGTTTTGATGAGTGTGATTACTGGAACTAAATATTACAACATCTTGCCTGCACTCTTTTAAGTTAGGAAGAAATCTTGATGCAAGCCTGTCTACTTTGGTCCAGGGACATCATGCTCATTCGTCTGCTGCCTACTATTTGTTGTTGCAGCTTTTTCCTGTGTTTTAGTTAATTTCATGATAACTTGCACAGGCTTTTACAGGTACAGGGTTGGGCGGTATGATGTCAGTGGTTAGGGTCAGTGATGTCCTGGTGCCCTGTTCACAGTGTGAGGGCCTGTGGTTCAGCTCCTGTGTCTGCCATCTGGTAACTGGCTTCTGGTGTTGAGTGCCTGCTTTGGCACCTGAGTTCCTAGACGCAGATCTCAGTTCCGACTGCAGTGTCTGTGGTCTCCGGGTGAATTGTGTTTAGGTATGTCTTGGTCTGGTTTCGGGGTTCTGTTTGGGTGTGGCTGGTTTCCTGCATTTGTTCCTGTGTGGGGTCTACGTGCAGCTATGGCATTGTGTGCTCATGTGAAGTATCCTGTGTCATTCTCTGTTGCCTGCTGCCTGGCACTCACGGTCCAAGGTCTGGCTTTATGTCTGCTGTTTACCTTTGGTTCGTGGTCTGCTGTGGGCACCGGGATCTGTTTCTGGGGTGCTGATTCTGGCTCCACTGTCAGGTGTCTGTAATTGACGGGTCTTGTCTCTAGCTCTATGCCAACTGGAGTCCTTGTCATGCCCTGAGGAAGTCCTGGGGTCCGGATGCCCTGAGTGAATTGTCTTTCAAACTGCACGATTTAGCTCCATTGTGCTCCAGTCCATGTGTTCTGTTGTGTTCTTGTGTATCTCCAGACGACTTATCAGTGGGTGTTCTATGGCAGAATGTTTCCCGTCACTCCCTGAATTGATGTTTGTATCAGAAGCCCCTGTGTAGAAATGAGCACGAGTCTTTTTTTTTTTTCAAGTTTGAGTTCAGTTATTTATCAGGAGTCCTTTATAGTAGGGAGCTGTATACTTATTGTCCACATCTGTCGTCTGCTGTGTGATTTGCATGGGGAGTCCTGGGGCAGGCAAGGGACGAGGCAGATTTCTTATCCTGGCTCGAACCAGCTATGAAGGAGTTGAGGGTTTGGGGAAGAACACGGTAGACCTGGGACAACATTTCTGTTTTGCCTTGATGGGCAGCATGGGATGGGTAGAGGTGGTATTTGTCTAAGGGGTGAGGAGAGAACAGGAGACAAATTACTTCTCCCATTTCCACACACCTTTAAGGGTGTCCTGAGTCAGTGGGCAAGGAGAGACCTGCAGCCATATTCTCCCGGCTTCTCCCGCTGTGAAGGGCACAGTGGTTGTTGGGAACGTGTCAAAGAAAGACCTTGTGCGCAATTCCGTGTCGCGGTTCTGGACAGCCTGTGCGGTCACAGTGGCTGCCTGGCAAAAGAAGAAAGGCCTGGAGCTGCATTTCCCTTCCCTGCTCCATTCCCGGCCTGGGGGGCGGGGGGGGCTGCATGTGGGAGGCTACCAATGGATGTGTTTCTCTTCTCTCTTTCTCAACCTCTCCCTTCCACTTTATCTCTCTTTTTTAAGAAAATATATTTTTATTGTTTTCAGAGAGGAAGGAAGAGGGAGACAGATAGAAACATCCATGATGAGAGTGAACCATGGATTGGCTGCCTCCTGCTCGCTTGTACTGGGTATCAAGTCTGAAACTTTGGCATGTGTGCCATGAGCGGGATCGAACCTGGGACCCTTCAGTCCACAGGCTGACGCTGTATCCCAGGGGTCCTCAAACTTTTTAAACGGGGGGCCAGTTCACTGTCCCTCAGACTGTTGGAGGGCCGGACTATAGTTTAAGAAACCCTATGAACAGATTCCTATGCACACTGCACATATCTTATTTTGAAGTAACAAAACAAAACGGCAAAACCGCCTGCATGTGGCCCGCGGGCCGTAGTTTGAGCACGCCTGCTCTATCCACTGATCCACACCGTGTAGGGCTCCCTCCCACTTTCTCTTAAAAACTCAATGCAAGTGTCCTCCCTGAGGATTCACAGCTGAGAGAAAGGCTAGGCCACAAATCTTTTTCCTGGTGGAGGCGTGTGGTCAGGTTGGCATGAGGGGCGTGGCCGGACTTGACGCCGGAGCTGGCCTTGGACTTAGGGGCGTGGCCTCGCTGTGCGTCCCAAACCAAAGACCTGCGGGATGTGTGCAGAGCAGGGACTGAGGCGAGAGGCCTGTTGAGCCTGAGGGGGCGAAGGTGCGGAACTGAGGAGAGGAGGTGGCCCAAGTGGAGCCACCCAGGGTTCAGGGACGAGGCAGGCACTGGCGGGCCTGAGGCGAGTGGTGGCCTGGGAGCAGCGTAGCCGTGTCCTGAGGTGTGAGGCCAGCAACTCAGGGAGAGGATAGCGGGCGCGAGGCTGAGGCTGAGGTGAGCCCTGTGGAGGCCGTGAGGAGAGGCTGCTGGGTGCGGTGTGTGTCATGCGGCGTGTGGCGTGAGTCGTGACGCATGATGCGTGCGGCCTGACGTGTGAGGCGAGAGGCGGCATATTGGTGGGGACACCAGCTGAGGCTGCTAAGGCTTGGCTCCCCACTGTCGCTGGGACTTATTTCTTAGGAGCCACAGCCCCCTCCCAGACTCTCCTGTGGCTTCTTTTGTGCTGAGCACTTTTCTGTGTCGCTGTCCGCAGCTGTCATGGGCGTTCTCTGAGGAATGAGGTTGTTTTCCAGCCTGAACAACATGGCGCCTCTGTAATGGCCGTTCTCTGAGGAAGGCAGTTTTGGTTCAGCCGCAGCACCATGGCGCCCTGACTCGGTTGGTCCTGCAGCTAAGCATGCTGTGGCTTTGACCCCACGTCATGGTGTGTCCAGCGTTTCTCTGCCTCCTCTGCATCCTCTGAGGTCAGTGAACCTTAAAAGGGGAAATACGTCCACAGTTCAAGTTTGGAAGTTTAGCTTCTGGATGGACAGCTTTTCTTTTCTGTGCAGAGGTGGAAAGAAAGAGGACCAACCTTTGCGATTTTTCCTGTTGCTGTCAGACTGCTACTTGAGAAAGGGTCCCCACTTTTTTCTAAGAGATTTCCATGGAACTGCCTTTTAGGGAGGGAGCCTTATCCTAATGGCCTCCGCTTTAGTCCTTAAGGCTGCAAAGAGGAGCCTGCTGGCCACCCCACCCACACATGTCCTATTGCTTTGGGTTTTCTTACACACCTCAGCTGCCATGTGTGATTTGCTTTTCCTGATTATCATCCCGTTTCTATGGGAGCCCATTCACCACCAGGGGGCAGCTCCTGCAGATAGGAAGCAAGAGAGAAACATTAATGATGAGCGAGAAATGAAGTCATTGATGTGCAGTGGTCTTCTTTACTTGCAGTCATGCCTTTTGCCTTTGCTTGTTCTGTGTGCTGTTATCTTTATTTGCTTGTTTGCTTAATATATATTTTCCCATTCTTTTACTTTGATCTCTTTGTGCCCTTGTTTCAGGTATCTTTCAGTTTTCCTGCTACTTATGAGTGAAATGAATTGATTTTGCTTCAATGTTTTCCCCCATTCCGTTACTCTAGCAGTATTTGTAATGAGATTAATATGTTCTCACTGTTTTAAGGAGATATTTTCATTATGCCAAATTTACATATGTATTTTGGTCTGTTGCTGGACTTTGTACTCTGTTCCATCAGCTTTTCCATTTGCAGGACTTTACCTATGTTTTTATTTATTCGCTTGTTTATCTACCTACTTGTTTATTTATTTATTTACTTATTTATTTATTTGGCAGTGTACTTTACTGATTTTTTACAGAGAGGAAGGGAGAAACATTGATTAGCTGCCTTCTGCATACCTCCTACTGGGGATGTGCCTGCAACCAAGGTATATGCCCTTGAATGGAATCGGACCTGGGACCCTGCAGTATGCAGGCTGGCGGTCGGTCTCTCCACTGAGCCAACCCAGTTAGGGCAGTGGTTGGCAAACTCGTGAGTCAACAGAGCCAAATATCAGCAGCACAACTGTTGAAATGTCTTCTGATAGCTACGTTTCTTAGGGTTACACTTCTTCTAACGCCACTTCTTCAAAGTACACTCGCCCAGGCCGTGGTATTTATTTGGTGGAAGAGCCGCACTCAAGGGACCAGAGACCCACATGTGGCTTGCGAGCCACGGTTTCCCGGGCACTGAGTTAGGGCATTGCCCAAGTTGTTAAATAACTGTGCCATTATAACACAATACATTATTCTATCTGGTCAGGGTAGTTTTTATTCATTCATTTTTCCCCTCACGATTTTCCTATGTTATTTTTAAATCAGATTTTTATTGATTTCCTAAAGGAAGGGAGAGGGAAGGAGAGAGATGGAAATATTAATGGAGAGAGTGAATCATTGCTTGGCTGCCTCCTGCACGCACCCCAATGGGGATCAAGTCCACAAACTGGGCATGTGTCCTGCTCAGCAATCAAATGTGAATTACTGGTTCATGGGTCAACATTCAACCACTGAGTCACACTGGCCAGGCTACCAAGAGTTTTTGGATCCATAGTTTTGAGATGACCTAACAAGCATTAACATGCCACAAATCCTGCACATTGCAGAAACATTACCCATTTCACAAGCACAATCTAAGACCCTTTTTCCCCATTTCCCAAAATTTCCTGTTCCTAATATTGGCATCCATTTGTATGTGACTTTTCCTTGTGCATGCGTTCAATGTAGTGTATCTCTTGTTCATTTGATTATGTTAATTTGGTGATTATCCAAGATATATGAATGTCTGAGGTATGAGTTAAATGATTGCCTTTTCAATCTCCCACAGTTTTGAAGAGCTGGCTTTGTGAAATGATCATCTGGGACATGGCTAGCTTCTCACGCTGCTGCAGCAGAGACATGATGGACACCTGCCAGCAAAAGTAAGCATTGTCATTACTCTTTCATTCTGTTAGCCTTATGTGTGTGACACTGCAGGGTTTTGTGGAATTGTGAAGTTCTGGATTTATTTTTTCTCTTGAATATTGGCATTGGAATGAAAAATGAAGTACTGGTGAGACTAGCTACTTGGACTTGGAGTGACATGGGTTCTCTTTATTGATTCACGGGTTTGTGTGCAGCATGAACATCTGCTTCATTTTGTGTATCTGGCACCTGGTACCTGAAGTCTGCTTATTGTCTCCAACGCTGGATTGTGGCTGTGGAGTTTTAGTCATGCGTCCCTGCTATATGTCCATGGACTGTGGTTTCCGGTCAAATATGTATTTGGCTGTTGGTCTGGGGTTTCCGGTTTCTTTGGGTGTGGATTTGTGTCCTGGGTTCTGTGTGGGGCCCGAGTGCAGCTATAGATTCCCATTCCAGTGTGTGCAATCTGGTCAGAAGAATCGACTCTCAGTGTCTGGCAGGCATCTGGTTTATGGCTTTTGTGCAGCACAGTATGCTTGAGTCAGGGGAATCGTTTTGAATGTGAGTTCCATGGCGGGGCGGGAGGGGGGGGTCCAGGTTTTACTTTGTGGTTTGCTGCAGGGTCCAGGTTCTGGAGTCCAGTGTGTGTATCTGTGGTCCTGATTAACACTCTGGCATCTATTGTCTGTGCACAGATGGTCATTGTGTAGAATTCAGCACTGATAAGAGTCCCCACTGATGATCATGGTGTTGAGTTTAACAGCAATGGGAGGTCCCAAGTTCATTGAATTGATGAAGGTTATGAAAAAGCTATGAAAGGTCCTTGGAAAGTGGAACTGGAGATGTCAGACTCTAACTGTGCCTAGTAATTCATAGGCCAAACTAGTAGATGAAAAGAACGTACCCTCCGTAACCTTGGATGCTTACGGGCAGCTGGCTTGCACAGTCCAGACCATGTCTTTGCAGGTCCTGCTTGTATCGATTTCCTTTCCAGTGCCTTTTCCCAAGGTGATGCTGGTCAGAGAATGCCCCTGATCACTGTGGATGCTCATTGTAATGCATTAGCATGTCAAAGCACACACTTGAGAGTTGATGGATAGTCCATGGAGACATTCCAATGAGACTTCCCCTAAAATTGTCGCCTTTAAAAACCGGGCAAGTCCTGCTTGCCTTGGCTCAGTGCATAGAGCGTTGCCCTGGGAACTGAGGGGACCCAGGTTTGATTCCAGTCAAGGGGTTGTGTGCTCCATCCCCAGCAGGTGTCGTGCAGGAGGCAGCTGATCCGTGATTGTCTCTCATCATTGACATTTCTCTTTCTCTCTCTCTCTCTCTTTCTCTCACTCTCTCTCTCTCTTTCTTTCTCTCACACACTCTCTCTCTTTCTCTTTCACTCTTTCTCTTTCTCTCTCTCTCTCTCTCTCTCTCTCTCTCTCTCCCTCCCTCCCCCCTCCCTTCCTCTATGAAATAAATAAGAATATGACTTAGCACCAGGACATTTTTGTCCATTTACAGAATCATTAATTAAAGACACTCCAATGTTGTTGCATTGAGCATTATCCGGTTCCTAAGCATTAATGGACATCTGTACCCATCTTTGGCACCTCCATGAACAGTGGAGATTAAAAGGTTTTCTAGGAGACAAAGGACAGATATTAAGAACTACAGGCCCAGTGCATGAAATTTGTGCATGGGGCGGGGGGGGGGGGGAGGGGGTTGTCCCTCAGCCCAGCCTGTACCCTCTCCAATCTGGGACCCCTCGAGGGATGTCCAACTGCCCGTTTATTGAATTGTAATTGAATTATTCATTGAAGCTGTGTAGCCTGCAGTGGAGGGTGAGGCCGGCCAGGGGTGCAGAAGCTTGGCTTTCTCCATTGCCCAGGGCAACCACAGCCTCCTGCTCTTCCAGCTCCGTGGCTGCCGCCATTTGTGTTGGAGTTTGCCTTCCATAATTGAAACTTTGTACCCTTGAGTGGAGGCCTGGGCCCGCCAGGGTGTGTGGAAAGCTTGGCTTTCTTCATTGCCAGGGAAACCCAAGCCTCCCTCTTGCTCTCTGTGGGCGCAGCCATGTTAGCTGGGGTTAATTTGCATGCTTGCTCTGATTGTCTGCTGGGCGTGGCTTGTGGGTATAGCGCAGTGATGATTAATCTACATATTGCTCTCTTATTAGATAGGATGGCCACCCATCCTGAGGCATTGAATAGGCCTGTATACCCACAGGTACTATTGACACTTACAGGCATGGTGCACGGATTCATGTGTCCTTGCTGTCAGTCAGCCTGGCCTGCGCCCTCTTGCAATGTGGGTGCCCTTGCAGTATGTTGGACTGCTGGCCTGCGGGGATCTGGGAAACCGGCAGTCCGAGATCCCCTGAGGGATGTAGCAATGTGTGAAGTGGCAGGCGGCTGGGGAGGAGCCCGAGCCGGGGCCAGGAGCTGCTTACGCTCATCCAGGCACCGCTGCTGCTGCCTTTGCAGCATCTCAGTAGTGCGCCGCTGCACAGGTGGGAGAGGCTTGTGCCGCCACAGCTGCACCTGCCAGCCGTGAGCCCAGTGCGTGGTGCCTGTCGGTCCACTTAGCGGCATTCGCTCTGTGGGAGCACACTGACCGCCAGGCGGCAGCATCTGCATTGAGTATTTTGAAGCGATTGCAAAGCAGACCTTTGTTCTCTGCATTGTGTTCTTGGTGTCAGTGTTTTCAGCTACTGCTGTCAGACACATTTCCCTGCGGGTATGTTTCCAGAAGACTGTTTTTTGACAACAAAGCATTTGATTGCAACTGCATTTCTTTTCTGTGCTGTTGGTTGACGTGCTCCCTTCCTTGGTTCGTATTGCAGTTATCCAGGTTGTTCCTCAGGGAACATTTACCTGTACCTGTATTGAGAGCATTTTATTTCACTGTGTTTCCTTCTAACACACGCTGCATCCATCCATCCGTCCATCCATCCATCCATCCCACCTCACATTGTCTCCACTCTATTGATGGTGCCTGATGTGTACACGCTAATGTTTCCATAGTGACTTCTTATGCTGTGCATGCTTGGCTGCCTGGCTCACTTATCATCCATGACCTTAGGAATGCTTCTGTGCTTGTTCGATAGTCACCATAGGTGCCCATGCAGAGAGCACCAAATGCACCTGGCCCTTCCCTTACCTCCAGCAGTGTTCTCCTCCTCCCCCCCGCCCACCCCCCCCCCCCCCCCCCCAGTCTGCGGGGGCCTGATGCAGCGGGGGCCAAACATGGCGGGGATCTCCTTTTTCCACGTCCCATGCGGAAAGAGATGAACGAACCGGTTCTAAGTGGAGGCGGCCAGGGATTGAGAAATATTAGAAATAAAGAGAGGAGAGATAGATTTGAAAGCTGGGGCTGGGTGGATCTTTCTGTGCCTGGCTGAGGCACAGACTGCAAAGCTGAAGCTTTATTTATAATCAGGGACAAACAAGGCAATTAACAATGTTCTTATAAGTTTAACTTGTTTTGGCAGCACTTGCTGCCCCTCCCACAGCCCACCAGCTACCCAGGAAAGATCTAGGGATCAGTTACAGGATCAGGCTTAATTATGCTGGGAGGGGTCTGCCCTCCAAACGAACTTGTTTGTGATCCTGCCACAGGTCAGTCCGAGGCTTAACCCTATAACCGCTTCCTACATCTCACCCTTTCTTTTAAATCTAAGGTACTAATAATGGAAGTAAAATTTAAACACCAAGAACAAATTTCTGACTATTAAAACATTAAAAAAGCAATGCCAATGCAAAACCCAATAACAAAACAATGCCAATGCAAAATCCAGACATGGCTATTAATAAAACAATGCCAATTCAACACAACAATAAAGAAATCAAACTACAGTAACATTTTCCTACTAAATGAAAGTTTCTTTTGCTGATTTACTCAAGAGTCCTCAGACTTGGCTTGCATGGCCAGAAACATGATTGAAGAAGTCGCTTCAACTTCTTGCTTTTCCACAATCTGCTGTGCCTCAGTCGTTTTCTTCAGATGACTCCATGTTGGCACCTCAGTCCCCTGTGTAGCTTAGCTTTCAGTTTTCTTCTTCTTCCGCTTTGCTGTCATCAGGGCAGCTCTCAGTCCTTTTGAGTGAAGGGACACAGGAGCTTCTCTGGGTCCATTGTGGTGATGGACGTAACGCTCTGACACCCAAATTGGCTGCATTGCTCCTTCTGGAAAGATATAAAACACAACCTCTTCTCCACATTATTACTGAATCTGATAAAACTCTTGCCTGGTTTATGCTTCCTTCCACCTAGCTGACTCGGTGGAAGCTATTGTACAGGAGGCCTGATGCCTTTCACCTGCTGTACAATCCTTTGCATTATAATTCAAAATTTTTACAGTATAAAAAGCATGACTGAGCCTCTTTTGAGGTGACACATAACATCTGTCTCCCCTTTTTTGTTTTAATAAATGATTTTAAGAGTACAATTGGCTCTTTCCACTATTGAGTGACATCCATTTTGTCAGATTTGATTAGGTTTAAGTCCTAGGGGATTTACCCCTAAAGTTGGCACAGAATGGAGGATAACATACTGAGGACATTGCTTCCAATAAAACATGGACATTGTCCTTCTCTAATAACATTTTAAAGGCTGAAAATTAAATGAAAAGTTCCTCTGAATTAGTGTGCCCTATAGTAGCTGTTTCAATAAATTTGGTTATACATACCACATAAGCACTGTTACTATAGGTTGATGAGCTCTGTAGCAAAATCTGTTAAGGCATAAATAAGAGCTTGTATTTCTACTGAAATATAAAAAGTTTGAAGGATCTTTGCTCCCCTGCTGCAGTATATCCAGCCTTTTCGGAACTGGATCCATCTGTAAAAATGGTTAATGCCTGAGGTATAACATCTCTTTTAATGTGGCAGCTAATACTATTCCCTGTGTCAAAATAAGGCAAGCCCCTAAGTCAGGGGTCCTGGTAAAACACAAAACGTAAAACATTTTGACTTCTATGCAGAAGGGTGTGCACACATGGTCTGACTGTTATCATGGTAAGGCATCTTCACTATCTTTATTTCTGGACTATTTCTCCTCTGTTCTCGGAGGCCACTACTTATTCTGTGGCTGGAAACAGTTCTATCAGGTCCTCTCTGGGATCCGCTGTTGCAGGCATCCATATGGGCTTTGGAGTTTTCTGGAAATATAAACATATTCTCGACCAAAGGTTAATAAAGAACTCTTTTCTATAAATTAGACTTGGGATCCTTTTGATTTTTGTCCAAATGATTTTCCTTTGGCTTATTTTGACACCATAAGATTTTTCATGGGTGCCTTATCAGCATTATAAATGAAAAATAATTTTTAAGTAAAATTTTAAAGCAATTAAGGCTTGATGTAATTTACTTACAGGACATTTCTTACAGGATATTATTCTACTATCCTTTTTTGATTAATTATTATGAGGCTATTATAAAAAAATTTTAATGCAGTCTTGATGACTTTTATTTTTAATTTTTGCACAAGAATATGACTGCTTTGGATTCATTGGGTGTTAAGCAATTTTACCATAAAATGAACTACCAATAGAAATTTTGGTTAATACTTTAGAAACAGCTTTTTGTACAATTAGATTTTTCTTGACTATTCACTTATTTCATTTAGCCAATTTAAATTAATCTGAAAACTTGACTATTTTACTGTCAACATTTAATATTCTAACAACAATCTTAGTTGATCCTGTAAATATTAATGGAAAGGGTTATTTTGCATCCTTGAGAAAGCCCTGAGCATTCCTGGATTTAGGCTGGATTTAGATATAGGGCAGCTGCCATGGGCCAACTCTCTGTTGCCTGGGTCCCAATCCAAGCTGGGCCAAGTCTCTTTCTGTTATCTGGGTCCAGATCTGATCTGGGCCAAGTCTCTGTATGTTGCCTGGGTCCCAATCTGAGCTGGCATGGGAAGCGCGAAGCAGCCATGGGGCAGGAGACCTCCCTCAGAAGGGGTGAGTGTTCAAGCCTCTGTAATGTTGGGGGGGGGGGGAGGATCTGTGCCCCACCTCTGTTGACCCCCAAGTTCTCTCCTTATGGCCCCTCTGTGACTGTGCCTGTGTTAGGTTGTTCTTCCCCTGAGGAATCTTACCCGTCTTTGACTAACCAGCCATCCTCCGGGTCAAGCAGGGAGATGTGAGGTTCAGTTCTGTCTCCTTGATAGCCTATGCCCCCATGGCCTCCACGCCCAGCACCTGCCTTGGGATCCCCTCGCCAGCTGGCGGGGCCCCGGCACTGATCACATATCTTTGGGGAACCCAGGTTTCTTCTCCATGGAGTGCCCAGCTCACGCCATTGTGCGAGAGACAGATCCATGGTACCAGCCACCATGAGGCTTCAACCTCAGCATGAACAGAAAACTCAGGCAACAGCTGTGGGCAATTGGATTGTGAGAAGAGGGTCCCTCTTGGCAAAAAGGGCAAGAGGGACCAATATAGAATGCTCAAGTGCTTCCCCAGGGGGCCTTCCACACCCTGGAAGGGGTTAAATCCTTTCATGTCCTTTTTAAATTGCTGCCAAATATTCAAAGAATTAGTTTGTAAGTTTGATTGGGATAAATGTACAATATGCTGTTGTAAAATATCAAAAATTATAATGAAATTGTAGAATAATATTATGTAAGGATATTCTTTGCTCTAGGTTATGGCAATTCAATTTCAAACTGGCTATCAATTTCTTTTTGTATAGACAAGGTTTTAACCAGTTAATGTCCCCTAAAAATTTCTGAAAGTCATTTAATCTTTTCTTATCTCCACCTTCGGAGGCCTAATGCATTGGTTATCAATTACAATCCTTATGATATTTGAAGGAAACCTCTCTTTATTTCCTTCCAACATAATTTTTCAGGCTATAGAGAGTTTCATTTAAAAATCTTTGCCACATGAAACAATTTCTCTTAAGGTTATGGTGACCACTAGTATGGATCAGATTTAATCCTCTCTAATAAAACGGTAATATGCAAATTAACCATCACTCCGCTACATAAGCCACGCCCACCAGCCAAGACACGCCCACCAGCCAATCAGGGCGAGTATGCAAATTAACCCCAATCCAAGATGGCTACAGCCACAGAGAGCAAGGTTTCCCAGGTAACAGAGCAAGCCAAGCTTTCCATAGCCGTTGCAGGCCTAAGCCTCCACTCAAGCTACAAAGTTTCAATTATAGAAGGTAAACAAATTCAAACAAAGGGCGGCAGAATGGAGCTTGAGAGAGCAGGCCAGGGTTGCCGGCGGCAACAGGGGAAGCAAAGCTTTCCGCACACCCTGGCCGGGCTCACCTGCTTAAGGCTACAAAGTTTCAATTGTAGAAGGTGAATTAACTGCCACAGAAATGGTTCCACACCAGGCTACAAAGTTTCAACTCTAGAAGGAAAATAAATTCCAGATACCAGGGCCTCCTGCTTAGGTTGCCAGGGGGCGTGGCTGGCCTGCAAACCACCACAGGCCCCTCGACCAGGCCGCCCCACGACCCAAGGGAACCCCACCCTGATCCGGGACACCCTTCAGGGCAAACCAGCTGGCCCCCACCCGTGCACCAGGCCTCTATCCTATCTAATAAAAGAGTAATATGCAGATTGATCATCACTGCAACACACAATATAGCTGCCCCTATGTGGTCAAAGATCCTGCCCCCATGTGGACACAAGATGGCCACCACAAGATGGCCAGCAGGGGAGGGCAGTTGGGAGGCACCCGGCCTGCAAGGGAGGGCAGTTGTGAGGGACCAGGCCTGCAAGGGAAGGCAGTTGAGAGGGACCAGGCTTGCAAGGGAGGGCAGTTGGAGGTGATCAACCCTGCAGGAGAGGGCAGTTAGGGGTTACCAGGCTGGCAGAGGAGGGAAGTTGGGGGCAAACAGGCTGGCAGGGGAGCAGTTAAGCATCAACCAGGCTGGCAGCGGAGTGGTTAGGGGGTGATCAGGCTGGCAGGCAGAAGCGGTTAGGGGCAATCAGGAAGGAAGGCAGGCAGGCAAGCAGTTGGGAGCCAGCAGTCCTGGATTGTGAGAGGGATGTCCGACTGCCCATTTAGGCCCGATCCCACAAGAGCAGTCGGACATCCCTCCAGGAGTCCCAGATTGGAGAGGGTACAGGCTGGGCTGAGGGACAACCCCCCGCCGTGCACGAAATTCGTGCACCGGGCTTCTAGTATTTTAATAACAATCCTCAGTTTATCCTGTAATACCAGTGAAAGAGATTTCAAAATTTTCAAATTTCTCCTTTTTATTAAGCAAGAAATTTATTTTAAGAGTATTCCCATTAGCTAATTTGCATATACAGAGGGATCATGGGAAACCTTCAGTAATTTTCTTAGAAGACTTATTTAAATTGCTTACAAAGACATTGGCTTATTTAAAGGAAGGGGGTTGGCCTTTGTTATTTCAAGATGGCGGCCCCCAAGCCACGTCAGTGGTAAGACATGTGGCCATCATGGTGGCTGCTCAATCTGTTCTTTTAAAAGAAAGTAAAAAATCACACTTCAGACAATCACTAGCTGTTTTTGGTCTTTATTAGAATTGTTTATAAAATTATCGGCTTTTCATTAAGCTGAAAACCTTGATTATAATTTAATAAGCTAATTTATTTAAGTAATTAAAGTAGGTATCTTCATTTTAAAAATAAAGCAAAATTACGTCTGAATTCACAAGCTGCAAATGTTGCCCCACCTCTAGCTTAATGCAGGAGGCTACATAAAGTCAGGCAGTAAATGGTGGCTTCTAATCTGTTCTTAAATATTATTTGGATTCAGTTACTTATAAAAACATTGGCTTCTCATGTAACTTAATTTATATGAGACCTTGATTATATTTTAAAAAGCTAATTTATAAAGTAACTTAAGTAGGTATTTTTAATTTTTTCAAAAAGGCAAAGAAACTTATTCAGTAAACTTATAGGTTTGATACTTTATTGGTCTGATCTAAAAGCATAAACAGTGTCCCACCTCCAGCCGATTCAAAAATGCAGGCTGCTTGAGGCTTTTGTCTTTCTTGAAATTCTGCTGCTGTTGAAAATTTTGGCTATATTTAAGAAATAAATTGTTTTTGCCCTTCTTACAGGCGAAAACTGTCATAACATTTAATATATATGTATATAAGTAAAATATGTTAATTAATTTTTATTTGATAAAGCTTTCCATGTGATTCCAGGTATCAATCGGTTTAATTTAAAAAATATATTTGTTTTAAGAGAGAACAGACTTTTGAAACATTTTGGGGCCCGTGAAATGTCTAAAAGCTACTCTAAAAACCTTGAAATACACTTGGAAAGATCAAATATATATATTTATATATATGATTTGAAGTTTATATACTTAAATTGTCTTAAATATTATCAGTTACATTTAATCTGGATCACAGGATTAACCCTCCTTTTTAAATCAGACCAAGAAGTAACATATTTTGAATTCCTAATTATTTAAGAGAAAACACATTTTATTTTCTCAAAAACACATTTTTATATTTTAGGTATTATTACCACATTTATATAATTTCTCCCAATTCAATTTGAACCTTAAACTTTCAGAGCTTTAAATTTTCAGTAGCAAAATTAAATACTTAACATTTCTCAAATCAATAATACTTTTACATTTTTAAGGATACATTTCAAATAAAATATAAGGCATATTTAATGAATAGATGCAATGCATACTCAGATCAACATTTCAGTATTATAACAATCCAATACATTTAGATCATTTAAATTTATCATTTGATTTAGTAAACTTCCAAGTTCTTTTAAATTTCCAGCCGATAGGCCTGGCCCAGCCTCTAAATTTCAAAACAGTCACAATTTTCCTGCTGGGGAAGTCAAGAAGCTAACTCTCAGCCATTCATATGTAAAGTTGACTATTTCCTTCCTGCTATTTACTTGCCTCTGGTGGGAAATTTCAAGAGTTACTTTAGATGTCTTGGGAAACTAGCCTGTATTTCTTTCTCCGGTTCATCTTTGCCATTTTTAAGGCCAAAACAGTCTCGGGTTTTTATTCTGTACACAGCAAAAAGTCAAGTTCAGCTCAAAACTATGCGCACTCGTTTTTAAACTGGCCTTTTCCCTTTACATGTGCACAGAAACCCCAGATGCATTTATGAATTTGTAAAAGCTTTTAAGTCATTAGCTGGAAAATAAATAAAGATGGCGAAGATGAGGCCTCTCAAAGCGGCCTTTCCCCCACCTCCTTGTTTCTTCGGGGGAAGTTTCAGTAATGGTCTGGCATCCATTGTTTTTATCTTATTTATTTTTTCAATTTTTATTGTTATTTTTATATTTTTTAAGGAAAGAAAAAGATTTTTTAAGATAAAGAATTATTGGCAGTTGCTGAGAAGTTCCTTTTAGACTTGCACCCTTCCACTGCAGGAGGCAGAAGAGGTGCAAATGGTATTCACACAACTGCTTTCTAACCTTTTCCCAGGTTTCATCAACAAAACTTAAGAAATCAAGAATCTGACTATGCCTAACAGAGCATAGTTTAAAGCATTTTTGAGGATTTACCCATGTTTTACACCAGGCTATTTCAATTCAGTTCGATACAATATGCGGGGGCCTGATGCGGCGGGTATCTCCCTTTTCCATGGCCAGCACAGAGAGAGATGAAACTGGTTCTTGATAGAGGCGTCCGGGGATTGAGAAATAAGAAATAAAGAAACTTGACACAGAAGTAGATGCAAGCTGGGTCCCGGGTGGGTCGCTGACCTCTTCTGCTGGAGAGACAGACGACTCCCTGAGCCACGCAGCACATTTATTTATACTCCCATATACAAGGGGGGTTCACCGGAAAACTTAAGATTAAAGGAGCTTGGGAGGGCCCAGGTCTATTTCATTTCCTCTTTTCCGGTGCTAGACTGGTTCCACATCTCAAAGCCCTCTTCCGGAACCTAGACAAAGGTAAGCCAGGAACTGACAACACCTCCGCACTCCTGGGGCGGGGTGCAGCTGTTATGACTCTGTCAAATATCTTGGGCTTAGTCAACAGCAATCTAAAGAATGTCCATGTGTCTTCCCAGGGGGCCCTCTACATCTCCCCCATTTTTAATTTTCAAAAAATCTTGCATTTACAGACCAGAAATAAACATATAAGAATGAAAAATGTTTGAGTCCCAATTTCAATGTCCAATAGTTCCTCATGTGTACATGTCAGCAATGATATCTGGATGGTGACAAACGGTGGCAATGCAGGCCCGACCGTCTCTGGTTTGGTCCTGGGCATCCTGCAGTGACGTACTGCTGCTGACTGCTAGCATGGCAAGGTGTCATCAGCGTCTTTCATCCCTGGATTGTTTTTCCTCTTGTCTTCATGGCTGGAGCATTCCTGTCAATTCCTCTCCTGTAGGAATCCATATGGTTTTGGAGTTGTTTTCTGAAAATATACAAACATATTCTCGACCAAAAGTTAGTAAAGCAATCCTTCCTATAGATTTGACTTGGGATCTTTTTCATTTTTTCCAAAATGATTTTCCTTTGGCTTATTCTGATACCATGTGTGTTTTTTCATAGGTGTCCTGCTCTTAGTATTATAAATGAAAATTAGTTTTCAAAGTAAAAATTTTTTTCTGGATATTTTTCCTTACATAATATTTTTCCACTATTCCCCCCCCCCCCCCCCTTTTTTGATTTAATTATTAGGAGGCTTTTGCAAAATTTTTATAATGCAGTCTTGATCACTTTAAGTTAATTTTTTGCACAAAAATATGACTGCTTTTAGGTTCATTACATGTTAAGTAATTTTACCATGAAATGAACTACCAATAGAAATTTTAGGAACAGCCTTTTGTACAATTAAATTTTCTTGAATATTCAATTATTTCATTTTGCCAATTTAAATTAATCTGAAAATTTGACTATTTTACTGTTATAATGTTAATACTCTTAACAACAATCTTAGTTTATCCTGTAAATGTTAATGGAAAGGGTTATTTGCATCCTTGAGAAAGCCCTGAGCATTCCTGGATTTAGGCTGGATTTAGACATACGGCAGCTGCCATGGGCCAACTCTCTGTTGCCTGGGTCTCAATCCAAGCTGGGCCATGTCTCTCTGTTATCTGGGTCTCTTTCCGATTTGAGCTGGGCCAAGTCTCTGTTTGTTGCCTGGATCCCGATCTGAGCTGGGCATGGGAAGCACGAAGCAGCCATGGGGCAGGAGACCTCCCTCAGAAGGGGCGAGTGTTCAAGCCCCTGCAATATTGGGGGGGTGAGGATCTGTGCCCCACCTCTGTTGACCCCCTTTTTCTCTCCTGATGGCCCCTCTGCGACTGTGCCTGTGTTAGGTTGTTCCTCCCCTGAGGAATCTTACCCGTCTTTGACTAACCAGCCATCCTCCGTGGCCAAGCAGGGTGATGTGAGATTCAGTTCTGTCTCCTTGGTGGCTTATACCCCCATGGCCTCCATGCCCAGCACCTGCCTTGGCGGGGCCCTGGCATTGATCACATATCTTGGGGAACCCAGGTTTCTTCTCCATGGAGGGCCCAGCTCATGCCATTGTGCGAGAGACAGATCCGTGGTACCAGCCATCACGAGGCTTCAACCTCAGCATGAACTGAAAACTCAGGCAACAGCTGTGGGGGAGGGTCCCTCTTGGCAGAAAGGGCCAATATAGAATGCTCAAGTGCCTTCCCCTGGGGCCTTCCACACAGTGGAAGGGATTAAATCCTTTCATGTCCTTTTTAAATTGCTGCCAATCATTCAAATAATTAGTTTGTAAGTTTGTTTGGGATAATTGTACAATATGCTGTTGTAAAATAATATCAAAATTATAATGAAATTGTAGAATAATATCATGTAAGGATATTTCTTTGCTCTAGGCCATAGACATCAATTTAAAGAATATCCATGTGCATTCCCAGGGGCCTTCAATGTTAGCAATGTTTGTGCCACCATAGGACGTCTTATTCTCTTGACCAAGCTGTAAACATCCTGAAGTTCCCCACTAAAGCCATTATAAGTATAATCACATTGGGTTTCGTCGTCTTGATCTCAATTCCTGTTGGTCAATTCCATCTCAGCAATTCCTTCGGCCATTTTCTCAGAGCTCCAGGGCAGCCACCGCAGAACTTGTTGGGCGGCGGGCTCGGCGAAGCTCCGGTGTGCCCGGTGCGCGGCGGCGGGCTGGTCCGGGGTGGCTGCGTCTGCCCTTGGGTCTGCAGCGGTGGCCGGTCGCCGAGCGTGCGCACCTGGCCGCTTCTGGGGCGTTGAGATTCTTGAAGGACTCGGAGGTCAGCAAGCGTGGAGTCTCCCACCCCATGTCTCCCAGGGGCTCGTCTGTCCGTGCTCGGCAGTGAGTGGAGCCTTCCCCTCAGCCGGAGACCGCTGGGGGAACTGTGCCGAGCACGTTCCAGGCCGCCATTGTGTCGCCTGAGCCGTAGTTTTTAAAGTGTGGTCTTTGGGTCACCAGCATCAGCTTCATCCCGCGTACCCCTCTCTTTTATTCTAGTTGTAGAGCATCTGCTCAGTCAGCCCTCCGGTGGTTCTGGATGGTGTCTGCTCTGCTCTCCCGTCGTAGTCTCAAAATTGTTGTGGTAGGCAACAATCAGGCTTCTGCCCTATGCCTCCATCTTGGTCCTTCTTTGTATAGTTAAGTCTTGATTGTTGTTGGTGTCACTGGGAGGAATTGTCCTCCAGGCCACTTGGCTGTGCGGACCCTCTGTGTCTATAAAGGGAGAGTTGCTGTGTGGGAGACACGTTTATGGGCCGGGTCTTGGTGCAGCAAGGCTTTGGCGCTCACTGAGTCTGCCTCTTGAATGTGTCCCTTATGCGAGTGGTTGAAATCTGGTGTCATCTCACACCGACCACTAGATGCCCTCGTTTCTGGGTCTCCAATGGAGTGTAGGTCAGCTACTGCCTGAGGCCCCTCAGCAGGAATTACAGCATCCCTTATATTCGTGACCTGTTTCGGTGTCTTCCCCTTTTGGCTTCCTCCCTATCGCTCAGCTTCCCCAATCTCCCTAGGTGGTCGCTCTTGATACCCCCCTTTGTGGGCTGAGTGCAAAGTCTTGGTGTTGTTAAGCCTTGATTGCTGTTGGTACACTGGGAGGATGTGACCTCCAGTCCAATTGGTTGTGAGGATCAGCTGTGTCTATGCCGGGAGACAGCCCCATTCAACTAGACTTGCAAAATTGTAAAAGCCTCTGTGCTCAGCTTGGATGGGGCGGAGTTACAGGGCGGAGCCTACAGCCTTGGCTTCCCGTCAGCCCCGCCCTATGAGGTTCCTGTGTCTCAGTGTCCCTCTGTACTCCCAGCAAACACCTCTGAGAGAAAAGCGCCCTGGAGTTTCGCGCGCTGCCAAACAGTCTAGTCTCTCCCCCAATGAATCTGGATTCCCAGATTCTCGCCCGGAACTGGGTTTCCGTGTAGTCGGAACTGGGGCTCACCGCAGTCTGGCGCTTTTGTCTCCTTCCCACCAGGGCGATTCAGCGGCACGGTCAACAGACCATCCTCTGCGCACAATCCCGTGTGCGCCTCCGGTGCTCTGCCCTTCGCCGCTTCTCTGCATTTCTGCCTTACAGCCCAGTTTTCCCCAGTATGAGCCTGGCTTCCCCGGGTCTTTCCCAGAACTGGGGTTCAGTGCAGTTGGAACTGGGGTTCAGCACGGTCCGGAGCTTTTGTCTCCTTCCCGCTAGGGCAATCCAGCGGCACAGGCAACAGTCCCTCCTCTGCGCACTTTCCCGTGCGCGGCTCCGGCGCAACTCCTCTGTGCCTCCGCCCCACAGCCCAGACTCCCCCAGCATGAGCCCGGCTTCCCAGGGTTTCGCCCGGAACTGGGGTTCAGTGCAGTCGGAGCTGGGGTTCAGCACAATCTGGTGCTTTTATCTCCTTCCCGCCAGAGAATGCCAGCCAGGCCGTCAGCCGCCCCTTCCTCTCCGGCTCCGTCCTCCCCGCACGCGCGCGGGCTCGTGTCTCTGCCCGTGTCTCCATACCTCAGGCTTTTACGGCTTCTCTGATTTTCCTTGTGGTTTTCTCTTTCCTTCTAGTTGTGGGCATTTCAGTCAGCCAGCTTTCCTGTGGTTCTGGATGATGTCCGTTTTGACTTTTAGTTGTATTTTTGAAATTGTTGTGCCAGGCTGTAGGTTAGGTGTTTAACCTATGCCGCCATCTTGGTTTCTCTCTATAAGTATAATCACATTGGGAAGAAGGAGTTATATGCTTGTCGGAGCTACCCCCAACCATATTGGTGTGGTTAGTAAATACTGGCACTGAATCTCCAGTCCAGGTGGCTGGATTGGCCATAGGAGGGTCTGAAACATAAGTCCAGTAAGTTTCTGCTGCAGCCATACTTACCTGCCAGCTGACAAGTGCCATCATAGCAAGATAAAGGTTGGAGGGGGTTACCTGAACCCCCTGTTCTTTCACCACTTGCTGGGCATCGGTGGTCAGCTTCTTCAGTTGCCCCCATGTGGGGACACTAGCTTCTTGGGTGGTCTTAGCCTGCTGCCTTACTCTTCTCTCCTTTGGGGCTGGTGGCTGGGCTGGCATCATCACCGGAGGTGTATGGTCCAGGTCCATGGTGGTGACGCACCGCTCGCTCTGGCACCCAGATGGGGTTAGAAGCACCTTCTGGGAAGATGCAAATGTGGCCTCTTCCCCACTTCATTACTGGATCTGACCCTTTCCACTGTCCTGTTTGCAAATCCTTCCATCGTGCCATACTGGCAGATGCCATGGCACCAGGAGTTTGATGCCTCTCGGCTGCTGTGTGACCTTCATCGTCACAATTTAAAAAATTTAAAGTGTAAAGGGCATGGTTTAACTGATTCTGTGGAGTAGGATTATACCTCTCTCCCCCTTTTTGTTTTTGTAATTGAGTTTTTAAGGTTCGATTAGCTCTTTCTACAATTGCCTGTCCCTGGGGATTATATATAGGGAATTCCTTTTTTATGCATAATTTGGTATTGCTTGCAAAATTGCTGAAAGGAGGAGCTAGTATATGCAGGTCCATTGTTTGTTTTTATTTCTAGGGGCCGTCCCATGACTGGAAAAGCCACTAGACAGTGGTTAATTACATGCTTTGCACTTTCCCCTGTTCGGGGAGTAGCAAAAATGAAACGTGAGCATGTGTCCATAGAGACATGGACCCACCGAAATCTGCCAAATTCAGGCACATGAGTAACATCCATTTGCCAGATTTGATTAGGTTTAAGTCCTCGTGGATTTACCCCTAATGCTGGCACAGGGAGGTGGATAACACACTGAGGGCATTGCTTGACAATTTGGCGAGCCTGCTCTCGAGAAATATGGAATTCCTTGAGCAAGGCAGAGGCATTTTGATGATGCAGGGCATGCGAGGCCTGTGCCATGGAAAATGGGGTGGTCTCCTTTACTGAGGCAACGAGACGATCTACTTCCTCATTACCTGCAGCCAAAGGACCTGGAAGGCCAGAATGGGATCTAATATGGACAATAAAACACGGGAATTGCCGTTTTTGAATAACTCTTTGCAAGGTGATAAACAGATGGAATAGCTCTTCAGAGTTTGTATGCCCAATGGTAGCAGTTTCAATAATTGTAGCCATTCCAACTACATAAGCACTATCACTGTAGATGTTGACAGGTTCAGAGGCAAAGTTTTCTAAAGCATAAATGAGAGCTTGGATTTCTACTTGTTGTACAGAGGAGTAATTTGTCTGAATTACTTTAGAACTCTTTATACTGTGAAATCCGGCTTTCCCTGAGCTGGACCCATCAGTGAAGACGGTTAGTGCTTGGGGGAGAGGTTGTTCCTTAACTATTTTTGGAAAGATAAAAGTTGTAACAGACAAAAACTGTAAAATCTTATTAGCAGGATAATGATTTCCAATTTGACCAGGATAGTTAGCAAGAGCTGTTTGCCAATTAATAGAGTATTGCCATAGCCAATTTTGCTGTGCTATGGTAAATGGCACTGTAATGAGGGAAGGTTCTTGCCCTACTAATTAAACTAGTCTGTACCGTGCTTTCGCTATGAGCTGAGAAACCAAATCATGAAAAGGTGTTAATACTTTGGTTGGAGAGTGGGCCAGGTGGAGCCATTCTATTACTCCTGGGTCCTGCCAAATGACTCCCATGGGAGTGTGAGTAGTAGGGAAAATTAATACCTGAAGGGGTTTAGTTAAATCTACTCTTGCAAGCTGAGCAGCTTGAAGGGCAGCTTCTACTTTGGTTAAAGCAATACCAGCTTCTGCAGTTAATTGTCTCGGAGAAGATGGTGAGGAATCTCTTCGAAGAATACCATACAAAGGAGCTAAATCTGCAGTAGTCAATTTTAAGGAAGGATGGACCCAATTAATGTTCCCAAGTAACTTTTGAAAATCATTTAAAGTTACTAATGAATCCGTCCGAATTTGTAAGCATTGAGGACGCTCAGTACGTCCTTCAATTAAACTGCCTAGATATTGAAAAGGAGAACTTTTCTGTACCTTTTCTGGTGCAATACGCAGTCCATAGTTAAGAGAGAGTGTTGTAAGTCTGCAAAAGCTTTATGAAGAGTGTCCACATTCTCATGAGCCAATAGGATGTCATCCATATAATGGATGATGTATGCCTGGGGGTGCTGCTGCCTTATGGGGCGGATAGCTGCATCCACAAAATCCTGGCATAACGTAGGACTGTTAGCCATTCCCTGCGGCAGCACTTTCCAGCAGTATCTCTTCACTGGCTCTTTAAAGTTTATTGCAGGGACACTAAATGCAAATCATTTACAGTCATCTGGATGCAAAGGTATAGTGAAAAAACAATTCTTTAAATCTAGAATGAGTAGTTCATAATTAAGAGGAATAGCAGTAGGTGAGGGCAGCCCCGATTGAAGGGGCCATAACCTCCATGGTTTTATTTATTGCTCGGAGATCTTGCAAAAGTCTCCATCCACCTGATTTTTTCTTAATTACGAAAATAGGTGTATTCCAAGGACTATAAGTAGGTTCAATATGACCAGCTTCAAGCTGTTCTTGTACTAGAAGCTGTGCTACTTGAAGCTTCTCTCCAGTTAAGGGCCATTGGTCAACCCAAACAGGGTCGTTAGAGAGCCATGTAATTTTTGCAGCAGTTTTCTGGGTCGGAGAGATGACCAAGGCCCTTAATGAAAAGGCTGTGGCTCCCTGTATCCTAGCCCTCTTCACCCTTGCTGGGAGGACATGGGGATAGGAGATACTCTGCCTAGCTGCCTTTTGCCTAGTCCTTTAACGGGATAAAATCCTTGATTTAACATTTGAGCTGTAACCGAAGCATTGGGACTCATTAGTAATACTCCCATTTGCTCTAGAATGTCCCTTCCCCAGAGGTTAATAGGTAAATGATTAAGCACATAAGGTGTAAAATATCCTGTATTTCTTTCTAAATCTTCCCATTTGATGAGCTGCGCATTCTGTTGAGGCCGAGAGACTTGGCCAATGCCTTGTAGATTGGCAGTGGCTATATTAAGAGGCCATGCAGGAGGCCAGTGCCTGGAGGCAATCACAGAAACATCTGCCCCCGTATCTATTGTTCCTAGGAAAACTTTCCCATTTAATTTTAATTCTAGCTCTGGGCGCCCTCTTTTAACTAGCTGCGCCCAGTACATTTGATTAGAGGATCCAAATCCTCCTTCTCCCCGAAGCTCTGTGGAGAGAAGTTTCCCTGCTGTACAATATGGCAAAATTATAATCTGGGCTATCCTAGTTTCTGGAAAAATTTGAATTATGGTATTTGTTGTTTGTGCTATAACTGTAATCTCACCAGTATAGTCTTGGTCTATTACACCTGGTAAAACCTGAAAACCTCTCATAGTTAAACTACTTCTCCCTAAAATGAGTTCCATGGTGCCCTTAGGTAATGGTCCATAAATCCCTGTAGGGATTGCTTGTGGCCCCATATCTGAAGTTAGTACATATTTGGCGGTGGGACAGAGGTCCAATCCTGCACTTCCTGGGGTGGCGTGGTAGAGTTCTTTGACAGTGGGCCTATCGGCAGGCCGGTATGGTACGGCTGTGCCGGGGTGAGTGACAGTGCCCCTACTGTTTGGCGGGGCCGGAGTTGGCCCCACTTGCCGTTTCCCTGATGTGGGACAATAGGCCGGCCATCAATGTCTGTCTGGGAGCGGCAGCCACTGGCCCAGTGTTTCCCCTTGCGGCAGCGAGGACAAAGACTTGGCTGCCAAGCAGGGTGACTAGGAGAACTTTCCTGTCCCCTTTAGGCAGCCCGTTGCCTGCAATTCTTTGCAAAGTGGCCTGGTCTCCCGCAAGTGAAACAAGTCCTTTTTTCTTTGCTCCCTGAATGGTCCCTCTGCAGAGACTCCTTCAATGCAGCAGCCAAAGTCACTCCCTGAACAAAGGCAGGCCCAATATCAGCACAAATATGGATGAACTCAGAAATTGACCCCCTTTTTCTGTAGGGGCGTAGAGCCTCCTGACATGTTCTATTGGCATTCTCAAAAGCCAGGTGCTTCACTAGTAGGGATCCCGCATCGGAATCTCCAACCATTCTGTCTACTGCCTGAAGCAACCGTGCCACAAAGTCCTGATAGGGCTCCTCTGGCCCCTGTATAACTTTAGTAATGTCCATGGTCTTTTCTCCCTTAGTGGGCAACCCCCTCCAAGCCTTAGTGCCACAAACATTTATCTGCTGATAAGCTTGCAAAGGGAACATCATCTGAGCCTGTAAGCTGTGATATGCCCCGGTTCCTATTAACATTTCAAGAGTGAGAGGCACACCATGTTGTTGATGTTTAGCCGCCTGCTCTGCACTAAGTTCAGTCCAATTGGATTTCCACATAAATAATCTCCAGGGGTAAGACATGCCTTAGCCAGTGTTTGCCAGTCGAGAGGAGGCAGAGCTTCACTAGTTACAGTGTCAAGCAAGCCCAAGACAAATGGAGAAGTGGGGCCATACATGGAAACAGAGGTTTTAAACTCCTTGAGGGTTTTAAAAGGAATAGGCTCATGCACTCTCAGTATCTGCCCTGGGTTGGTAGGGTCTGGCCTTTCTACAACCGGATACATTGTAAGTCCTGTAATATCCTCTCCCGCTTGTCTTGCCTCCTGTAAGGTTAGCTGTAAAGGGGACAGTATTGGCGCAGAAGTTGAAGTTTTCACATTTGGCTGTGCACCTGCTTCTAGCCTTAAAGGCCGGGTGGCGAAGGCCATTTTTGCAAAACTGTGAGCGAGATCTTCCTCATCATCTGAATCATCCCACTCACCGTGATGCTTGATTCTCTTTTCCTAAAGCTCTGGCTCCCGCTCATATTTAGGAGCAACGGGTGGAGGTGGGGAAGGTGGAGGAGGCGCAGAAGGTGGGGGTGAGTAGAGATCTCTTTCCTGAGACCCTGAATTACCCATATTTTTACACCCGGTTGATTCAAATTTTACAACAATCCACTCCTTACCTTAAGTCTGTGGTGCGCGCACACTTCTAGGAGCGATCCCTTGCCTCTTGCCTCTCGTTGGGCGTCAATATGCGGGGGCCTGATGCGGCGGGGATCTCCCTTTTCCGTGGCCAGCACGGAGAGAGATGAAACTGGTTCTTGATAGAGGTGTCCGGGGATTGAGAAATAAAGAAATAAAGAGACTTGACACAGAAGTAGATGCAAGCTGGGTCCCGGGTGGGTCACTGGCCTCTTCTGCTGGAGAGACAGACGACTCCCTGAGCCACGCAGCACATTTATTTATACTCCCATATACAAGGGGGGTTCACCGGAAAACTTAAGATTAAAGGAGCTTGGGAGGGCCCAGGTCCATTTCATTTCCTCTTTTCCGGTGCTAGACTGGTTCCACATCTCAAAGCCCTCTTCCGGAACCTAGACAAAGGTAAGCCAGGAACTGACAACACCTCCGCACTCCTGGGGCGGGGTGCAACTGACATGACTCTGTCAAATATCTTGGGCTTAGTCAACAGCAATCTAAAGAATGTCCATGTGTCTTCCCAGGGGGCCCTCTACAACAATACACTCCCCATTACCTTACATTTCTTAAATCTCTGGCGCGCGCAATTCTTGGGAGAGATCCCTTGCCTCTTACCTCTTGTTGCCTCTTTCATGGCCCACATTGGGCACCAGAATGTGGGGGCCTGATTCGGCAGGGGCCAAACATGGCGGGGATCTCCCTTTTCTGCGTCCCACGTGGAAAGAGAGATGAACGAACCGGTTCTAAGTGGAGGCGGCCAGGGATTGAGAAATATTAGAAATAAAGAGAGGAGAGATAGATTTGAAAGCTGGGGCTGGGTGGATCTTTCTGTGCCTGGCTGAGGCCACAGAACAGATCCAGACTGCAAAGCTGAGGCTTTATTTATAATCAGGGACAAACAAGGCAATTAACAATGTTCTTGTAAGTTTCACTTCTTTTGGCAGCACTTGCTGCCCCTCCCACAGCCCACCAGCTACCCAGGAAAGATCTAGGGATCAGTTACAGGATCAGGCTTAATTATGCTCGGAGGGGCCTGCCCTCCAAATGAACTTGTTTGTGATCCTGCCACAGGTCAGTCCGAGGCTTAACCCTATAACCGCTACCTACATCTCACCCTTTCTTTTAAATTTAAGCTACTAATAATGGAAGTAAAATTTAAACATCAAGAACAAATTTCTGACTATTAAAACATTAAAAAAGCAATGCCAATGCAAAACCCAATAACAAAACAATGCCAATGCAAAATCCAGACATGGCTATTAATAAAACAATGCCAATACAACACAACAATAAAGAAATCAAACTACAGTAACATTTTCCTACTAAATGAAAGTTTCTTTTGCTGATTTACTCAAGAGTCCTCAGACTTGGCTGTGCATGGCCAGAAACATGATTGAAGAAGTCGCTTCAACTTCTTGCTTTTCCACAATCTGCTGTGCCTCAGTCATTTTCTTCAGATGACTCCATGTTGGCACCTCAGTCCCCTGTGTAGCTTAGCTTTCAGTTTTCTTCTTCTTCCGCTTTGCTGTCATCAGGGCAGCTCTCAGTCCTTTTGAGCGAAGGGACACAGGATCTTCTCTGGGTCCACTGTGGTGACGGATGTAATGTTCCGACACCCAAATTGGCTGCATTGCTCTTTCTGGAAAGATATAAAACACAACGTCTTCCCCACATTATTACTGAATCTGATAAAACTCTTGTCTGGTTTATGCTTCCTTTCACCTAGCTGACTCGGTGGAAGCTATTGTACAGGAGGCCTGATGCCTTTCACCTGCTGTACAATCCTTTGCATTATAATTCAAAAATTTTTAAAGTATAAAAAGCATGATTGAGCCTCTTTTGAGGTGACACATTAACACCTGTCTCCCCCTTTTTGTTTTAATAAATGATTTTAAGAGTACAATTGGCTCTTTCCACTATTGAGTGACATCCATTTTGTCAGATTTGATTAGGTTTAAGTCCTCGGGGATTTACCCCTAAAGTTGGCACAGAAAGGAGGATAACATACTGAGGACATTGCTTCCAATAAAACATGGACATTGTCCTTCTCTAATAACATTATAAAGGCTGAAAATTAAATGAAAAGTTCCTCTGAATTAGTGTGCCCTATAGTAGCTGTTTCAATAAATTTGGTCATACTTACCACATAAGCACTGTTACTATAGGTTGATGGGCTCTGTAGCAAAATCTGTTAAGGCATAAATAAGAGCTTGTATTTCTACTGAAATATAAAAAGTTTGAAGGATCTTTGCTCCCCTGCTGCAGTATATCCAGCCTTTTCGGAACTGCATCCATCTGTAAAAATGGTTAATGCCTGAGGTATAACATCTCTTTTAATGTGGCAGCTAATACTATTCCCTGTGTTAAAATAAGGCAAGCCCCTAAGTCAGGGGTCCTGGTAAAACACAAAATATCAAACCTTTTGACATCTATGCTGAAGGGTATGCACACATTGTCTGTAAGTGTGCACACCAACCTTCCTTACCCTTGGTCCTGGTCAACCTGCAGCAATGCACAGGTGCTGACTGCTATCATGGCAAGGCATCTTCACTATCTTTATTTCTGGACTATTTCTCCTCTGCTCTTGTGAGCCACTACTTATTCTGTGGCTGGAAACAATCCTATCAGGTCCTCTCTGGGATCCGTTGTTGCAGGAATCCATATGGGCTTTGGAGTTTTCTGGAAATATAAACATATTCTCCACCAAAGGTTAATAAAGAACTCTTTTCTATAAATTAGACTTGGGATCCTTTTGATTTTTGTCCAAATGATTTTCCTTTGGCTTATTTTGACACCATAAGATTTTTCATGGGTGCCTTATCAGCATTATAAATGAAAAATAATTTTTAAAGTAAAATTTTAAAGCAATTAAGGCTTGATGTAATTTACTTACAGGCCATTTCTTACAGGATATTATTCTACTATCCTTTTTTTGATTAATTATTATGAGGCTATTATAAAAAAATTTTAATGCAGTCTTGATGACTTTTATTTTTAATTTTTGCACAAGAATATGACTGCTTTGAATTCATTGGGTGTTAAGAAATTTTACCATAAAATGAACTACCAAGAGAAATTTTGGTTAATACCTTAGAAACAGTTTTTGTACAATTAGATTTTTCTTGAATATTCACTTATTTCATTTAGCCAATTTAAATTAATCTGAAAACTTGACTATTTTACTGTCAACATTTAATACTCTAACAACAATCTTAGTTTATCCTGTAAATATTAATGGAAAGCATTATTTTGTATCCTTGAGATATCCTTGAGAAATCCCTGAGCATTCCTGGATTTAGGCTGGATTTAGATATAGGGCAGCTGCCATGGGCCAACTCTCTGTTGCCTGGGTCCCAATCCAAGCTGGGCCAAGTCTCTTTCTGTTATCTGGGTCCAGATCTGATCTGGGCCAAGTCTCTGTATGTTGCCTGGGTCCCAATCTGAGCTGGCATGGGAAGCGCGAAGCAGCCATGGGGCAGGAGACCTCCCTCAGAAGGGGTGAGTGTTCAAGCCCCTGTAATGTTGGGGGGGGGGGGTGAGGATCTGTGCCCCACCTCTGTTGACCCCCAAATTCTGTCCTGATGGCCCCTCTGCGACTGTGCCTGTCTTAGGTTTTTCATATCCTGAGGAATATTACCCGTCTTCTAACCAGCCATCCTCCGGGGCCAAGCAGGGTGATGTGAGGTTCAGTTCTGTCTCCTTGATAGCTTATGCCCCCATGGCCTCCACGCCCAGCACCTGCCTTGGGATCCCCTCGCCTGCTGGCGGGGCCCCGGCACTGATCACATATCTTGGGGAACCCAGGTTTCTTCTCCATGGAGTGCCCAGCTCACGCCATTGGGCGAGAGACAGATCCATGGTAGCAGCCTCCATGAGGCTTCAACCTCAGCATGAACAGAAAACTCAGGCAACAGCTTTGGGCAATTGGATTGTGAGAAGAGGGTCCCTCTTGGCAAAAAGGGCAAGAGGGACCAATATAGAATGCTCAAGTGCCTCCCCAGGGGGCCTTCCACACCCTGGAAGGGGTTAAATCCTTTCATGTCCTTTTAAAATTGCTGCCAATTATTCAAAGAATTAGTTTGTAAGTTTGGGATAAATGTACAATATGCTGTTGTAAAATATCAAAAAATATAATGAAATTGTAGAATAATATCATGTAAGGATATTCTTTGCTCTAGGCCATGGCAATTCAATTTCAAACTGGCTATCAATTTCTTTTTGTATAGACAAGGTTTTAACCAGTTAATGTCCCCTAATAATTTCTGAAAGTCATTTAATCTCTTCTTATCTCCACCTTCGGAGGCCTATTGCATTGGTGATCAATTACAATCCTTATGATATTTGAAGGAAACCTCTCTTTATTTCCTTCCAAAATAATTTTTCAGGCTATAGAGAGTTTTATTTAAAAATATTTGCCACATGAAACAATTTCTCTTAAGGTTATGCTGACCACTAGTATGGATCAGATTTAATATTTTAATAACAATCCTCAGTTTATCCTGTAATACCAGTGAAAGAGATTTCAAAATTTTCAAATTTCTCCTTTTTATTAAGCAAGAAATTTATTTTTTAAGAGTATTCCCATTAGCTAATTTGCATATACAGAGGGATCATGGGAAGCCTTCAGTAATTTTCTTAGAAGACTTATTTAAATTGCTTACAAAGACATTGGCTTATTTAAAGGAAGGGGGTTGGCCTTTGTTATTTCAAGATGGCGGCCCCCAAGCCACGTCAGTGGTAAGACATGTGGCCATCATGGAGGCTGCTCAATCTGTTCTTTTAAAAGAAAGTACAAAATCACACCAGACAATCACTAGCTGTTTTTGGTCTTTATTGGAATTGTTTATAAAATTATTGGCTTTTCATTAAGCTGAAAACCTTGATTATAATTTAATAAGCTAATTTATTTAAGTAATTAAAGTAGGTATCTTCATTTTAAAAATAAAGCAAAATTACGTCTGAATTCACAAGCCGCAAATGTTGCCCCGCCTTTAGCTTAATGCAGGAGGCTACATAAAGTCAGGAATAAATGTTGGCTTCTAATCTGTTCCTAAATATTATTTGGATGCAGTTACTTATAAAAACATTGGCTTCTCATGTAACTTAATTTATATGAGACCTTGATTATATTTTAAAAAGCTAATTTATAAAGTAACTTAAGTAGGTATCTTTAATTTTTTCAAAAAGGCAAAGAAACTTATTCAGTAAACTTATAGGTTTGATACTTTATTGGTCTGATCTAAAAGCATAAACAGTGTCCCACCTCCAGCCGATTCAAAAATGCAGGCTGCTTGAGGCTTTTGTCTTTCTTGAAATTCTACTGCTGTTGAAAATTTTGCCTATATTTAAGAAATATATTGTTTTTGCCCTTCTTACAGGCGAAAACTTTCATAACATTTAATATATATGTATATACGTAAAATATGTTAATTAATTTTTATTTGATAAAGCTTTCCATGTGATTCCAGGTATCAGTCGGTTTAATTAAGAAAATATATTTGTTTTAAGAGAGAACAGACTTTTGAAACATTTCGGGGCCCGTGAAATGTCTAAAAGCTACTCTAAAAACCTTGAAATACACTTGGAACGATCAAATATATATATTTATATATTTATATATATATGATTTGAAGATTATATATTTAAATTATCTTAAAGAATATCAATTACATTTAATCTGGATCACAGGATTAATCCTCCTTTTTAAATCAGACCAAGAAGTAACATATTTTGAATTCCTAATTATTTAAGAGAAAACACATTTTATTTTCTCAAAACCACGTTTTTATATTTTAGGTATTATTACCACATTTATATAATTTCTCCCAATTCAATTTGAACCTTAAACTTTCAGAGCTTTAAATTTTAGGTAGCAAAATTAAATACTTAATATTTCTCAAATCAATAATACTTTTACATTTTTAAGGATACATTTCAAATAAAATATAAGGCATATTTAATGAATAGATTAACTTCTATCCTCTAGACTTGATGCAATGCATACTCAGATCAACATTTCAGTATTATAACAATCCAATACATTTAAATCATTTAAATTTATCATTTGATTTAGTAAACTTCCAAGTTCTTTTAAATTTCCAGCCGATAGGCCTGGCCCAGCCTCTAAATTTCAAAACAGTCACAATTTTCCTGCTGGGGAAGTCAAGAAGCAAATTCTCAGCCAATTAATATGTAAACTTGACTATTTCCTGCTATTTACTTGCCTCTGGCGGGAAATTTCAAGAGTTACTTTAGATGTCTTGGGAAACTAGCCTGTATTTCTTTCTCCGGTTCATCTTCGCCATTTTTAAGGCCAAAACAGTCTCGGGTTTTTATTCTGTACACAGCAAAAAGTCAAGTTCAGCTCAAAACTATGCGCACTCGTTTTTAAACTGGCCTTTTCCCTTTACATGTGCACAGAAACCCCAGATGCATTTATGAATTTGTAAAAGCTTTAAGTCATTAGCTGGAAAATAAATAAAGATGGCGAAGATGAGGCCTCTCAAAGCGGCCTTTCCCCCACCTCCTTGTTTCTTCGGGGGAAGTTTCAGTAATGGTCTGGCATCTACTGTTTTTATCTTATTTATTTTTTCAATTTTTATTGTTATTTTTATATTTTTTAGGGAAAGAAAAAGATTTTTTAAGATAAAGAATTATTGTCAGTTGCTGAGAAGTTCCTTTTAAACTTGCACCCTTCCACTGCAGGAGGCAGAAGAGGTGCAAATGGTATTCACACAACTGCTTTCTAACCTTTTCCCAGGTTTCATCAACAAAAGTTAAGAAAGAAATCAAGAATCTGACTATGCCTAACAGAGCATAGTTTAAAGCATTTTTGAGGATTACTCATGTTTTACACCCGGCTATTTCAATTCAGTTCAATACAATACACTCTCCATTACCTTACATTTCTTAAATTTGTGGCGCGAGCAATTCTTGGCAGCGATCCCTTGCCTCTTACCTCTTGTTGCCTCTTTCATGGCCCACATTGGGCACCAGATTGCGGGGGCCTGATGCGGCGGGGGCCAAACATGGCGGGGATCTCCCTTTTCCGTGTCCCGCGCAGAAAGAGAGGTGAACAAACCGGTTCTAAGTGGAGGCTGCCAGGGATTGAGAAATATTAGAAATAAAGAGAGGAGAGATAGATTTGAAAGCTGGGGCTGGGTGGATCTTTCTGTGCCTGGCTGAGGCCACAGAACAGATCCAGACTGCAAAGCTGAGGCTTTATTTATAATCAGGGACAAACAAGGCAATTAACAATGTTCTTGTAAGTTTTACTTGTTTTGGCAGCACTTGCTGCCTCTCCCACAGCCCATCAGCTACCCAGGTAAGATCTAGGGATCAGTTACAGGATCAGGCTTAATTATGCTGGGAGTGGTCTGCCCTCCAAACGAACTTGTTTGTGATCCTGCTACAGGTCAGTCCGAGGCTTAACCCTATAATCGCTTCCTACACAAGTCCCTGGAAACATATCCCTGGATGCAGTTTAAAGGCACTGACAGTGTCTGTTTGTTTGGTATGTGTGCTACATGCAGCACAGAAAGCTGTGGGTGCACTTGTTCTAAGTTGGGATCAGGGTTCCTGCACAAGTGACTTGCTTCCGGTTCTACTTCTCTCCGTTCGGGAGGCTTCTTTCCGTGTTGGCGGTCTTTCAGAGTTGCCTATGTCTGCAGTTCTGATTTCCTGGCACGCTCATGTTGTGTCCTGCAAGCCTTTGCATCTACCATATGTGCCTGTGTAATGCTGCTCAGGTCGTCTTTTTCATTGACATTGTGTTTGGAAATTGTTTTAAGACTAGAGGCCTGGTGCACGAAATTCGTACATGGGGGGTGGTGTCCTTCAGCCCAGCCTGCACCCTCTCCAATCTGGCACCCCTCAAGGGATGCCCAACAGCTCTTGTAGGCCCCATCGTATGGCTCGGGCCTAAACGGGCAGTCGGACATCCTTGTCACAATCTAGGACTGCTGGCTCCCACCTGCTCACCTGCTTGCCTTCCTGATTGCCCCTAACCACTTCTGCCTGCCAGCCTGATTACCCCCTAACTACTCCCCTGCCAGCCGGATTGATTCCTAACTGCTCCCCTGCTGGCCTGATTGTCCCTAACTGCCCTCCCCTGCAGGTCTGGTCATCCCTAACTGCCCTCCCCTGCAGGCCTGGTACCTCCCAACTGCCCTCCCCTGCTGGCCATCTTGTGTCCACATGGGGGCAGCCATCTTTGACCACATGGGACAGCCATCTTGTCTATTGGAGTGATAGTCAATTTGCATATTTCTCTTTATTTAGATAGGAGGATAGAGGCCTGATGCACAGGTGGGGACTGGCTGATTTTCCCTTAAGGGTGTCCTGGATCAGGGTGGGGGTTCCCTTGGGGCATGGGGGAGCCTGGGCAAGGGGCCTTTGGTGGTTTGCAGGCTGGCCACACCCCCAGGTGACCCACATGGCGGCCCTGGTATCTGGGATTTAATTATCTTGCATAATTGAAACTTTGTAGTCTTAAGCGCAGGCTGGGGCAGGCTAGGAAGATTGGCTTCCTCCATCGCTGGGGAAACCCAAGCCTCCTGCTTGCTCCGTGGCTGCAGCCATTTTTGTTGGGATTTATTCATCTTCCATAATGGAATCTTTGTAGACCTGAGTGGAGTCCATGGCCAGTCACAGCGGGCAGAGATCTTGGCTTCCTTCATCGCCCAGGAAAACCAACACTCCTGCTAGTTCCCTGGCCGCAGACATCTTGGTTGGGATACTTTGCATACTCGCTCCTCATTGATTGGTCGGTATGGTTTGTGGGCGTAGTGGGGTGATGGTTAATTTGCATATTGCTCTTTTATTAGATAGGATTGTGTTTGAAAATTAATTTAAGATCTGTTTCCTTATGTGAGTGTTG